>NC_073302.1:74233268-75433268 GCF_027595985.1 Sorex araneus | reverse complement strand
AACTATACTTTTCTTTCCTGCAACTCTAAATTTACTCCCTCAGAGATTACCTGGGATCACTCTTCCTCTTATTTCATCACTGCCTTTCCAAACTCCCAAGTTGCTATCAAAGATAATCTCTTTGGTGGGATTTTTTTTCTTTCTCTTTGGTCCTGCTCATCTCCATCCACCACTTCCTCCCCCACAGTGTGTCTCTCCCCATACCTCATTCCTCCATAGAATTCTTGCCATTCTTCCGGCCATTCTCGTAACAGGGCTGCATGCCTCTTGATCTCTCATGAAACTTCCACTTCCACTTTCTAAACTACTGTCAAACAAGAATATGTTACAAATAAAACAGACAAAAAAAACAAATAATTTTTACTGAATTCCACTGTTCTTCCTTAATATTCTCATACTTGACTCTTTTCCCACCTCCCGTTTTTATGAGCTGTCAGGCTGTGTGGTCCTCACTTGGTTTCACATCAGTTTCATCAGAAACATCTCTTATGTCCTTGAACTCTGGCTCTTAACCTTGTTTGTTGAAATTATCTTTGTCAAAATGGTCAGCTCTGATCCCGCTCCTGTTACATGATGACTTCTCCTTACTCCTAACTCTACTTTCAAATGGTTGTAAAATTGCCTTTAATCATTTTTGCTCCTGCTTCTTGTCTTGGCATTCTCCTGATCCAGCTGTTAACTATATTTTTATATTCCCCAAGTATTCCTTTACACAAATGTCTCTACAACTCCATTTTCTAAAGTCAATTGGTTCTTTCAACCTAACTTTTATTTATTTTGATTTGGGGTCATTACTATCTGTTTGCAAAAGCTACTTTTAGCTGGATGCTCAGGAGTCATACCAAAGTGTATAGGAACCCATGTACTCAGGTTTGAATCTGTGTTCCTGCATGCACGGTATGTACTTTAACCCTCTGAGCTAGCTCCTTGGAATTCAACTTAATTCTCATATAAGTCCTTCAGTTTTCCCCTTATGCATGGTGCCCGCTCAAGCAAATCAATGAGCAATGGGATGACAGAGATACAGTGATGCATATTTTCAGTTATTTTCTTCCTAAACATTTCCCTCCTTGACCCTTCTTTCTCACTTGGCTCTATATTTCCAATTCCTTTTACTTTAAATTTTGAGAAAATATATAATATAATCCGAATAGGAGCATACTCTTTGGGATGAATACTAGAAAAATAATATGCAGAGTCATATTCATATTATATGCAGAAGTTATTATTTCTACCAATTCTGCAATATTTTCTTTTTTAGAAAGTACATTGTATTTCTGATGATTATTGGGATCCGGTTTATTGTAGAGTGCAGGGAATGTGGAATGACTTTATTTTTAGCTGTGTCTAATGCAAAAGCAATGCCCAGATCATGTCAATTATTTGATAATCAAATTCATTGTCTGTTTTACAAGTAAAGGTTCACAAGTAAGAACAGTAATTTTAAAAAGTAAATTGGGCTTCCTAGGTAATATATTTAAAAACAAAAGTTGACTCAAGCTGACCTACAGCCACTTCAATATTGTTCTTAAATGAGATAAAGGTAGAAAAGGAACCCTATTTGAACAGTTTCTGATTTGTTCATCTCTGAAGTATCTTTATCACTGATAGTGATCATCTCTTTCCATATGCAGCTAAGGAATTTTCCACTAAGAATCAAGATGTCTCCACCAATAAAGAATCAATGATCCTTTTTCAAATATAGGAGTCACATTTGCCAGCTCTGTTTTTCAGAATTAGAATCTAGCAAAACTCAATTCATTCCTTTCATTACCATCAAATATGACTTAAGAAATAAATATATAACCTTTCCATAAAAGTTTTACATGACACATGAGAACTTATAATGAAATGAAGACCTGAAAAAGAGTTTAAACCTACAGGTGTTTTTAATTAAACCAAATCATGTTGTAATTCTCATGTTTGAATTTGTTCCTTTAAAAATCAACATCCGTGGCTCTGGACAGATAGTAGAGCAGATAGGGCACTTTCCTTGCATGCAGCTGACCCAGGTTTGATCCCTATATCCCATATGATCCCTGGAGCACTGCCAAAAGCAATTACTGAGTACAGAGCTAGAAGTAACCCCAGAGCATTGCCATATATGAACCTCAAACAAAAAGTAAATAAAATCGACATCTGTATGTCATACCTTGAGGTTACCATACAAGACTATTTTTACATTTGGTCTATTGTTTAGTGGATAGCTGTGTAGAAGTGGAATCAATCAGAGTATGAGGTAGATATGGTAAAGTGGGGGGCCCTAGCCAGACCTTTTTATTCAGATTGTTCTGAGCACCTCTCTGTCTTTGAAGCTAAGCTTCTTTTTTTCTCTGGAAATGAAGGGAACACCTCTTATATCTGAGGTTCTGACATTACAAATTGTCTCCAAAAAGAAATTGTGCAGAAAAAGTCAGAGTGGCTTCCCATGCTACTGATTTTTCTTTACTCCACTTTTTAAAAAGTGTGTGCAGATGCATATTTTGGACCATATCAGTGATAATTTCCTTTATTTTTTATTCTTACTGCCTTATTCCGTATCTCAGAAAATGAATTATAACATTCCATTATGGAAATGTGTATTTGAAACAGTAGTGTTATTTTAGGGGGTTGGGCTCCCAGGCAGTGCTCAGAAACTCAGGGGTCTCCCAGTGTTGTACCTAGGGATGCTTGTTGTGCTAGTGATCAAAACCTAGGTTGAACACTTGCAATGCATGCTGGGGTCTGAACCACAGTACTCTGTCTTCTACTTCCAAGACTCTTTAAACTGATCATTAAATGTATGTGTGTGTGTAAGTTTGGGGAATGTCAGACAGTTAAATTGCTATGCGTAAGAAATAGGTGGGAACATTAGAAGTTTAAAAGGAAGGTCAGGATAAATGGAAAAGAACCTAAAATGGAAAGCCCCATAGAGGGCTGGTGAATGGTCTGGAGGAAAGGGAACTTGTCAAATAGGTAATTGTAAAGTGTGCTGAAGGGAGTAATGAAACCCAGCCTCCTACTCCAAAGCTTTTTTGGGGAAAAAAAAGTTTATTTGCTACAGCAAATTAAGACAAGGAAGATGGCAGGATCTCAAATCCAATTCCATTCAGTCCTTAAGCAGTGTTTGAAGTGAGTTACAAGGAAATGCAAATATGTTATCAATCAGATCAAGAAAGAAAGATGGGGTCCGGGCTTTGTTATGGTTATAGGAATTTATTGCACCAGACTTTGTGGCATCTTGAAAGTTGTCAGTCATTCTGTCTGTGGCTCAAGGAAGAAGAAAGGACTCAAAGGAGAGAGGAACAACTGTTTCAAACACATATACCAAATATGGTTGGAAGCTTGCCAACAAATGATGGTGGTGGGTGCAGTTAAGATAGAGAAGGGACCACTATGACAATGATAGTTTGTAAATCAGCACTTACAAACTGGGTGCTGAAAGGGATAAACATGATAACCTTTCAGTGCCTGTATTGCAAACCATAATGCCCAAAATGAGAGAGAGAGAAAGGGAGAGAGAGAAAGAGAGAGAGAGAGAGAGAGAGAGAGAGTAACAGGCTGGAGAAAGGAACTAGAAAGGAAAATAGGAAGGGAACTTTGGTGGTGGGAACTGAATATTGGTGAAGGGATAGGTGTTGTTTGAACATTGTATGACTAAACCCAATCATGAACAATTTTGTAACATTTATCTCATGGTGATTCAATTAAAATACATATATACCAAATATATATAATATATTTATATATTTTATATATATTCCCATATATCTATTTGTTTCTTATTAAGGGATCATTGATTTGAATTGAATAACCAGAGTTGAGTTTCAGACATACTGTTCCATCATCAATCCCACTACCAGTGTCCTTCCACCAGTGTCCCCAGATTCCTTCCACTCCCCCACTCACCTTCCTGACAGACAAATTTTTAAGTTTGACTATCATAGTTTGCATCTCATACTTTCAGTTTCTATTTTAACAGTTAGGGTGCACTACATTATGGGAAATCATGCATATTCACAATGATTCTTGTCACTGTCATCCCCGCCCCCCTTGCTCATCTATTTGCTAGAGCAGGCACCAGTAAGGTCTCCATTGTGATTCTTAGCTAAGCAAAATCAACAAGGTGAGAAAACAATGAAAAACTTCAGGAGCTTGGGGCATTCTCACAGTAAGATACAATGCCCTTCTTTGTCATGCTGTAAAGCAGTTAAATCTATTTGTTCACTGTCCATTTTCAGTGTAAACCAATTTTCTGGGGCAAATGTAAAGAATCCTGCATACTTACAGCCTTATTCCATGCACATGAGGTGAGAGAGTTCACAGTGCAAAAGCCACAGCCAATGCCATTGTTTGCTGTTCATATTCATTATATTCATATTCATTATATTCATAGCACAGCAAACAACATATGCTCCAGGTATAGATTAATGTGTGGTGAAAAATGCAGTTCTAATACACAAGGGTAGTAGAGATAGGGACCAGGAGGTCTGCCCCACAGCTTGGAAACTGGCCTCACATGGTGGGGAAAAAGGCATCTGAGATAGAGAAGGGAACACCAAGTAGAGGATGTTGGGAGGACCCATTCGGGTTGAAAGATAAATGCTGAAAGTAGACTATAGACCAAATATGGAGGCCACTCAGTACCTCTATTGAAAACTACAACACCCAAAAGGAGAGAGAACTAAAGGGAATGCCCTGCCTCAGGGGCAAGGTGGAGTTTTAGGGGTGGGCGAAGGGTTACTGGGATCATTGGTGGAGATGGAGAATGGGCACTGGTGGAGGGATAGATAAATGATCACTGTATGACTGAAATACAAACACGAAAGTTCATAAGTTTGTAACTGTACCTCACGGTGATTCACTAATAAATTTTTTTTTAAAAAAATGCAGTTCTATGATGAGACAGTCAGAATCTGTCTACATGTAAAGAATGCATTTTACATTAAAAAAGCAGGCAGATCATCATCACCAAGGGGTTGGTTCCCTCAAAATTTGTCCAGGGACCAGAAAGATAGTACAGTAGGTAGTTACACCCAGATTTGGTCCCCAGCACCACCTATAGTCACGTACATCCCATCTGAAGTGATCCCTGAGCACCTCTGGGTATGGCCCCAAACTCCCTGCAAAAAAAGTGTTCAGAACAGGGAGACATAGTTCAAAGAAAGAAAAGAAAAACACACAAACTCTTAGCTATATTTTTTCTTTCCATACTGGTACACTTCTGTGGTTTGTTTTGCCCATTTGTGCCCAATTACTACAAAATGTCTTTGTGCTTCAGATACCTTCTGAAGATATCACCCATATGTGATATCCTTGCTTTCCTTTCCACTACCTCTTCTTCTTCTTACACTGCTCCCTGATTCAGTCCATTGCAGCTTGGTAGTAAGAATCAGTTTACATAATCTGCTACTTCATGCACATCATGTTGAGTAACTGCCACAGTTAGAGTGAGGCAGCTTTGATCTTTCCCGCTGGCGGCTTCACAATTGCAGATTATGAAGCCCTGTCTGACAGCAGTCTCTTTGACCTTGAAGCATGACATCAATGACAATAATTAAGAAAATTTAGTCAGCTTGGTTAACTTGTTTGTTTTTACCAATTCTACTATCATGAATAAATGCGTTTCCCTTCCCTCCATATTTCTGCATGGCTGATTTCTGCTGATGCCTTTAAGACTTGGTCCAGGAACAATTTCTTGCAAAGGATTTTTGTATGATACTGAACTCAGTTAGATGCCTAAAACTGCCACATAACCCAGCCCTAGAAAACCAAATTCACTTTCAGACTCTGTGAATGGCACCTCCTGAATATTTTTCAGCCACAACCAAGCACAGGATGCAGCAGCCTTCAGTATGGCACTGTCACACCCCACAGGTACCCTCTGATTTCCCCTTTCCTTTTTTTTTTTCTATTTCTATCTCTATTTCCTAACCTTTTGCAAGTATTTTGAAGACAGGGATTCTGAATTAATTTCTGCTTGTTGTAAGTAATGATTACAATTATTTTTAATTTGGAAAGGGCACAACTGGCAGTGTTCAGGGCTTAAGCCACCTGGCAGAACAATACTGGTTCCAGGAATCAAACCCACATAATTTGTGTGTGAGGCAAGCACCTCATCCACTTTCCTATCTCTGTGGCCCTTAGATTAAGTGTTATTTTATTCAGGAAAAAATTGAAATTGAATGGAACAATTTTGTAAAATTCACACCTTAATGATGGCTCCAAAGAACTAGGTTTAAACCCTGGGTGGAGGTGTTCAGATTTTCTTCCCATTTCTATTGATCCCAAATACTGGGTGTACATTTTCTATGAGTTTTAGAAAAAAATTATTTTGTGCTTTGGCTCCCACCTGGTCATACTCAAATCTTACTCTTCATTTTGTGTTCAGGGATCATTCCTGGTGGTGCTCAGAGGAGCATATGTGGTGCTGAGGATCAAATGGGGGTCAGCCACATAGAAGACAAGCACCTTCCTCTGTGTTCTCTCTCTCTGGCCCCCAGTCCTACAAAATCCTGAATGCTTCTGCTCCCCATCACTGTAGCTGAGTAGTCTTTCATCTAATGTAAAGTTAGTTGTTCATTGGCCATTATCACCTGATTCCCTGACTTTTTTGAAATTTATTTCTTTTTATATTGAGTCACCATGATATACAGTTAGAAAGCTTTCTTTTCTTCTTCCTGTTTTTTTGCTCGTTGGGTCACATCCAGCAATGCTCAGGTGTTACTCCTGGCTCTGCACTCAGGAATTACTCCTATAGGTGCTGGGCAGCCATATGGGATGCTAGGGATCGAACCCAGATTGGCTACATGCAAGGAAAACGCCCTACCCGCTGTGCTATCGATCCAGTCCCAGTTAGAAAGCTTTCATGATCAGCTTTCAGTCATACAATGTTCCAACACCCATCCCTCTACCTCTATTGGTGGTGTACATTTCCCACCACCAATATTTCCTTATCCTCCCTGACTCCATCCTCCACCCCCCACCTCAAGCCTATCTCTATTGCAATCTCTCTGTCTCTCTCTATCCCTCTCTCCTTCTCTTCTTCACCCTCTCTCCCCTGCCCCCCCCCCACTGGGCATTATGGTTTGCAATACAGATACTGACAGGCTATCATGTTTGGTCCTTTACTCACTTTAAGCATTCATTTCCCACCCAGAGTGATCCCTTCCAACCATCATTGTCATAATGGCCCCTTCTCTATCCCAGCCGCCCTCTCCCACAGTCCTTGAGGCAGGCTTCCAACCATGGACCATTCGTCCTGGCCTTTGTTTCAATTGTCCTTGGGTGTTATGGTTTTTTTTTAATATCCCACAAATGAGTGCAGTTATAAGCAAATTTTATGATTTGATTTTTTTCTAACAGTATTATATAGTATTCCATTGGGTAGGTATACCATAGTTTCTTTAACCAGTCATCTGTTCTCAGGCACTTAGGTTGTTTCTAGATTCTGGCTATTGTGAACTGTGCTGCAATGAAGATATAAGTGCAGATGTAATCTCTGCTGTTGATTTCATGACTTTTAAAAACTTTCTAGAAAAGGCATCTCTTACCATTCTCTACACTTGACACTGAAAATTAGGAATAAAATGAAAAAGTTGGTTTGTATTTTTTATCGTTATATTCCTCACCTCTGCCTTCCTTCCCCAGAAGGGGGTAAATCATAGGTTAAATGATATACTTATGTAATTAAATACTTGTCTACTTGAAACAAAATAACCAATTATAAATTTTCCCTCTAGTTATATTTTCCACTTGTTTAGACATAATTTTCTGTTGACTTTCCTGATCCATACCCTCAATCTATGATGGGTCTCATCCCCTTGACCCTGAAGAACTTCTAACGTGGCACCCTTGGGAAGGACAAGTAAAGAGAGGCTGCTAAAATCTCAGGACTAGGATGAATGGAGACATTACTGGATGAGCAAATTATTGATCAACGGGATGACAGTGATACAGTGATACCCTCAATATGTATGCACAGACCTGTTCTATACATCAGTTGTCTGATGCACATAAAATGGTAGTTACTAAAGACTTTCCCTTTCCAATCTCCTTCTAAGGAGAATGATTTAGGAAGTCCTACTTTTTGCCATCAAGAAACAAGATTTGAGAGACACATTTGACAGATATTTTGCGGGGAGAGAGGAGGAGCCACTCCCAGTGGTAGCTTATTCCTGGCTCTCCACTCAGAATCACTCCTGGTGGGCTTGGGGAACCATATGGAGTGTCAAACCCAATTTGGCTGTGTGAAAGGCAAATGCCCTTTGTACTATGTACTGTACTATTGCTCCAGCCCCTAGACATATATTTTTATACTGTACACAGTCATCCCAAAGGAAATCACATGAGAAAAATAAGCTAACTGGATAAATCATCTAGCTAATTGGGTCAGCTAAAACAGACATTTCTTAAAAAACTATTGTCTGAATGTTGTTCTATTGGTTTTAAATAAATAATTGACTAGTCCAAAGAATACTTTATATATATCTCATTTCACTTAACTCCAAATGTTAGCCATAATTGACTTGGCCTTTCCTTCCTTCCTTCCTTCCTTCCTTCCTTCCTTCCTTCCTTCCTTCCTTCCTTCCTTCCTTCCTTCCTTCCTTCCTTCCTTCCTCCCTCCCTTCCTTCTTCCCTTCCTCCCTCCCTCCCTTCTTCCCTTCCTCCCTCCCTCCCTTCCTCCCTCCCTCCCTTCCTCCCTCCCTCCCTCCCTCCCTTCCTCCCTCCCTTCCTCCCTCCCTCCCTCCCTCCCTTTCTTCCTCCCTTCCTCCCTTCCTTCCTTCCTTCCTCCCTCCCTCCCTCCCTCCCTCCCTCCCTCCCTCCCTCCCTTCCTTCCTTCCTTCCTTCCTTCCTTCCTTCCTTCCTTCCTTCCTTCCTTCTTTCCTTCCTTCCTTCCTTTATTCGTTTCTTCCCCCCTCCATCAGTCCCTTCCTTTTCTTGCTTTCACTTTTCATTCTTTTCTTGTGGGGGGGACACACCCTAGTGTACTCAGGGCTTACTTCTGGCTTTATGCTCAAAGGTTCACTCCTGAAGGGGTTCAGGGAACCATCTGTGGTACCAGGAATCAAATCCAGGTTGACTGTTTGCAGGCAGGACAAGTGACTTACTCATTTTTTTTTGACAGTAGAAAATTGTATTGTAATATAGAGAAAAGGAACTCCCCGTCAAGAGGAACTTAGTATAGTTCAGACTTACTCATGTTTTATCTCTCCAGATCATTTTTCTTTTCTCTTCTTTTCACAAATACTCTTTTTATCTTTGAATGATCACATTTTACAGGCCAACTCTATTGATAGTTATTAAGCATGAGAGCAAAATAGTCACTGAAATTCTTGAAATTCTTTTATCATTCATCTCATTTTACCCCAAACAAGATAAGAAATTTGAGTGGTGTTGACAATACCTAAGAAATTTCTATATTAATTCCTGTAATGCAGTTAATTAATTCAATTTAATCTTGAATCTTTGTCTCTATAAGTTTCCAAATATTTCACTTTTTTTAGAACTAGATTTAATTTTATATCCACAATAGAATGTAGTTGATTTACATTTGAGTTTCTGCATTGATAAACCACTAATCCTCATCTCTTCAAAACACTGCTTTGAGCAATAGAAAGAATAAAAACATATTTTTATTTTTTCAGTCACAGTTTTCGTCAATCATGTTGACTTTTATTCCATTTTATTTTAGACAATCAACTTTTCTGAACACTAGGGTTATTCTGTTTAAAAGATATTTTATTATTGAATCACCGTGAGATACACGGTTACAAAGTTGTACATGATTGGGTTTCAGTCATACAAGTTTCTATCACCAGTCCCTTCAACAGTGTAAATTTCTCACCATCAATGTGCCTGGTTTCCCTCCTAGCCCCTCCCCACAGCCTACTTCTGTGATAAGTAGCTCTCTCTCTCTCTCTCTCTCTCTCTCTCTCTCTCTCTCTCTCTCTCTCTCTCTCTCTCTCTCTTCCCCTTCCTCTCACACCCTCACCCCACCATTTACTGTCAATATGGTTTGAAATACAGGCACTGAAAGCTTACATATTTGTCACTTTACCTACTTTCAGCACTCAGTTCTTGTTCAGAGTGATCATTTCTATCTTTGGCATAGTGATCCCTTCTCTATCATATATGCCCTCCCCACTGCCATTAATTTTAATCATTGAAACTCAGGCTATGATTGTGGCTACTTGAACTTTGACAAGAGTATAATGTCTCCATCCTATACACTAGATCATCATTCCCTTTTCTTCTGGAGGATGAATCCCTGGAAATGGGAAGAGAGGAATGGTGGGGGGTTGTTTTGTAACTGGACTACTCATAATTCTTCCTGTTCCATTGATACTCTTGAGGGATGGTCTTTATTTCTTTCCCCTGATTTTATTTTATTTTAATAAAGGAGCAATAGCACAGTGGGTAGGGTGCTTGCCTTGCATGTGGCCAACCCAGGTTTGATTCCTCCACCCCTCTCAGAGAGCCCGGCAAGCTATGGAGAGTATCCCACCCACACAGCAGAGCTTGGCAAGCTATCCGTGGTGTATTCAATAAGCCAAAAACAGTAAGAAAATTATGGCTGGAGGAATCAGTCGGGATGGGAGATGTGTGCCGAAAGTAGATAATGGACCAAACATGATGATCTCTCAGTGTCTGTGTTGCAAGCCATAATGCCCAAAAGGAGAGAGAGAGTATGGGTAATATTGTCTGCCATGGAGGCAGGGGGAGGGTGGGAAAGGGGGGGTATACCGGGGATATTGGTGGGGGGAATGTGCACTGGTGGAGGGATGGGTGTTTGATCATTGTGTGATTATAACCCAAACATCAAAACTTGTAACTATGTCACAGAGATTCAATTATTTTTTTTAAAAGTAACAAGTCTCACAATGGAGATGTTACTGGTACTCACTTGAACAAATCGATGAACGATGGGACTACAATGCTACAATGCTATGGTTCACAGTAATTTACCATATTCAGTATTCCAACACCTATCCCACCACCATAACACCTTCCCACCCCTTTTACTTATCCCACCACCACCCAAGCCTGTCATGTAGAGTAAAAAACTCACATGGATGCTTTTGCTCCAAGGTTCTGAGATTTTAGATAGGATGATATAACCTGTGGCTCTCTTGTGAGATTTATCTGTCATGTCTGAATTGTGGCCAGCGTTAATGAGTTTGAATGGCGCCATAGATGGCACATGTGTGTGACTCTTAGGCTCCTGGAATACAGGGATATAGATGGAGGTCACTCATTCCCAACTCCACAAGAGCCTGGAGGTTCTGGTCACAAAAGCTGTATACTTGAGGTGTGAAGTACTCAACCTGAACCTGTGGAGATTGGTAGTGAGCATGGATGCGATAGGGTTCTGGAGGTTTTCAGCTGCCAGGGTTCTGCTGAGGCAGGTGGAGGGACTAGACTGACTGCCCCTCCAGGTGTACTAGATGAACTTCAGCCTGGAGTGGCATATGGGTTCATCTTGGTAACTGTGACTCTTTTTTTTTCTTTCTTTTTGTGTCACACCCGGCAATGCACAGGGGTTACTCCTGACTCTGCACTCAGGAATTACTCTTGGCAGTGCTCAGGGGACAATATTGGATGCTGGGAATCGAACCTGGGTCAGCCGCATGCAAGGCAAATGCCCTACCCTCTGTGCTATCACTCCAGCCCCACTGTGGCCCTCTTGCAAGATTTATTTGAAGGTCTTAAATAAATGTCTTACATGTTGGTGTTGAAAGACTTTGGGGGAAGAGTGAGAGGTGTTGCTCTTCTTCTTTTTAGTGATTTCTGTTGCTGAGTCTCTTGCCATGAAAGGCTGCTCAGTTTCTTGAGTCCTCTCAGAAGGGATGTTCCCAGTGTATTCTCCTGGTGGGTTTTTTTCTCTTCTTCTAGCCTTCTTTCTCTTTCATAGAGGGCAACTGGGATCTTTTCCTGTGCTCCCTGATGGCCTCTGAAAACTGAGAAGGGGCTACTGTTCCATTTTTTCGATATAATGTGCATTAGTTCATTTAACATCTGCTGACAGACTAGCTTAACATTCTTCTTGTCTTCAGACAGCACTTGTCCAGAAAAATGCACCAGATTCTATGTGTTCATCCCACATACCAGATGATGGATATGTATCTCACCGAAGAACTTTCTCTCCACATTCCACTCCCATGCAGGAATCAACTAGCTGGAATCCCTTGTCAATCACTATGAGTCTCTGCCTTTCCTGAAGTGCTAGACTTTCAGAACAAATTGTTCTTACCTTTCTCTTATGTTAGGGTAAGGCTGAATACCTGCCCACCACAATCCTGTGGAATCAAAGATTTCCGCTGTTTTCCTTTGTGAACCTGGGGAATATAGTGCAGGGAGGAAGGTCAATGATGGAGGGAGCTGTCTGCCCTTTCTTAATAAATCCCTGTGTGGAGAAACACTTTGACTGACCTGTTTGTACCATTTTTCTGTGTACTTTCTAAAAAATAAAAGGTTCCACATTGCATTAAGCTAGAATGAGCATGGGAAGGAGTGGGAGGGGAGGGCACTATTTATGTGATATTTATCTTTGAATTTCAATCTACCTTGTCACTGTCACTGTCATCCTGTTGCTCATCGATTTGTTCGAGCAGGCACCAGTAACGTCTCTCATTGAGAGACTTATTGTTACTGTTATTGGCATATCCAATACGCCACAGGTAGCTTGCTAGGCTCTGCCACTCGGGCTTGATACTCTCGGTAGCTTGCCGGGCTCTCCAAGAGGGGTGGAGGAATAGAATTCGGGTCAGCCGAGTGAAAGGTGAACGGCCCAACCGCTGTGCTATCGCTCCAGCCCAATCTACCTTGACATATCAATATTTGTAACTTCTTTCCACCCCAATAACCATCACACTAACAACAAAATGATAGTGCAAACAATAATAGCAAACATTTAACTGGCGCTTACTGTAAGCCAGGGCATTATTCTAAAAACTGGGATGCATCTACTACCCATCAACCCTACTGCTCACAGCAATGCAGGTTTGTGAAAGTAGGTATAGAGTTCTTAAGGAACTGTCCTTGATCATATGGCTGACCAGGGGTGACCCTGAGACTTGAGCCCACCATACTGGCCTTAAAGCTCCTCCAATCTGATTGTGCTTGTGAAACATATGGCATCACCGTGAACAGGTGTTGGTAGAAAAGCCCGTATTAACAGGGAAAATTTGCTAAATCAGGATTGATATGTGAAAGAACATATCAAATTTTAATCTTAATAAAATACTTTATTTAGGAAAAACATCAGATTACAGCTGCAACTTCATAAATTTTTGTCCACCTCAGCAAACATGAAACTTTATGGATTCGCATATAAGCAAAAAGATTAACCATGCAAGATTGAAAACATTATAGCAATTCCTTTCACAAAGGGTCAAAATTATTACATTATAAGTTACTCTTTTGCATGTATTCAATGTGTTTATGAAGGTACCTTTTCAAAGGTTCTACACTCAATCATTGTCTACTCTAAAATGCTAACTTAAATCTCAACTTTTCTTAATTGGAAATGGAATTTGATCAAACAACATTTTAACATTCAGTCAGATATTGTTAGGAAAATAAATTTATTATTGTCATTTTGCATCTTCTTAAAAATCATTGATAATTTCAGGTTGGAGAGATAGTGTTGAAGAGAAAGGTGCTTGCTTTGCATCTTGTCAACCCCTGTTGTAATCCATACACCACATATGGTCCCCTGAATACTGTTAGTCACTGCTGAGCAAAAGAGCCAGAGCACTTCTTGGTGTGATCCAAAAACAAACAAACAAAAAAACTGAGAATCTCTACCTAGTTTTAAGCAAATACCTTTGGAGAAAATGTCTTCTTTGTTGCACTCACTTTTTCTCTCTCCCCACTGCTGTGCCCTCATTTTCTTACGTTTTTTTTTCTTTTTGGGTCACACCCGGCGATGCACTGGGCTTACTCCTGGTTATGCATTCAGGAATTACCCTTGGCAGTGCTCAGGGGATCATATGGGATGCTGGGAATCGAACCTGGGTTGGCCACGTGCAAGGCAATTGCCCTACCCACTGTGCTATCGCTCCAGCCCCTGTGCCCTCATTTTTACCCAGTGTTTCCCTTTCTTTCTTCCTGCAGCATCAGCTGCAAAGAGTGCAGATTTCTCCTCCTGTCCAGCTGTGGGATCCTCAACCTCTGTTCCTTCTTTGACCATTTCTCTTCACCTCTCACAGCAGGTATCTGAGGAAAATGGAGCACTCTTCACAAAACTAATAGACCTCTTCACAAAAATAAAACCAATCAATTTACATGAAGAAGTTTTGTTTTCTTTTTATTTGTTTTTTTGTTTTTTTAAAGAATTGTTCTTTGGGCATTCCAAACTGTGTTTAGGGTGAACTCTTGACTCTGCTCAGAGGTCACCTATGACAGTATCAGATAAAACCAGGGTTGGCCAGGCACTATGCAATTGCCTTACCCTCTGCGCCATTTCTTGGGCCTCCTGAGAATTAGTTTTTCACAAGTTTTTTTCTCTAACCCATTCAACACAAATTTCTGTCAAGCATTTCTAATTGCTACAGAAATGAGTAAATTCAGCGGAATGGGGGGCTGGTGCAGTGGCTTTTAGCAAACTGACTTTAAATGAAGTGGCCATTGAAAGAGCTGATGAAATGGAAAATTACCTTTGGGGTGATGATCTGAGGCTGCGCTGGTTTCTGTCTTCCTGGTTGTTCAGCTTGGACATCATGAGTAATAACAGCATGCTCTGTGCTAAGCTCATTTTGTGTGGCATCTGTTACTTGATAGAAACAGTACTGACTTCTGTTGGAAAAACTTTGGGTTCCTATGATCATGTGTACTCTGCATCTGCTTGCTCACAGCTTAGTTTTAGGTCTATGTAATGTATGTATATGTGTACATATGGGTGATATTTAAAATGATACATGTAAAATCTGTTTGTTAGTAATAGGTTAGAGTTAGGGAATTAAAACTAGGGGATCAGGATTAGAGTTGTAAGCAATTAGATTTAGTACTAATTCTTGGTGCTTCAATGAAATTTGTTGGTACAATAGTCATTTACTTCCATATGGCCAAATCTAGCAAATAGAGAACTCTCAATATATTTTTTGCTAATCCTATTGAGGGGGAGGGGATATATTCACCATTTCTTGCTCTTTAAAATCTCTTCCTTAGTTTTCCAAATTTGTGACTTCTCTGACTTTTGGGTTTGGGGTCACACTTATTGGTGCTCAGGGCTTACTCCTGACCCTTTGCTTAGGGATCACTCCTGGCAAGCTTGATGAATCATATGGGATGCCTAGAATAAAACCCAGCTCTGTCATTTGCAAAGCAAGTACCCTACCTGCTTACTATGGCTCCAGCACTAGACAAATCCAACTATTTATTATCTCAATTTTATTCTTGATTTTTTATCATCTCTCTCCAATTTCTCATTTTTCTTTTTCTTTTTTTGCTTTTTGGGTCACACCTGGTAATGCATAGGGGTTACTCCTGGTTCTACACTCAGGAATTAGTCCTGGTGGTGCTCAAGGATATTGGGATATTGGGAATCGGACCTGGGTCAGCCACATGCAGGGCAAGTGCCCTACCTGCTGTGCTATCGCTCCAGCCCCCTCAAGTTTTCATTTTTCTAGTTTCTAGTGGTCACTCTGTACTATCCCCTAGGGTCATGTTAGTCATTAAATTCTGCATTTCCATTTCCCATATCAATACCAATTAGTCTCTTCTTGCTCCCATATCTCCCCATCATAACATTTCTTCGGTCCTACAACTGAATCAGTTATCTCCTAGATCACAGCAACTGCTCCTGAATCTTTTCTTTCCATTCTCATCTTCCTCTACTTTTTCACACTTTGGCCTTCAAAAGAACTTTTTTTTTTTTGCTTTTTGGTCACACCCAGCAATAACCTAGTTCTGCCTCAGGAGTTACTCCTAAGAGTGCAAGGCAAACACCCAACCCTCTGTGCTATTGCTCCAGCTCTTTTGAAAGAAACTTCTAACATGCAATACTAAGAAAGTCACTTATCTGGCTAAAAGTTGTCAGTAGTTGTCTATTCTCTTAAGAAAAAAGAGAGTCATTTTCTTAGTATACATATAAGAGCTTCATAACTTGACTTCTACTCAACTCTATTACATTTAATTTTTTTTGACCTGTATCCATCACTCCAGAGGTAGGTAACAAGGTAACATTTTTAAAAATGTATCATGTAGATTACTGTTTTCAAGCTCCGTGCTTGTTCTGCAAGATCCATGTGAAGCATTATTCCAATCTAGAATTTCTTCCTCTGTATTCCTATAGCTGCGTCTATAGATATATCTCTACCTTAATGCTTATCAAACAGTTATGAAATAGTATCTTCTGTTTCTTTCACTGAATGTAAATCCTATTTACTTTATCTCACTAAAATCTATCCCAGTAAATAGTAGGTAATCAGTATTTAGCAGATTATTAGCATATAAATGAATACATTTATTATCATAATAATGTGAAAATTAAGATGCCAGACTTTTTCTCAGTTAAAAAGTTCAAATGATTCATCTGAATGATTCCATTTATATAATAATATTTCTATTTTCAAATCTCCTTTGGCTCTAGGGGATTTGCACTCTTATTAATGAAATTTTGAGTAATGTTGTGTAAAGAATTATGTCCTGTAAAGTATGCCAATTTTTATTGACTTTGATTTTAAGTATATAAAATACATAGTAAAAGAAACTGCAGTCTTAATGGTTGGGTTTATGGTGATTTTCTTATCCTATTTATATAACTTCAAATTATTATTTTGTGGTAGATAAGGAACATGTAGATTTTCAAGAAATTATAAATGTATTTATTATAAATTCATCTTTCTATAATCTCCTGTGCAGTCATTTTATTGTAATAAGATTGCTTTAAAGAATATTCTAGTCTCAGCATATGCTCTGTAAGATGAAAATGAGAAACTTTTAGGTATTTTTCTTGTCACTGTGCAACATTTTATATTAATAAAAAAATCTCCTTTTGAAATAATTTCTTAGACTATATTTCAAAAAACTTATACCTTTTCTAAAAGTCTAAAATGAGAGGAATCAGAGGTTTCTTTATTTGCCCCTTCCTTGACATGTTTCCAGATGCTCAACAGTTACTGGAACTACGTCGCAAGTCTACATTCCTAAAACTTTCCTTTCAATTTTACCGCATTTAAAATATTTTCAGGGCTGGAGTGGTAGTATAGTGACTAGGGTTATTGCCTGGCCAGCAGTTAACATGGGTTCGATCTCCAGCACCACATATGGTGGTGTCATATGTGATGACCTGTCATGAATGATCCCTGAGCAAATAGCTAGACTTAAGTCCTGAGCACAGCTGGGCATGGACCTCAAAATAACAAAAGACCTTCAGTTCACTAAGCCTTCTGCAAAGCCTCCTTGTTTCTGTATTTAAAGCTATAATACAACAGAGAACAGGAAGTAAAATAGTGGTGATTTGTTTTCTGTTATTTGTTTTAATTTCCTTGGCATTAGAACACCTTGAGAATCTGATATAGGTAACATAGTAACATACAAACATAACGACATGTGTAGGGGAAAATTAGATCATTGCTAACCTTCTAGAATCAATGGAATTCTGCTTAACTATGGAATAAGATTTAGTAATTACTAAAGTTAAGGATGTTATGTTGAGATATAGAAGAAGATGAAGCCAAACCAGAGTTAATCAAGAATATGGGTAGTGGGGAGTTGTATTCTATGATATTAATTGCAATTTTATCTTAAGGAAACATTGTAACTTATGATCTAAAGGATACTATATAACTAAAACTAGTAATCAGAATTTTGTTTTTTATTTAATAGATAAAGGAATTTTTTCTTTCAGGAGTAGTTCTACTTCTGGAGAACACTGAATTTGTAGTCACAACTTTGCTAGTAAAAGTCCCTATATATACTATATATAGAAAACCTCAAATTAATTTTTCTTTTGGGGGATTTTTTTGAACTGCATATGGCTGTGCTCAAGGAGAATTGCTAGTGGTGCTTGGGAGACCATATGTTGGTGTTGGTGATCAAACATCAAACTAGAGTTGATACACGGCAAGTGCCCAAATCCCTGTACCATCTCTTCAGCCCTGGAAAACTTATATTTAGTTAAATTGAATTCATTTGCATTAAATTGAAAGTAGTTAAGTACCATTCTCTATGAAATGTAAGGTTTGTTTGGGCTTTATGTTTGTCTAATAAAATCACAAAATTATGAAGTTTTATCTCATGTGTATGCCTTTCACTGTCAACATTGTCCTAGGCTCTAAACAAACAAGGAATATGATTTTTTTTAAAATGACTATCAAATCTTAGCATGGGAAATAGTCTGCAAATGTCACAATTCAGTCATACTTTGTGGAATTACATCTATGCAACAATGCAACAAAGCAGTTTTATTAAATGTAAAACATAGTATAATCAATCGTTTGTAATTGCCAGTACATGGATTGGTACAGGTCCACAGGTAGAAATAGATTTGGGAATCATCCCAAAATCATTAGCTATTTTGTTGTTGCTTTGGTTTTGGGATTATGCTTGGCAGTGTTCAGGGTTTACTCCTGGCATGGGGTTACCTTGTGATACTAGGGACAGACAGGACCCTGTACTTCCACACATAAAGTCTGGGCTCCAGCCCTTTGAGCCATCTCCTGGCCCCAGGAAATTTTCTGGTTTCAATGACTGAATCTCTAATGACTTTATCTAATGACTTCTAGATAATGACTTATCTAAAATTAAAAAAATTAATGACTTTTTTTTAGGTAATGACTTAATCTGGGCTGGAGCGATAGCACAGCTGTTGGGCTTTCGCCTTTCACGCAGCCAACCCGTGTTAAATTCCTCCGCCCCTCTCAGAGAGCCCGGCAAGCTACTGAGAGTATCGAGCCCGCTCGGCAGAGCCTGGCAAGTTACCCATGCATACTGGATATGCCAAAAACAGTAACAATAAATCTCTCAATGAGAGATGTTACTGGTGCCCGATTGAACAAATCGATGAGCAACGGGATGACAGTGACTTAATCTAATGAATCTTTATCCAGTGTCGTAAGATCAGTTATATTTTTTGTTTGTTTGGGAAACATGGGGTCTCTAAAGAGAAATGTGGGAAGGCTTCACAAAACAAGATGGACTTGAGTAATCTTCAGGAATAGTTGGATTTTGACAAGTGTGAGATTGAAAAATTAAATTTTACTGAAAAAAAACATGTTCTGATCAAAAATATAGATACTAGAGAGAGTAAAGAGAATGGCCATTGTAGTCTTGGGTTTAGGCAGAGATGGCATTGTGTGAAAGAAGGAAATTAACTAAATTGTAGAATTTACTCTGCATTTTATATTCAAAATAATGTAGCAATTATTATATGCAAGTGGAGTGAAGCAAGGGGCTGATAATAATAGAGAATTATCAGAGTTTTATAAGGTTATTATGTGATATGATTTTTTTAAAGTAAGGGACAGAGAGAGAGAGAATACAAGAGGTAAGTTTCTTAGCCTCACATGCTGCTGATCCTGGATCCCTAAGCACCAGCAGGAGTAAACCCTGAGTACTACCAGAAATGGTCCCAACTCACTCCCCTCCAAAAATTTTATTTAAAGCAGTGTAAGTGGATTGCTATGTCCCATAAGATAAAAAGTTGTCACTGTATTTGAGTAGTTCAATGATAATTCAATGAGAAAGTAATATTTGAGCAAAAACCTGAGATGAGTAGGAGAATCATTCAGGTATGATAGGGTAGAATGATTTAAAGACAATGGTTAAGGCGAAGGACTCGGAATTTGTGTAAATAAGAGAGAAGTAAAAATTAGGGAGAGAGGTATAGTGGTATTTGGTGAGTGCAAGGGAATATTTGTCTGTTTTCCAGAAAAAAAAGAATCAATAAAGTTTCTGTTATTTGATTGATTTATTTTGTTTGTTTTGGGGCTACACCTAGGAGTGCTCAGGGCTGAATCCTGGGTTCAATTCCCAGTGCCCCATATGGTCTCCCAACCCACTAGGACTGATCACTGAGTGCAGAGTCAGGGGTAAGCTCTGAACACAGTCAAGTATAAACCCCCAAACAACACATATTTAAATGAACAAGGAAGTAAAAGTTCTGGATTCATATCTAAGCTTCACCCCTCAGTATGCATCTGGTTAAGTTTTGAACTTTAATATTCTTTCCTATTAAATTAGGATAGTCACATATATATATATATATATATTGTTGAGGGTTTTTTTTGTCTTTCGTTTTTGTTTTTTTTGGGGGGGGGAGTCACATCCAGCGATACACAGGGGTTATTCCTGACTCATACACTCAGGAATTACTCCTGGTGGTGCTTGGGGGACCATATGGGATGCTGAGAATCAAACCCGGGGCCACATGCAAGGCAAACAACCTACCCGCTGTGCTATTCCTCCAGCCCCTATTGTAGAGTTTTTGGAAAAATTGAATATAACAATATTTTGCACTAAATAAACTTTTTTGGAGGGTGGCTGGAGATATAGTACAGTGGGCATATAGCAAGTATAGTACACTTGTTTTGCATGGAACTGATCTAGGTTTGATCCCCTGAAACATATATGGTTACTTGAGCCCACCAGGAGTGATTCCTGAGTGCAGAGCCAGGAGTTAACCCTGAGCACTTTAGGCCCCAAAATATAAAAGCAAATTTAAAATTTTTAAAAGCTTTCCATTTTTATTAATCAAATATGCTAGGACCTTTTTTAGTGTGGTTTGGATGAATTTTAATTTATCAAAGTTTAAGTCTAAGCCATGCAACATATCTTAGAATGTGCACAGGGGCCAGAGAGAGAGAGAGAGAGAGAGAGAGAGAGAGAGAGAGAGAGAGAGAGAGAGAGAGAGAGTACAGTGGAAAGTGTTTGCCTTGCATGCAGTCAGCTGGATTCCCATCCTCAACACTATATATGATCCCTTGACCCCTGCCAGGATTGATTATGAGAGCAGAAACAGAAATAATCCCTAACCTTGGAAGGGTGTGGCCCAAGCCTCTATTCCCTAACAAAAGAATATACATGATATAGCTCAATGTATAATATGACAATGAGATTTCACTATGAAAAGAATATTACCAGTCTGACATGTGAAATTGAATTAACCTCACTTAACCCAGATGAAGGTCCTGAAGTGCCAAATGCAGAAATTTTTTTTTACAATCTGTCCTGATAGTTTTTGCATGATTTAATTATTTCAGTTTCAACAATCTGTGTGTTCTTCAGCTTAGAGTCTCTGCTAAACTACTTGTTACCTCCTATTCACAAAAGAATAGCTAAAAATAGCCTCTCTTTAACCCAGTTCCTTTTTATTACTTAAAATCTGCACTCAGATACTAAAGCATTAGCTAAATATTAGGCCATCACAAACCTATTTTTGTTTTATTATAATATTTAAAGGCAATAATAATATAACAAAAGAAGCACAGGCTAGTAGAGTGTCTGCTTTTTGAGCTTTTGATCTGAGTTTTGAGTTTATATAATAGCATATATTAGTATAAAATCAGAATGGCTTTGCTATCTATGCAGTGTTATAAGATTCTTTGGAGAGTGTCATTGGTTTGATTTTACTTTGCTTTTACTGGGAAAGAAGCAAAAATTGGACTATCTGTATGTGGGCTGGAAAATAGAAACTAACAGCTTTTAAAATTGACAGCTATTGTATTTTAAATGTTTTGAAAGACTTTTAAAGATATTTAGGTAGCATTAAAGGTGCAGTCATAGTGCTGGTTTCCAGACCCAGGTCCAGCAGGGATGTGTGGAGATGTCCAATTACCAGCAAGCATTTATGAGACCCCAGTAGTGCACTCAGGAATTCAACTCTCCTCTGACACCACCAGGAGATACTATCAGATTCTGTAAGTTAAGGGTTCGGTCTCCCCAGCTCCTCATCCACTTCAGACACTGATTACAATGTTATGCCATGGCCATGACTGTGCTTCTGTCCCATCCGCTCCGGAGACGAGATTCCCACCTCCTTCTCAGACATCAGGTTCCAGCTGAAAGCCCAGATTACTCTTTTCTGGTTTTGACCAATTACTGTAAACTAAAGATTCCCAAGCTACCCACTTCAGGTGAAAACAGCATATAAAACTCAGGAGACCTGCTTGTGCATCTGATGGTCAATATACTACCAAGGGTATTATCTAGGATGCGCCACCTTGCCGGACAAGGTACAAGAAAAATTTGCTTCTGTGCCCTGTTCAGGCTCATGCTTTTCTCCAAATACCCATTTTTACCCATCCAGCTCCTTCTTTTGGATTGTTTGTTTTCCTCTGGGGGCTATATCCATGATGCTCAGGGGGCACTCCTCTGTGATGGTCAGAGGTCCATGTGGTGCCAGAAATTGAACTGGGGCCTCCAGCATGCAGAGCATGCCTTCAGCTGGTTGAACTATCTCTCCACCTCACCTTGGGTTTCTATGGGCCTTCATTACTTAGGTGTAACTGATTAGCTCATTGAATATTTGCAATCGAAGTCAGTCTACCCTCCATGGAGAGAGTGGGACTGGTGAGGTTAGGGGTGAGGAAGTATTGCAAAGGAAATCTGGGACTGGAATTTCCAACTATTTATTTACCAAGTTGCCTTTCCAAAGGTTACCTTCACTAATGTAACAGAGATATCATCATCACTCACTCCACTCAATTCAGTTTCCCAGAATTTGGGGCCTGTGAAAACCAAATGCATATGAGCAATACATATTGCCTGTAAATCACAATTTCAATTTGCTTCTGGTTTATTATTGTCAGAGATTATAACTGGCAGTTGTTGGGGAGCCAGCAGGACCACACCTGTGGAACCCAGAGCTTCAAACTAGCAAGACATGTGCTCTATAAACTTGAGTCCACATTCCCCAAACAGCTCCTGGATTCTGATTATGAGACATTGCTGTTTATTTAGGTGATAGTCTTCTATCAGACTATAACATCTAGTTATAGTTAGTACAGGAAACCAAAATGTTCCCTAATACTGTGTAGATGTTATGCTTTTTTTGTTGATAATGTACTATTGTTCATCTTCTGTTAATGTGTGGAAAATAGATTTAATGTCCAAAGCAGTCTGATCATGTCCAGTGTGGATTGTTAGAATCAGGGAAGTCCATGAGGAAGTCCATGATTGTAACAGGGAATCCATGGATTCCCTGTAATGGATATGGAAATAAGGCATAAGTGGAGCATTCTTGTTCTAGAGAGAGAGTGCAGTAGTCAGAGCATTTATCTTACCCTTATCCAACCTGGTCTGATCCCCATATGGTCCCCTGAGCACCACCAGGAGTCATCCCTGAGCACAGATCCAGGAGTAAGCCCTGAAGCACAGTCAGGTGTGCCTCTTCAAATAAAAATTAAAGAAATTTGTTCTGCAGAGATATAGTATAAAGATTTAAGGTGTTGATTAGAATGCAGCTGAGACTGTGACCCTGGTTCAAATCCTGGCACCACATATGGTTTTCCTTGCCCTCCCAGAATAGCCCTGAGTAAAATAAAAGAAGTGGAAAATGTAAATGTTTGATCAAATGTGCTGTGTTGGAGATTTGACTAGAATTTCATTATTCATAAACAGAATTCTTATGTCTGCATAATCTCAGATGTAGCTAAGGTTATGATTTAAAGGATTTTAAAGTAATTTGGCTTAGAAGAATAGTTGCTATGAAAATGCCTATTTTTACATCAAATATTATCACTTTTTTCCACAATAATTTGAAATTCATTCACAAGTGATATTGACCATTCCTTCATTAGAATTTGAACATTTTCAATAGGCTTAAATGTTTCTAATCCTATCTGTGAAGTTTCTATTTCTCTTGAGACTTCTGAAGAATGTAGAAAGTTCTCTTAAGATGAGGACATACTGACTGAAATGTAAGCACGGAAGTTTTTAAGTCTGTAACTATACCCCATGGTGATTCATTAAAAAAAGGATAAGAATACACCATTTCAAAATAAATATAAATGCAGTTTATCTTACTCATAATTCAAAAAACATTTAAAAATAATTACATGGAAATTGTTATATGGCTACCAACCTAATCGCTATCAATTTTGAGAGCAAGAGATTTGATTTGCTTTTCAAAAGTGCAGGGATTGGGGAAATGACTCAGAGGCTTGGAGCATATGCTGTGCAAGTATGAACTTCGGGTTCCAGCACTACATGAATCCATGAGCACTCATTGGGAGGCATCCCCCAAGCTTTAAACCAGGAATAACCTCTAAACACTATCCTATTTACCCCCAAACAAATAAACAATGTAGGTGGAATAAGACTAGGTTTTTCGTTTAGCATTTTATGACCGTAATTAATTTAGTTTAGGATTTTGTTTGTTTGTTTGTTCTGTGGGGAAAGGTTTGGGACACATCTGACTTTGCCTAGGGATAACTCTCGTGGTCTCAGGGAACCATGCCTGAGATCACACCTGGGTCGGTATGCATGCAAGGCAGTCGCCCTACCCACTGTACTATCTCTCCAGCTCCCATAACTAGTGTTAATTTGAAATTGTTTTTTCTGCAGTTTAGTTAAACTCTGGAATTATGAAACACAAGGTTGTGTGTGTTTTTTGGTTTTTGGTTTTGATTTTTGGTTTTTTTTTTCTGAGATTTGAACTTTGCCATTGCAGCTCCCTACAGGTTAACTCCCCGCGTGTCAAAATAAAGTTCTACCTGAAGTTTGGGTACTCGCTTTATGGAGAGGTGGCTGCATAAACCTCAAATTGCTAAACATTAAAGAATTTGGACAGGGATGCCTTAAATTAGTCTATGTGCAAGGAAATCCGGTTGTTCTGTGACAGTAATATTGAAGGTTCTAGAGAAGGGACGATAATGAAAAAGATAATAGGAAATGGTCACTCTGGATAGGAACAGTGTGCTGAAAGTAGGTAAAGGAGCAAACATGATAATCTCTCAGTATCTGTGTTGCAGACCATAGTGTCCAGAAGGAATGAGACAGGGGTGGAGGGAGAGGGAAAAGGAGAGAGAGTGAGAGAAGGAAAGTACCTGCCATAGAGCCATAGAGGCAGGCCAGGGTACGTAGGGTAACAGGAGAGAAACTGGGGTCATAGGTGGTAGGAAATGGACACTGGTTAAGGGATGGGTGTTGGATCATTGTATGACTGAAACCCTGTAATGAACAACTTTGTAACTGTGTATCTCATGGTGACTCATTTAAAAAAAATAAAAATTAAAATGTAATAATTTTTTATTATTAAAAAATATTGAAAGTTCTTTATACGATGAACACAGTGAAGAATTCTGTATTATTGTGGGGTGTGTGGTAACAAGTACAGACTTCAAAGTCCAGTGAGCCAGAAAGCAAGTCTCATCCCCCTGATTTTGAGCCAGGTTCTAGGCTAGTCTTGATTCTTTTTTTTGTCTCAGCTGTAAAATTACCCTAAGATAAAAGAACAGTGGAGTGCACTGGGGTTTTTTCCAAAGTAAGAGTGTTAAGGAAGTACACACATGAAAGGAAAATTTAGGGCCAGAGATATAGCTCAGCGGTAGAGTACTGGCCTTACAAGTTTGAGGTCCTGTGTTCAATCCCCAGGACCATCTCCCTGCCTCCAAATTCATTTTTTTTTCTTTTTTGGGTCACACCCATCTATGCTCAGGGGTTACTCCTGACTTTGCACTCAGGAATCATTCCTGGTGGTGCTCAGGGGACCATATGGAATGCTGGAAATTGAATCCGGGTTGGCCACATGCAAGGCAAATGCCCTACCTGCTATGCTATTGTTCCAGTCCTTCTGCCCCCAATTCTTTAAAAAATTGAATCTATTAAATAATTTAATGATGCCACTTCCATATCGCTTTTACATATTAACAGTAGATGCACTGAATTTAGCATCAGGAAAGTATTTAAAATGGAATACAATCATATGACAAGCATTGTTATGATTAACTGCCAGAGAGAGAGAGAGAGAGAGAAAGAGAGAGAGAGAGAGAGAGAGAGAGAGAGAGAGAGAGAGAGAGTGTAGGGGGCTTACTCCCAGCAATGCATTGGGCTTACTCTCTGCTCAGGGAACACTCCTGATGGGTTGAGAGGACCATATGGAATGCCAGGGTAACCTGTGTACAAGGCAAGCACTTTACCTTGTATGATCATTCTGCTCCCACCCCCATGAACTGCTTTTCCTGGGTTTTGTATTGCAGGGCTATACATGAAGCTGACCTGAAAGAGTGTCCAAAAGCTGCTCGTTTGGTTGTGGTGTGAAAGAGTGAGAGAATGGTAATGGTTGACCTTGTAAGAGTTAGGTGCTTTGCAGTTCTCTAAATTTACCATTTAAAAATTTACAGTTAGTACTGAAATTTACCATTTCAGTACTAACCGTACTGAAACCATTATTACTTCTACTGGACTGTCAATGGGCATCCTGTTTTATTCTATGGCCACCAAACACAGTGCCTGATATCGAATAGATCTTCTGGAAAGAATTGAAATGCAAGTGCCAAGTCATCCAAATATTACTTATTTTGAAAGCTCAGACAGATCTCTGTTCTGATAGGCTAGATGAGTGAATAGTATATTTTAATAAATGATGGAATGGTCTGTTTGACTTATATGTTAGCCTCAAGCCTTCTTTGGCTGCTAAAAGGCCAGGTTATCATTTCAATATGAATGCAGAAAATTTCCATGCATTATTTCCCACCTGTTCTTGTCATATGTATTTCAGTTCATTTTAAATGTATGAATTGAGATTTATAAATTAAAGAAATATGTATTGTTTATATTATTTTCAGTGTACATTAATAGTTTGCTTAAGTGAAACAGAACTTTTGCAGGGGGGAGAGTAATTTTGTATCTTCTCTCCCATTTTTAAAGATTTCTTTGAGATTGAGTTCTTTTAACCATGATTATTTACTTACACAAATACAATCATGATTTCTTAAACATTAAAAATAAATCTGTCAGGTCAGTAAGTCCTTAGAACCAATATACAATTTATCAATATTCAGCTCTTTTCTTGAGAATACATAGCATATGACCTCTAAAATGATTTCATTTTTAGTAGTGGCCTTGCTTGAAAAATAAATCTCCACATTCCTATGCAGTAAATCTCAGGAACATTTCCATTACAGTTTACAGCAGAGCAAGTTGACGATAATAAAATTCTTATCAATAAGGAGTTTACAGTTGTATATGTGATTAAGGACATGCACTTCTGGTTATTTATAGCATATGTCTTGAAGTAAAGAACCCCCATTATCATAAAATCAGCTATGACACATAAAGTTAAAAGCAAGCCATCACTCTTACACCACTTCTGGAAGGAAAGAGAGATATGTCATAGTGTGGTTTTTGTAACATACGTTTTTCACTAGTTGATGACACATAGTGAAGGAAAAATCTCTCAACTGTCATGTGAGAACTAGGGCCTTGTTTTTTGCACTAATGGGAACATGAAATAATGTTCGTCACTTTTCTTTTTCACTTTCATTCCATATTACTACATATAGGATCCTCTGCCTTTTTAAGAAGTATTTTGGGGGTCTCACCCAGCAGGCTCACGGACTGCTTCTGACTTGGTACTTCTGACTCAGGGTCCCTTTCAGCAGTTCTTAGGAGATGTTTGTTGCTGATCATAAAACCCCGATTCCTACCACCGAATCAGAGGCGCCTTCCTATTGATTTCTCACTCTTGCCCTGTCTCAGTTTAAAAATTAATTTTCACTTTACTGCCCTTTCACACTTTCTTTTCATTTGCTTTTAATAAGACTTTAGTGGGGCACAGCAAAACACCTCAGTATATTTATGGGATTAACCATATCAACTACTTGAATTCTAGTTTCATCTACCATTTAAAACACTCCTCTTATTTCTCCCACATCCCTTTCACTCTAGAAATCACTAGTTTTCACTCTAAGCCTTAAATTTTGTTTATTTATATGGTTTGCTTGCTTAAGTTATTCATATTCCATATTGTGAAACTGTCTGGTAATTGATTTCAATTTTTTACTTATTTCATTCACTTTAATTGACTCAATTTTCACCCATTTTGCCCCAAATTACACAATTTGATCTTTGTTAATGACAGAGTAGTATTCCACTTAGAATATATGCAATAACTTCTTTATCTAGCCATCAGAGGGTGGACTTTTGTATTGATGACCTCTTTTAGATATAGTAAATAATTTTTCTATGAATTTACAAGTATGTTACACTTTTAAATAAATGTTTTCAGATATTTCAGATAATTGTTTGGAAAAGAAATCATTGGATAACATAGGATTTCCATTTTAATTTTTTTTATTAATCTCCTTGGAATTATCTAATGAGGCTGCCCCAGTTTACATTTTGCCAACAGTATCTCAGGAGGATTTTTTCCACCATTTTCTCACCAATATTTGTTGTTTATAACCTTTTTGATATATCCAATACTTACCAATGTGGCAATATCTCATAGTTTGCTTGTTTTTCCCTAATAATAAATGATGTTGAACATTTTCTTTTCTATGCTTGTGAACCTCTGCATAACATTTTTCCAGGAGTCTCTGTTCAAATCTTCTGTTCATGTTTTGCTGGGATTGCTTGTTTTTTGTCATGAAGTTTTGTGAGTTCTTTATATATTCTGCATGTCAGTCAATTGGCAGTTGTATGATGTGGAAATAAACATCTTTTTCAGTTGCTAGATATTAACTTTTTAATGGCAGCTAAATAGCCCTTTATTAATGCTTACATAATATATTTATACCATTCTCCTAAAAGTGGAAATATATATTCTTGCCAAACTTTTGCTACTGTGAACAATAATGCAAAAATATCTGTGTGCATGTATCATTGATCTCATGGATGAATACTTGAAAAATAAATTCCTAGCAATAAAATTGCTAGGTACTTACAATTCTGAGGGGAGAAATATGGCATCTATACACTTTTTGTTGACACAGCTATTGTTACAATTAAGAGCATTTGAAAACATTTTGTATTCTATACTTCTTGAGTATTTTTGTTTTCTTTTATGCACCTTATTTTACTGTTTTTTGTGTGTTTTGTAATTTGTTTGTTTGTGGGTCACACCCAGCAATGTTCAGGGATTACTATAGGCTCTTCACTTAGGAATCACTCGTGGGGGTTCTTGGGGTACCATATGGGATGCCAGGGATCAAACCTGGGCCAGCCATGTGTAAGGCAAGTGCCCTACCTACTGAACTCTCTCCAGCTCTATCTTCTATGTATTTTTTTTTGGCTTTTTTGGGTCACACCCAGCGATGCACAGGGGTCACTCCTGGCTCATGCACTCAGGAATTACTCCTGGCAGTGCTCGGGGGACCATATGGGATGCTGGGATTTGAACCCGGGTCGGCTGCGTGCAAGGCAAACGCCCTACCCGCTGTGCTATCACTCCAGCCCCCTCTTCTATGTATTTTAACCTCAGATTGTTAATCTTTTAATTTTAAGTTTTACATGAAACGTGTACAGTACTGTTAATGACAGGGTTTCATGCACAAAATTTTCCTGCAGAGAGTCTATTTTTTTGCCACATCTTCTTAAGGTGCCTTCCCAACCACCACTCCTTGTCTCCACCTTGTTAAATTCAGATTATTGGTCTTTATCTGATTTGTTAAGACCTTTTTACTCTTTCATAATAGAAAGCATATGTCATTGTGAGAAGGCATAATGAATTTGAACATTGTTTTTCTTCTTCTGTCATTTATCTTGAGATATTTTAATGACATTTTGCCAACAAGGAACTTTTTAATTTTATGACATCTTATTGAGACTCTTCTCACACACATATTTGTTTATGGTAGTGTTAACTGGCATTAGTTTGATAAGAAATAGATATTCAGCCACAGTGTTTCCCAGATGGTTTCCCAGTTGTCTCAACACCATTTAATCTACTTTTCTACTGATTAAATATACTACTTGTAAAATGAAGTTCCATGTGTGTTTGTATTTATGTGTAGACTTTATTCTGTTCCATTGCTCTGTATTGGTATGCAACTGAATAAAATATTTTAATACTAGTTGACTTATAATAAAATTCATTTATAACTTATATATTTTTTCCTTCTTTTGGGTCACACCAACGATGCACTTGGGTTACTCCTGGCTCTGCATTCAGGAATTATCCCTGGCAGTGTTCAGAGAATCATAGGGGATGCTGGGAATCAAACCCAGTTAGCCATGTGCAAGGCAAATGCGCTACCCACTGTGCTATTGCTCTAGCCCCTATATAATAAAATTTAATATCTAATTTTATAAATTAATTTTATAATAAAATTTATAATAAAATTTCCAGTTCCCCAGAATTTCTTGCTAAAATTTTCTTTTTATACATATTTATTTTTCCATACAAATTAAACATACAGTGCAGTATAGGTTTTAAGAAAATTTGGGATTGCGCTTGCAGTTTGTGTATCATTTTCTTAAGTGCTACTCATTTATGGTTTTAGTGGGAGGCTCTTTCATTGAATTTTGGCACCAGATCCATATTACAATATCTTTTTAGATAATTTGAAAGTCTTTTCTCTTTTTCTATGCATTAGAACTATTTAAAGTGTATGATTGCTCTCCAGTGTTGAATACCTGATATCCCTTTGAAACTACATCTTCCTTAAAGTTTCTTTTTATCTATGGGACTGGAGCAATAGTACAGCAGGGAGGGTGTTTGTCTTGCATGTAGCTGACAGGGATTCAATTCTCAGCATCCCATATTGTCCTCTGAGCACTGCCAGGAGTAATTTCTGAGAGCATGAGCCAGGAGTAACCCCTATGTGACCCAAAAAGCAAAAAAAAAAAAAAGTTTCTTTTTATCTAGTAAGACTGGTGCTTTTTCAAAGATAAAAGAAGTGATGGGAAATTGTTCTAATATTTTCTCAATTTTGTATTATCAGTATTTCATATTCTGTTTTTTCTTGATCAATGTTTTTGATAAAGATTATACATTTTGGTCATGTTTACATCTGTACTACTCACTTACAGAGAATCTTGAGAGGAAGTAATATTCAGAGGACAGCAGAGTAGAGTCTTCTCTCAGATCTCACACATGAATAGTTTCCTTCAGTATCAATATTACTTACCAGAATCATATATTTTGTTGTTTTTTTATTAACCAAAGGTAAACCTATTTTGGGATATCATAATCACCCAAAACTTATAATTTATTTGGAATTCACTCTTGATTTGGTATATTCTGTGACTTAGAACAAATGTATCTGCATATGTCCATCTTGTGATTAAAGTAGATTATTTCCCTTCCCTAAAGATCCTCTTTCCTACATTAACTCATTTTTCTCTCACTCTAGTCAATTTTAAATTATGTTTTCCTGATTAACTGTATATTTTTACGAATTTCCAAGTTCATTTTCAAATTGCTGAGAATAATGGTGTTTTGGTTTTGTTTTTCTTGTTTGGGGGCCACACCCAGCAGTATTCAGAGCTTTATTCTTGGCTCTGCTCTCAGGGATCACTCCTGATGGTGTTCGGAGGACTCTATGAGGTGTCGGGGATAGATCCTGGGTCAGCCACTTGCAATGCCAGTCAGTGTCTTACCTGCTGTGCTATCTCCCCAGCTCTAATGGTAGTTTTATTACCTTTAATTCCCTTGTTGGTGATCATTATTACCTCTTTCATTCAATATGTGTGTGTGTGTGTGTGTGTGTGTGCATGTACTTATTCCTATTTGTCTTGGCTGTGTTTTATTATGTACTTCTTAAACAGAACCATCTCCAATATCTTTAAATCCTAGAAAACTTCTGTATTTTAATTATCAGTTTTCATTTTTCTTTACTATTTCTTTCTTTCTGTGTTTTGGTCTTGTATTACTCTTCTCTTTAAAATTTCTGTGTAAGTTTGCATAATTATGATATAATGCTTTATTTTGTTAAAAGTATTTTGTACTATATATTTTGTTTTAAATCTGACTTTGCTAATTTTCATTATTTTGTATTCTAAGTATTGTGTACTTTTACATATATTTTCTCTTTAATTCAAATGTATTTATGTTTGGGAAATTTTATTGTGGCATTATATATGATTTAATGCTATGTTAATTTTTTGTGACATCAACATAAATTCCAAAAAAGTATTATTTTTTTATTTATAGATTATATTCTATATATTGATTAATTGACTTATATCAATAAATGTATCACTTTTGTCTTTTAGGTATAATATTTCTGTAAACTGGGAAACAGAAATTAAAATTTTCTGCTAGGTTATGTGCCAACTTCCATATCTTCTTATGTTTCTTGTAGTGTTTGACTTATAAATATTAATAATATTTTATTCTTACATACCATAACTTAAATCATCAGTGCACTGAACACTTAATTATCACTAAATGATTTAAAACATGTCTGTGTCAGAAAATACTTTTCTGTTTTTGTTTAATGCTTATTGTCCTGATTTTAACCTATTTGATATTAATTTGTGATCCTTAAGATCCTTTTGTTTTCATTTCCTTAAACAACTTAGTTTACCCTTTCATTTTCAATCATCTTTAATCACTTTGTTTTCAGTGTTTTTTTATACTTGAAAATTTTATTTTCAAAAACATCTTTTTCTGTGTAAAAGGGTATTCTTTAATGAGCTATGTCACCTAGCATAATACCTTGTGCTGTGTGTTTCATTTCCATTTATTCAGAAAAAATTCACTATCTCACCTCTGAAGACAGTATTTATACATTTATTTATTGGTTTGGGGTCACACCCATCTGTGCTCAGGGCTTCCTCCTGTCTCTGAATTCAAGGATCACTCCTGGCAATGCTTTGGTGACCATATATGGTGCCAGCAATCAAACTCAGTTGTGTATAAAGTGAACAACTTACCAACTATAATATCTCTGGTCCCTGTAAGTCATATTTAATTTAGTATCTCTCTATTTCTTCTACTTTCCTTCACAATATAGAATAACTATGTTTTAATTAGTCCATACATTTATATCTTTGAATGTCCAGATCTTTACTTAGTCCTTATATTTATATCTTTGAATATCCAGCTATAAAAAGAGAGCATCAGCATACCTCCATTATCATTTCCTTGTTTCTCATTTAAGTTTCTTATTTATGTGTTTTAGAGTTCTATTAGAATAATGAATATAGGTTTGATTTCTTTTTATTTGTCTTAGAGCTCAGTAACTACAAGTCATTTTCATTAGCTATGCATATTTTATTTTCCTCTTCAGGTAAAATTTATTCTCTGACTTTCTAAATTCTCAAAAAAGTTTTCTTGAGGCAGTCAGTATTTTCCTATTTCTATTAGTCTATTCAAAAACAGAATTTGTAGTCAAGTTACTGCTTTGCTGATAATCAAATTCTCTTTTGGTGAAGGGAGGATTGACCACAGTCAGCAAGTCCTTGGAGGCTATTCCTGGCTCTGTGAACAGGAGTGAGCCCTGGCTGTGCTTGTGGAAACATACACAGTGCTGGGAAGTAAACTGGGATCAGCTATATACCAGGAAACCCTTGTACTATCTGGCCCTGTGTATTAAATTCTTAATTCATTTTCTGATTCATGACTTCACTCTACAACCTGCCAATTATACTATTCTTCTCTGAAGAATTCTTTGAACAATTGACAGAAAAAAAAGAGTAAATTTAAAAGCATACACACAAAATAATAAATTTTAAATAAAGTCTTCCAATAGAAAGCATTTCAAATAAGCGTTCAGGAGGATACCTCAGTTAGATCTGAAAGCGATATTGTTGTATATCACAGAGCAAAGCGATGGCACAGTGGGTAGGGTATTTGCCTTACATGTGGCTGATATGGGTCCAATTCCTCCACCCCTCTCCGGGAGACCGCCAAGTTACCAAGAGTATCTTGCCTGCATCACAGAGCCTGGCAAGCTACCTATGGCATATTCAATATGCCAAAAACAGTAACAAATCTCACAATAGAGATGTTACTGGTGCCTGCTCAAGCAAATCGATGAGCAATGGGATAACAGTAGTACAGTGATATAGTGATATATATATATATTATGTATGTATATTATATATAGATATAAAGTACTGGGTTCCAAGAGGGTTAGGAAAATGTGAAATTATGAATTGATTTTTATGATATTTATTTTAAAAGATTTGGGCAAATGCATAATTCATTTTAAAATATTCTAGAAATTAAAGTGATATTCTACTATGTTAAACAATACCTTATAATTTAAGCTAATTAAAAAATTTGTTCTGGAGGGGCTGGGACGATAGTGCATTGGATAAGGTGCTTGCCTTGCATGCATCAGACCCAGGTTCTATCTGTGGTACCACATATGTTCCCATGGGGCCCACCAGGAGTGATCCCTGAGCAACAGCCAGCAGTTTGGGTATGGCCCCAAACCAGTGGGGGAGGATAGAGAGAGATTTGTTTTGCAGAAAGATAGTACAAAGTTTTAAAGTGTTTTCTTAGCATGCCATTGAGATGGTGACTCTGATTCAAATTCTGGTGCTAATATGGTCCTCCTAGCCCTGCCAGAATGGTCCCTGAGCACAGAGCAGGTGAAGTGCTTGAGAGTCTGAACACAGAACCAGGTAGGCTTCAGTCCCTGAGCCCTGCTAGGGGTGCCTCTCTCCCCAAACAATTATTCTGTGAAATTTTCTATTCCTTATGAACTCAAGAAATATGTGATTTTTCTACTACATTTGGGTGGGAGAACTATTTGAGGACAGTAGGAAAGCAGAAGATTTTAAATTTTCAGATGATTCCACCCCATCACTGGTTGACATAGGCATTTTGAGAAGTGATAGTTCAAGACCAAAAAAATTGTAGCAGTGACAGGAGAAGAAAACATTGTTGACTTTGTTTACCAAGAAAGTCTTGGTGACGTAATTTTTCAGCTAAATACGGTTTTGTTAAATTGAAGAGGACAGAGAAAGCGTCGCCAGATACCTAGAAAATAAAACAGTGGCCAGAAATCGCCACATAGCCAGTCTGCCTGTGAAGCCGCTCTGTAGTGTTGCTGTGTCTCAGGCAGGTGTGAGAGAGGAGTCGTGCACCAACATTTCTCCAGAAACAGTGTTCTGTTCTGTCTTGATGCTGCAGGGTTACAAATGAAGTTATTCTTGCAGTCTGTTATGTATTTAGACCTCTTGAAACAGGCTGGATTCCGAAATGCTATCTTAACCTGATTTCCTTTCACGCTGGAGATTGTTTTTGAAAGAATCACTTGGCATGCAGTCGGATCTCTAGAGGGTTTCTGTCAAGTGTGGACATTGTCAAGTGTGGACATATGACTTCAGTGAAGCTCTGAAACAGAGTTCCCTGATGAGGAAGAGCACTTAAGTTCGGTTTAAGTTAACTTTGTCCCAGCCAGTAGAAATGTATTGGCCTCTGTGTTTGTCTACATGCCAAGGTGTGGGAGAGGGGATCGGATGGGGTGTGGGATATGTCATTTGTTTCACTATTTAAGAGAAATAGTTACTTGAACTATGTTACAGTTATATTTTTATACTTCTTTATGGAATTTATGTTCTAAATGTTCCAACGTCTCTTTTATAAACACCTGCCTGTTTTATTTTATTCTTATTTATTTATTTGGCTTTTGAGGTCACACCCAGTGATGCACAGGGTTTACTCCTGGCTCATGCACTCAGGAATTACTCCTGGCAGTGCTCAGGGGGCCATATGGGATGCTGGGGATCAAATCCTAGTCGGCCATGTGCAAGGCAAACATCCTACCTGCTGTACTATCGCTCCAACCCCACCTGCCTATTTTTAATCAGGAGTAAATTAACCCATGCTGTTCATGGGTTAATTGCCATGTCTTTTTAAAATAGTAATGTATAGGTCTTTCTGTTTTCTAAGATATAACTATAGATAAGTTGCATATTTTCATTTTTTATTTTATCTGGCAAGGTTTTGTTTCATATTCTGAATTGGGGAAACACACACTAAATAAGATAACACACATAGATTTCAAAAGCAAATGGATGCATTGGTTTACAGAGGGGGGAAAACAGCCTACTAAAACTATGTAAAGTAGAAAGAAGTGAATGGTAGTTCTATGGTGTGCTTGGTATTTACAGGGCTTAAGGTTTCTTAAGCATTCAATTTTTTTCCCCAAAAATCTTTTGTCTCCCAGAATAAACCATTAATAGATTGCCTTTGATGCTGTTTTGTGTGCTTTCTTTTCTTTTCTTTTTCTTGGGGAGTGAGGGAGTGGTTCAGGCCACTTCTTCTGGCAGTGCTCAGGGGTTGCTCCTGGCTCTGTGCTCAGGAGTCACTCCTGGGGCTGCCCCAGACACTATGTGGGGAGCTGAGAATGAACCTGGGTCAGCGGCATGCAAGGCCCTCCTCTCTGTACTGTCTCTCTGGCTCTCTCCCTTTTCTCATAACCAACATTCATCCAACTCAAGAAAATTTAATTTTAGCATATTCTATGTGAAGTTTATGAAATGTTTGTAAATTTGAGACTTCAAGCTATTTGATTTGTAAAACAAGAATGATGTAAGGTCCTTCTGAATACTAATTGGGGCAATATAGGACTTAGCAAAATGCCTTGCAGAAAAACAATTGTAATAATAGTGCTTGGCATATATTAGTTGCTAAAATTATTGCAATTAACAATAAACTTTTTAAATATGGGAGCTAAATCTTTTAAATTTCTCTCCCTGGAGAGTACAAACAATGTTTTACTTTGGAACAATTATTTAACCTATACTTGTTCAATTAAAAGATAAGCTTCTGTTCACCTATTGATTTATATATCCATTCATTTTTATTACACCTTTCTCAATCTTCTCCTTACAAACTTGAAGAACAAAGTACTTCTGAACATATAAACTAAATTGATAAAAAAATAAATATGGTGGGTGTTGGAGAGTCACTGTCACTGTCATCCCGTTGCTCATCGATTTGTTCAAGAGGGCACCAGTAATGTCTCTCATTGTGAGACTTATTGTTACTGTTTTTGGCATATCCAATACGCCACGGGTAGCTTGCCAGGCTCTGCCGTGTGAGCTTGATACTCTCGGTAGCTTGCTGGACTCTCCGAGAGGGGCAGAGGAATCGAACACAGGTCGGCCGCGTGAAAGGTGAACGCCCAACCGTTGTGCTATTGCTCCAGCCTGTTGGAGAGTAGGAAACAAAATATTTTTTCTGTACATTTTTGCAAAGATTACTAAAGACATTTCTTGTTTTAAAAACTGTATTTAATATCAAGCAAGAAATACAGGGTTCTCTAATCTTATTTAAAAATATATTGAATCATGCCTTTTAGGTTGCCAGTGAACTACTGGCAACTACTTACTCAAACTAGCTTAAGCAAAAAGGGGGACATTTGACTCCAATTCTGAAAAGGTTTAGTTAGTGTTATTCATCTTGGATAGACCAGATCCAGGAGATCATGTTCTAGGTTCTGCTGACTCCAATTTGACTACTCATAGTCTTTCTCTTTGTGAGGGCAGGAAAACATCAAGGAACCACAGACACATCTGAATCAGCTTCGTGGTCTTAGCATTAGCATTAGTAGTAACAATTCCACGTATATTTACAGGAGTTCCTGGGAATCCAGTGTGAGTCCCAGTCCCAGTTTTTAACCCATTACTCTGGACCATTCTGCAATACTCAAGTTGTGTCAGCAGGAAACATACACAATTGGCTACCTTTAGAAAAGAATTGTGTTTCTAGAAAAAATTAAGAAGATGCGGTTAAGGCATGATAACTTATCTCTACAACTCAGCAAAACCTTACTAACTTCAACCTCAGTAATAAGATGAACAGTGCACTGCCTTGATTTTAGTAATACTAATGGTATCTCAGTGTTTGCATAGGTCCCAAATAATCATATTTTAGGTATTAAATAGATAGCTATTTGTGTATAAATTATACCTTAATAAATTTTGGAGTGGTTATAATTAAAAATATTATTTTTATGTATCAGTCATTTATACAAACACCAAAAGTAGATTTGTAGGGTCATGTATAAATTTAAAACAAAAAATAAGATGAAGCATTTCAGAGACATCTTGAAATATTTCAAATGAATAGATACTGAAACTCTACAGTTAAACTTCACAATAGGTTATATTGATTTCTGCATTTTGTCAATAAGTTCTTTCTTTCATTTTCTTTTCTCTTTCCAGCTTGTTAAGGTTTGATTTTGTGCTCTAGAATTTTTTGCCCAAAACTTGTCAAATTCAGCCAGATGATAAACACCTTACAGGTAAATGTCCACATGGACATTTGTGTTAACCTTTTCAGATGACACACATTTAGAACAGAAGACTTTTTTTTTTCAGTACATCTGAACTCCTTTGTCAATTTTCTGACCTTGCTGTATCCTTGAACCACCTGGACGACAAGTTTCCTGAGGAAGGGCCTGGAGTAGCTGTTGTCTTTCTGCTATAGCTCCTTGGAGAATCAGATGACAAACTCTATTCACTGTATGAAGGGGCATTGAAATAGGCTTACATTTTTATGATATGGTCCAAGGTCAGAAATAGGTTGAACTGGGGCTGGAGCAATAGCACAGTGGGTAGGGCGTTTGCTTTGCACGCGGCCGACCGGGGTTCGATTCCCAGCATCCCATATGGTCTCCTGAGCACCGCCAGGCATTAATTCCTGAATGCATGAGCCAGGAGTAACCCCTATGCATTGCCAGGTGTGACCCAAAAAGCAAAAAAAAAAAAGAAAAGAAAAGAACAGAAATAGGTTGAACTTTGTGGTATCTGTTTACCTGCCACTGTGCTGGATAAAAACAAGCTGTTAGAACAACAGTGAAACATAAATGAATTCTGGGGATGTGGTGACAATAGTTAACAATACTATATGGTATACTTAAGAATTACCAAAGGAGGGGCTGTAGCGATAGCACAACGGGTAGGGCATTTGCCTTGAACGCGCTGCAGACCAGGATTCGATTCTCAGCATTTGGTCTCTTGAGCACTGCCAGGAGTAAATCCTGTGCATCGCCAAGTGTGACCCAAAAAGCAAAAATTTAAAAAAAAGAATTACCAAAGGAATAAATTTTGAATGTTCTCACTCCAGAAATAAAAAATGGTCTTGGATGTGTTATCTAGTCAAATGGCTATCATTTTATATTGAATTATATTTAAATCACCCCAGTGTACACAATATACATGTAAATTATATCTTACAACTGAAACAAAAGGAATATCTGAGTATGAATCAAATAGGTAAAAGTGTGGTAACATTTTGTTTTGCTTTCCATAATACACAAAGGAAAGTATTTTATCTGCAAGCAGAGAATTGAACTAAAGAACAATTATAGTCTGAATGATTAACATACAAGAAAGATCGAGTCAAATTCAATCAGATTAACCTCATAAAACTTATAAAGAACCATATTATGAGTCAGACTCTTAGTTTTTTAGAATTTTTCTCCATCATAACTTAGTATTGTGGGGAATTTTTTTTAATGTGGTGCTTTGAGTATGCTTTAAGAATTTTTTATTGTTAAAAGAAAATTTAGAGACTAATGGAAAATTTGGATCCTATAATTAAAACGTATTTCTTTCAACATTTTTCTATATATTACTTATAATTAAAATATATGTGAGCAGGGGACAAAGCGTTAATGCAACAGGTAGGGCACTTGGCTTGCACATGGCCAACCCAGGTTCAAGTCCTGGTATCCCATAAGATCCCCTGAGCAACAACAGGAGCCATTTCTGAGTATAGACTAAGAAGTTACCCTTGAGCATTGCTAGGTGTGACTTAAAAGCAATAATAATAAAAAATAGCATGTTAGTGACAGTATATATGCTTTTTCATATTGATTAGAGTGAAAGTTAGAATTCTATATGGAAAATGGAATAGGAAATTAGGGTGCCTGTTTTCTTCTTTCCCTATGATACTAAGATTATTATTGATATATTCAATTTTATATTTTGAATAACAATTATTCAAAATTAATATATTTTTAATTAACAATTATTCAAAATAATTGTTAATGGGGCTGGATAGAATAGGGGTTAGGGTGTTTATGTTGCACATGGCCGACCCGGATTCAATTCCCAGCATTCCATATGGTCCCCTGAGCACTGCCAGGAGTAATTCCTGAGTGCAAAGCCAGGAGTAACCCCTGAGCATTGCCGGGTGTGACAGCAAAAAAATATATATATTATTATTATTTTCCCAGAAACCTACATTTTCCTGAGGACACCTCCAGGCTTCATACCTGCTTACAGAGCTTACAGGGAATCCTGAATGAACAGTTAGGACATCATTTGCATGTATTCTAGAATTCATTTTCAAAATTTCTTATAAAGGAACTTATACCTCTCACACCTCTTATGAAGGCAGAAATAAAAGGACCCCTTGTCTGAATGCCCTGATTTACTATTTATTCTACACAATTTTTTAATTGAATCACCATGAGATACACTTACAAAGCGTTCATGTTTGAGTTTCAGTCATACAATGATCGAACACCCATCTCTCCACCAGTGCACATTCCCCACCACCAATGTCTCCTGTATCCCCCCACATTACAGCCCTCCCCCTGCTTCTGTGGCAGACAATTTCCCCCATACTCTCTCTCTACTTTGGCGTATTATGGTTTGTAGTATAGATACTGAGAGGCTATCACATTTGGTCCTTTATCTACTTTCAGCATACATCTCCCATCCCAAATGATTCCTCCATCATTGTCTTAGTGATCCCTTCTCTATCCCAGCTGCCTTATCCCCCAGCTCATGAGGCAGGCTCATGGAGCAATATTCCTGGCCCTGGTATCTACTGTACTTGAGTGTCAGATTCATATTATGTTATTTTATATTCCACAAATGAGTATAGTTATTCTATGGCTGTTCTTCTCTGACTCATTTCACTTAGCATGATACTCTCCATGACCATTCCATTTATAAGCAAATTTCATGACTTCATCTTTCCTAACAGCTGCATTGTATTCCATTGTGTAGACTCTTTTTTCCTTTTTCTTTTTCTTTTTTTTTTCTTTTTGGGTCACACCTGGTGATGCACAGGGGTTACTCCTGGCTCTGCACTCAGGAACCACTTCTGGTGTTGCTCAGGGGACCATATGGGATTTTGGGAATCGAACCGTGGTCGGCCGCGTGCAAGGCAAACCCCTTACCCGCTATGCTATTGCTCCAGCCCCCATTGTGTAGACTCTTAATGTTAATCAGGGGCTGGAGCGGCAGCATAGCCGGTAGGGTGTTTGCCTTGCACTCAGCCAACCCAGGTTCAAATCCCAGCATCCCATATGGTCCCCTGAACACCGCCAGGGGTAATTCCTGAGTGCAGAGCCAGGAGTAAGCCCTGTGCATCGCCGGGTGTGACCCAAAAAGAAAAAAAAAAAAGACTCTTAATGTTAATCAGTGTGAATCTGTTCTAGTTTGTTGTCTCCATTTTGGTGTCTACAGTAGCATGTATTTTGGTGTCTACAGTAGTATGTATATTTTCCAATTTTGGTGTCTATAGTTGCATTTTGATTTCTACACTACCATGTATATTTTCTTCAGTTTTTGTATCTTCTTTCCCTTTGTCACATTAGAAGAATGTAATTCTTTATTTCTTGCTCTTTATTACAATTATGTTCATAAACAGTTTTTCCAGTTTCTCTGACAAAGGTATTCAAAACATATCCTAATGTGTGATTTGCTGGAAAGATTTTGTTGCTGTTGTTGGACTGTTAGCTAATGGATATTTATAGACACAAATGATTTTATCTCATTACAACTTTTTAAATAATTAACATATTCCTGGTAACGCATCTCTTTGAAACTCAAGAATATAAACCTAGTTGCCATGGATAGTGCATACAGAAGCTTATTTCAATGATTTGTTATAAATCTATTTATTGTTAGTAGAGAAATGTAGTTTAACCCAAAGTAATGATGTTGTGATATCCTTATTTCTCATGAATGCTGTTTGTGTGTGTTTGTTCTTGGCCTATACACGACGGTGACCAGGTCTTACTCCTGAATCTGTGCTCAGGCATAAGTTCTGACTCAGGGACTGTATGTGGTTCAGGAAATTCAAAATGGGTAGAACCTTACCATCAAAGTAACAGGAGTAATTCACACCTCTGGTCCCAAAAATTGTTGGGTTTTTTTCTTCCCTCTTAGAGATATTTTATTGCCAAAGGGCAACAGTTTAAATTCTGTGTCAAAAATGACTGATCAGTGATCTGGGTTCACTTTTGCTACATTTACTTTCTCCAGCTGATATGTCAAGTAAGGTTTATATATAACCTTCAGAATAATGCTCATTCTAATGAATTAGATAAACCCACTAGGGAATTCATAGAAATCTAATTGACTCTGAGTGGGGGAAAAATAAAATCTTATCTTTCCTAAGAAAAGTTTCAAATCTCACTATACTTTGCCTATTTTAAGGTCATAATAGCAATTATTCATGAGACCAGAAGCAAAAACAAATTAACTGATATCCAAGAAAAATAAATCCATGAATGAATAGGTAGGATCAGAAACAGAGTTTTCCATGAGCAGAGTTGGGAAGAAAGATTTGGGAAAGTTTTTTAATTTGGGGAAGAGGTCGAGGTCAAGGTCAGATGGGACTTGTTAAAGAAATTAGTTTCAATAGAACGTGCTGCTGTTAAGTGTACCTGATCAAATTTAAATAAATAATTTCCTTGTTTCTTATACTTTTTTTCTCCCATGTACTGGGAAATGAAGTATTGTTTTCTGTGGATTTGGACATATTTTCTAAGGGCCAGAAAAGAAGGAATATTTTGTTGAAATATTACAGAAAATATATGTGAGAAGTGTCCAATATGAAAAGAAATTATTTAGAATATATTTTAAGTGACAACTTACTTAAACAATCTAATAGCTAATGGGATAAACTTCTACCAGTGGAAAAATACAAAAACTATTTTGAAGACTATGTACTATTTATATAAAGTAACAGAATGTGACAGTGCATGAAAAATGCATCTTCACATAGGCAGAAGAGACAACTTAAATTGCCAGACAAGCTTCTTTTTATAAATTATCAGTGAAAAGAAAATCTGAGGATGTTATCTTTGTTGAAATTTTTATGCTGAAATTAGCTTGAATTTCTGAAAATTTGACTTAAATATTAAAATGTAAACATGCAATTTGATCTCAGATTAGGTATGTATTATATATGAATTACCAACAAAATGCTTTTATACATAAGCATCTTGTTCTTAGCCTTTTTAATTTACATGTATTTATATATAGTTGGTTCAGAATATTGGAAAATTCATAAGCAGCACCTTAATCATATTAGGTATCTGGTTTTTACTTGTTGGAATTGGCACTACTGAATGAATTTTTCAAATATGGCTTGCTGAATTTTTGGTGTTGTGAATTTGAAAGCAGAAATAAAATGTCAGCCTAAACTATTCCACTACTTAGATGTCTAGATAGTTTGAGTCATAGTATGATGCCTCTTTGGCATAAACATTATAGTAATTTCTGCATAATCTGTCTCCTTGGAGAAATGAAAAAAGAGGCAGCGGTAGGGCATTTGCCTTGCATGCGGTCAATCCAGGTTCGATTCCTCCAGCCCTCTCAGAGAGCCTGGCAAGCTATGGAGAGTATCTCACCTGCTTGGCAGAGCCTGGCAAGATACCCGTGGTGTATTCAGTATGCCAAAAACAGTAACAACAAGTCTCACAATGGAGATATTACTGGAATGTAATGCCCGCTGGAACAAATCCATAAGCAACAGGATGACAGTGACAGTGACAGTTGGTGGATTCTATAATTTTATAAAAGAACCATTGACTTCTCCCATAGTATAGTCGAAATAGATGTAAGTGTACTGCTTTGCAGGAGATAGAAAGCTTTGAGTAATGGGGGATAGGCTTGATGTATAACTATGCTGCACTATCAGAACATAGTAGGACAGAACTTGGAGTCAGGGGCAGTGTCATAGAGGTGACGTGACATGTGAGCTCTTGAGAGGATGATCTCAAGTTTGGTGGGGGGGCAGGGGGAATAACTGAGGAAGGTGAAGGTGCAGCTGACCCTGTTACTTTCTCACCTATATCCATTTGGCCCATTAATATGAACTGACCCAGAATGCAGAAGCTAGTGTATTTCTTTGCTTTAGAACTACTGATCCCTAAAATCATGCTTGAGTCTGGAAGGGTGAATGAATAATTCTGTTCCCATTCAGAAGCTTTTAATCAATGCATGAAGAAGTTGGCGTACAAATGCCCCGTTCCCTCAGCCCACTGACAACTCTGAGAAACGGGTTCTCTATCATTGTGAAAGCTTGTACCACACAAGTTATATGAGAATCCAGATTATCAATGAAATAACTACAACATTCTTGTTATGTTTCCCTTATGTGAATATATTTGCATATCATAGATCTAGGAATGTACCAATTTCCAAGATATTAAAAAAAAACTCAAGTTCAACAATAAAAAATGTCATTGAACTTGAGGGACAACAAAAAAATGGGGAAAGTAACTTACCCTAGAAGACATATACTGGTCAATAGGCACATGAAAAAGCACTTACCATCACTCACCAGGGAAATGCAAATCAAATAACAAATTACACAGTAGACTAGCCTATATCAAAAACCTACAGACAACCAATGTTGGCAATGGTGCAGTGACAAATGAAATATCATTCACCATGGTTAGAAATATTGTCTGGATGAACCTTTATGGAAAACACTATATAAACTTCTCAAAAAATTGAAAAATAGAATTACTAAGATTCAGAAATTAGACTTCTTGATCTACCACTAACACAAAACATTAACTCTCTTCTCTCTCTATATATGTATATATATATATATACACACACCCATACATATATATATATGCACACTATGTTTACTGTGGCAATGTTTGCAGTAACCAAGATCTGAAAGCAATCTATATATCCAAAAAGAGATGAAAGGATAAATAAATTTTGGTTTCTTTAGAATTCTAGTTAATTCTAAAAGTTGAATTCACAATAGAATTCTACTCAGCTGAAAGTAAAGATAAAATTATTTTCAGGAAGCCACACCCAACTGTGCCCAGAGATTACTCCTGGCTCTGTGCTTTGCATCACTTCAGGAGATCATGTGGGGTACCAGAGATCTAACTGGGGTTGGCTGCATGCAGTGCGAGCACCTTCACTTTCTGTACTATATCTCCAGCCCCAAATTTAGAATACTGAAGTTGCTACAACTTGAATGGATTTAGAGATTGTCATATAAAGCAAAATAGCTTAGAGGGATAAGGACAAATGTAACATGGTCTCTTCATATGTGGAATATAAAGGAACAAAACAAGAGAATGGACAGTATCCTAGGATAACTAATTTGGGGAATTTGACTACAGAACAAGGTTGCCAAGCAAGTGGGTGATGGATTGAGGGATGGTAGTAAAATAAATAGACCAGAAGTAACAGAAGGACAGTAGCGGACAGTCCTGAGCACTTTGGTTGTAGTGAAGGTGCAGAAATTTTGCACATCAGAAGGATAAATGTTAACACTTTTGTAGCTATGTTAGCTCAAGTACAAATCTGGGGGGGAAGTGTTAATCATAGTAATATTATGAAATCCATTGATCCAAGTTTTCAGAAATATGCTTTAAGTGCTATCATATTTTACCAGAGAGATGTGCTTTTTTTCCCCTCCAAATTTTGGCCTCTGTGCTCAGAGATTACTCCTAGAGGGGTTTAGGGATAATTACCAGCTGTGCTCTCTGTAATCTACCATAGAATTTCAGATATCCTATATATAAAGTCATTGACTTTGATTATTCCATGGTTTTGTTTGAAAATCCTCTCTAACATAACAAATAAAGGATTACAAAAGGATATTGAAATTGAGATTATTTTTTAAAGTTCTACTTTGAAATCTTTAGTAATAAAGAGACTAGAATCAAACTTTAGGTAAAATGGCAGAGACAGCAATCCCCAAACTAAACCTAAATGTTTATACTTTGTCAAAATCATTTTAAGCATTAAAATCCATATTAAAGTTAAATTTCAGTAGTTTTCTATTTATGTTATATGCTCAAAATGCAAATTTTGCAAGAATATCAAAGTTCTACTCAATGTTATATTAAAGTTCTGAGTTAATGATGAAAAGTTATAATACGTTCACTGTATCACTGTCATCCCATTGTTCATCGATTTGCTTCAGTGGGCGCCAGTAATATCTCCATTCATCCTAGTCCTGAGATTTTATCAGCCTCGCTTTACTCATCCTGCCCAATGGTGCTGCATTGGAGGCTCTATCAGGGTCAGGGGAATGAGACCCATCATTGTTACTGGTTTTGTCATATCGAATACAATATGGGGAACTTGCCAAGCTCTGCATGCAGGCAGGATACTCTCAATAGCTTGCTGGGTTCTCTGAGAGGGAGAACTAGACAATAAAACATTAATAATAAAATATTAATTATTAGAGATATCAGAAACAAGAATATATTAATCATCTATCTTAGTTTTCCTATGGAAATTTTAAGTGTCAAGATGTATCAAATTCGATATATATGATTTATGTATTTATAAACATAAAAAGACAAAAATAGGACAAGCATAGTCACAAGCCTTTGGACTCCCAAATTACATCTGAAAAGAATCAACTGCTTTATTCCTCTAGTAAAAATCACAGGTTTTTAACAGTTCTGCTACTGTTATTTTCACTAAAATGTGTTCCATATTAACAGATATAATTTTCCTGTGTATATATTTCTCAGTTGTTTAGCACTAGTCCCATTTTTTTTTCACTTTCTCCAGGACCTGGTAGCAATTCTGTAGGCACTTGGGTATATGGATAGATCAATAACGAGAAAATGAATGAAGAATGTTGAAAATAGTAATTCAGGGCAATTAGATGATGTTGGCTTTAAAAGTGCAATGACACTGAACTATTTTTTAAACATTATCACTCTAGGACAGGTAAAAGGCAAGGATTTGGAGGTATCAAAATGCCAAAATGAGGAATAAAAGATTAGAATATGTAGAGTTGGGTCCATGAAGATAGTACAGGAGATTAAGGGTTTACATTACATGTGTCAGATTCTAGTTCTATCCCCAGCAAAAAATTAGGAGAAAGCAAAAAAAAAAGAAGAGAGAGAGAAAGGTTACTTTACTTTTAAATACTGCCATTTCCATTAAAATAAATGACAATGTAAGTTAGAGATTTCAAACATCAGAGGCAAGTGCTTGGTTTAAGTAGTCTCTGCTACTTCCTAGTTCTAGAACTTTGAGGAAGTTCACTTTGTGTTCTTCTGTCTTTACTATTTGCTTCATATAATTGTTTATACTAATGCATAAGATTGTAAATACAGAAAACTTTTTAATTGCTAAGGAAGAAAGCCATTTAATTTTCTTGTATAAATAGATGTCTTAGAAGATTCCAGGTTGGTTAGAAACAGAATATGAAGTCACTGGACTGTCAGTTCTCAATTTTTTTTTAACTTTTCCCTAATGACATGATTAGGGAGAACAGTTCAGGGATCCGTTCAGGCCTCCACTCCTTTAAGGAGAGCATTCCAAAGGTAAAGAACAAAAGAATGGACAGGAAGAGGTTTGGCAAGGGTATGAAGTAAACTCAATGCATTCCTCAATTTTCAGAAAGAAAAATCTCGCCCCCCAACCTCAACATCATATCAGTTCCTTTTCCTTTTTGAACAGAATTAACTGCATAGAAGGATTTTTAAAAAAACAAGCAACTTTTCTTTCAGAAAAACAAGTATAAAACATTGTGAATGACAATTGGGTCAAGAGTGTGTGTCATGATTTTTAATAAGGATTATTACAACAAAGAACAGATTTTATATTGCTATTATCAAATACTTACTGTTCTGTAAGTACTCATACTATTGTTTTTATTACTCTGAACTTCACTGAGGATACTAATACCAGTATAAGTTAAGGTTTACCATTGTGAAGTAGGCTTATTCCCTGCTACTCATAATTTATTTTAGAAATTGCTTATAGATCAGACAAGACTTTTATCCTTGGATCACTTCCTCCCCCATTTCTTGATCTGAACTCTTTGTTTTTAATGCAAATAGTCACTTAGAAAAGGTAGTAGGTTTCAGTTTCTATTAGTAGTATCTAAACAGCAATTTTTCAGTTTCTATTAGTAGTATCTAAACAGCAATTTTTCTAAAATATCAATTTAGGTGAATGAAAATTTTTGTTTTAAGTATTTTCCAGCTCTCCACAGAAATTAGTTAATCGTATCTCCAAGTTTTATAATTTATAAACTTTTTCTTGTAAAAAAATCTCCAGAGATAGTATTTTGCCACATAGTCATTTCTATGTGGGCTGTTTTATTAAAAGAAAAGCTCATCTAATATGCTCTTACCATCAACTTAAGAGTTTGAGGACATTTCAGCTGCTACAACAGGAATTATGGGGAGAGAGAACAATATTTTGGAAAGACAGAATAACTTGTATTCAGGGAATCAAAACAACAGAGAAAATAAATCCTGACAAGATAACAAGTAACTTCTACAAAAAGTGAATGACCAAAGTTATTAAAAAATATGCACTCAATGGGGCTGGAGCAATAGCACAGCGGGTAGGGTGTTTGCCTTGTACTCGGCCAACACATGTTCTATTCCCAGCATCCCATATGGTCTCCGGAGCAACGCCAGAAGTGGTTCCTGAGTGCAGAGCCAGGAGTAACCCCTGTGCACCGCCAGGTGTGACCCCCCAAAAAAATATGCACCCAAGTTTATTCCACTAGCATATTCAGAAACCCATTTAAATAAGTATATTACTCAGGAAGCTGTTCTATACATGATATAGTCTAACATAGCTTACTTGTAAAGTCAGGAGCCTTTAGAAATGGTATTTTTTTACATTTGCAAGTGTGAAAATAATCACATTTAAAAATCAATATTGGAGCAATGTAAATGTGCATGACTGAAATGTATAATTTCTATATACTTGATAGGATCAGATGATCAATCAGATGACTGTGTGAATTTAATAGCACTGTAGCACTGTTGTCCCATTTTTCATCAATTTGCTCAGGCGGGTACAAGTAACGTCTCCATTATGAGACTTGCTGTTACTGTTTTTATCATATCGTATACGTCACGGGTAGCTTGCCAGGCTCTGCCATGCAGGCAGGATACTCTCCATAGCTTGCTGGGCTCTCCGAGAAGAACAGAAGAATTGAACCCGGGTCGGTTGTGTACAAGGCAAACACCCTACCCACTGTGCTATGACTCCAATCCGTGAATTTAATAAATAGTTAAAGTATTAGGGATGCAAAGTGATAGTACTAGGGGCTAGGATTCTCGGTTGCACGCATCCAACCTCACTTCAGTCTCCATCACTATGAACTCTCCTTTGAGAGGACCCCCAACACAACTGGAATGATCCTAAGACCCCCTAATCCAAAATATTAGGGAAATGGAACTGCTATCTAGAACTGTTATTGTTAATATGCTATGGTCCTGGTTTTTTAAAAAGAAATAATAGAATTATTATTATTGGGCTCGGGATAGTTAGCAAGAATTGATTAGAAAGCTAAGTAGGGTTAAAGAGTGAAAATTACTGAAAAATAGGTTTTAATCATACTATGATCCTAGGACCCAAACTACATACTCATGTGGATGAGTCCATATAACATAACTGTTCTGTATTTTTCAAAACGAGTGTCCATGTTTGGCATCAATGTAGAGTATTTTAGGCACTTAGAAGAGAGCCTTGATTTATCAATTTTGAATCATTTCCTGCATAACTTTCAGCCACTCCACCAAAGCAAGGTTTGTAGATATAGGAGTGATCCAGGAGCACCAATAAGTAAACCTCCTCCCCACCAAAAATATTAACTTGTATGATTTATCTCAGAGGCTCTTTGTCTACTATTTATCTAGCACTCACATGCTATGTGAACTTTAACTTGTGGTCTCAAGTAATATGCTGATGTGTAGACTATATATTAATCTCTTCCTTCTCAGCACCTGGCACAGTACTGGACATATAACTGAAATTCAGGAATTGGCTGAATTAATAAGTTTGACCAAGTGGTATAGTCAATATTAATCACTTTCAGTGTCATTTTCATAAATCTACTAAAGTCATATTTATGATTAGGCTATAAGTATGATATCAATATATTCTTGATCCAGAGGAATATACTATTCCACAGAAAATAAGAAATAATATTTATATATATCAATGACCCTAGAAATGTGAATCTTTTTAACTCAACTAAAAAAGTAAAGCAAATCTAAAATTTGCTGATGTTTTTCTTTTGCCTGAAGCTAAGCATATGTTCAGATCTCTGTGGCCCAGATGTTTCACAGCATAAACTCTTGCAGCATGCAAAAAGCTCCACTTGCATTTACAATTCCACATAGTTTTGGGTCAGTTTAGACTCTTAGGATATCTGTTTCATGGACTCTCTAGTAAATCACTTCACATGGGCATTATATTATATTTACAACAGGTAATTTTGAATATATTTTATTTGTTGCAGTCCTAAAATTTAGAATGAATAAATAAATATAGGGAGGAATTAGTCTTCAAATTTAAGTGTTAGTTTTGGAAAAACTCAACAGATAATTTTACTCTTAACCTATATCCTAAGGCCTAAAATGGAATGTGCTCTGTGAAGTTCAGGAAGATACTTGGTGTTTATTACTGGAGATGTATCCAGCTTCTTTGCCTTGTGCATTGCTCCACCTATTTTTCTTTTTTGATTAGTGAATATCCGTGCAGTACCATTACAGACTTATAAACTTCTGTGCTTGCATTTCAGTCATACAATGATTGAGTACCCATCCCTCCACCAGTGCTCATTTTCCACCACCAATGATCCCAGCATCCCTCCCACCACCCCTACCTTGTTCCCCCCCACCCCCGGCCGCACTCCACCCCACCTCTGTAGCAGGGCATTGCCTTTTGCTCTTTCTCTCCTTTTGGGTGTTGTGGTTCAGTAGAGGTATTAGGTGGCCATCATGTTCCTCTATAGTCTTTCTGCCCGCCTTTCCCAACCCCAAGCAGGCCCTTCAAGCACCCTTTACTTGGTGGTCTCATCTCTATCTGAACTGCCTTTTCCCCCAGCATTTGAGGCTGACTTCTAAGCTGTGAAGTAATCCTCCTGGTACTTATCTCTGCTGTTCTTGGGTGTTAGTCTCCCATTCTGTTACTTTATATTCTACAAATGAGTGCAATCTTTCTATGTCTGGTCCTCTCTTTCTGACTCATTTCACTTAACATAATACTTTCCATGTTCTCCACCTATATGCAAATTTCATGACTTAATCTTTTCTAACAGCTGCATAGTATTCCATTGAGTAGATGTACCAAAGTTTCTTTAATTAGTCATCTGTTCTCGGGCGCTTGGGTTCTTTCCAGATTCTATATATTGTAAGCAGTACTGCAATGAACATATAAGTGCAGATGTCACTTCTACTATACTTTTTTGAATCTCTGGGATATATTCCCAAAAGTGGTATTGCTGGGTCAAATAGGAGCTCAATTTCTAATTTCTTGAGAAGCTTCCATACTATTCTCCAAAAGAGCTGAACCATTCGGCATTCCCACCAGTGGTCTGTATTGCTCCACTTTTCTATTTACATATCTTCATGATTTCTGCTGCTCACTTCAGCTCAATCAGAACTGAAAAGTGAGAGATAGTAAAATTTATGAAAATAAGCAATTAGAAGAGTAAGTAAAGACTTTCTGCCCAGTATATGGACAAGATTCAAATAGAAAATGACCATATTATAAGTCCCAAAATAATGTCTCGCTTCAGATAAATGCTTGATTTAAAATTGTCATAATCAAAAAAATAATAAAATTGCTATAATCAGTCATTCCAGATATTTTAGGTGTTTTTTTCTGTATTTCTGATGAGTTCCTTTTATTGACTTTTTTTCTTTGCTTATTTGCGTCCTGCCCATCTTTTTTACCTTGAGGATTCAATCAATTTCAAGCTGTATCCTACCCACCTCGCACCCTAATTGGTCTGGTGCCAGGTTGACAGTGGTTGACTCATACTTGCTCAATTTTCTGGCTACCAGTCCAGATACTGGCTCTGATTATCAAAGTCTCTAGTGACTTAGACTCTGGCAAACTAATAAATGTATGCTGTACTTGTTCAGTAGTCAGTAAAGTTTGTGACAGAGATGAAGGCCACACCAAATGCTGCAGTTCTTCATTCATTCGAGTCTGGGTGACAGTTTTAAAGGTATCTGATTTTCTACTCTATGGGAACAGTGTGTCTAAGGAAAAAAAACATAAGACTACTGTAAAATGTGAAGTAATGAGTTTCATTTAGAAAGACTATAGATCAAATCATGAAATAAGAGAACTCTGTATTTACACTTGCTGTTAAAGAAATTTTATCACATTACTTTGGTAGACCAATGGTCTATGGGATTGTAGTTTGGTTAAGTATCATTAGGGAAATTTTAGTCAAAGTATTTTAAAATGTAATAAAAAAAGGGTGGGTTAGAGAGAATAAAAACTTAGAAAGGTGCAGAAATAAGTAAATGCAAATGAAGTACTTTATAGAAAGAGCAAAAAACATTAGGAAGAAAAAGAACCAAAATGGTGTTAAAATCTGAAAGCATAGAATATCTTGAAACTGTCTTTCAAAGTATATAAATGAGCATTTACCTGAGTTGGGTCAAAGGTGATTTTCCTCAGAAAAACATTTATTGCAGGAGCTTCAAAGAAAAGTATAGCTCAATTTGTATGTAAATATGTTCAAATTTTCTTTTAAGTAACAAAAAGAATATAAGAGCAAGTATAAAATTAATAACACTAGGCATTTATATGACAATGATTTTTTTCATTGTAAACTGATACATGTTTATAAATTAATAAGATAAATAAAACACATAAAAAAGAAGCTAGCTACTAGAGTTACTAATGTCGCTGAAAAAATAAAACTTTATAAATCACCAGATAAATTCATTTCTTTTTTTTATGATGAACTTGGGTAAAAAATACCCTATATACTTAGTTTGTCAGGAATTTAGTAATAGGGCCATTTTTATGCATGGCTAAGGGGCATGTAAAATGGTACATCATTTCTGGGTAGCAATTTGGAAATACCTATAAAAAGTCTAAAAATATTCATGACATTTATTCTTACCCTAAATTACACCTTAAGGAACTAATCAGAGTTAGGTATAAAAAATGTATAATCAAGCATATCCATAATACTATCCTTTGTAGCAATAAAAATGAGAACAGACTCGTTATCTTGCAGTGAATAAAATAACACAATAGAATTTTATATAAACACTTACTACTGTCCTAAGAATATTCAACAGCATGGAAATCAACTTATGGTGCAATATTTATGTTAAGCTACATGTGAAGTATGATTCCTAAAGTGCTTGATGGAATTTCCACATAGCACATAAATCATTTGTCAGTAACAAAATTACATTTTTTAGTTTTTTTACACTATATGAATTAAATTCTACATAAAATATTTTGCATAATTAAGGTAAAACAATTAATATATTATCCTCAGATTTATTATAATATAAAAATTCATTAAGTTTTAATTATAATTTGAATTTCAGCATTACACTTTGCTGGGTATAATTTTGATGAATTCCAGCATTATATACACTTGATTACCATTATAATCAAGGTAAAGAACATTATTATCATCTTAAAAAATTTCTAGTGTTCTCTGCAGTTAATTCCACTTACTAAGCAATCTCCAGAAGCCATTTGTCTCTTACATATAAAAAAATTACATATTATTTTATATGTAATTTATATGATTTTCAAATTTATCCAGGCTTTAGTATATGATGATATTTTATGTTGAGATTGTATGTTTAAAGGGGTGTTTAATACATCGATAACTCAAATAATTAATCTTGAAGTGAAAAACTATAAAGAATGATGATGAGAGAGGCTGAAGAAATAGTACAGAGGACAGGGCACTTGCCTAGCTTGCAGCCAACCCAGGTTCTATCTGCACCCGTGATGGTCTGTCAAACTCGCCAGGAATGATTCCTGAGCACAAAACTGAGAATACCCTTAAAACTATTGGGTTTGGTGCCAAAACAAAATACGAAGAAACAAAAAGAATAATGATAAGAGCATGGATCTTGAGTCTGAAGAAATTGAAAGATCTATTTACAATTTCTGATTCATGGTTTGCCTGTCTGTAATAAGAAGTTAATAATAGCAAGATTCCTACCCATGCTTCAGCATCTTCATGGGGAATAAATCACAAGAAACTTGTTAAACTACTTTGTGAAATACAAACATTAGTTTCTGCTTTAATTATGATCACATATCTGACTGTTATTGCTGATGTGTGCATAAATGTTCCTGTCTCCTTCCAAAAAAGATTACTCCCGCATCCCAGTCTGAGTCTCGGACCCAGACCATCCCAGCCACTCCCCCCCACCCCAGACTGCTACCCTGGCTGGCCTAACGCTGACCCCCAGCACCGAAGCCGTTTTCTCTTCTGGCCCAGATGTGCGATGTCCCCCGATCTGCCCTTCCTGATCCCCAGACAACCTCTCAGATTCAGCTATTATGCTGCAAGGGGCGTGGCCTAGCCGCAGGGGCGTGGCCTCGGTTAAAGTGGGCGTGGTCTCGGCCAAAGGGGGGTGGCATCTTTGGGGGCCTGCAGCCGCTCATGTGGCCGTAGTTATTTTCTCAACACCCAGAAATCTGTTGTTACATCTCAGCCTTCATTACCCATGTTCATGAGTAACATCCTAGCTATCCAAAAACCAGTAGGACAAGAGACCACTAATCTATCCTAATTTCACTCAAATGCCAATGAATACAAGTACCTGTGTAAAGCCCAATGTAAAAGAGCATATTCTCCGAAAGCATCACATGAGGCCTCACATAAGGATTAGAGGAACATCTAAGAGGAAGGACATGTTCTAGAAGGGTAAAATAAAAAGGTAACCACATTGACCGAGCCCAGGTAGAATCCCTTTTCACAACAAGAGGGAACAGGGATAGTGAACTTGAAGGTCCCTCTTCCATACCACCACAACAACATAAAGAAATAGCGCAAATCCCCATCATAAGGAGAGGACAATGAAAGGAGTCCAGAAGCTTCAATAGGTGTTTCCTACAAACTTGAGCTTTGTGATAAAGAATTCAGAGTTGAAATGCTGAAGATGTTCAATGAACTCAACGTAAAGATTGAAAAAGTATCCATTAAATTAAAAGAGGACCTGACAGAAGCAGTAGAATAGACAGCCAAGAAAATACGGAAAGAAATGAGAGCAAAAATAAAAAAGCTACAAAAAGAAATGTCAGGAATGAAGGATTCCATAGACGAAATAAAAAACTCAGTGGGTGCCCTCAACAATAGAATAGCTATAGCAGAAGACAGAATCAGTGAGCTTGAAGATGAGCTGCAGGAAGCCTATAGGCAACAACAATGGAAAGAGACCTCAAAATAGCTCTAGGGCGAATCAGAGTCCTAGGAGATGATTTCAAGAGGAACAACATTAGAATCATCAGAGTATCAGAAGGATAGGGAACCAACCCCAATGAAAAAGCCAGTCAAGGAAATTATTGCTGGAAAGTTCCCAGAGCTGGAGAATGCAGCCATCCAGATTCAAGGAGCCTGAATGGTGCCAGCTAAAAGAGACCCTAACAGAAAAACTCCAAGACATATCATAGAATAATGGACGTCATGGATAGAGATACAATACTACAAACAGCAAGGTCAAAGAAGGAAATCACATACAAAGGAGCACCCCTTAGATTCACAGCAGATCTATCAGAGGAAACTAAGCCCAAAGGCAGTAGTGGGATATAGTGAAAAAACTCAATGAAATGAACCTTCAACAAGAATACTTTATCCGGCTAAACTCTCATTCAAGCTTGAAGGAACAATACACTATTTTGTGGATAAACAACAGCTCAGGAACTTCAAAGACTTAAAACCAAAACTAAAAGGACTAAAGGGGCTATAAGACAAGAAAACCCCCTACGAGAACAACAATCCTGTAGAGGAAGATGGTGCAAAATCCCATAACAATAATCTCTCTCAATGTCAGTGGTCTAAATTCACCAATTAAGAGACAGAGTGGCAAAATGGATTTAGAGACTCAACCCAGCATTCTGCTGCCTGCTAGAAACACATCTGAATAGCCAGTACAAACACAGACTCAAAGTCAAAGGATGGAAAACAATCCTGCAACCAAAAAGGATTACTTGTGTCTCAGAAAGATATGTTCTGGTGTTTTCTTTAAATCAATTACTCTCAGGGAGATGTGTGAAGATGGGACAGTTCAGGTTTTCACAAATGATAAATGATTAAATTCTCCAGCATAAATAAATATTTTTTGGATTCTGGTTTTGATACCTATGCTTTCCATTTTATTCTTTTACATTTGCTTTCCAAATTTTCCTGCATAAATCTTGGGTTCTATCAGAGGGTTAGTCTAAGAAATCCTCCTTTAATTTATTGTTTTAATATTTAAATGTCATTCTTGGAATTTTCAAGGTAATGCAATTAGGTATATGGAAATTAAAAGGTAATGAAATATCAATGTGTCTGAACCAGTTTGCAAATAAAGAGTAGAAACAATGAAATAACTTTTAAGAGCTTGAAAGAAAATATAATATAGACAGGTCGGGTTATTTATTTATAAATTATTCATTCTATAGTCAACAATCTTTTCTGTTTTTCTTTTTTCTTTTATTTGCAAATCCCAATAAAAATGGAACCAGGCTCTCATCCAGGTTCTGTATATCTGCTTTACCTCTGAAACACATCTTTAGTCCAATCACCGAGTTTTGATTAAGATTTTATCATGTTTTAGACACTTTATAGGACTCCCAGGTTCATAATTACCATAAAAGGCATTGCATTTCAGTGGGAAATGAAGACCAAAAATAAAGCAGTTAACTAAATGGTTATAAATCCTCCTGTGCCTAAAAAAAAAAAAAAAAAAAAAAAAACCTGAAACAAAGAGATCCAAAATTAAAGGCTCAAGAGGAATCAAGGTTGAATTCTCAGTTTAGCTGTAAACTGAGACCCGAAGTACTCATTCCTAATATTGTGACAAAGTAGATAAAATAGTATTAGAAGCAGTGATGATGTGTGTGAATTTCCGATTACAGGAGGTAAAGAGACTAGAAGAAATCATTGTTGCAGAAGCATAAGGAGGGAGAACAGCCAGAGTTAAAGTTAGGGAGTTAAACAGAATCAAATCAGTCCGAGTACTACAGACTGAATGGAAGCATTTGGTTTTTATCCAGGGGGAGAATGGGATAGCTTTTCTTATTTGAGTGACTTGATTTAGTTTAATCTTGGGTATTTTTTATAATATTGAGCTGATCCTTCTTTTATTTATTCTATTTGCGGTGGCAGAGATTGAACCCAGGGCCTCAAGGGCCTCAGTCCTTGCAAGACAAGTGTTCTCCTCAGGGCTAAATCAGACCCTGATCATGCTCCCGTGTTTGATCTGTAGCCACTTACTCTCAATGAATTTAATTCAGATGCAAATATTAAAGATTTATCTATCTGTAATTTTCTAAAACAATAATTTTTCAAGATTTTCTCCTTGGGATAATTGCAGGAACTTCAGAACATTAGTTATTTCCTCTATTATCAACTCTCCACTTCCTTCATGAAGAATTCCCAGGGACAGCTGCGCTCCCGGGGACAGCTGGGTCCCAGGCAGGCAACTGCCTTCCCATGCCAGCACTGCTATCTTTTAGTGGGTGGCTCTGCCTGGATTTAGAATCTGACTTATGGGCTCATTTAAAAGCTATTATAAATCAAATTCTTCTTTAATACCTTCACTTTATAACTTAATGGCATCAAGGTCATTATTCCAGTTTGATAATACATTATTTTCTCCCCAGATACTTCCTACATTTCATAGAAAGGTCAAGTAACCTTGAATAATTATTATCATTTTACATATATGATTATACAGATACCCTTGCAATTTAGTTATAAAGATTATCAGGTTTTCTGAATTATCATATCTTTTGTGTGATGTAAACCTCCTGTGGCCTGAAAAAACCTTCATAATATTGTCATTCAGTCCTGAAAGTCAATAGGTCATGCTATCATAAGCTATCTCAGTAGAATATCTGAAAATAATTCTGCTGCCTAGATGAACTTTTATTTTTATTTTTATATTAAACATTATATAGGATGTCAAAACATGACTGAAACTCACTGTGTCAACTTGGGCAAGTGTTTACATTTCTGCATCTCAATTTCCTGATATAGAAAATGCAGATGGTGACAAAAGTAAAAGGAGTAGTAAGAATTAAATTAGTGTGTGTATGTATATATACACAAATATATATATACATATACATATAATGTATTTGTATATATATTTGTACATATGTAGGAAGCAACTAGTCCACATTTGTAAGAATAATGAGAGTTCCTTAGTAGCATTCATTTTCCCACTTAATAAATACTGTGTCTCCAGCATCTTGATCTATACTGGATAAATTTTCTCACCAGAAAGACCTGAATTTCTGGACACTACTTCAACTAGGTAGAACTGGAGAAGAAAGGAAGGACTGCAAAAGTCATGAGTTAAAACAATGCCAAAGTAAAATGCATTAGGGAATCCAGAGCCTTGGGTCTTTGTTTGCCTGTTAGATTCTGAAGTTAAAGTGGATTCATTATGTTCCTTTACTTCTTTTCTGATTGTGTCAGGGAACAAATACTATCTTCCTTTGGGAAAGACACAGGATACTTGTATAAATGTTTTTCTAAAATTTGGTTGTAGCATATTGAAGCAGGTAAGAACACACAGTACAACATCATATCCACAGATTATAGAACCAAAGAAATGTGAATTCCAGTCTGTTTAACTAGCTATGTGACTTTCTCCAACTTTTTCTTTTTTAAACTTCTCTGGGTCTCTGCTTCCCTGAAACTATTTCCTCATCTGAAATATGAGGAAAATAATGCTGAAAGTTTCATAGGCTTTTATGGAAAAAAGAGATTAATTGTGAATTTAGAAGGAATGAACCATGCACATTATAGCATTATAGTATGAAGTGTTCATATTGTTATCTTAACATTATTGTATGTTATTAAGATAATTGTATATTACAATATTAGCTTTATATTTAAAGATTATGTGATCATATTTAAAAATTATGCGAATAGCAGAGGAGGTAAGTCACTTGCCTTGCAGTTGGCTGACCCCATTTTGATCCCTGTTGTCACATATGGTGACAACAATACGTCACCGCCAGGAATAGCTCCTGAGCACTGCTGGCTGTTGACCAAACCCTGCCCCGACCCCAGAGGGAAAAAAATGTTATGTAAGTTTCCAGATGACTTAATATGGATTCAAACCCAGTTCTCCCTGACTTCAAAATTCATGTTACTTTAAGTTTTATATTTATATATATACACACACACATATACACACACATGAATACACGAATAGACAGTACAGAGATGGAAGCACTTGATTTGCATGGGAGCAATCCCAGTTCTATCTCTGTACCACATAGTTGCTGAGCACTGCTTGCTTGAAATGTTCCTCTAAATACAGAGCCAGAAAGAGCTGCTATGTACCACCAGGTGTGGGCCTCCTGTTTCCCTCAAGTAAATAAAAAAAGAAAAGCAAAACAAACCCGAAATGGTCATGTACCTCTCTATCTCTCTATCTCAAATTACATAATTTCTGAAGCTATCATCAATGGAAATTAAAAGTGAAAGACCCATGGTCGTTAAAAATTTGATACCAGAATAAAAATAACAATGATACATTTCACATATGCTAAAACAAAAACAGAAAAATATGGCTTTAATTAGGTTCCTTGATTAATTTTCTGTCACTTGGAGCTACTGCTTTGAGGATTTTCCAGATTACAAATCTGTTTCCAAAAGTAAGAGGTCCTTATGGTTAAATCCAGTGCTGGTTTAAGTATGTCAAGCCCAGATGTGCAAAGGGCCAGGCTCTTTGTTCTTTAGGGGAGGAATAAGATAGTGGTAGAAAGTATATGTGGGGCTTGAGCTTGAACTTGTTTTTTTGTTTCAGTATCCAATATTCAAAAGATCTTTTTGTTTTGTTTTGTTTTTTATGCACACCCTGCAGTGCTCAGGGAACATGCCAGTACTGTGGATCAAATTCTGGACAACTGCATGCAAAACCTGTGCTCTAGTCCTTCCAGAAATCTCTCCAGCCCCTAGACAAAGGATTTCAATGCTGAAATGTTAGCAGTGAAATCTGAAATTCTCCTTTTACTAATATAATTTATTTAGATATTAACTGGAGATTCAGTGCTTAAAACCTCCCTCTTTTCCAGAGTTTCTATTCATGATTCTTTTATGAACTTGGTTAGAAATATGGTATTTCCAATGAAGATTTACATAAAATATCCAGTGTGTAGGTGAGTATAAACATCTAGGTTTAGAATAAAGAATAGCAACAGTAACAAATAGCTTTTCAGATCTTAGAATTCTACAAATAAGAAGTTTAGAAATGAACATCTTAAATTCTATTGTTTTTAGGAGGTCTCCGTGGGTCTTTGTTTAAATTTCAGAATAGGAGCCGAAATGATAGTATAGTAGGTAAGACATTTGCCTTGCATGTGGCCGACCCAGGTTCTATCCCCAGCATCTCGTATGGTACCCCAAGCACTGCCAGGAGTACTTCCTCAGTGCAGACCCAGGAGTAACATCTGAGCAACACCAGGTGTGATCCAAAAAGCAAAAAAGTTTAAATAATAATAAATAAAAAAGTAAAATTTCAGGATCATAGCAAGAAATCATCTGCCTTGTGAATGGAAGTTTAAGAATCTCAAAGTGGGGCTGGAGCAATAGCTCAGTGGGTAGGGCATTTGCCTTGCATGAGGCCTACCTGGATTCAATTCCCAGCATCCCATATGTTCCACTGAGCACCACCAGGGGTAATTCTTGAGTGCAGAGCCAAGAGTAACCCCTGTGTATCGCCTGGTGTGACCCAAAAAAGCAATAAATAAATAAATAATAAAAAAGAAGAATCTCAAAGTTTGAATGAGGATGCATTTTCATATTTGGTCTTTGAGTAGTGTGTGTGTGTGTGTGTGTGTGTGTGTGTGTGTGAGTGTGTGTGTGTGTGTGTGTTTTCAGTGAGACAGAAGCTGCTTATATACCTTAATGTCTTGTAAAGTGAAACATTTTGCACATTAAAATTTTGCACCCTATTAGTGGAAGATTTTTTCCTTCTGTTCCTCTGAGAGAAAAGCTGTAAGCAAATCCAGGTGTTCTCACCTATACTCTGAAGTTTATCCTCTTACTGAAAGAAAGAAAAGAGGAAATGAGAGTGTTTCCCTTTGCTTTCCCTAGAGCAGTGACTTTGGGCTACATGGCTTCAAAGCACTATTAACAAGTAACAATTAAGAATTTTCAGTTCTTGGGGGCTGGAGCGATAGCACAACGGGTAGGGCATTTGCCTTGCACATGGCCAACCCCTTTTTGATTCCCAGCATCCCATATGGTCCCCTGAGCACCACCGGAAGTAATTCCTGAGTGAGTGAGCCAGGAATCACCTCCTGTGCATCGCCGGGTGTGACCCAAAAAGGAAAAAAAAAGGAATTTTCAGTTCTTTTAACTGAAATACTATGTGGTAAAATACTATGTGGTATTTTACCTCTAAGGACCCTGCACATATTAGCTCATTACTCTGCAGTATTCCTTAGACATAAATAGTATTGTAACCCCCAATTTGCATATGAAAAAACTAACACTTGGGAAGGTGAAGAGACTTCCTAAATGATATGTCAAAAGTTAAATTGGGTTTCAATCCAGGCCACTAGAGTCTGGTCTGTGCTCTGTTTTAAACTACTTGCCAGTATCTCTATGGAAAGAATTAACAATCCTCCTCATCCTCTTCTTCCTCCTTTTTCTCCTCCTTTCCCCCATTTAAATGTATTTTACTTACATCAGCACTATGATAATTATCATTTGCCTGTGACTGCTGTGACCCCCTTATATATCACTAAAGCTTAAACCAGGAGGGCAACGGGGAGGGCTAGAGAGCTAGTGAGAGATGGGTCTTGGGTTTAAAAGGACTTTTACTTCAAAGCTGGAGACACAAATGAGGAAAAAGAAGCACAGATTGGCCAATTTTGTCCATGTCTTGGTAACATAAACTTCCTATTAGCTAGGATTTAATTTTTCCTATAAAATGGAGTTTCTATTTTGCACCCTTAGGGAGGTAGGTGGGGGAAGAGAGAATACATATGTATGATATCTGTATGTGACATTTATTATTTAAATTGTATAAAATAAATTCATTCATTCTTGAACATTATTTTTAGAATAATCATTTTTAAATTATTCAAGTGAATTTCCTCTCAAAGTTCCTAAAAGATTGTTGTAAAAAAGTTATTCAAGGAATTTAAGAGAATTATTTTCTATTCTATTTAATGTGCCCTATAATATAACAATATTTTACTGGTGAAGTAACTGTATCCTTTTATGTGAAGAAGAATTTTTTGTTTGTTTTTTGGGGTGCCTGCCTGTCATCAGGACTTACTCCTGGTTCTGTGCTCACGTATCATTCCTGGTAGGCTTAGTGGACCATATGGCCTGCCAGGAATCAAACCCAGGTTGGCCATGTGCAAGGCAAATGCCCTACCTGCTATATATACTATTTCTCTGGTCCTGAAGAAGGATTATATTTTTGGGATTTGGGGATCATACCCAGCAGTATTCAGGATTTATTCTTGTCTTGGTGCTGAGGAATCACTCCTGTTGGTGCAGGTGATCGGATCAAGTATGACCACATGCAAGATAAAGACCTTACCTCCTGAACTCTCTCAGCACTACATGAAAAAGAATTTAAGGTTCAATATATCTATTGTAGAGAAGAGGAGGTTTGAGTGGAGCTTCGTGTCTATATTTCACACATAAAGTACCACCTGAAAGTTACAAGGGCTATATGTTACTACTCTTAGAGCTTTCTGTCAACCAGAACTGTCCAACCAAGGAATGGCCTTGCCCCTTCCCTGTTGTAGTGTTTGTTCAGAAGGTAAACAGCAGGCTGGGAAGCTGGGAAAGAGAAAACAATATTAGGAGGTTAATGGGATAGACAACTGTTCTTATTTTGAGATCTTTTCATTTTCATGCAGAAAGAGTTCTTAACAAAGCCAGTCAGTTATTTTAATGGATTGTAATCTGTTTAAGATTATTAGCTACAAGAGATGCCAATATGAGAAAATAAGTTAAAATTTACTTTATTAATTTCAAAAACATATTTGAGAGACTGGGGAGGTAATACAGGGTTAAGCACTTGCCTTTATGTGGCAGGCAATTGTTAGATTGTTAGATCCCTGGCAGAGATATTGCCCCCCCAGGACTGCTAGATGTGACAAGTGAGTACAGAGGCAAGAGTAGCCCATGGGAACCGATGGGGTAGTACCCAGAATGATTAAAAAACAGGGAACAGAGTGATAGTTTGGGAGGTAAGACACCCTGCATGTCAATGACCCCAATTTCATCTCTAGCGCCATACATGGTGTCCTTAGCATTGTAGATGTGGCTCAAGTGTCAAGGGGGAACAATAGCACATTTGAAAATCATTAAGATTTGCTCTGCAAGCTTATATAAAACAGAGGTCAAATATTTCATAATGTATTATATAAATGGACTGGAGTGATAGCACAGTGGGTAGGGCATTTGCCTTGCACATGGCCGACCCAGATTCAATTCGTCTGTCCCTCTAAGAGACCCCGGCAAGCTACCGAGAGTATCCCGCCCGTATGGCAGAGCCTGGCAAGCTACTCGTGGCATGTTCAATATGCCAAAAACAGTAACAACAAATCTCACAATGGAGACATTACTGGTGCCCGCTTGAGCAAATCGATGAACAATGGGACAACAGTGCTACAGTGCTATATAAATGGGGCTAGAGAGGTAGTACAGTGAATAAAGTGCATCACATATGATTCCCTGAGCCCTGTCAGGAGTGATCCCAAGCAAAACTAGGAGTAAGTCCTTAGCATCACTGGGTGTAGCCAAAAAATAAATAAAAAATACGTACATATACATTTATATATTTGTTTATACAGAGAGAAATATCTCTATACTTTTGAACTTTATTTGTATGTGGTTAAATAAATAGGAGTAACTTATTTTGATAGATAACAAATTACTATCACATTTATAGTACAAATGATTTCTAATAAAAATCCTGAATTATCAAATACTAAGCTAATAAGTGGGTCTAATCATAAAGCAAATAGGATACTCATACTGAATTATAAAATATTGAGGCAAGTGAAGTTATCTCCAAAGGATTGCCACTGGACTGGTTCTGGTATTTCCTTGGGCTGTTTAAATATCACCTTCTGCACTCTGTACTCTCTATTTGCTCCTGAAAATGTAGGGTTTAATTAATATTCAGATACTATGAACTTCAGTGCTAAGATTACAGACCAAAAAATTTTATTAAAGCAGTTTTCAAGTATAGAAAACACATTTCAGAGCAGAAGGTTTTGGAATACTCCACACATATTTCTGGTCCTCTCTTTTCTGTTTTTCTAGGCTTTTGTTAATTAACCCCTTTCATATGTAAGGTATACAAAGGAACACTGTACAAAGTGGTGCAGTGCTAAGTTGAGGATACCCTGATTTTTTTTTTAAAGAAACAACACACTTTTCAAAAGAAAGAAATGTGGACCATAATGTGGTTTATTTTGGCAATGAGAGTACTCAGATCTCAACATGATTTTTTTGAGGGGCCAGGGGGCAGGCCCAGTGGTGCTCAGAGGAGCTGGAGCAATAGCACAGCAGGTAGGGTGTTGCTTTGCACGAGGCCGATCCAGGTTCGATTCCCAGCATCCCATATGGTCTTCCGAGCACCGCCAGGAGTAATTCCTGAGTGCATGAGCCAGGAGTAACCCCTGTGCATCTCCAGGTGTGACCCAAAAGGCAAAAAAAAAAAAAAAAAAACCAAGAAAACAAAAACAGAACAAAAAAAAAAACAACAACAGTGGTGCTCAGAGCTTACACTCTATATTCAGGGATCACTCCTGAAAGGGTTTAGGACCAGATTAGGGTGATAGGGTTCAAACCCGGGTTGGTAGCATGCAAGCCAAGTGCTCTACTCAATGTTCTATCACTTCAGGTCCCTCACTATGATTTTTAAATGTACTTTTCTATATACAGGAAAAAAACAAAGATGATCAGCAGGAAATGGTTTATGTTTATAGCAGAGTTTGTTCAAAGTCAACTTTGATGTGAAGAAATTTAATGTACTTATTTTGCTATTTTTTAAGATACTGAAGACAATTATGAGTTGGAGCGATAGCACAGCAGATAGGGTGTTTGCTTTGCATGTGGCCAACCCAGATTTGATTCCTCCACCCCTTTTGGAGAGCTCGGCAAGCTACCCAGAGTATCTCACCCACAGGGTGGAGCCTGGAAAGCTATCAGTGGTATATTCGGTATGCCAAAAACAGTAACAAGTCTCATAATGGAGACATTACTGGTGCCCGCTTAAGCAAATTGATGAGCAATGGGATGACAATGATATAGTAATACAGTGATACTGAAGACAATTATGGTTGTGTCAGACTTTTTAGTCTGTTAGAATTTTGTCTGTAAATCTGAAAGCATCTGCAATCATAGCACTTATAAATAATCACTTGGGATATAGAAGTTAAACTTCAGGGCTGAGCTTGTTCCACTCCTGCTTTTTCTTCACTAGATTAGGTGAGTCTCTCAAATCTTAGAAGTCATTATTTTATGTGAAAATTTTATTTTTGGAGGGGAAATGGGGTGTCCTGAAAAGCCTACTTCTGACTTTTGATAACCAGAGCTCTGGCATGAACTACTCTAAGGATGAAAGAAAAACCTCCTCATGCTACATCATCATTCTTTGATCTTCCCCTTATTTGCAGTGGATTCTTCAAGTCATTTCCCCAGAGATCGTGTGCTTCTCTCCTTTAATTGCGATAGAGAGAGAGAGAGTCCTTCTACTTCCCCAGTCTACATTACTATTTTCTTTTACCAAATATATTCGGTAAAAATTAAAGGGACAAGGAGGATCAAAGAGGGTGTGTTTCTGTGTTTCTAGAATGGTGCTGTCTGGTTTTGGTGGATTCCTCTACATGTGGAACAGAGAGGGTGAGGAATGACAACTGCAGTGTTTCAGTATTTTAATGGAACAGACTTTTTACAGGGACCTCAAATCATTTACTACCTCAGAGAGGTTGGACCTTGTAGCTTTGTAGTAACCTCATGAATACTACACAGTCCTGGTGTCTGAGGAGCCCATACTGCCCCTGTAGTCTTCTGACATTGCCTTTGCCCTATTGATTGAACTTACCATAATTTACAGGAGACATGCAGTTTTATTTTTCTTGTTTGACTTCATTACCTAGCATTATCAGTAAGTACCCTAGTACCTACTTAATAGAAATGATTAGGAAGTTTGTACCTCCCTGATATCATGGCATAAAGAATTTAGTATGTTCCAGGAACTTTCCTAAATGCTTTGACCATAATTACCTGGAAAGTCTTCACAACAAATTTATATGTGCTTTTTCTTTATTAGTTGTTTTGCAAATGAAAACTCTAAAACACAAAGAAGGTGAGAAATTGCTGAAGAGTGGAACCAGAATTGGAATTTGAATATGCAGACTGATCCCAGAATCCCTGGTGCTAGCTACTGGCATTGTCATGCCAGAGTAATCATTTGAAAGAAATGCTAGTACACACTTCAACTTTTATATAATACCCATCACTGAGAAAGCTGCGGCAAGGCACTGGCTTTAGTGCCTTGACCCCTTGAATCGATAAGAGAACTTGGAGAGAAGCCAAAGCTCTTCTTTGCAGCCAAGGAGTAATTTAGCATTGCATTCAAATTCAGAATTTATTGGTTGTGCAGCTTAGTTGGGTTGCTAATTTCTCTGGACCTCACTTGCTTAATCTGTGAAATGGGAGTTGGACAATAAGTTCTCCTTCACAGTGTTTTGTAGTTATGAAATTATGCAGTGCATGGAGCGTAGCTACCAGAATGTTAGAATGCACATAGGCTGCTATTGTTTCCAACCCCCTTTTAATCCTTTGAAGAAATGGAATTGTGACAGAAAGTGAAACCAATTGTGTGAGAGATCTATGTGATATCATTTAATAATGCCATTTAATATAATGGAATTATTTAATGGACGTGTATCAGATATAAGTGTTCAACTACATTTCAATGAACATTTTCTGCCACACTGTCCTTGGATTCGTGGCACAGGACCACTGTGAAGGAAACAGTGTGCAATGCGGCACATTGGGTATTTAATAATATGCCAGGGAGGGTCCATGTTGTCCCAAATTCTGAACTACATCTGGGTCCTAAGAATCACATCTGTTCTCACCTCTCTCCACTTTGCCTCAGAATGCACAATAATCTTGTAACTGGGAGTTACCAGTTCTCTCAGACTTAATTAGAACAGAAAAGCCATACTGTCAAAGGGTGGAACAGGAGGAGGAAAGTAAGACAGCAGTTCCCTAAGGATTTTAATTCTCAGGGGCTGCAAAAGAGCAATTGCACCCTCTGAGGTTTGATGCGTGGGGGGACTGAAGCTCTTTCCTTCCCAACAACCCCAACTGCCCTGTGGCAGTGAAACTGTCAGGTTTCTTCCTTCAAATCAAAAAGTTCCCCTTGATTTTCATTCACCACGGGACCCTTAACGACCAAAAATATACCAGTACAGCAACTCTCTTATAAAAGTCATGCCTCTTTCACTGGATCCTGGGTTTGGGAAACCCACTTGAGGGAACTCCACGTTCTTGAGAAAGCACACTCCAAGGCACAGTAAGGGTTAAAGTTGGTTATAGAGAGACTTTCCAGGAGGGAATTAGCCCCAATTTAGGACCTGCCATTTCTAAAGAAGCCAAAAATTCAGGTGATGCTGCTTTCGATGAGGGAAATAACTTACCTCCTCCAGAGTGTGGTGTGTGTGTGTGTGTGTGTGTGTGTGTGTGTGTGTGTGTGTTTGCTGATCTGTCATTTGTCTATCTTTCATTCATATCCTCTGTGTAGCAGACTGAATGTAATCAATCACCGTCCATCAAAACCCAACACACTACAGCGATTCCTTTCACTCCAGCCCAGTTTCCCAATAGCTCTCCATTGATTATGACCCAGCAGTCAAAAGGCAAGTGTTTCTCTTATCTTTCAGAGGCATCCTCCCCCTCCATCCTAGCCCCTCCTCCCGTGCCAGTTTCCAGCCCTCAAAGATGCTTTGTGCAAGAAAGTGCGAGTTCCCTGTTGTGGCTTTATTGATGTTTCCTTTTGCTCTCTTCCGGGCTCCCCCGCCCCAACCTAGGCGAGCCGAGCAAACGGTCCGGGTTTTCCCCCAATGCCTGACTTGCCTTTTGCTGGGAGGAGAGCGGGAGAGGGAGCGCGCATTCGGAGCGGGTTGCTCTGACTCCAACCACAGGCTGCTTCATGCAGGCTGTCCCTCTCCTTCCAACCCGTGCATCCCCTCCCAGAAGCAGCAGGCAGGGTGCCTCCATTCAGCCACGTTTGGTATGCATGAGCACGGCTGCAGGCAGCGGGGAGGCGGCTTTCTTAAGAAGGTTCAGTGGCTCAGGCAACGCCTCTTGACTAGTCTCCCAAGTTCCAGGAAGCCTCTGCCCTGATGGAATTTGCAGGTGTGGAGATGACCATGGGATGCCAGGGCCGTGGGGGACGGTTTCTCTTCTAGACATTGCTCAGGGTTGCAGTTTCGGGTGTGACCGTGGAATTTGCAAAGGGTCATGAATCAAACGGATGCTCCTCGACCCCTAAACTGGACCATCCGGAAGCTGTGCCACGCAGCCTTTCTCCCATCTGTCAGACTTCTGAAGGTACTGTAAACTTGCTGCTTTGGCTCTCGTTCTGCTTTTCGGGTCTAAATCGACAACTTCGCACTCTGCCGGGGATGCACCTTTAGGGGAGCCCCAAGGCATGCGGTTCTGGCTCCAGTGCCTTTGGCTAGAGAGGTTCTCAGCACCACTTGTGTCCCGGTGTCAGGAAGATGGTCAGAGCCACGTTTGCGAGTGAGATTATGGTGGCAGAGTATGGGCTGCCTGAAAGCTCTCCCCTCCTCTTAAACATTCCTAAAATAGAATTAATTAACTTCTTTGGATGAGTGGGAACCGGAGTGGGAGTGAAATCTCTTACTCCCGTGTGTTTGGCTTCTGGGTGGTTTTTTTTTTCCTCCCTCCCTCTCCCTGGGGAAGCCCTTCCACCCACTTTTCCTTTAAATGGAACCTAGGAGAACAAAGGATTCTCCTCATTATTTTTAAAACTCTTGCCCTTAGGTGATAGCTCAGGTGAAACCTGAATAAGAACCTCATCAGATTGTGGCATTTAATGTGCCTTTGTTTTTGAAACCAGCTTCATCATTTTAGCCAGCTAAGTGAAGTCAGTAATGGGAAAGTATAGTCAAATGCAGGTGCATCGCGTGTCCTGTGCTTTCTCAGCAGCTGAGTTACACAAAAGGAAGGTACTACACCTGAGCTGGAGTCCTTCCCTCTTGTAAGTGGCTCTCTTCTCACATACACACACACACACACACACACACACACACACACACACAAAGACTGGAAAAGTCCCACAATGCCTTAATTATCTCCCCTTCGCCATTTGCCTCATAGGGAAAGAAATACAAATACAATTTAAAAGGTGCAGAAAATAAGTATTTCCCTACAGAAAAGAAAATGTGGCAACACTTATTTCACACCCATTTGAAGATTAAAAGATGAGTTTTTAATTTTCTTTCCTGTAATAAATATGACATTGTGATTTAATTGCCTCTGGATATTAAATCCAGCCAGCAACAATGAAAGATGAACAAATTAGCCCTGAATAAATTGTGCTTGAATATTTGTGTGTGTGTGTGTGTGTGTGTGTGTGTTTTCTGGTGGGCTTAAGTGAATGTGAACAACTAATTTTATGCAACTAAAAGGTAATTCAGTATAGAATTACCCATTGTCTGAATTTTCTTTATGTTTTTAAATGTAAATTTATATAAAGGATGACCCGTATCAATAAATCGAGAAGCATTTAGGAGAAAAAGCAGGTTTGAACTTGTGGAGTGGGAGAGTAACTTTCTTGGTTTAAAGTGCTTTCATGGTATTGGAATAACATGTGTGATAAGGCATGAAAAATAATGAGGCCAGGTAACTAATAAATGAATATAAATTTTCCTTTAGAACTTCTACTAAAACAAGGATCTGGGGCAAAATATATCTTGCAACTTGCCAACATAAACCTACTATCACTGAGAAAACTGATTCCAGCTGTCAGATGAGCAATGAGAAATACTTTTTTTAGTTCAAATAATTTACTTATTTTACCTTCAGATAGTACTTTTTAATTTATAATGGTCTTAATATTGTGACATTGTTAAGATAATATGTATATTCTATATTGTCCCCAGTATATTTTTTATTTATATCCTCTTTCACTAGAAAACGTTATTAGTCGTTTGTAGTCAGAATCAACAGAAGTATCTATTTGGGGGGGCTTACTTTTTTGGGGGGAGAGATGTCGTGTTTATTAAGTGAAAGTACTATTTATGTTATACACCTACATATATTATTGACACACAGGTCAATCATTCTATCCACATGATCCTTTAAAAAATAATTTATCCTCTAAAAGTACATTGAAGGAGTCTTTCCAATCTGTTCAAAATTCAAAAGTCAGTTTTACTAGAGAACTCTTTTTCCAAATGACTTCACATATAAATTCATTTCAAACTCTTGAGACAAAAAGTGACACTGAATTTTTTCAGTAATATTTAAAGAAAACAAAAAATGCTTTTGTGTATGAGTAAAGGTATTCCTGGCTTTCTGGTCCTGAGTTGCTATCTGACCAATCCCAACCCCTTTATTTTGCTTTGTTAGCCCCTATGCACTCTTGAACTGCTTTCGTATTTTGAGTAAGGTAGAATGTCTGAATAATCACATGGCTAATGTTCTCCCTGTTTTCTTTAGAAACTAAATATATAATTACAGTAATTTCTACCATTTTTTAACTTCCTATTTCCTCCCTCCACCAACCCCTCTTTTCAGTTTCTTATAGCTCCTTCCCCATATACAACCACCTTGTTAATTTGAGGGATGATTTCTCTGGGCATCCAAGAGTCTATTTAAATAATAAATTTACTAGCCCAATTTTCCTATTCAACAGGTAACTTTTGTTTCCCTTCCAAATGTTACTCTCATATGATATTATCCTTTCCAGAGTACTGACTTTTCGGTCAATGCATTGTAGGGCAGGAGGGCATGATTCAATTTAGTTAAACTCATGTCATCCACCATTTCTGACACATTGGGCTCAAGCCAAGTTCATTTCCCATTTTTTCCTTGAGAAGATGTGTTTCTTTGTTAACTTACTTTAGTACCACACTAATGGTTATAATTATGTTTCCTGTATTTACCACTTCCTAATGGAAGCTGGCTACTAAAGGGGAAGTTCAGCATTCAAAACCCAGTGAATACTGAAATATGCTTATTTTTTTTCTCAAAACATATCACTTATACTTTTGCCAATCTCAGAGCAAATTTTGAACTTGCCAACCAGCTCTCATTTTGCTTTTGGGATTGCATTTGGAAATAACATACGAAAGTGAATTTCTGGACAGGCACAAGATGATGATAGCCAAAAGACAGAGGCTGTTGTCAGACAGACACATTTCAAATGGGAATCATTCCAAACTGTTTCTCTGGTTGTTGTTTGTTTCATACTTACATGTTTCAAGATTTTATCTTACTATTAATTTTTGAAAAGTCAAGTTTATTCCGGTGACAGAATGTTTTAAACATGTTTCTTATTTATTAGCAGGTCTTTTTCAGCCATTGTTTTATTTGGGAGATATTCTTTTTATAACTTCTGTTGAATTTCAAAATTAAATTTAGAGCAAAGAAATTTATTTTGAAGTCTCATATTCTTACTAAGGGGAAATCTTCTGAAAAGTGGGTTGTATTTGGGGAAAGGAAAGCTATATACTTACTATGAAATTTGTATGTTTAAACCACTTTATTGATGCCAATGAGGTAATCTGTATCATTTTAGTATGTGTCCAAGTTTTATGATAGGAAATTGCATGATTCTGATCACTTTGAGCAACATTAAATGAATATTTAATAAATTTTATTCTGGGCAAGTAGGCCTAAACTAATGTTCTTCATTTGATTGTGTTCCCAGCTAGCTGTGTGGCCTTAGGTGAGTTATTAACCTCTTTGGAATTGGTGTCCTCCTCTTTAAAATGAAGAGTTTAGATCTTGACTTAGGTCTGATGTTTGGTTCCTGTGAAGATGGCTGTGCACTGTGTCATAGAAAGCTATAGTCCACTGGAGTCAACAAATAATTGTAAACTGGGATATTAAAATAAACAGACTAGAAAAATCAGCAGTGTTTAAGTTCCAGAGGGCCTTGTTTTCCTAGCTTTTGTACAGCATCCTGAAAGTGTCTAGATGGAAGATGCTAGGATCTGGAGTTGACAAATTAGAAACATTGAGATTAATGAGGACCTGTACCAAGGCAATAGAAATAAAGTAAATGAAACAAAACATTCTACAATTCATTAGTTGCGGTGAAGGGAAGAATTTTATGTCATTTCTGAATTTTTAATCTTTGCACTATAACTAGATGATGATCTCAGTGACTAATTTATTAGCCTAAGTGTCTTTGTAAAGGTCCCAAGGAGGGAGGCCATAGCATCTCACTTTGTGTTTGCTCTTTGGTTTAGCTAGAAAGGATATGGCAGTTATTGAATAGAATAGTAGGAATAACAAAAAGTGGGGAATCAAGTTCCATGTTATATATGAATGAATATAAAATCTTCTGAATGCCTGGTAATAGAACTCTTTGAAATAGATAAAAGACCATCAGTAGTATTTTTGATGCTCCTATACTGTATTTTGATAATTTTTACCCCGCCTTTCTGTAAAACTATGAATTATAAACTCCAAATTTTAAAAATCTATATAAGATGTCAGATTTCTCTTCTTCTTTTTTTTTTAGCTCTTTTAGCTATTGCTTAAAAAAAATATTAATGAAAGTGACTGGGTAACCCAAGGGAAAAAATTGTAAGAACACTGATTAGGTTAGGCTTCCATATCCATACAAATTTTACACTATTGCCAATGTTTTCTACTCCCATAATTTCATGTGATAGTTAATAATTGTTAATAATGTTCATGTTACTATCCTTGAACATAGCAAGAATCTCATGATAAAATGAATTGGGCTTGTCTTTAGTTTATACAAGTTATTCTAGAAACAGTTTTTTGGTGGTGTTCTCCAACTTCTAGAAAACAATTCTATTGAAATTTGCCACAACTGTGACATATTTGTGATCCTCAAGTTTTTCCATCACACAAAAAGTTCTGACTTTTTAATGTTGTATAGAATTCTATGACTAAACCAGAGTTTTTGCTTAGCTTGGCCAAGGTACTTCTGAACAACATGCTAGTGAGTGGCAGTTAAATTTCCAGAGCAAAAGAGAAAACAAACATCTATTAGACTTAGATACATGACAATGAAGAGTGGAGCCAGGGACTTGCTATGAACCAATTTCACTAAGTGCCTTTAAGACAGGAACTTTGCTAATTGCTTTTAGGAAAACATAGTGTATTGCCAGGCAAATTTTACAGGATAGTAATAAGAAATCTGTGTCTTTCCAGCTGGGCTTGCCAAATGCTGATACATTTTATGAAGTGAGAGCAAGAGTTCAGTGGCACAGCACCTGCCTAATATGAGGCCACAGCTTCAATCCCTAGCACCACCTTATATGCCAAGTTCCATCTCCTCAATCCTGGTGACAATGTCACTGGTTTTTCCCTAGTGTCCCTGGTAGACTGTGGCTAAGTGTGTGTGACCACGATCTGATAGGACACCCTGGGTCACAAAAACAGCAGAGGATGAGGGAAGTGAATGGATTCATTTTTCCAAATTGGGATTTTTTAAAATGAAGTAATGAGATAAAGAAAAGAAAAAAGAAAATCTGCCCAAGCTAAAACTCAGGAGAGAGGAAAAACTGGTGTGAATTCACTGGAAGCTTTGACTCAGACTGCTGAACCATCACCATGTGACTTGCCTTTTTGTGAAAAGTTCCTCAGGCAGGCTAAAGGAAATTCCTGAGGCAATGAGAAGCCCCGGGTCTCTCTGGAGAATGCTGCTTCCTGAGGCTCTGCGCTGAGGAAGAATAGAGGAAGAATAATGAAAATGTGCGGTTGCTGGGGAAGGAAGGAAGATGTGGCAGGGACATCAAGGTCCAGAATCACCAGGTTCAGGAGCAACTTGTAGAGTCCCGGTAGCACAATCCAAGGGGCAAACTCTCATTCTCCAGGGAAAGGATTCCCCCTTCCCTGGTTATTACATCCTGCACAGAAGGGGCTGAGCTGAAATGGCTGCCGACTTGACCTCAATTAACTCCAAGATCTTCTACAGATAGCTAAAGAATATTCTTTCTCCTTTTCCTTTACTAAATGTGAAAAAAGATTGAAAGGAGGAGCAGAGCTTTGTAAGACAGAGGGAACCAGCGCAATGCTTAAAAATCTCTTAGGGAACTGGGGAGTAAAGCAGATATCCAGGCCCACCTCCAGGGCTGCTGGCCCAATAGGTAGCTAGTAGGCTTAGGAAATAGCACCTTAAGAAGCTCTTTCAGGGATGCTGATACATATTACCTACAGCTGATCAAAGGACCGTGCACATACACATTGGGAAACAAGTTGTTGAAGGTTTAGATGAGCTGGAAGAAAACTGTTAAGTGTCCTATGTTTTGCTAGCGTCTAAGCAGAACATATTATGTCTTAGTTAATAGAGAAAGCAAAAGGTTTTAAGTAAATAGTTCACAAAGTCTTAAAACTTAGGAAAGAAGAGATAGAGGAGCATGTAGAGTGGGTGCTTACTTCCTTGCACACAGACAACCTGGGTTCTATCGTAGGCACCCCTAGGAGTAATCCCTGAGTGCAGGAATAAGCCCTGAGCACCTCCAGGTGTGGTCCTCAAATAAAAATAACGTTAATTACTGAGAGGTCAGCTAAAGAAATACATTGAATTTAGCTGTCCTGATTTGGTTTATAAATGATAAACAATCATAATCTGAAGACATTTTTGTCCCGATTATTTTTGTGTGTCTTTATGTGGTCTTTTGTGTATTTTAAAAGTAATTTTTAGGGCTGGAGCGATTGCACAGCGGGTAGGGCGTTTGATTTGCACGCGGCCGACCCGGGTTCTAATCCCAGCATCCCATATGGTTCCCTGAGCACCGCCGGGGTAATTCCTGAGTGAAGAGCCAGGAGTAACCCCTGTGCATCACCGGGTGTGACCCAAAAACAAAAAAAAAAGTAATTTTTATCATTTAAAATAAAATCTTAGATTTATTTTGCTTTGGCTTTGTTTTGGGGCCCACACCTGGCAGTGCTCAGGGCTTACTCCTGGCTCTGTGCTCAGAAATAATTCCTGGCAGGGCTCAGGGTACTACACAGGGTACCAAAATTGACAACACTCCCAAGTGTGGCCTACCAATATATTAAATGCAAGTAAAACTAAGATGTTGTCATGATCAACATTTTTCAGAAATTCCCCTTATCCTTTAGAGTAAACTAGAAGCTCCTTGGTGGTATATAAGCCGTCAGTTATCTCTGTCAACGTCACTACTTCCCTATTGTGTTTTTTTTTTCCTTCCTCAAATAACGAATTCTTTATAGCTGGGCCTTTTTGTGCAAGCTATTTTCACTGCCTTGAAAATGTGAACCACACCTCCTACCTAACTCTTGTCTTCTTTTAATACTCAGCTCATGAAAGCTGGAAGGATTTAGAAAAAAAGTCCTGAATCCCCAAAGCCAGTTTAGTTTCCCTTTTTATACTTGTCCATAAAATTGGTGGATATTTCTACCTGAGCTTTTAGCATATTGTCATATTATCAGGTCTTCCAATTCATTCTGAAGGTCTTAAAGTTGGGGAAAAAACTTAAACAATTTGGTGAGTACAATATTTTGCAGAAAACAACATAGATGAATTGCTTTGGAAAAGTTAGATGTTGGAGGGAATAGATAACCGTGCCTTTTATGCAGTGCTCAAAGATCTCTATTTAGAAATCATAAATGGAATTAAAAGGTCTTGGCATTTTTATTCAATTAAAGTTGAAACCGACATGCTTCACATATTTCCTAAATTAAGAGATTAAACTAGCAATTAGTGTTCAGTAAAGTGACATAAGATATCCACACTTAAGTAAAAACTATTGGTCAGTTATACCAGATATTTGGATGAAGCTACTTATTGGAAAGGAAAGTAAGAGATTGAAATAACTTTATTTATGGATTATGTCAATAAAAAGTCATTTTTAAATTTAGTGATAATAGATTGTAACATACTACTTTTAGTAATATTGGCAGGATTTTTCCATGAATTAGAGACATCACTAATAGAAGAAGAAAAGCTAACTTTAAACTTTATGAAGAAACTTTTTTTGCTGTAACCATTAATATTGCTTTGGCAAACTTCTAGAGACAACTACATAGATATAAAACTAGGAAATAGTTGATAGTTTAAACTGTGAATTAGGATTTCTTTTTCTTTAGTTTTGGTGATTTTACAGTGCCAGGTATAATGGAAAGAAATGTTAGTTTATCAGGTTCTTACTGGGTTAAAATAGGTCAAAGTCATAACATTCCATGTGAAAGAAATCAGAATAAGTAAAAAAAAAAACCATATCCTTTATGGGTTCAAAGATCAATGTGACTATAAATAAGGTAAATAATTATTCCTGAAAGTATATATAATAATCTACATTTTTCTAGAAAAAAGATATGAATAAAAGTATTTAGAAGAGTTTCCAGCAGTCATATAGGTGCTCTTAAAAAACACCAGCTCTACAGGACTTGCTCATGAATAATGAAGACTTGAACAGTTGGGGCTTCAGCTATTTAAATTTTGCTTCTTGAATATTTTAGATTAGCCTAATTAATTTTTTTTATAATGGCTTTTCAGGCGCGCGGGGGGGGGGGGAGAGAGAGTGAGAGTGAGTGAGTGAGTCAGTCAGTCCTCAGCACCACATCCCCTGAGCACTATGAGGAGTCACTCTTGAATACAGGCCAGAAAGAGCTTCTGAGCTCTGCTGGGTATCCCCCAGGCCCTGACCCTGACATAATAAAAGTATTTTCATACTCAGCACTATGGATATTTTGATCTGAATAAGTGTGTGAGTGTGTGTGTGTGTGTGTGTGTGTGTGTGTGTGTGTGTGTGTGTTTGGACCACACCCAGCTGTGTTCAGAGTTTAGTACTGGCTCTGTGCTCAGGGATCAACTCCTGGTGGTATCAGGGGACAGAATGGGATGCTGAGGATAAAACTCAGGTTGGCCGAATGCAGGGCAAGCACCCTACCTGCTCTATTATGGCCCCAGGTCAATATTAATAAATTGCTTATGAAGCTATCTCCTAAGCACTATAAGCTGTGTATCATATTTTGTCTTTATCTAAGGATACCAGGAACATCTTCATAACTCCCACACTGTACTCCACAACTAAAAATGTCTAGACATTTCTAAATGTCCTCTGGGTGGCAAAAGTTACCTTCAGTTGAGCACCTCTGCTTTAGTCACTAAAGGTGATATTTTAAGAGTTGAGTAGGTCATTGATTTCACTGAAATCCCAGCAGAGACTTTCTAGTGATGTGAAGGGGATGTTGCCATATTAGACATAATGTCTTTTTCATTTTATAACAGACTGAGATTTAACTTACATTTGGAATGTTTCCTGATCAAATTCTATTCCCTAAATATAAACTATTTTTTCATCTTACCATCAGTCATCTTCTTATATATTGATTGTGGCCAATTTGGAAATATTTGAAATTTATGTATATGTATATATATATTACACATATATATGCACATTCATACTAGTTTTTGTGAGTGAAATGCTGAACAAATTTTTATTGATATATTAACTGAAATATTTAACTTCTACCATTTTTCTACTCTAACTTCTAGTCATACTATTTGACCAAGGCAACAAAACTTAATTTCAATGAATAAAGTAAAAATATTTCATATCATTAAAATAAATGCTTCGAATGATGTTAGCATATGTGGACATTCAAAGACCTTGATAATTTCAGTAATTTGTAAGAAATCTATAATATTTGGGGCAGGAGTAATATAATAATGACTTGGGCACTTACCTTGCGTGTGACCAACCATAATTTGATCCCTGATGCTGTATATGGTTCCCCACATCCTTCCTGGAATGACTACTGAACACAGAACCAGAAATAAGACCTGAGCACTGCTGGGTGTGGCTCAAACACCAAAAAAAAAAAAAAAAAAGAAAGAAAAAGAAAAAGAAAAAAAGAACAGAGAAAGTTAATTGGTTTAATTTTTAAATGACTGTAATTAATACTAATCTTCACCATTAATTTAAGCATAATTAAGTGAAAGGGGGAAAACTAGGTTTTAGAGGAAAATGTGCATTAGCTAATATTCTTGCTGAATTGCCTAGACTAGTTTTTATTTTATGTCTTTAGCATTTCCTAGAAGTCCCAGAGAACACTTTGTTTTATTTTACTATAAGTCTGCAACTGTATATAAATCTGAAGCTGGGAAGAGGATCTTCACCAGACCATTTTGGAACCATGGTCTTGACCTTAAGCCCCCAGAACTATAAGAAACTATATTTTTCTGCTATAATTTTCTGCTATAAAACTATAATTTTCTGCTAATTAAAACTCACTCAGTGGCTCAGAAGATGGCTCAGTGGTTTAAAGCACAACTTTGTGAGTTCAAACCCTAGTGCCTCCACATGTACCAAAGTAGTTATGACAGCTACACAATCTGAGATCCCAGTGAGAGAAAAGAAATGAGGGCCAGAGCAATACAGTGGGTAGGGCTCTTTCCTTGCAAGCTGCCAACCTAGGTTTGATCTCTAGCATCCCATATAGACCCTTGAGCCCACCAGGAATGATACCTGAATGCAGAGCCAGGAGTAAGCCGTGAACAGCCAGGTGTGACCCAGATACAAAAATGAAATGAAAGTAAAGCTAAAGTAAAGCTACCCAGTCTGTGGAATTTTGTTGTCAGTCCATATGGACCAAAATACATCATTGTCATTGTCATCCCGTTGCTCATCGATTTGCTCGAGTGGGCACCAGTAACGTCTCCATTGTGAGACTTGTTACTGTTTTTGGCATATTGAATACACCACAGGTAGCTTGCCAGACTCTGCCATGCGGGCGAGATACTCTCAGTAGGCTTGCTGGGCTCTCTGAGAGGGGCAGAGGAATTGAACCCGGGTTGGCCACGTGCAAGCGAACGACCTACCGCGGTGCTATTGCTCCAGCCCACCAAAATACATAGAATTTAGAATTTCATTTAGTTGCCACATGTGACCAGTAGGCTGCAGTTGCCAGCTGTGAGGTGATAGCAAGTCTTTTCCATCCCTAACATTCTTGAATTGAAGGAGGTGTGACAGTAAAACTGTTTTATGGCCTCTGTACTCAAATACTACTTTGATAGTAGAAAGCTCTAACTGTGAACTGTCAACTCCCTGTAAAGATATTTTATGTTCATAGGGGAACAGTGTTTGATTCACTCTCTGTATCACAATGCCATTCATTGTCAGTAAATGATGTGGCAGGGAGATATTTGTTTACTCTTACAAAGAGAAAACCTCACTTCTTCAGAAGACAGCCTCATTCCCAAATTTTGTAGAAATGAATAGATGAAAGCAAAATGATATTAAAACTTAACATTTGAAAAGTCCTTTTTAAACTGAAGATTGCTTTGCTTACTGTAAAATGAGCCTGTACTTCATAGCAGTCCTGTGCAACAAATGTGGTAGACACAATTACTCCGCCTTTTATTATTTTTTGGTTGAATCTTCATGAAACACACAGTTACAAAGTTGTTCATGATTGAGTTTCAGTCATGCAGTCTTCCAATACCCGTCCCTTCACTAGTAAACTAGTAAACATTTCCTGCTACCAATATTCCCTGTCTATGGCAGATGCTTTTCTTCTCTCTCTCTCTCTCTCTCTTCTTTCTCCCCGCTTTCTCTTCTCCCCCACTCCCTGCTCTCTTCCCCCCTTTCTTTTTCCCCCCTCCTCTCCTCCTCTCTCCTTTTTTCTTTTATTACTCCACATTTTAGCTGAAGAACATATGGCTCAGATTAATTAATCCACATATTATGGGACTTTTCTAATTTGAAATTTAGAATTTTCTGTTTGCACCTATATGCAGTGAAGTTATAGGAAAATTTCTTCTCTGCCTATTATCTCTCTTCACTTGCACCACAAGCAGAATATAGAGTGATTCCATGTATTGATATTATGAACAAATAAATAATTTTGTACTTGACAACAAGAATATTGAAAGACATATTCTCAAAATGGTCATGTTTTGTTGCTCAAATATTAACACATTTAAGCTTTACATAGGGCTGGAGCGATAGCACAGTGGGTAGGGCATTTGCCTTGCACGTGGCTGACCTGGGTTTGATTCCTCCATCCCTCTCAGAGAGCCCAGCAAGCTACCGAGAGTACCCCGCCTGCATGGCAGAGCCTGACAAGCTACCCGTGGTGTATTCGATATGCCAAAAACAGTAATAAGTCTCACAGTGGAGACGTTACTAGTGCTTGCTCGAGCAAATCAATGAGCAATGGGATGACAGTGATATATAATTTATATGCAGCTACTTGCATTTTGTAATTTTATATGTAGTTCCTATTAGGGTTCTACAGTAAAGTAATGAATACATATGTATATATACACACATACACATACACATATATACATATACACTCATCTATAAGTATATATGTATTCATTTTAAAAGTTTTTAAAAAAATGGGTTTTGACCCACACCTGGCTGTGCTTGGGGGTACTTCCAGTTCTGTGATCGGGAACCATATAGTGCCACAAATCAAACTGGGGTCTGCTGCATGCAAGGTAAAAGCCTTAACCATTATACCATCTATCTGGCATCTAAAGATATTTAAGGAGTTGGCTCATGTGACTACAGGATTAGAAAGCCTCCAATTTAATGGTGGAGACTAGAAAGCCAGACATTCAACTCTAAAGGCATTTTTCTGAGAACCAGGAAAAACCAATGCTGCAAATGCAGTCCAAAGTCATATTGTTGGAGAATTCCATCAGCTTGGGAAGATTTAGTCTTTCGCTCTTTTCAGGTTTTCAGTGAATCAGAAATGACCCACCTCCTTTATAAAGGTTAATTGACTCCAATCAGTCACTAACTTAAATGTAAATATAATATAAAATATGCTCACAGAAGAACCAAAATAATATCATATCAAGTATCTGCCACTTAGTCCTAGACAAGTTGACAGTTACCTATCACATGAGACCTTTTTTTGGCCTGCTGCATATTGTTCTGAGGTCTCACACTTGCAAGCACTTTGCTGCTGAGCTGCATTCCCCAATCCAAATAGGTCATATTAAAGATATATTAAAATTATTAATCTGCATGTAGTTTGCTGAAAAATAGCAGGAAGTAGCTCATGTTAACTTGAATGTTTTCCTGTGTAATTAATCTGTTTAACTGCCATTCCATTGCTCATCGATTTGTTCGAGCGGGCACCAGTAACGTCTCTCATTGAGATACTTATTGTTACTGTTTTTGGCATATCCAATATGCACGGGTAGTTTGCCAGGCTATGCCATGCGGGCCCCATACTCTTGGTAGCTTGCCAGGCTCTCTGAGAAGGGCGGAGGAATCGAACACAGGTCTGCCGAGTGAAAGGCGAATGCCCAACCGCTGTGCTATCGCTCCAGCCCTTGGTTAATCTGTAGACTGTTCAGTAACAGGATATCCAGACAACACAGCAACACAGTCTCTATTAGTTATAGAACTATAGTTTGTCATACTCTAAGCTTTTTGTTTTCTATATAGCTCAGCTTATTCTGTTTTGTTACTTTGCTATTTTGCTACCTTTTGCCCAGTACACATTATATAAGATCCGTGACATTTCTTACATCATATCAATTTGTTTCTCCCTTTCTTCTAGGAAATCTCATTGACTCAGGTTTGGTCAGATTTCCATTCTTTTTTTTTCTTTTTGAGTCACACCCAGTGATGCACAGGGGTTACTCCTGGCTCTGCACTCAGGAATTACTCCTGGCGGTGCTCGGGGGACCATATGGGATGCTGGGAATCGAACCTGGGTCGGACGCGTGCAAGGCAAATGCCCTACCCGTTGTGCTATTGCTCCAGCCCCAGATTCCCATTCTTACCTAGAGAACTATTGTCAAAGAAATTAAATAACCAAATATAAAGCAATCACCTCCACCCATTCTTCTAGTAGGTGAGACAGATTCCCTTAGTAAGGCTGTGAGCACCATGCTTCACTAATTCAATTAACAGGAATTCCCTAAACACATGTTTTGGAAGCTTAATGGTTCTGGAAATTACCCAGGTCTTAATAGGTGCTGCAAGGAATCCCAAAGTAAGATTTCACTGCAAGTGTAGATAACCAGTTACCCTACACTTTTGGTACCATACAGACACTGATTCTGGCAGAGAAACTTTGAAAACCTGGGGAAGATTGTAGGATTCTTCACCATTGAAGGAACATCATCAAATCATGAGTAAATACTTTGAGACCCACTATAAGATAGCATGATGGGTTCCACGGAGCCCATGAAATCCTCCTATGAACTTCCCCATTGTTTATGTTTTCACTACTGAGAGGTTCTATAGTGCTTTTACTGGGGTTTATCAACTATTAGAGGGAATGAAACCATAATGTTTTCTAATTTGTATCTCTATAAGAAGAGCATAAAAATAGCCTGTTGTTTTATATAGGCAGTAACTGGATTGAGAATTGAAATTATGATTTATGATTTTTTTAAAAAAACAGCCATGTTTAGAATGTTCAGATGAAGCAAAATTAATGTTTTAATCAGAATATTTCTATTTTGACTATAGAGACAAGGGCCAGGGAGATTGCTGTATGGTTGGAAGCCAGCCTCATGAGCTGGGGGGAGAAGGCAGCTGGAATAGAGCAGGGATCACTAAGTCAATGATGGTTGGAGGGATTGCTCAGGATGGAAGATGTGTGCTGAAAGTAGATAAAGGACCAAACATGACGGCTTCCCACTATCTGTATTTTAAGCCATAATATCCATAAGGAGAGAGAGAGAGTAAGGGGGAAATTGTCTGCCATAGAGGGTGGGGGTGGGGTGGGACATGAGACAGGGTTAGGGGAGGGATATTGGAGATATTGGTGCTGGAAAATGTACACCAGTGAAGGGATGGGTGTTTTATCATTGTACAACTGAAACATGAAAGTTTTGTAACTGTAGCTCACAGTGATTCAATTAAAAAAAAACAACAGAATATTCTGTTGTCCTGTTTTTGTCAGATTCTTTGTGTTAATAGTGGCCACCCCTAGTGGTGCTAAAAGGTGGGGTTATAGAGATGTGGCCTTTAGTGGTGTAGTGCTTGCGTGCATTGGTCTAGCAGTGTGACAGGCCACACCAGGGTCAAACCTGGTATTGTGTGTGTTTGGTGGGGATAAGCAGGGCTATACTGGTGGTTCTTGGAGATCATGTGGCAGCTTGGATCAAATTCAGGGCCTTGTACATGCTACCCACGTGCTCAATCACAGCTCTCTTTCTGGTCCTGCTGATATTGTTTTGAAGAGGAGACATTTTTAATAAGTTTTGTGTTATATATACCTGACTAGTAATTTTCCAAGCAGGAACAAAACAGGAACAGAAATAAGCTTTAAATAAGTGTTTTGTTTCAAGTTCTTCAAAATGAACTTGACTGACACACAATGTTCCAACACCAGTACATCAGTGCGCCATGATTGATTTGTATATGATTTATCCTACCTAAATAAATTGAAATCATTTAAAGTAAAAAATAATTAAAAATATTTCATTTTGTTCCATGATTTACAAATACTGTCAATGATATAATTTTATGCATACAACACTCCAACACCACACCTCGCATTCAAGTGTCTATTTCCCTCCACCACTATTGTAGGGTCCTCCCCTCAACTCTCTCCCGCCAAATCAGTTTTTAACCCCTATTCATTTTTAAAGATTCTTCACTGCTTACTAATTCTATGTGTGAGAAAATATGCAAAGGTCTTACAAATTAAAAACTGTAAATTACAAAGCCCTTGATAGAAAGTGCTAATAATAGATACAGAGATATAGATAAACAAGTTGGAATTGATGCTGTGTCTTGATAGATGTTTTAATACAGCTGAGGACAGATAAAGGGTAGCAAATGCAACTGAGACAGTAGACAAATACCTTTTACTATCTTTTAGAAAAGGTATTTCTGATGTAGGTATTAAATTCCCTATGGGAATTTGGAATATTCCATGCAATCAGAGAGGAAATTATAAAGGTGAGGAGACATTCTAGAAGGTTTGGGTCATGAAAGGACTAGCAGGAGGGAAACTGGGCTATGGACTGTTAGGGAATGCCCTGGTAAGGAGGAGTGTGATGAGAGTGGTGTGAAGCTCAGGGACTGTTGCTGGTGGTGGGTGTGGGGTATATTTATATTGCACTGGTGTACAGCTCGTACTCACTTAACAGTCTGCCCAGTTTAGGCTGCTCACGTTGAAGTGCAATGTAGACTCCCCCTCACCCTCTGCCTCAGAGAAGCCCGGAGATAGCAACATTCCCCCCAGCTGTGCCAATGCAGAGGCAAACCCAGATTCATTAGTCATTAAAAGTAAGAATTGTTCATCAGCAGCAGGATGCTCTATTAAGAGGGTAACACCACAGGAGGGATCTTTGTTTTCCTTTCTGTGTGTGTGTATGTGTGTCTGTGTTTGTGTTTGTCCCCTGGAAAAATCATTTTCTATATTCAAACAACTTTGCAAACTAACTCATCATGAAGAAATGTTTTGTCCTGTTTTCTCCATTTTAAAATGTCTTTATCTACAGTGATAATAGCCATATGAGAATTATAGTAAAACAAGAGTTTTGGCACAGAATCTCTGGCTCTTGGCAGCTATAAAATATGAGGCAAAGGGAATATTGAGCTTAGTTTGCAGTTGTTAGTAGTAGCATATTACTGAGCAGGGGGAGCTGTATATTATGATATATCTGATGTATTCAATAAGCCAATTAATGCTAAACATCTGGACTGTTTATACCTAAATCCACTACTCTGGGGCAGCTGTCCCTCAACTATCCTACAGAAGTCACTAGCAACAGATCTACTGAAGCAAACAATTTAAGAAGGGATATCATCAAAATCCCTTCTTAAATTGAGGGTAATGTGCTTGCTTTATATTGTGTCTGCCTTATTCCATTGAACATATTTCTGATAGCTTTCCATTTTTTAGCTGTAATATCATGAATAAATATACTATTGATACCTTTTCCTTTTACTGAAAATTTGCATTATTTTCCATTTTGAGCACTTATGAACAAAACTACTGTGAACATACTTTTGAACATATGCACCTATTTGTCTTGATTGTCTACTAGGAACTGAATTCCTACATTACAGGATAAGTACATGTGTAGCCTTAGTAGAAGCTCTCAAGGAGTTTTTCCAGACAATCCTAGCATCTTATATTCCCCCTTTCCACATACACATTATTTGAAAGCTTCAGTTGCTGCATACATATATCAAAATAGGCTTTGTTTTAAAATGTTAATGGGCATAAAGTTGTTATTACTACGTCATAATTTTGTTTGCTTGATGAGCAGTATAGTGTCAAATTTCACAGGAGAAAATAGTTTTTGATATAATAACGAGAGTTAAGGTTGATCCCTGGCACCACGAGGTACTGGTGCCTCCCTTCTCCTGGCACTGAGCCCCAAGACCCTCACTGCTAGGCTGAGCATTGCAGAGAAAGGCCTTAACACCAAACGCCAGTATTGCTGTTTATGGTTCCTATGAGAATTATTTGCTTTAGCCCCAGAATTGTGTTAAAAACACAAAGTACTGGAAGGGAAAGTCTGCATTCATATGTCAGAGGTTTATAGAGGTAAAGGAAAAGAAGAGGTAAAGCTTTTGGACTGGATGCAGCACTCCAAAGTGTTATTCAAAAAAATATTTTTTTCAACACTACCAATCTCCATGCTAAGCAGTAGCAATATAAATATGACAGTATCTGTACATTCTAGAGTCTGACCAATTAATGTAGAAATTGACATTAACAATTAGTCATTGTGACCAGAATGTGAAAGAAATGAACTTCACTTGAGTAAAAGACATGATAGAATGGATTGATGATATTGGGGGTTAGATCTTCAAAGATGATTAGGATTCCAATAGGGAAAAAGGAGGAATGGGAGGGTAGTCCAGGTGAAAGTCCATAAGCACTGTTGGGTGATTCGAAGTAGATCAGTGCAGTTGAGTAGATGAGAGAGAAAAGGGGGCAATATGCAAGAGTAGGGTAGAAAATTAGAAGGGTCTCTTATGCAATATTCAGCCAAACTTTGTAATTTGTTTTTAAGGAAGTTCGTATTCACTGTGGAGGAAAATAAATCCAACAAATATTGGCAGAAATCAACCTTCCCAAAGTCTGAGTTAGGCACAAGGAGTACAATGATAAAAAAGAGAAAATTGCTCCTGACTCTCAAAGGACCTTAGACCAACATAAAAACAATGGTTGCTGATTCAAGGTTTTCTCTCTGTTGAAAGGGAGTTAGAAGTACAAGAAGGGGAACTTTGGCTTTAGCTCTGAAAGAACACATTATATTCACTACTGAGATAAAAACAACAACACCAAAACTCCATGCTGTGAACCAAAAACTTAATGTATCTATAATGTCATTCTGATTTGCTTTGGTATGGAAATGATGCTTGAGATATATTTGAATTCTGCTAGAAACTTCCACTGTCACAGATGCATTGTTGAAAGCACATCATATTCCTGTAAAAAAAAAAAGCTGGAATAGAGTCCTGGATTGTTTCTTCTAAACAGCACAGAGAGGAAAGTGTTGAACTTTGCATGACCTTTGCAGTTTTGCTCTCAATAATGCAAGAGATGGATGCTGCACGTGGCTTTGTCACGCAGCAGAAAGGCTGTAGTAACAGGTACCTGTGACCTAAATAATCTTTGACCATTGAACTTTTTCTAAAGTGAAGATGGCACATCTATCATTTGAATATTAAACTAATCACCAACCTAGATCAGAAATCTGACAAAGACCACATTTACAACATTTTAGTCTCAGAAAGAGATGTCTTAGATCAAGTTTTGCACATTGAAGACATTATATTTCACGTGCAAATTGCTTCCAGGAGAAGTTTTATTTCCTTCAATGAACTTGAACTAATTCCTTAGTAATTACTCATCCCACCCTATGCACTCCCATTTTCCCTCTATTTCTGTCATCAGTTATACACGCATACACAATTTTCATATGCAAATTGAATATGCACTGATTCCTCCAGGCATTAAGAACAGTGTTAACAATTATTTGAGATGGCTTCAGCAAATTTTCTTGCATCAGTTTCCTTTGGAAGGAGGAAGCCTAAGAACTAGGAAAGTATCTTGGGCCAGGTGTGTTGGAAGATTATGGGCCGCTGAATAACGTGGGGTTCTCAAGCCACTAAATACCTACAACCACATCAAGAGCAATGAGCATGTATTATTCATGTAAATGTAGTCCACAACATTTACATAGAAGTCAATGATGTTCATATGTCTGACTAAGTAAATGAGTATGCAGAAAGTAAAGACATGGATCTGTATTTGAAAAAAATGAGCAATAAAGGAGTGTGGATGGGTTTTAGTGTGTAAATGGCCCCAGAGAAAATTTTTAGTTTTTTTTTTTCTAAGAGAAAGCAACCAGAGAGAAAGAAATTTAAAATTGAGTATGATTTGAAAAGGAAAAAAAAGTACAAGTCAAAAGCCAATGCAAGGAGATTTCTTGGGATCAGGGAAGTCTTATGATGGCTACAATAAAGCTGTGTGGAAGTGAAAGGGTGAGAAATGGTATTTCACCTTCCAAGTCAAAAAAAAAATTGTTCTCAAAGACAAAAATTCTGATGGGGAATAAAAGAAAATTGCTGATTTATGCTTTAATCATCCAAAATAATTGTAATTAGGAATTAGGAAAATTTGTTATTGCATGTTATATACTTTTAAGGTTGTATGGCTTTTGTTTATTTGTTTGTTTGGGATCACTCCTGGCAGTACTCAGGGCTTATTTCTGGCTCTGTGCTCAGTGCCAATCCTAGCAGGGCTCGAGGGACCATATGGAGTGCTGCAGCTCAAACCCAGATTGGCTGAGTGCAAGATATGCACTTTTCTAGATGTTCTATTGGTCTTGCCCTTACTATTATATAATTGATAATTATTTCATCTTTCCCTCAATAGTGTGAGCTTAAGCGTGGATGCACTATGCATTTGGTGGCCGAGAACCACCTCCCTGACCTCCGCAGCAGAGGAACAAAGTGACAGGGGACCACAGACTGATGTTCAAAATGACCTGTGTAATGCAGAGCTGTTATCAAACTTACACACATCTGAGGGAGTTCAAGGTATAAGATCGCACATAGGTGTGATTGATCATTTACAAAGGTAAATGATCAATTGCTTCAATAGAGGCAATTCTCTTGGGGGGGACTAACTCAAGAAGACACCTTTGTCTCCAGGGACATCCATATTGCTTTTATCTTTCCCTTTAATTGTACATCATCATCATCATCATTATTCTGTTGATCAGAGGTCTAAGTAACGTCTCCATTCGTCCTAACCCTAAGATTTTAGAAGCCTCTCTTTACTCGTCCTTTCCTGCTCTTTCAGGGTCAAAGGAATGAGATCCATCATTGTTACTGGTTTTGGCATATGAATACACCATGGGGAGTTTTTGAGGCTCTCCCATGTGGGCAGGAAACTCTCAGTAGCTTGCCAGACTCTCCCAGAGGGAGAAGTAGGCCATAAGGGAGAACTAGACCATAACCAAGCTTCCGGGAGCTTGGTTTAAAGTCTCTGGATGTTGGCCATTGGTGGGATTACACGGTGCCAGGGGCAGTCCCTTGGTGTGCCTGCCTAGTTACTGGAAGATGGGAAATCTGGGCGGAAGATGCCCAGTCCCAATCGGAGCAGGCCTGGAGGTCTCGGCCCTGAGTCCCACACCCCTGGTTTCCTCAGCTGGTTCCTTCATGCGTGAGGCTTGTCTGAACGTGTGGAGAGGGCCCTTGAGCATGGCTGTGGCTAGGCTCCAGAGTCTTTGGCCTTGGAAGCTCTGCTCAGGACAGGGAGGGAAACTAAAGCCCACCCCCTCCGAGGGGCCCTGGGAAACACAGCCAGGCTCGGGGGCAAGAGACTCCCTGCATATTAAACAATTTGTACATACTAAACAATTAAATTTACTTCTTATTAATACCCAGGTGTAGATAAATTTCAGAGTCAGTCAACTCCCAGATATTAGGAGCACAGAACTAATGGTCTTTCTGTGTTTAAGCAAAGGTGAAGATATGGATGTGGTACCACTGAACTACCAGTGCCTAAGAAAATGTTTGGCTCATTGTTGCCAATTAGTATTGGTTCACAGACTTGCCCAGTAAAGGAGTTAAAGTTGGAAAAATTGTAATAACAGAAAATCAAAAGAGAGTGTATGCAAACCATGATGAAACAGAAATATAAATTCTTTGAACTATGGCCAAGGAGGTCTGACCTGCTGCTGTGTTGGGTGATAATTCTAAAATAAAGCCATGTTCATTGTATCACTGATGGGAGAGACTACAACACACTGTCCGGAAATTAATATCCACCATCAGAGATGTAGAGAATCATAGGCATTCAGTAAGACTGCTGATGTCCAAATCTCCACTCAGTTGCTAATAAACTGAGCAATAGCTTAGCTTCTTTATATTTGTTTTCTCATCTATAAGGGAAATTTTAACCCCTCCCCCATTTTCCTAGAGCTATGATAATCAAATGTACATAGCCTCTAGATCAAGATCTTCCAAAGAGAAAAATGCTAAAAACAGTAGCTAATTTATTTGATGTTGAATGTATGAAAGGAAACCTAATCATAATATAAATGTTTCTTATCTTTAGAGTCTAAATGCTGCTTATAGCTAGAGTCTAAACTGCCTTTTCTGTCCTAGTATAGAAGCAGCCAATGCAAGAGACTTTAGATTTCTCGGGAAACAACACTTTTAAAGATTGAATCAAGGGCCAAGGCAGTGGCTCAAAGGTGGATCAATTCCTGGTGCCACATGGTCCCTGAATACCAACTAGAGCTTTTCCAGAGCACTAAGTTGGATATAGGCTCAAAGCACCAAAGGGTGTGATCCCAAACCACAACCCCCACACCAAAAGAAAAAAATCCCAATAAATATAAACTTGTATTAGTTAAAAGTGCTCATATTTAAAGAATGGTAGTATGGTGTTGTTTTAACCCTAAACACTTTATGAGATAGGTGTTGTAAGTTAAGTATGTTGATCTTGTACAATACAGTTTTAAGCTGCTTAAATTCACTTATAAACACATTTTCTTTAAGAAGACATTATGTAGATTTTTATATTTAGAAATACAACATAATACTATAAATGTATTTTCTCTGGACTTTTATTGTTTGGAGACCACACCAGGTGGTGTCTGGAGTTACTCCTGGCTCTGTGCTCAGGGATCACTCCTGGTAATGTTGGAGGAACCATGTGCGGTACCTGAGATCAAACCTATGTTGGCCACATTTGCCCTTCCTCTGTTCTATCTCTGTGGTCCATTTTATGAATGTCTTAATCATTTTATGTTATACTTATAAGAATACAGTATATGATACTGTATACAACTATAGTATATAATACTGTAATATTCAAAATATATAATACTATAGTATTCAAAATATATATTTATCAACTGTTTATTTACCCTCCTGCCAACAGCAAGCTAGTATTAATTAAGTTTGGAGAGAATCAGTAACTACATGCAGATTTTTCAATTTCACAGTGGGTTGGTATCCCTAACCCATCAGTTGTTTAACGTCAGACAATAGTGTGGAAAGGGGAGCACTCATTCTTGTATAACACTGGAGATATTAGAAGTCTGAACTAGCACTGAGTTTGTTTCACTGTTCAAAGCAGTTTTAGTATAATGACAAAGGATAGTGCCTGAGAGACAAAGCAGCAGGTAAACTGCTTGCTTGGCTTATGCGTCATCAAAGTTTGATCCTGGTACCACATATGGTTCCCTGAGCGCTGCCAGGAGTGATTACTTAGCACAGACCTAGGAGTAAGCCCTGAGCAAAGCTGCATGTGATCCCAAAACCAAAAAAGTAAAATTAAAGCCCAAAGAATAGAGAACATATATGTCTCTAGTCTTTAGAGTTCATCCTGGTCCAGTGACATATAATATCAAAGGGAAAACAGAAAATTCAGAAAGAAAACAATTCCATGAGGGAATAGTGTGGGAAGAGCATAACGTTGGGATGTTGTTTTAAGCATGAATTTCAGTGGAGCTGGATTTGCACCTTTGTACAATTCTAAGAGGTGTTACATTGACCACTACACTATCCAGGGGGCTGCAAGAAATCCTTGAAAGTGCCCTAATGGGAAGTAGAAGTCCTATGTAGAAGTAGTGGAATCCATGCATAAAATGTTATAAATGAAAAGCTATACTAAAATATGTCTGTTTATAAATTCCAGACCAGTGGTTGGAGGAATAAAAATTCAAGAGCTAAAAAGAATGTATCTGGTCATCTAGACCTATTTTATCCCGCTTAATCTCTGATTCATGAAGCTAAATGATGTTCCCCAAGGTTGCCTGCCTTAAGAATCTGTTTTGAAAACTTCAGTGATCAGGAAGCTTCAGCAAGCATATAGCCTTTACTTACTAGCATGAGGTGAAGTGTGGCCAAGCCAAAGGGTATAGGAAAGTGGTCTCATTCAACCAGAAAGCACAATATAAACAACCAGCCTCACCATCTTGGTTTGTTTCTCATCTTACATCTGTTCTTCTCTCTCTCTTTAAGCATCTCCAGGTAACCAATTATGTGAAGACTTTTCTTAATTCCTACACACCAGTTCAATCAATGTAGTGCCACTAGATTCACACTGAGAATCTCTAGTTTCTACTCCTTAAATTGTGTATTTTTTTTTCATTTCATTATGTGTTTTGGTTTGGGATTTTGTTAATAAACTGGGGATGTCTGATATTAACTATGTCCCTAAAAAAGGAGCTGATGGAATAGTGATAACATTACTCATGCTCTGGGGTAGAAAAGAGAGTCATCATTACACAGTGAAAGTCTCGTGGCTTGAATACACATCAAAGAGGCCACGCATGTGTTGATTGTTATTGCCTCTCATCTCTGTCTCTTTACTACTGGAACACTTGAGAATCCTGGATGGTTTTTAGACTCTTCCCTCCCTGAGTTCATTTAACCTTACTGGGTTGATTTAATCATAGATCTTCTCCTCTCCCCACATTTCTAGCGTCATGCCATCTGTGATATTTGGCAATAGTTTCATACAAAGTACTCTTTGGCCCCAGTATCTATCAGTTTGGGTGACTCTGGAAATAATTTCATCTGTTGGCATATATTTAAGCCATAATTGAATATTTTGTCATCTATCATATTATGATAATCATCTTCATTCTATATGGCATGGTTGTGTACTTGAACCTATGTAAACAGCTAATTTTACGCTTTAAACTGTAGAGGCACATTAGCATTAATAGTAGAATTCTTTTTCCTATTGGGTGTACATTTAACTCTGGAAGAAATTTAAGTTATGTACCTAAATATATAGAAAGAGTGTATAGAAAGAGTGAGAGCATGTAATATTTATTTTTATTTTAGGCATTGTAGTTTATACTGTTCTTAATAGTGGGGTTCATGCATAGAATGCTCCACATTCTGTACATGTCAGATTCTCTCCACATTGCCCCAGTGATGTCCCATACACCCCAAACATCTGCTATCTCCCCTTCAGTATTGAGCTTCCTTATGAAAATCAGTTCTCAATATCTATTGCCTTTGGAAATTTTCTATGTTTATGTCATATTGATTTAAATTTTTGTACTATATTGATGTATAACACATGTGAAAGAGGTCATTCTGTATCTATGCCTTTCCTTCTGACTAATTTCACTCAGCCTGATACTGAGTCCAGATCCAGTCACATGGCAGCAAATTATATTTCTTCTATTCCTATACACAAGTAGTATTCCATTGTGTGCAATGCTATAGTTTCTTTTTCCAGTCATCCTGGATATTTAGGTTGCTTCCAGATTTTGACTAATGTGAATAGTTCTGCAATGAACATAACAGTGCAAATGTCTTTTCTAAATAGAATTTTTGTGCCCTTGGGGTAATCACCAAGAAGTGGAATTTCTGTATTATATGGAAGCTCAATTCTTATGTTTTTTTTGAGAAATATTTGTATTGTTTTCCAAAAAGTTTGGGCCAGTCAATGTTTCCACCAGCAGTGAGTGAGGTCTCTTTCCCACATACTAACTAACACTGTTTGCTTTGTTCTTTAGAGTGAGTGTCAGTCTCACTGGTGTGAGATGATATTTCATTGTTATTTCAATATGTATTTTTCTGATGCTAGTGACGCAGGGTATGTTGTATCTTATATCTATATGCTTCTTGTATCTATTGTACATCTCTATGACTTTTGTGAGGACATTTCTGTTCCTTTCTTCCCATTTCTTTGAGGGGGTTAATATTTTTTTCTTAAGTTTTGCCAGTGCTTTACATATCTTTGATATTAAACTTTGTTAATTGAGAGTGGTAGGCAAATATCCCCCACACACTTTATGGGGTATCTTTTTATTCTTTTTATAATTCTTTTCTGCTGCATAAACTTCTTAGTTTTATTTAGTGCCATTTGTTTATCTTTGCTTCCATTTGGTTGATCAATGGAATTTAACATTGAAAATGCCTCTAGATTTAGTATCTATGAGTGTTCTGTATATGCTCTTCTTAAAATAATTTATGGATCCAGCTCTGATAACAGATCTTTAGTACATTTTAATTGACTTTTTGGGTATGGTATGAGATAGAGGGCTGATTTAATATTTTTTTTTATCTCTGGCCAGCCAGTTTTTCTATTTGTTGAAGAGTTTTCCTTTGTTGCACTTTGCTACTTTATCAAAGATTAACTTTCCATATGCTTGATTATCTGTCTCTTGACTCTGACCTTCATTCCATTGGTCTGAGCATTTGTCTATATTTCAGTACCATGCTGTTTGATTATTGTGTCTTTTTTGTATAATTTAAAGTTAGACATAGAGAAGTCGTCAACCTTCTTCATCCCTAGTTTTGTTTTAGCAATTCTGAACTTTTTATTACATCATATAACTTTCAGCAGTATTTGGTCTATGTCTTCGAAATATCATAGACCTGGCTGGAACTATAATACATCAGGTAAGACACTTGCTTTGCATATGGCTGTTGTGGGTTCAATTGTTGGCATCATGTAAAGGTAATGGTACCCTGAGCCCTGCCAAGAGTGATCCTTGAGCACAGAGCCAGGAGTAAGCCCTGATCACAACCACGTTTAACCCCCAAAACCAAAAACAAGCAAAAATATCCAGGGTACTTTCATGGAAACTGCATTGAAAATGTATAGTACTTGAGTAGGATAGTAATATTGACAATATTAATTTTTCCAACAATGACATAAGATGTGTTTCCATTTCTTTGTGTCTTTTAAATTTTATTTTAGTAGTGACACTCTGTTTCTCTAGATTGGTGAATTCAGTGCCTTGACATTGAGTGAGATTACTGAGAGGTTTGTATTATCTTTTAAAGATGCTTTTTTGTTTTTTATTGCTTTTTGGGTCACACCCGGCAATGCACAGGGGTTACTAATGCTCATGCACTCAGGAATTACTCCTGGCGATGTTCTCGGGACCATGTGGGAGGCTGGGAATTGAATCTGGACTGGCTGTGTGAAGGCAAACACCCTACCCGCTGTGCTACCGCTCCAGCCCCTAAAGATGCTTCTTTAATTCTTCTTGCAAAACTGATTTTGAGGCTATGAAGTCCTTAAGCTGTTGTTTGTCTATAGAATTTTGTATCATTCAAATATGAATAACAATCTAGCTGTCAGAGTTTTTGGTAAGGTGTTCATTTCATTCATCTTTTTTCACTATATCACATCATTATTCTCTGATCAGTACAATCTTATTCAATAGATCTGCTGTGAATATTATGGGATTTCCTTTGATTTTGCTACTTGCACTAATTCATTATTGTCTTTGGTTTTTGTCACTCTGATAACAATGTATCTTGGAATTTTTCTCTTTGTATCTACTTTATATGGAAACTTTCCAGTCTCTTAAGTCTAATGCACATGCTACTCAACTCTGGAATTATCTCATCTATGATTGATTTGTGGTTCTTCATTGAATTTGTATATAAATTCTTTAGGAACTCCATTAATTTTTATATTGTATCTCTTGAAATCATCGCATAATTCTCTGGTGTATGGTTCATTTTTTCACTCTCCATCTTCTAATTTTTTTTTTGGATTTCCTGCATTCCATCTCGTAGGTCACCTTATCTTTCCTCAGTTACTATTACTATCCTATTGAAGACTTCCATTGTGTTTTTTATTTTACCTATAATACTTTTCATTTCTGTTCTCTTCTGTTCATAGATTTCTCAATTATACTCACACATGTTCTTGTGCATTATTGAATAGCTGAACCATTGTTTCTTTGTGCTCATTAAATATCTGCATTTAGTGCCCTTAACGACACTCCACTGGGGATATTGGTGTCTTCAGAGTGAGAATAGAGGAATAGAAGTCTATTCAGGAAGGAGATGTTTGTACTCCATTGGGTCATTTTATGTCTCTGTTAATTGGTGGAACTAGATAAGCACTGTCAGGTGGCAGTACATTGTAGCTCAAACTGAAAGTTGGTTATGATAAAATAGTTTGAATGTTACAATTATTTCTGTCAGCATAAACAACTTTTATATGTTTACTCTTCTTATTTGTTTTGGGATGGTCATACCTGTTAGTGCAGAGTTTACTTCTGACTCTATGGTCAGGCATCACTTATGACAGTGCTCAGGGACCTTGATCAGCTGTGTAAAGGAAAGAATCCTACCTCCTGTACTGTCTGTCCAGCTCCTGGAACTCCATTATTAAAAGGAACAACCATGGTAAAGCAAAGATGACTGAGTCGTTTTGACACGAAAACTGTTATAGTCAAGAAGATTCAGAAACTGCTATATTACTTGGTCTCTGGCCAATAAGGTTGTGGGAATTGTCTTCTCTAAAGATCTACCTACATTGTGCCAAAATGCAGTATGTGGTCAATAAGGGGGCTGTTACAACATGACTGGGTTACTTTAGCAATTGTTCTAGAGACAAAATTTGTTGATGTGTGAATTTCAAATTTTTGTTTTCTCTTAACTACCACCATGTAGTGTCTTCACAGAAATTGTAAGTATATGTTAAGTTGACAGTCCTAGTCAGGAAGTTGACTTTAATTTTAAAGGTCTTTTTGTTTATAGACAATGGCAGTCACACTACAGATAAAATCTGCCCATGCCATGTTATATATGTGTGCTTCTGTTGTATTTTATTTCACTGGGGATGCATATGTGTATGGCAATCATAGTATTAATTTTCAATGTGAATTTCAAATTGAGGAAACATGATGTACAACAGTGTACATGCTTACAATCTAACCACATGCTTGTGGTTTTGTCTTATAAAACTTGCTGCTCCAAAGTGCCCTAAACCACATCTCTCCCTATGTCTTTTCTTGATCACCCTAGATTTCACCTCTTTTACTCCACCCCCACTCATTGATAATTTCAGTTCTATTGTTAGCATTCAAGGGTTGTAAATTATAAAGAAAATTAGTTCCACTTAAAGTTAAATTTGGTCCTGGAGAAGAAATGACAATGCTGATCTTAGAAACATAATCCTGCTTAAATACCAACTGCTACAGATGTAGGTGGGTCCTGGATTCCAGGTTCTTGTTCTTTTGGACACAAGAATATCATGGCAGGGGCTGGAGCAATAGCACAGCAGGTAGGGCATTTTCCTTTCACGTGGCCAACCTGGGTTCTATTCCCAGCAACCCATATGGTCCCCTGAGAACCACCAGGAGTAATTCCTGGGTGAAAAGCCAGGAGTAACCCATGTGCATCACCAGGTGTGACCCAAAAAGGAAAAAAAAAGAATATTATGGCAGAGAGTTAAGATAAAACATGAAGGGGCAGTGTACCAGAATGGACAGTCCCCACACATCCTGGGTATGTAAGTGTCCACTTCAGAAAGGAGAACCAAGTGGCTAGAGAGAGTGTTCAGGGTTAAGGAACTTGCCTTGCATACAGTCAGTCCTGTATGTAATTCCCAGACCTGCATATGATCCCTAGAATAATCTCTGAGCACTGAGAGGTAGGAGTAAGCTCTGAGTACCCTAGATGTGACCCCACAACAAAGCAAATAAATAAATAAGGGGAAGTAGGAAGGAGAGCTCCATAAGTGCAAGTAGTTGGGGCCAAAAAGGGGAAACACAAAATTTCTTTTTTCACCTCATTTTATGGTGTCATAATGTTTATTCAATATGTTTTATTCCTTCCTTTCCTATTCTCTCCCATTATCCTCCCACATACCCATGTCTGAGGTCCTGATCATAGTTGATTTGCTATGGTAACTATGATATTGTCATGACATCTGTTGACGTGATTTTAAAATGTTCAAGTTTCATGATTGTAGAATGAGAAAAATTTTGCTATCTACCCCAGGTGCCCTGCGCTACTCTGCACCCTTCTCCCAGGTTCTATGTTCTTTTATGAAAGATATGAACAGAAAAGAAAATCTGGCAAATGGTTCTATCACTTATGCATGATGAGGTCAGTTTGACTCCTTCTGATTTCATTAAATAAGCCAATCTTTTGTTAGAGAAAACAGGAGAGTTTTTGTTCACAGAAATTTTAAGAGCCAAATGTAATCAGAAACTTGGTCCAAGAAGTGAAAAGGGAAATGGTAATATGTCCTTTGAGCCTTAGTTGAGATAAAATCCAAGGCATTTCCCAGGGCTTGGATTACAGGCCATTTGGTAGATAGTCATCTCTGAGGATGATTAGGGTTCCTCTTCTGAATACAAAGTGGTTGTTTTGGATAGAGTACTAACAGGATTCAAGTCCTCCTTAGAGTAGTGTGTACTTCTAGGAGAGCTTCATGGTAGGTTTTTTTTTTCCCTCGGCCTTTCCTTTAATCCCACATTATATTCCAGGGGATCAGTATTATTCAGAAGGAGTGAAAATAGCAAGAGCATTTTACTTCACATCATTTTATTAAAATGTTAATGAGAAAAGTGAATCCCATTCAGTAATGGAATACAGGATTTTATTTGTGTACTTGGTTTTAGCATACATTATTTCACTCAATCTCTAAGAACCTATTGATCACTATGAGCAAGGAATTACTATATTGCTGAGTTGAGTGTACTTTGTTCTGAGGATAGATTTGTTTTCCTCTAATCCATATGTGATTAAAGTTTGAATTTTAGAATGTGCCTTTGTAATAACATCTAACTTACCACTGCACATTACCATGTGGCAGAACACTGTGCTTAATACTTTCACATATTCTTGTCATTCAATCTTCCCAATCACAACTGGACATAAAATCTTGCTCTGTACTACATAAAATCCAGAACAGCATTTCCGAATGTGGGTGATGGCTTGCTCTTGGAGCACTGCAGCACCCACAAGATTGATAGAAGCCTCAGGTGCAATTGTGGGGTGCTTTCTGTTTGCTTGCTTAAAGAAGGTAAATTTTCAGGTGTTTGCTACATAATTGTTTTTTCTCTAAAGAGTGTGATAGGTTAAATAAATTTGGGAACCTATGGTCTAGATTATAAATTGTGTTACTGGTAAATGGTTGCTGTAGTTTTAAAGCAGACTTTAGTCTTAATCACTAGCTGATTTTCTTCTACTCTAGTCTTCTTACTAAAAATCTTCTGTTTCATCATGGAATTTTAAAGGAGTATCTAAAACCAGAAAGCACAAAAAGTACAGGAAATAGAAGAGAAATAGAGAAGCTGTCAAGCTAATTAAATGGGAATATGCCGAACTAGAATAAGAGTCAATTTTTTTTTAATTCTAAAGTCTGGCAGGGATAATTTCTAAAAAAGGAGGGACCCTGTCTATTCTTTGCTTACATTCTTAGTACTTAGCACAGGGCTTAACACAATGGAGACAATCAAATATTTTTAAATAAATGAATATTTATATTATCCCATTTATCACAACTAATATAAGACCTTCATTATAATAGCAACCAAAGAGAAGAGGATGCTGATTTTGTTAACTCAAATGATTGCTGCCATAATGGTCTTAAGGATTCAGAAATGTAAAATCAGAACAAAAGAAATAGAACACTTAATTTATTTAGTCTTTTTATTCCAGGCTCCTAAGAAATATAATTGACATCATTTGTATGCCCCTTACTAATTAGAAATTGACATTTAAAATTAGGTATATTTTCTAATTTATAAAGATTATGAAAGAAAAAAAAATGAAATCTAAGTAAAGAAGTTAGTCGGTCATATTGTCATTAGGGAAACAGATTTGTGAGAAATTACATTTAAATTTCAATAAATCTATTTTGTCTTATGTTTATCATGAAGATGAATTGTCAATATTATTTTCTACTCTTTCAAAACCTTCCTCTGGGCTGAGAGATAGTAAGTCACTTGCCTTTCCTATGGTTGATTCTGGTTCAATTCCTGAGTGCCACTAGGAGTGGCCTCTGAGCAAAAACCCAGGAGTAAAACCTGAACACCGCCCTATGTAGCAGCTTCCCCTTCAACAAATAAAATTAAATTAAATTAAAGTATCCTTGCTCAGGTTGCTCTATTGCACAAATCCAGAGGGTGCCATTCTACTGTGGTGAATGTATATGCCTCCCTAGGCTTAAGGAATGTTCTGGCTTTATAACATCAACAGCTGTTCCTTTCTGTCTCTCTTTATAGACTATGTAGGCCAAAGCAATAGATTCTTACTTGAAAAAAATCTATTGAAGAATTTCTATGTCACTATTATGTCATTTTACTTTAGTATTTATTGAGTACCTATGTCACATTCTGGGTTAGAACTTCCAGATAAGTAAAACATCATCTCTAAAAAAAGATTAACCATCAAAAAAAAAAAAGACAAAAAAAAAAAAAAGATTGACCATCAGTCAGAATGAAAAGTACTAAAGTGACAGAATCTTTAACCACAGACAGATATGATTGATGATATAGAGGAACAGAAACATAGATGTATGTACATGCTTCTGTTTTGGGTAGTTAGAAACCAAGGCTATTATAACATTTAAAACTTGGGGCATCTAATCAAAATTCCTTATCCCTCATCATTCATAATAGTCAAAAGTTCTCTTTCCCCATCTACAGGCTTTCCAATACTTGAAGATGCTGATCTTTTATACAATGGCGAGCCTTCCTTTTCTGTAGTAATACAGGAACTAGTGCTTTTGTTTTTATCAGCTGTGGATCTTTATGAGATCTGAAAAAATGATCCGATCCTCAGTAATTTAAAGCATAAATTCATTGAATTGGGTCCTATAAGTAAAATTCCCAGGAGTTGTTCAGCTCAAGTAACAGTGTCTCTAGGATCCAATTTCTCTAGTTTCAGCTTTTTATAATTTGTCATTTGGGTTGTTTCTGCCCTGGTAGCACAGATAGCAGCAATAATACCAGATTTCTACAATCATGTTAGGAGTCTCTAATCAGGTTCCATGCAAATCCAAAGTACCCATTGTCAAAATGGGTGTGACACTGACCTTGAATTGGGAAGAATTACTTTTTTTGAATTATTATAGATTAGGTCACATTTTTACAACAGAATTAACATTTATAATTTTGATGCATTGTTACCATGCCTCTCCTCTACCAAATTCCCTTAATTACACTTTCAACCAAAGTCTTTATGGTAATTTATTTTTTTTAATTTTTTAAAAATTTTTTATTTGAGAATCACTGTGATGTACAGTTACAAACTTATGAACTTTTGTATTTGCATTTCACTCATACAGTGATCTAAAATATCACCCATCCCTCCACCAGTGCCCATTCACCTCCACCAATGTTCCCAGTATCCCTCTCACTACCCCCAACCCATCCCTCACCACCCTACCCTGCCTCTGCAGCAGGGTATTCCCTTTTGTTCTCTCTCCTTTTGGGTGTTGTAATTTGCAATAGAGGTATTGAGTGGCCTTCATGTTCGGTCTATAGTCTACTTTTGGTTCGCATCTTCCAACCCGAATGGGTCCTCCCAACATCCTCTATTTGGTGTTCCCTTCTCTATCTGGGCTGCCTTTTCCCCTAGAATGTGAGGCCAGTTTCCAAGCTGTGGGGCAGACCTCCTGGTCCTTATCTCTACTACTCTTGGGTGTTAGTCTCCCACTCTGTTACTTTACATTCCACAGATGAGTATGATCTTTCTATGTCTGTCACTCTCTTTCTGACTCATTTCACTTAACATGATACTTTCCATGTTGATCCACTTATATGCAAATTTCCTGACTTCATCTTTTCTAACAGCTGCATAGTATTATATTGTGTAGATGTACCAAAGTTTTTTTTTTCTTTCTTTCTTTTTTTTTTCCTTACTTTTTTTTCTTATTATTGGAGCAACATGGTTTACAATAGTGTTACTATTTGTGCTATTGGTGCAAAGACGTACTGAATATTACCCCCACAACTAAAGTTCCCCAAATCCCTTCACAATTTTCTTTTTTTTTTAATTTTTATTAGTAAATCACTGTGGGGTACAGTTACAAACTTACGAACTTTCATGTTTGTATTTGGTTTATATCCCTCCACTAGTGCTCATTCTCCTCCACCAATGTTCCCAGTATCCCTCTGACCACCCCCACCACCCCACCCTCCCTCTGCAGCAGGGCATTCCCTTTTGTTCTCTCTCCTGTTGGATGTTGTAGTTTGCAATAGAGGTATTGAGTGACCATCATGTTCGGTCTATAGTCCACTTTTGGTACTCAGCTTTCAACCCGAGTGAGTCCTCCCAATATTCTCTACTAGGTGTTCCCTTCTCTATCTCTGCTGCCTTTTATCCCAGCATGTGAGGCCAGTTTCCAAGCTGTGGGGCAGACCTCCTGGTTCTAATCTCTACTACTCTTGGGTGTTAGTGTCTCATTCTGCTACTTTATATTCCACATATGAGGGTGATCTTTCTATGTCTGTCTCTTTCTTTCTGATTCATTTCACTCAACATGATACTCTCCATGTTGATCCACATATAGGTAAATTTCATGACTTCATCTTTTCTAACAGTTGCATAGTATTCCATTGTGTAGATGTACCAAAGTTTCTTTAACCAGTCATCTGTTTTTGGGCACTCTGGTTTTTCCAGATTTTGGCTATTGTAAATAGTGCTGCAATGAACATAGAAATGCAGATGTCATTTCTACTATACCTTTTTGCCTCTCCGGGCTATATTCCCAGAAGTGGTATTGCTGGGTCAAATGGGAGCTCAATATCTAATTTTTTGAGAATCATTCATATCGTTTTCCAAAAGGGCCGAACCAGTCGGCATTCCCACCAGCAGTGAAGGAGAGTCCCTTTCTCCCCACATCCATGCCAACACCAGCTGCTTTTGTTTTTTTGGATGTGGACCAGTCTCTGTGGTGTGAGATATCTCATTGTTGTTTTGATCTGTATCTCCCTAATGATTAGTGATGTAGAGCATTTTCTCATGTGCCTCTCAGCCATTCGGATTTCTTCTTTGGGAAAGTTTCTGTTCATTTTATCACCCCATTTTTTGATTGGGTTGGCAGTTTTCTTCTTGTGGAATTCAACCAGTGCCTTGTATATCCTTGATATCAACCCCTTATCAGATGGGTACTGGGTAAATATTCTTTCCCATTCTGTAGGCTGTCTTTGTACTTTGATCACTGTTTCTTTTGAGGTGCAGAAGCTTCTTAATTTAAGATGGCCCCATTTATTTATCTCTGTTTTCACTTGCTTGGCCAGTGGCATGTCATCTTTGAAGATACCGTTGGCTTCAATGTCGTGGAGGGTTTTGCCAACCTTGTCTTCAATGTACCTTATGGATTGTGGTCTGATGTTGAGGTCTTTAATCCATTTTGATCTGACTTTTGTACATGATGATAGGTGGAGATCTGAGCCCATTTTTTTGCATGTGGCTTTCCAGTTTTGCCAGCACCATTTATTAAAGAGGCTTTCATTGCTCCACTTCACATTTCTTGCTCCCTTATCAAAGATTAGATGTTCAGAGAATTTCAATGTGTGTAGGGATATTCCACCCTGTTCCATTGGTCTGTGGCTTTGCCTTTGTTCCAGTACCATGCTGTTTTAATTGTTACCACTTTTTAGTAAGAGTTTGAGGTTGGGGAAGGTGATGCCTCCCATCATCTTTTTCCCTAGAATTGCTTTAGCTATTCCTGGGCATTTGTTGTTCCATAAGAATTTCACATGGATGTACCAAAGTTTCTTTAACCAGTCATCTATTTTTGGGCACTCCGGTTTTTTCCAGATTTTGGCTATTGTAAACAGTGCTGCAATGAACATACAAATGCAGATGTCATTTCTACTGTAGTTTATGGTACTTTAAATCTATACTTTCTTCATACGCCAATGTCCTCATCTTTTGTTGGTAATCTCACTTTGTTCCAAAGTCAAGGGTTTGTCATCATTAGAGAATGTGTTCCCTTGATGTGTCTTTTGTATATCACAGAGGAATAAGATTATCTAGTATTTGTCTTTCTATTTCTGACTTATTTTGCTTAACATGATGCTCTTAGTTCAATCTAAGTTGCAGTGAACAGTAAGATTTTTTCTTTTCTTGTTGTTGCGTAGTATGCGTGTGTGTATATTTGCCACACTAATGATTTATTCATCTGTCATTGGACATTCAAGGTTTTTTTCATATCCTGGATGCTATTCTAAGAGTTGTAATGAACATTGATATGCATATATCCTTTACAATTAATGTTATGTGTTTGGGAGGTAGGTGTTAAGGCGTGGAATGGCTTTGTCATGTCAAAGCTCTATTCTTAATGGTTTAAGAGGCCCCCATATTGTTTATGCAGAGGCTGAACTAGATGACATTCCCACCAACAATGAATGAAGGTTCCTTTTTAACCTCCTTCCCAGCAATGCTGGTTATTTTTATTCTTTTTGATATATGTCATTCTCACTGATATCAGATGATATCATATCATTGTTTTGGTTTGAATTTCTCTGATATTAAGTGATTATAAACACTTTTTGATATGCCTACTATACATGCATCTGTTCTCTTTGGGGAAGTATCTGTTCACCTCTTTCCCCAATTTTTTAATGGAGTAATTGGTACTTCTGTTGTGAGATTTGTGAATACTTTATAGATATGGGCTATCTGACTTTTAGTGTGAAAATAAATTTCTCCCAAGCATTTTATTTTAGCTCAAGGGTTTTTTGTCTAATTTTTTCATATAAAACATTTTAGTTTGACATTGTTGCATTCGTTTCTTTATTATCTTTACCAATGAAGATAAATTACTGAAACTCTAAAACTCATATCCTAGAGGATTTGGCCTGTGTTTCCCTTAATGTATTTTATGGATTCTCTTCTTCAATCCACTTTGAACCAATTTTAGTGTCTGTGTGAGGTATGGATCCTATTTCATTTGTATATGGTTATCCAATTTTAAGGAAGGATTCTTTAGCTGCAGAGTAGACAGTGAAACAGAAAAAAGGAAATGTTTCTTCAGAAGTTTGGATTCCAATTCTTGTAAATGGAGTAAAAGAAGTTTTGTGTAGCAGAAACAATTCAGTCTAGGTATGGTTTCCAAAAGAAGAAATATGACCTTCTTCATCTAACCTTTGCCCTTATTAGCACTTTTGTAATAAAAGGGATTAGAGAAGTAACGCAGCAAGTAGGGTGTTTTCCTTGCAAGTGGCTGACTCTAGTTAGATCCTCAGTATCAGATATGGTTGCTGAGCCCTGTCAGGAATGATCCTTGAGCATAGAACAAGAGAGAAACCCTTAGTGCCAATGGATGTACCTTCAGAACAAAACTTAGCAGAGCAGAGAATAAGGTGCCCTGACTGCCAGGAAATTGTAAACATGGCTCTGGTACTTCAGGGTGTTACTTATCAAGCCACTTAGAGCAATAGGGAAATCAGTATTCATTAAGCAAAACTTAATTTAGAATGCAGAAAATAACTGCATTTTTTATGTAGCTTATTCAAAAAGAAAAATGACAGAGAACTGAAAAATCTCTTGCTATAGTTATAAATCAAGAATTTAAAAAATTTATTGGAGCCTTTAAAAATTATTACAGTGGCTGGAAATAAGGTAAGTCACTTTTATTGCATTCCGTTGACATGGGTTAGAGCCCCAACAGCTCTTAATATGCTTCAGGCACACCTCCAGGGGTCTCTCCTGAGAAGAAAATCAGTAATTATCCTAAGCGCTGCTAACTACAGACCAACAAATAAATAAATAAACAAAAATTATTGCAGATGGATGCATTACTAAATTTATTAGGCACTTTCTATATGTCGAGTTCAATACTATTTTCCATTCTTATTTAATTTTCTCAGTTATGAAGTAGGTAGTAACTATCTTCATTATACAAATGTGAACACTGAGGTTTGGAAAAGTTAAATAGTGAATGAGCAACAGTGTCAGACTTGAATTCTGATGTGCTTTGAGAAACAATGACTTAACCTGGGCTCTCGGCTTCTTCTAGGAATAGGAATAGACCCGAAGCAACACGTTCGTGCCATTGCTTTGGGGCTTGTCAGTGAAAATAAAAAGAGTATAAAAGTTTGCGACACATATGTTAGGGACACATACTTTGATAGTTATAAAATCATGCCAAGGTGCTGGTGGGTCTAGAAATTGGTAGATGGGAAGGCATGTGTTAAGAAAGAGTGGCATAATGTTTCTGACAATTATAAAAGAAAAATCTGTGTTTGTGCCTTCAAAAACAAGCAATTCTTTCTGTTCTGGAAGCCTGAAGTGGGGGAACTGTGTGACAGCAGAATCAGGTTCTGGTGAGCGCCCTTTTCTCCTTCCCACATGGAGCTTCTAACTATGAGTTTCCGTGATGGGGAGAGGAGGGGAGGGAAGAAGATGATGGAGATGAAAGGAGAGCAAGGGGAGGACAACAGAGGAGAGGAAGGAACAAACTCGTGTCTCATTGTAGCAAAGCATTGATCCTATTATAAGGATTCTACACTCATGAACGCATTACTACTCAAAGTCACCACCTTTAAGTACCTGCATATTGGAATTAGATTTTAATATAAAATTTTTCTATTTAACCCAAAGTATCTTTGGGAAACCAGATTGTAGCTCTGGAATTATACATTCCCTGCTGAATAGATGCTGTGGTATTTCAGGTAGACAGTTTGTAACTAAGGAAAGAATGTCTAAAGAATTGTTCTTTGGCATGCGCTGTTCCTTCTGTCAAGAATGCTTCTCCATTATGTACATGTTTAAATATAATCCATCTTGAAACCTTAAAATGTTACTTAGACTCTAAGGACTTGCTTCATTGCCTTTGTCGCTGTAGTCAGACAAGTAGCTTCTTCCAGTAATTCCCCAAATCCAATTCTGTCCCTAAGACACTATTCTGCCTTGCACTAATGTGGAGATATTATCTATGACTCCACATGTAGCTCTCTGAAATATTTAGCTACCTTCACCCTGAACCAGTTTGATGCCCCATTTGAAGCCTGAACGCAGCCAACTCCGTAGACTCCTGTTTCATAGCGGACAGGAGGATGGAGCACTGAGACGCCGTTTCCGGAAGTCTTCAACAGAGAACTGAGATCCTGTTCTGGGGGGCATAGTCTTGCATTAAGTGGAAAATATTTTATTCAAGTCTCAAGACACCATTTTATTCTGAATCTATGAAAGCATACATTTATAACTATTTTGTGATTTTTAAAATTTTATTCAAATATTATTTGATTCTATGGCAGAAAAATAGCCCTAGATGAATTTCTGGATCTTAAGTATCTAGATATCTCTATTTAAAGATATATATTTATAACTCTAAATAGAAAAATTTGTATAGCATTTGTGTTTGTACTATATTTTAGTATGTGTTTATACTATATGTTTATTCTGTATATGTGATTAAATTTTTTGTAAAATTAGTTCTATTTTATTGTTGTATAAAGCTACATATATAATATATGTATATACATTTAAATATATTATGTATAGCATATATAACAATACACATTTCCTGTTTATGTAAATGCATGGTGCATATGTCTATATTATACAGACATAAAGTTACTTACACGTTTAGCTTGTAATTTGAGGCTGATTTTCATCCTGGTAAGCAAGTAAAATGAAATCAGGATTTTTTTTGAGAAAATGGACTAGAGGAAAAAGGGAACAGAACATTAGAGGTGTCTCCTTCACTCTCAAGTCTCCAATACCAGCTCATTCGTCTCTCTTTCCACCTCTGGTCTACTGGTGTTATCAGTCAAACTCAATATATAAATAAAAATAGAAAGCATCAATAGAGTGTTTTCCAAAACTCAAGAAGTAAAACAAATTTGTCAGGAGAGGAAAAACTGGGTGAAGAGATGGTGTAAACGTTTAGATCTCGTATGAGCTCACCTTAATCCACATAAGAGAGTTTATTTGGGGCTAGTTAACAATGAGGAAAATTCAGTATGCTTTTGAAGTGCTGCTACTTATATCTAGACAGTCCTCTCCTTACTTGGCACAGACAGTTTCAAATTTTCTAAAATTAAGTAATGGTGGCTAGCTTAAGTCTAGACCCAGAAAGAAAACTTATTGACACATTTGGAAATATTTTGATAGTCAAGCAACTGCCGTTAACTCGTAAAATAATCTGCCATTAGTTTTTGTTTATATATTGTGTTGACTTTCAAAGGCATTTCATATTATTCTTTATAAATGTGATAAAATGGATCCTGGGATAAATTAGTATCATTTGAGCTTATATATAATTTCTGTTCCTGTTTCATAAAAATGGAGCTTTTCCTTGCCAGTTGGAAAAGTCCCACTCAACCTTTAAAATCTGTTTGAACAGTTTCTCTTGAACCCCATTTTCTTTCTATTAAAACTGAGATATAGTTATCAGATCATACTAATTTTAGATATAGTCATTCAATATTGTGTATATTTCAGACTCATCATCACCCTAAGTCTAATCCTCATGGTTACAAATACACTGAAATTTACTTCTTGTGATGAGTATTTTGAAGATTTGCTCTTTTGGTAACTTTCAAATATGTACAGTAATATAAAATATAATATTGTATAGCAAATGTTCTGCCATCTCAATAGTATGGGCTCACAAATGCTCCTGTAGACTAAAGCTTGTCTCACGTGTCTTTCTATATTGGCTATCAAGTCATTGTAACTGAACAGGTGTGGATGAAATTCATTGTTGACTGGAGTTCACTGAGAACCAGTTTCTTTTTTGTCTTTGTCTTTCTAGCACCTAATCAAGTACAGTGAAGACAGTAAACACTTAAAGAATAAAAACACTGTATGGGTTAAGGCAGATGGGCTGCCATGCATGTGATTTCTTCTTATCAACATTTGAATCCAAAGAACACCATGTCTGCATTTTGGGGGCTTTTCAAATATTTGAGCTTCCAATACTTATTTGTTCTGTATTCATGCAAACTGTAATTCTCAAAATACAGTTACACCATGTACTCACCCTGAAATCATTTATTAGTTATTAAGTGTGTTCCTAGTCTTTATGCACAGTAGAATTGGCTTTAATGTGCAGCAGCCTATGTTTAAAATCTACTTTGCTGATTAAAAGAAGGAAATGAGCTTTCACTTGCTTGTTTGCTCTCTCCCAATGCTTATTAATCTATGTGCATTTACTTGACTAAAGAATGTACTCAGTCATGCAGTGAGGTGCAAACAAGGCCCACCACATGCAATCCACTGTTGAGTTCCATGGGAGTCCAGAAAGAAATAAAATGGGCTCTTCCCTACAGGAGATTAAAGGGAGGCAGAGAACAGATATAACTGCAAATACATTTTTTTAAATAAAAAGAGCACTGAAATACATGCCCTCTCAATGTGAATAAAAAGACTGGTAGAACAAGAAAAGAAAAAATTAATTCCTTTGGGTAGAATCTGAAAAAAAAACTTTCAGGGGGAATGGCATTTAAATTGAACTTTGTATTATATAGTATTTAAGCATTGTACAGTATAAGCAGTATAGAGAAGGGATTTTATGAGAGGCAAGCATATTTTGGTTAAAAGGTTGTAAACAACAAAATTAGAGCTATTGGTTGGCAAACGTTGCGTGTGGGAGTGACTATGGGACATATTAGACTGGAAAATAAGGTTTGGGTCAAAATTTATCAGTAAATTTAATGACAAATTTTATTGAGTTCTCTGGTTATAATGTCTCAGATATCCATGAAATATTGAAAAGTTTTGAGGGAAGTAAAGAAAGCAACAAGCTGTGGTATTAAAGAGATAATGAAAAAATTAGATGAAAGTAAAACAAGGGACAGACAATTCAGGTATTCAGAAGTTTTCCAAATAGGAGCCATAACAGAATCAATGGTTGGTGAATATATAAACATGGTAATTTCTTAAGGAAATAAAATGCTCAGATATAAACCTCTTCTCAAGTAAAGATTAGTATTGGGACAAAGTTTGAGAGGTATATATTGTGTAAATGAAGAAGGCACTTGCTCTCAGAGTGACCAGACAAATGCATGAAAAGGTGACTTAACTTTAAAAAAATATTTTTAATCATTGTTTAGGTCAAATGGTTGCAATAGTGTGAATTTGCATGATTTTGATGAACAAGTTTCTGTACCTTTACTGCCACGAAAGTGCCCAAGGCCTTCCAGCACTCTCTTTCTTTTGGCACTTGCCCTCCCTCTTCATCATGGCTCACATCATGGTGTGAGATGCTATATCATTGTCATTTTGATTTGCATTTTGCTTATAAATAAGTTTCAATGAAAATGTTTTATCCTTACTGACTGTGTTTCTTCTTAAGGGAATAAACTCTACACCTGTTTAATGCTACACCTCATTTTTATTTTTATTTTTTATTTTTTATTTATTTATTTATTTTTGGTGGAGATGCCGGGGAACTACACCTCATTTTTAATTGAACTATTTATACTGATGTTTTTGAGTTTTGTGAATGTTATATATTTTACCTGTGGTATAAATTTTTTTCATTCAGTATGGTGTCTTTTTTTTTTTGCTTTGGTTTTGATTTGGGGACCACATCTGGATGTACAGGACTTCTTCCTGGCTCTGTGCTGAGTGATCATTCCTGTCAAGTCTTGTAGAATCATATGGGGACTACAGATTAAACCTGCATTGGCTGGAAACACTGTACCTGCTGTATTATCTCTCTATACTTCCATAGGGATTTGTAAAAGCCAAATTGTATTTTCCATGCAAAATCTTTTCATGTGATATCATTTGCTCTATTTGTTTTTGTTGTCTTTACTAGTGGAGTCACATCATTGAAAACACTTCTGAGCTCTACGTCCTACAGAATTCTGTGTTTCCCTCAGCATATTTTATGGAATCTATTCTAATCTCAAAATCCATTTGCAATTAACCCATTTCCAATTCACTTTTGTTAATGGTGCAAAATATGGATCTGGTTATATATTTTTGCCTCTGACTTTCCAGTTTTCCCAACACAATTCCTGAAGAAGTTTCCTTATTCTACTTCACATTCCCAGAAACTTTATCATAAATTAACTGTCCATCTATTTTAGGCTAATCTCTGGGTTTTCAGTTCTATTCTTCACCTTAACCGAGTTCTGACCTTGGTTAGAAAATTAAATTAGCACCACTATATGACATTTCCAGAATATTAAACATATTTTCTTAGGAGAACTTTTAAAGCAGATGATTGGATTCATTCCTTGGGTCACTATTTTCAATTTCCCTAAGAGAGGAGAAAGACTGATTTGCATAGAAGAGTTTCTCCATCCTGAGATATTACTGTGAACCAGACCAATTAGGAAAAGACCTTACTTTTCTATAGCCTGTAGCATCTACTTATCGTAATGGCACAAGTGTAATGATGCCCAGGTCTTTGACCTCATTTGACTTAGATTTTCTTTTTTATTTCTCTTTTCATTTTTACTTTAACTTAATTTTATTTTTTTAATTTAGATTTTCAATCTGAGGCAGAGATCAATGATGAGTGCTAAACTCTGAGCAATGAATTTGTTTGATGTGTCAAGGGCCCAGTGTGATAATCTGGACTTAGCTTCATTTTTAAAGTTACTGAAGAGAAGAGAAAAAGAACAAGCCTTTTTTAATGTGACGGGACATTTGCTCAGTCATGGCTAAGATCTCTTCATATTATTACAAATTCATTCTTGGTTTCTTATGTGAAGCTATTAAAACCACATATTTTAAAAGCAGCTATTATTTTATAAATATATTGCGTGGTTCATTATTTAAAATAGTATACATGCAGCAGAGAATTCCTATTCACCCCGAGTCCACCACTGTGTTTCTCATCCCAGAAACAAAAAATATTCAGAAACCACCTAGGATAACCTTGGTACATTGTTATCCATTGAATATACTTTGCTTTCTTCTTTCCTTTGAAAATTCTCCTTCTTCTGTAGGAATACTTACTTGTGCCCCTAAAAAGACTGATTCTATATCACTTTATTTCAAAATTCCGTCAGTGAAATATTTTTATACAGTATTATGTGACTATCCTAGACCAGTTGATTGGTTCAAATGAGCACAGAGCATGGGTAAACCAAAACATCAAAATAAATAAACTTTACCATCACTTGTAAAGTTGTATTAAATTATATTACATTTATGCCTATAACCTATGTATATATTTCATCTTAAATGTTTATTGGTATCTATATGTACACACATATGTGTACATACAAACCATATCTCCTTCAATTCAACATAGATCTACTAATTAAAAAACCAAAATAATACATAGTCATTAAACATAGGGGGTACATTTATATATTTAAAATACTTCCTTGTTCATCAGAAATAGCACTATGAGGTCAGAGCAATTGGTGCTTATAATTTCATGATACTAGGCTTGTAAAATACATTTGTTCAGAAAAATATAGAGGAAAAATGGGGTTTGGAAAACAGCACAGACTTTGACTCTATCAGGCTTGGGTTTCAACAAACCGTCTCCAAGCCCTGTGACCTTGAGTATCTCTTCTGCCTTTCTGAATGTTTGTTTCAGTTATTAAATTGTCCCTGTGTGATGTTGTTAAGCATGAGATGAGATGGTGTATGCAAATCATCCAACATAGTTTCTGATACATGATAGACTCTCTACTCAATAAATGGCAAGAAATATTATCAGGTTGATATCAGTTACATTATTTGAAATTATTTTCATCTCATGTAATCAGATGAAACTCTTCCCTCTGTATATTTATTCCAAGGAATTCTATGGGATTTCAGATTCATTCCTCCTCTGAGTACAGTGGATTCTATGAAATGACTTACCTGTCACACTGCAGAATCTCATATTGGAATGTACATATTGAGATGTTTGAAAGATTTCCCAAGTTGGTAAAAACTAGGAATCTTCATGTAAAAGTCTCTACTTAAGACCTTTTTTTGAGATAACCTAAGATGTTCTCTGTCCCATTTCTGTCATTCCTTCCTGCTACTCTGAAAATCTCTTACAATATAAGTAAAATTTGGTACCACAATGTGTTTTTATATAATTTTCTTATCTCTGCCACCACAAAGATACCGTTCATGGTAAACTGATATTAGTGGTTAAATTATTATATTTTCACTTCTTTCCCCGACACCTATCATTTTAATTCAAATACCAACCTTTTTCTTCTTCCTTGATTTAAGAAGGAATTGGGCTCTTGAACAACGCTTAATTCACTAACCATAGAATCAGGGACCTTATAGCTGCAAGGTATTTTTACAAAGCACCTTGTTCAACTTTATTTTTTATACATAGGATGAAGTGGAAGGGTGGAGGTGTTTTAAGAAAGACATTCAGGCACATCGTGTGGTGTCGCTCAATAGTTTCTGTGACTTATGTCTTAAAACAATCATAGGTTTTCTTAGTTTTCTAGAATCAAATTAGAAAACAACAAACAACTTTTAGTAAACTTGTAAACTTCCACTCAGTTCCTTATGTCAGTAGTTGTTACATAAGAAGACATTGTAGAAAAGTTAAAATGAAACAGTCTTGCCAATGAAATAACATTCTATAAATGTTTTTAAAAATGGCATCTGAGAAGATATTAAAGTGCATGTGGCTGACCCAGGTTTGGTCCTCCTGAGCATAGCCAGGCATGGCCCCTAAACAAAACAAAAGAAAAAGATAAGGCATCTTTTAATTGATTTTCTAAATTTCAAAATTCTTTTTTTCTCTTTTAACATCTGTATGTATAGTATTAGGAATAAGTACTCATTAAAGCAACCAAATAACCATCCATATTCACCGAGGGAATGTCCTTTTTCCTTTTAAAGTATTTTCATGATCCTTGAGGTTGGTTCCATGGGTTAGTCAGGACTATATAATTGTTAGCTGAACACATAGTTAACTAAATTGGTGTCTGAGAAACCCTACCTATTTCATGTAAATGTTAATAGCCAGAGAGATGCATTCTATTCAATGGGATTTATTTGAAAAGAACAATTGATGTTGTTGCATCTGAGCAAGAATGTGAAGTTTACTTAGTAGAAAAATAAAACTATTGGTGGGTAGGCAGATGTGGCTTTTATTTCTAAATTCTAACTCTCCTATATGATGGGGTGCTAAAGACAATGTAGCTAAGAAAAGAGCAGAATGTAAGTTAGGTCTTTGTGCGCTTTCATTAGAACTACTTAATACCAAATGAACACTCCGAGATTGGAAAAACCGATGGTAATCATTTCAGAAATAGCTTTCAAAGCATGTAGTTAAACTCAGTCTCTTAATTCTAAGTGTTCCCTTGTGTACATGTGTGTTTTCAAGTAACAATGGCATAAACCATTTTCATCTAGATACTCTACCAGAGATCCTTTTTAATGAAAGCTCTTTTATTAAACTCACACTTGCTTTCTTAGCAATGCCATAAAAATTTCCAATAAAGGGCTCTTGTCTTGGCACCTTGCAAATCTTTTTCTGATTCTCCTGAGTCTCTTAAAGCCTCCTTTTCTTTGATCCCTTATATTTGATATTGATTCAGCACTTTTATGCACTGGGTACAATTCTAAGCATTTAATCCTTTTAGCAACTACTAGAAAGTGACTCTTATGATTCTATTTTAAAAGCAAACTAAAACACAGAGGTCAGCTGCTTTGCACGCATGCAGCAAGAGAGAGCCGAGCCAGTAGCAGATCTTTTTAATTACTTCCATAAATTGCCTCACTGGTTGACTATCAATTCCCAATCAACATGACTCTACTCTGTTTTTCCAGGTAGTTTTCTCTCTCTGTCTTTCTCTGTCTCCTTCTGTATCCATCTCTGTCTCTGTGTCTCTGTCTCTATCTCTGTCTGTCTGTCTGTCTGTCTGTCTGTCTCTCTCACTTTTCTTTATATCTGGGTGCAGGAAAAGGTTTGAGTAATACCTATGATGGTTCAGGCTTACTTCAGGGGCTATGATTAAGGGTCACTCCATGACAGTGCTCAGGGGACTATGCAATGTTGGGGACTAAACCTGGCCCTCCCATGTGTAAAGTGGATGTACTTGTCATTTCAGTTACCTCTCTCCAACCCTCCAAGTAGTTTCATAATATGCATTGGTCCTCTTTATGTATTTGTTTTTGTAGCATTCATACATTCGAAGACAATAAATTTTTATTTGATAAAGATCAGTTTATCTTTAGGTTCAAAAATATGAGTGCAGGGGTTTTCCAGGTGTTCCCGAATTCAGAGTCCTACAACTCCTTCCAAAGAAGTAGTCCTACAACATACAAACCATGAATTTCTGTTCTTTCCCTTCATTGCCTCCTCACCTTTGGTTCTGATCTTTTTAGGGGCACTTTTGACACCAGAAAGTGTAAGTGGATGAAGTGCAAGATCAGCTACTCAGTGAAAACAGGGATTTAAAGGAATTTTAAACCTGCTGTGTTTATATAAGATCAGCTAATAATTTGCTAGTGTGATCCTTTATGCATTAACAGAGGGGGCTAGAGAGATACTACAGATGGAAGGGCATTTACCTTGCACTCATCCCACCCAGGTTCTATCCCCAGTATCCCTTATGGTCCCTCAAGCTCCACCAGGAGTAATTCCTGAGTGCAGAGCAAGGAGTAACTCTGAGCATTGCCAGGGAGGCCAAAATAAAACAAACAACAGCAACAAACAATTATTCTTTCTGTCACTTCTCTCTGAGATGGTGAAGTTGTTTTAATTTGCCCTTGGTATCTATAAGATATTGGTTTCAGGATCCTTCCTCACCTTGGCTCCTAGCAAAATCCAAAGATGTTCATGTCCCTTATAGTCTATCCTTTGCTTCCTTGAGTTCTGCAACTTCAGCCTCATGGTTCAAATATAAAGGTGGATCCTGCAGATAGAAAAAACTAGATGTAAATAGATAAAGTTAGTTCAAACTGGTGCTATTCAATGATCAACTTTCTTTCTCCCTTTCTCCCTCCCCTCTCTCTGTCCCTCCCTCTCTCTTTCTCTCTCTCTTTCTCTATTTCTTTCCTTTCTCTCCTTCCTTATTCCTTCCTTCCTTCCTTCCTTCCTTCCTTCCTTCCTTCCTTCCTTCCTCCCTCCCTCCCTCCCTCCCTCCCTCCCTCCCTCCCTCCCTCTCTCTCTCTCTCTCTCTCTCTCTCTTTCTTTCTTTCTTTCTTTCTTTCTTTCTTTCTTTCTTTCTTTCTTTCTTTCTTTCTTTCTTTCTTTCTTTCTTTCTTTCTTTCTTTCTCTCTTTCTCTCTTTTCTTTCTTCACCACTCAGGTACTTTACCAAAACATAAAACAAACAGACAAAGCACTCCAAAACACAGTTACCAACCCTGATGATCACAAGTATTTCTTCTCCTTGAAAGGTTTGTATTTTGCAATTGGAACTGGTCAGACTGATTCTGAGACTTTTCTTCTCTCTCTCCCCAGAAATTCCATATGGATGGAAAGATAGACTGATTAGACCTGATAAGAAGTTAGTTCTCTTTCCACTCAATTGTTTCTACTCACTTTTAGTTATCCTGAAGGATTCTGGAGCTGTAGTAGTGGGAAAGTGGCCCTTTAGGCAGTGAATTCATTAATGCAGAAAAAAGGATTATGGAGCCAGAGAAATAGTATAGGGGTTAAGGCACAAGTGCTCAGTCTGATTCAAATCCTCAGCATTACCAGGAGTGATTCCTGAGCATAGATCCAGGAGTACGAGCTGAGCACTGCTGGGTTTGGCTCCAAAATTAAAAGGAAGGAAAGGAAGGAAGGGAGGGAGGGAGGGAGGGAGGGAGGGAGGGAGGGAGGGAGGGAGGGAGGGGAAGGAGGGAAGGTGGCACTTTCTCCTTGCTTTGTTTTCCGTAGGTTTTGATGTTTCCTTGATATTCCTACCTGGATTTTTAGGCTATAAATTGAAATGTTTGAGGGAAATATTCCCACTAAAATTCTAGGCTCATGGATTAAACTTTATAGCAGCTGCCTGCCAGCATAAATCCTCTCATTACACTATTTTGAAAAGGAAGATGATTAGGGGAAGGTGTGTTTAATAGTTCCTTTCACATTTCAAATTTTCTAATGAAATATACCTACATGCGTGTATATATTTAAATACTTTAAAAATATTTTAAGTCATGGTAATTTCTGTTCTTTTAAGTTGTAAATGAAAAAAGAATATTATCCATGGCAAAATTTTTAAAAGGTATAAGACATTCAAAGAAAAATATTATGACCTATCATCACCAATAATTCATTTCAAATCCTCCTTCCAAGAGGCGATTACCACAAAACATGCTTTCTGATTTCTCCTACAATTTGCTATCTATAAACAAAAGTGTATAAATGCATACATGGGAAGATATCTACAAATTATTCTGTAAAGTGTGTGCATTATTTTTAAATTTTTTATCATTTGGGGTCATACTAAGAGCTGCTTAGAGCTTTCTCCAGGCTTTGTGTTCATGGTGACACACCTAGCAGGTCTCTAGGGATTTTATTTGGATCAAGTTGGGGACGCTACATGCAAGACAAACACTGAACCCTCTGTACTGTCACTCCACCCCCTGTGTTGTATCTTTTAGTAAAATTATATCTGGTAGTCACATAGTCACATTCATATGTATTTTTTTTTAATTTGGGGTCCTACCCAGTGGTGATCAGAGCTTTCTCCAAGCTCTGTGGTCAAGGATCAGTTCTGGCAGGTTTGGGGGACCATATGGAGTATTCAAATGGAGCCCAGGTTGGTCACATACAAGGCAAATTCTCTATCCACCATATTATTGCTCTAGCCTGGTATTTAGTCAATTATTTTAGCACATATATACATTTCTATTTCAAATATGTTCCTTAATTTATATGAAAAATAATCTAAAGATAGTGATTTCTGTAAAGAGACAAAAAATTTGAAAGGGGAGGCATTACTGTTGATGCTTGGGGTTACTTCTGGCAATACTGAGGGGAGCATATGGTGCTGGGAATGGAACTGGGGTTCATCACATGCAACATAAGCTCTTTAACCCCTGGACGTTGAACCATCTAGGTTTTTGAAATATAAATAGCATCAGTAAAAGTAAGCAAAGAACATGATTTTTTTCTGTCACTTGTTCATGACATGTTTAAAATTATTTTCTACGGGTGAGTTTGTTAACTCAAAAGATACCTATATTTAAAACTTTTGATAAGCATTTCCAAACTACCGTCCATGAAGTTTGGGTGATTGGCTAGTATTTGGAAAATCACAAGGGTATTAAAAGTAATAAAGTCATACGATTACAAATTAAATGATCAAGTCATAATTATGAATTAAATGAATGTTACAAAGTACTGAAAATATAGAAAAGTAACTGAAATGGAGTTAAAAACAATAACTAGGTTAGTTCAGTTTGTGAAACACGTAGTACCTGCTGTATGCTAAGCAATGTTGGAGGAGAATGAAGTGGAGCGCGTGAAGCAGAAAGTGAGCACGAGAGCTGGAGAGATAATATAGTGAGTGAGGCACGTTTGCCTCGCACACTGCCAGATGGGTTTGATCTCTGAATCCCGTAGAGTTCCCTAAACCTTGCCAAGAAGTAACCCCAGAGTGCAGAGTCAGTACTAAGTCCTGAGTACTCGGGATGGTGCGGCTCCAAAAAACAAACCCAAACAAGCGAACACAATTAAGCCTATTTGCTTTCCTGTCTCCCTTAAGGGGTCCCCAGTCCACTAGAGCAGGTGGAATTGTGGTTAAAAGTGCAAGCTTTAGTTACTCAAGTGAGAAGTTTTAAGAAAGGTTTAGAGTTAGTAAAGTGAAGTTCATTTTATTGTACTTTTATTTCTACTTCAATCTGTAACTTTTTAGCATAATCAGGGAAAACTGACAAGGTGCTGTTCCTTGTTAAACTGGTTGAATTCTAAAGTGGGGTTTAAAGTCCTTTTAAAGATCACAGTAACTTGCCTCACAGAAACATGGCATACATTATTTCAATTCCTAAGGGCAAATCTTACCAAAATATGGCAGAAATATTCTGTACCTGTGGCTTAAGACATAGCCATATTGTAAATTTTGTATTGGAAACAGATAATTAAACAAAATATGTAAACTTTTGTTTTTTAAGTCAGTACTTTACCATCAATGCCTATATTTGAAGACTGGGTATTTGTTACAAGTGGACTAAGGGTTTTTTTTTTTTTTGAGAAACCCTTAGACTAAAGGGTACTGTTTTGTTTCTTTAGGAACTTTCAGGAATTTGCCAACATTGATTGTGTAATCACAAAAAAAGAAAAGATGAGGATCCTCTGGTGGCTGCTGCTGCTACTGGACACCTGTGTGCGTTCCGTAGCCCTGAGTCGCCTACCCATTTCCCCACCTCCCCAGGGCCCCCCAACAGAGACACAGAGAGACGAGGAGGAGACAGGGAGGCTGGGGCCCATAGTCAGGTGGTGAAAATGGCCTGTTTAATGCAGAGTTGCTAGCATACTTATAGAACATCTGAAGGGGGGTTGAGGTAAGCACAGGTGTGATGGTCATTTACATAGATTAACATTTGGCAGAGGAAATTGTTTTAGGGAGATCAACTCAAGGAGACACTCTGTCTCCCAGGGACAACTGCATTGCTTTTATGTTTCCCTCTAATTGATACTAGCAGTTGTTTGGATAAACACAGTAAGAGACAAAGATCCCAACACTTAGTTCTCTGGGCTGAGAGCAAACAAGGCTTTAAACACTTGGTTGTCTGGGCTCTGAGTGCAAGCAAGGATTTTACCATAAATCCCAGACTAAGTCCTCAGGCCAGTTCAGCTAGTTTGGGGGAGTCCTGTCTCTAAAGTTGTAACAGTTTGCATGAAAACCATGCATTTATGCTTTCTAGAATGTCCCATTTCTCTGCCGGGTAGTTTTGCCACTCGCCCCAGGTCCATCCCAGTCCCACGGCGGGACCTCCCCTTTGGGGTGTCAGGAACTACAGAAACTGAAGCCTGAGTCATGTAGTTATGATCAAGTAATTATGTCCAGGAGCAGATATATTTCAGAGTCATTCAACTCCCAAATATTAGGAGCATAGCAGTAATGGTCTGTCTGTGTTTAACCAAAGAACACTGCTCTACCGTAAAGTATAAAAAGGCTATAGGGGAAACAGAAAAGCAAATACAAATATACAGCACTTCAAATACAAAGCAGTATCAATACAAGTTCAGAATTACCAGAAAGTTTTGTTTTACAAGCAATCGAGATTAACATGGGGGACTGTGACAATGGAGGTAAAATACAAGGGAAAGTTTACAAATAAGCTTTAACTAAATTAGGGATGCTAGCAAGGGTAATATAAATTCCTCTAGGAGGAGAAAAGGAGACAATTCACTAATTAAGCCTAAAGCACTTAGGGTTAATATGCAACACAAAGGGGAGGTTGAGGATGGACTTTGACTAAATTAAGGATGTTAGCAAGGGCATGGTAAGCTTCTCTGGGAGGAGGAAAGGGGTAATTCACTGATAAAACCTAAAGCACTTAGGGTTGATATCCAACAGTTAATGTTTATTTCTGCATCTCAGTCTACTTCTAGGTTTCCAGTATTAATTTGGGGCTATTCCAAAGTCACTTCTTTAATTCCCGTTGCCAGGAGCACCCTCTGTCTGTCCTGTCTGCTTCAGTAGTACTTATCTTAAAGAAATGATTTTAAGTAGTGGAAGTACCTCAAAGTTATTTGAAAATCTTGGAAATGCAGATTTCTGGGTACCACACTGAAGAACTGATGCTTCTAAGTTAGACCCCAGTAATGAGTATCTGTCTAAATAAATGTAGAGTCCAGATGACACAATGCCTGCAAGATTTAAGAACAGCTACAAGGTTGGACTATATCAAAAAATCTTGGGTGAGAGGGAAGAAAAATTGTAATAGTATGTATTTCCTGATATAAGAAACATCTGTTTATATTTCTAATGTTTATGATATTACTTGCCTTTTAGAAAAGTGTATTCTCCTCTTTTGGAAAAGCACATAACGTAAATTTTCTGTGCTTGGGGACAGGATGATAAACAAGGCAAATCCCTAATGCCTCTGGGTTTGTTTGCCTCTCTCTCTCTCTCTCTCTCTCTCTCTCTCTCTCTCTCTCTCTCATGTGTGTATTGCTTTTTGGTTTTTTTAATTTTGGGGCCTCCCCCTGGGGAGTTCAGGGCTTACTCATGGCTCTGTGTTCTGGGATCACTCCTGACGGGATTGAGGGATTGAACCTGGGTAGGCCATGTGCATGGTAAGCACCCTACCCACAGTACTATCACTCTCGCCCCTCTCAATTTGTTCTCTGGTTTTGGATTTCTCCAAAGACCCTGATAAATATTTCTCAATCACACTGCACCTCAGTCTGAGCTGAACTAATGCTATCTTTTTTAAGCACCCCAGGTGATACTCAAGGAGAGAAGTATTGAGAACCCTGCTCAGATATATTGGAGGTTAAAGAGTTAACAGCTATTATCTCCAGCTATTTTCCTTTCCCAACCATTTTACACACCCCCTTCACCCCTCCTCCCCACCAGCACCATCTCAACCCCCAGATTTCTGGCTCAGGGGAAGATAATCACTGTCATCATCACTGTCATCCCATTGCTCATCGATTTGCTGGAGCAGGCACCAGTAATGTCTCCATTGTGAGACTTGTTACTGCTTTTGGCATATCGAATATGTCACGGGTAGTTTGACAGGCTCTGCCGTGCAGGTGGGATACTTTCTGTGGCCTGCTGGGCTCTCCCAGAGAGACAGTGGAATAGAACCCAGGTTGGCCACATGCAAGGCAACCGCCCTACCCGCTGTGATATCACTCCAGTATTGTCAAACATTTTGCTGATGGGGGAGGAGCATACTGCTCTCAGTGCCAATAAGTGAAGACTGCTAAGAGCAGCAGAGCAAAGATCTTCAGTGACTCCCAGAGGCGTTTTCCTACTTCCCAGTTAATGGCTCCTGCAGGGAACTCTCCACCCAGTCCAGGAAGCTGAGAACAGATAAAAGCTTTTTTCTCCTTTTCCCTAGGATGGCAGCTTGACCCACTAGCAAATAGCCTATTGTTTTCATTATAATAGTGAGTGATGTGATAGTAAATGTTTAACAAGTACCCTGAAAAAACCTGCAATCCTTGATTGATAACATTTGCTAATTTCAAGCTGTGAATACACTGCTCTAGTTGATTTCAAACCAGGGCAGTTTAACTAAGGACTTGTAAGTTTCCTTGAAAACTAAATAATTGACTGGCCCTGTGTGAGCCTCCTTTAGCAGGGCTCCAGTGTCTGTTTCCCCAACTCTTACACCTCCTATATTAAGACATAAAAATTTTTCTAAAGTGCATTTAATATAAAGATGTAGTTGGCACTTTATATAAGAGATCTATTGATTAAGCAAAGACACAAACTGGGATGAAGATTGAAACTCGAGTTTCATTGTTTTTCTCCTGAGCGGGGGTTTTCATCTTTGTCCTGTTTGTGTTTCACTTATAGTGACAAGTTTTCTTCATGCTAGTAAATTTAGTTTTTAAAAATGTGTATTTTATTGGTATTAAGGTAGTATTTGTGTAGGAGCAGTGGTGGTGGTTCTCTGTGTTGGTCCATGGTCCCCAGGTTCTTTAATATTTTCACTCTTGAATATTATTCAATATTGAGTGTTATTCAATATTCAAGAGTGAAAATATTGAATAATAAAGGTGCTCAGATTCAGAGTTAGAAATAGGTTTATTGAAATAAGGGAACGAAAGGGAGAAACTTAGTATGAGACTCAGTAAGTATAAACAGTTTAGTGGGAGGTTATAGGAAAACTGGATCTTTGTGTTAGCATCAAGTGACAGGAATATTTACAATCAGTGCAAGGAATATACAGGGTAGTCAGACTTTGGATGATCTATTTGGCCATTGGCCTTAGGTATTACCCATTGTCTTTTAGTCTTCTTGAGTCTAAGGTCTGGGGTAAAAATCTATGATTTTGGACAATTGTTACTTTGCCCTTCATCAGAAAGAGTCAAAGAATTTGCAGGAATATTAAAAATGTAGGATGGGAGCAGTTACAATGAACTTATCACAACAGCTGGCAAAGGGAAACTCAGACTTCCTCTTTTATTATGGTTCCAGTAGTGCTAATATCTGTGCATTTAGTGTAGAAAGTTATTGTACCACCACCACCTTCAAAATGTATCCCCCCCACTATCTTAATGTCACTTCTAAAGAATCTCTATTGACCTGATTATGACAAAAATAGTGTATGTTATTTTTATTGCAATGGATTCTGTTGGGCTGGAGCGATAGCACAGCGGTTGGGCATTCGCCTTTCATGCGGCTGACTGGAGTTTGATTCCTCTGCCCCTCTCGGAGAGCCGGGCAAGCTACCTGTATCACTCCTGGGGGTGGGGTGGGGTGTCAGGGGAATTGGATATGCCAAAAACAGTAACAATAAGTCTCTCAATGAGAGACATTACTGGTGCCCACTCGAACAAATCGATGAGCAATGGGATGACAGTGACAGATTCTGTTATAAAATTTATGCCAAAAGAGTTGCAGTTTTCCTTCAACTGGAAAAAAATCAATATTTTCCATTTTTAAAAAATATATGGCTATTTGTATATCGTTTATGGCTTATTTGTACCCCACAAATCATTAATTAAGAACTATAAGATTCTTTAATACATAACTATAGTAGTTCTACAGAACTATAGTAGTTATTTAATAGAACTATAGTAATGCTATGTAGAGTATATGGTCACTCATAATATGAAAGTTTAGTTTTTAAAGATTAAAACTGATGCATGGAAATTAAATCCATCAAATAATATTGGGAATGAATTTTATTTCCCTTAACATGTATTATCTAAATCTGCATGAGAGAACAAGTTTGCATAGAAAAGCAAAGATGACTGTGTCATGCAAATATTCATAAATGAACTTATACAATTGGACTCTAATCAAACAAACCTTTCCTTGTCTATTTAAACACTAAATAAAATTCAGTGAAACGGATCCCAAAAGGAAAATGGAAATTCTTTATTGTGTTAACTTCATCAATGGCAATGTTAGTGGATAGTTCAAATTTTCTATAATGCCATAAATGAATTATGTCATGAGTTAACCAAATGAAGAAGAAAATAAATCTAAGAATGAAGGCAGGATGTTTCATAGAATGATTCACTTCTTCAAAAGTGAACTATTTTGTATTAAAATCTTGAGAGAAGCCTTTGCAATAATTAATAAATATTTTGCCAAAAGTTTATCTATTGTGACTCACTATAAAGTATCCTGTAATTTTCTTAGAAAAGTTAACTATATTCCCATCTAGCATAAACAAAACAACCAGAAATACTAAAACAAAACCAAAAATACTAGAACTACTTGTACTAAAAACAACAGACTAATCATTCTAAGAATTTGCACATAAACGGATTTCTTATCTAGGTTTGCTCTTTCATATGCAAGTTATTTTCATAATTTGAATATCATTTTTCTTGGATAAAGTTCCATTCAAGTTTTTTTTTTATCTTTATAGTCAAAAATTGTTTTTGTCTTTCAAGTTAGCTTTCCTCTGGTAATGTATATTCTTAAATAAAGTCATCCACATTGATATCCTCTTAAATTCTAGCCAGAATTTGCCAAATCTTTAAATTGCATGTGACTTATTTGGATTGGGTAGAAAGGTAGTAGTCTCAAGAGGGGAATTGCTGCCTTTCTCTTTACCCACCTTGGAACTAACTGGTTAGGAATGAATTGATAAGTCTCCTATTAGTACCCTCCAGAGTACAAACACTTGCATCTCACCAGCTTCACCTGGCAATTATCAAATTGCTGGAGTCCCATTTCATCTTAATGATGCATAAATAAAAGGAAAACCAGTCTTACCTCTGCATAGTTTATCCATTGCCTGCCCTCAAAGAAATGAATTTCAGGAAGAAGATAAATAATGAAGCAAGACTAGTTTATTTGGAAAATATGAGGGGAGAGAAAGAAAATTACTGCATCCAGTGAGAATACAAACTTCTCCAGAATGGAGAGAACCATCAACACATCTGGAGTAGAGCTGTGGGCAAATCCCCAAGATGGAGAATGCAAGAAATAAAATCACAGAGAGGAATTCTACACCTCACAGAGATGTGGGCAACCCCAGACTGGGAAAAGGCACATCTGCCTTTTGTAAAATTTGTTGTTATTGGTTTTTCCAGTCTGTTGCTAAAGTGCTGTCAACTTGAGGATTGAAACTCTCTATGGTTTTATTAGCATAAACTTTGTTCGTGCACTGCAGACTGGAATGATAGCACAGCGGGTAGGGCATTTGCCTTGCACGCAGCTGACCCGGGTTCGATTCCTCCATTCCTCCTGGAGAGCCCAGCAAACTATGAGAGAATCCCATCCGCACAGCAGAACCTGGCAAGCTACCCATGGAGTACTCGATATGCCAAAAACAGTAACAACATGTCTCACAATGGAGATGTTACTGGTGCCCGCTCGAACAAATCGATGAACAATGGGATGACAGTGTGACAGTGACAGTGCACTGTGGTCTCTCCTTGGGGTGTGCTTGGGGGGGATTCCAGCTGATGTTCTAGAAATCTGCATCTCAAAGGTTTTTCTGGCTTTCACATGGGTTCCTTATTTCAAAGGACTTTATGTTAGTGAGGGAGGCATATATGAAGAGAGGAGAAAAGAGTCGGCAGCCTCCTGAAAGGGGTCCACCTTATCCTGTTTTCCCACCTAGGACTCATGAATGTCTGTGATGAACCCCGGCACAGTACAGACCTTAGGTCTACAGCTCCACAAGGCAGTTGCCAACTGCACCTGAGTCCCACTTGTTCTGCCGGGTGTGGAAATTGTCCCCACCACCCAGTATCTCGGGAAGTCATGGAATTCAGGCTGAAGCAAGAAATTTATCTTTGCAAGAAAGGAAATTCAGTCCTAAATTCTACCCAGGTTTGCCAGAAACATCACCTTCCCTGACAGCAAAGAGTTCCAGGAGACAAATAGTGAGGTACAACGCTGTTACTTGGAGATGCAGAGGAAGGAAAGAGAAAGACATTATGCATTCAAAAGAGAACCTGTCTTTCTCCACTGGGGAGAAATAGTATTTGATTACACATCTCAGGTGGAAAAGTGGACCATCTCCAGTATGGGGAAACACCATGGCTGGCAGACAGCTTCAAAGGTTTTCTCCTAAACTACCCTTAAAGGGGGCTTTCTATATAGATAAGAGTTTATTGCTAGAGCATTTCAGGGGAAGATCTTGAAATTTTTGGTGTTCAGCCTTCATGTTCTTCTTGAAATTTTTTGTTCCTGATGGAACTTCTCTTCAGAGGGGGTCCAGCCTTCTCTGGACTGGTATTGGTGCCAGCTAGTGTCTTATTAGCTCCTGAGTTCACAAAGTGTGTCTGGCCATAATGCTCTTTGGCTATTTTAGGCTAATGACAGAGTAACTTCTTTAATTTTCTTAAAAAATTGTTGTTTGTTTTTGGTCAACATCCAGTGATGTTCAGGGCTTACTCCTTTCTTTGTGCTCAGGGATCACTCCTGGCAGAGTTGAGGGAGCATTTTGGGGTACTGGAGATCGAATCTGGGTTGGCTGCATGCAAAGCAAGCACCCTCCCTGCTGTACTAGCACTCCAGCCCCAGAGTATTTCCATCCCCCTCAAAAATAAAAGAAACACTCTTTGTGTGTGTGTGTGTGTGTCATAGAGCTATTTATTTTAAATATTTGAGGCCAGATACACATTAAATAATAAGTTACATGAAATAATGGACATGCAAGTGGTGAAATGCAGCAGATTTTTCATTATTCATAGCCCCTGAGTACATATCTCTACATGTGGAAGAAGACTGCTTAAGTATAAATATCTGAATCTCCTTTTTGAGACTTTTTTTTATGTCTGTTGGCTCAGAGTATGTCTTGCACAGTCATTGACAGCAATGTTAAAAACTTAATTATACCAGTCATAGTTCTCAAGCAATGAGAAGCAGGAATTTGATTTTTAAATCTCAGAGTTTCTCCAATTCATCTCCATGGGAGTAAGATCCAGTGCCCAGATTAGTATTGGTTTGATTATCACCATTCACTTTTCATCTTTCTTTCTTTTTTTTTAATTTATTTATTTTTAATTAGAGAATCACCGTGAGGGTACAGTTACAGATTTATACACTTTTGTGCTTATACTTCCCTCATACAAAGTTCGGGAACCCATCCCTTCACCAGTGCCCATTCTCCACCACCCGTAAACCCAGTGTCCCTCCCACCCTCCCCAATCCCATATCCCCCCCACCCCACCCTGCCACTGTGGCAAGGCATTCCCTTCTGTTCTCTCTCTCTAATTAGCTGTTGTGGTTTGCAATAAAGGTGTTGAGTGGCCGCTGTGCTCAGTCTCTAGCCCTCATTCAGCCCGCAACTCCCTTCCCCCACATGGCCTTCGACTACAATGTAGTTGGTGATCGCTTCTCTGAGTTGACCTTTCCCCGGAACATGAGGCCAGCCTCGAAGCCATAGAGTCAACCTCCTGGTACTTATTTCTACAGTTCTTGGGTGTTAGTCTCCCACTCTGTTATTCTATATACCATAGATGAGTGCAATCTTTCTATGTCTGTCTCTCTCTTTCTGACTCATTTCACTCAGCATGAAACTTTTCATGCCCATCCACTTAACTACAAAATTCTTGACCTCCTTTTTTCTAACAGCTGCATAGTATTCCATTGTATAGATGTACCAAAGTTTCCTCAACCAGTCATCCGTTCTGGGGCATTCGGGTTTTTTCCAGATTCTGGCTATTGTAAACAGTGCTGCAATGAAAGAAACACTCTTTTAATACTTGCAAAACCATTAACAACATTGTAAAAAAAAACAATAAAAGTTTAAAATTTATAACTTTTCATTAGATATGAAGTAACTAAAATGGGAAGGTGGTAACTTGTTAAGCAGGGCAAGTGGGATTTGAATACAGGTTGTTGATGCTGAAGCCAATGTTTATCTTTGATATCGTAGGTCAAGGAATATCAAAACTCATAATACATCAAAATCTCGTGGTGAAATAACCAAATATTCCCTCCACCTTATTTTTTAATTTAATTTTATTTTTATAAAGTTGTTCACAGTATTTAATTACATTTAATATTCGAACACCAATCCCACCACCATTACACCTTCCCACCACCATATTTCAGATGTTTCCATCCTGAACTCAAATCCCTGCCCCCAAGACAGAACTGAGATAATTTATTTTGTATTGCTTGTTATGAATAATCCACTAAAAATGATCCAAAAATTGTTTCTTAGAGGAAAGTATATGAAGATTGTTGAATTTCACCCAGAAGCCATTAAGCCCTTCTATAAGAGATTAATAACATGTTGTTAAAGGTTGAGTCATATGCATATGTATATATATACATATATACATATATATATCTTCTGAATATTTCCTCCTAAGATTGATTGTCTTCTTAAATGTAGTGGGTTACTCTTGGTATATTAGTGGTGTGAGGTATGTGATGTTCAGGAATAGTTTCACTCATGGATGAGACTCGTTCAAGCATGTAGAGAGCGGCCATGAGCATGGCAGCAATTGAGTCCTGGAGGTTTTTGACTGCTGGGGCTGGCTCCATTGGGGCTGGGAGGGAAACTCACCAGCCCCCTTCTGGGTTGCCCCAGATGAAACAGACTGGCATGGGGTCTGGAGCCATGGCTATGGTGTATCATTCTCTGCTCTCTTTCAAGAGACTTACTGTTGAGTCTCTAGATCATGGCCACTGATGAGATATGGCACCAAACCTCTCCCCATCTATCTACTTTAACACCTTGACACTGGCACATATCACCATTGGCTCACACTTGACTGTGGTTTTAATTAACACAAGTTACAACACCAGTGTCAATGTGATAAAACAGAAAATAGGAACACATATAAACAAATATGTACAGCAGAAAACTCCCTTCCTAATAATTGGCTTACTTGTGTATATTTGTAATTAGAAAATAAGACCAGTGTAATAAAGAATGGCCTACACTGCCTCATGCAGAAGAATTTTATACAACATTTGGACAGTATTTTCTTTTGTTTTTGTGCCACACCCAGCAGTGCTCAAGGCTTACTCCAATCTCTGCTTAGGGACCACTCCTGGCAGACTCAGGGAACCAAATGGGATGCTAGGGATTGAACCGGGTCTGCCACAAACAATCTTGCCCACTGTACAATCTCTACAACCCCCGAGAACAACACTTTAAATTAGAGCTAACTGTATACAGTGCTTACCTGTTCTGATAGCTACAAAAATAGAACTAATTGCAGGCTGTTGAGTTACATTGTTAACACTAATCATGGTGCTATTTGCTTCTGTTAGCCAGATGGAGGGAATAAAGCACGTTGCAACTCCTAAAGTTATTTATTATATTTTGAAGCTCAAGCTAATGGAACCAAAATGATGCATTATTTACAGTGAAGAAAAATGGTCCAGTAAAGAAAATGTGAATTAGAACTGTTTTGTGATATGATGCTCATCTTTCCTTCAGTTAGTCATTCTCCAGCTTTTAAATAGCTACTTAGGGAAATCAAGTCAAGATAATCATAAATGCCTTTGTATCACTATAAAATTCAGTCTTTCTTTTTCAGCATTATCTCAGCATTATTTTCTAGGATTCAAGAAATAAATTAGTATTTAATTCAAGTATCACGGAGGCTCTCCAATACATAAGCTGACAGTATGAAAGCAAAGTTCTCAAATACTGCTTTAATATGGTATAATATAATAAATAAAGGATTTTTTGGTGGAGGTTCACACCTGGCTGTTATCAGAAATTACTTCTGGCTCTGCAATCAAGGATCACTCCTGGGGGTGGGGTGGGGTGTCAGGGGAATGTGGTAATTGAACCAGGGTTAGCCATGTGTGAGTCAAGAGCATTAGCCACTATATTATCTCTCCAATCCATAGGAATGAAGATATTCTTAACAGATTAGTTTATTTTCCTCTGGCATTATGTGGAGTGGAACGGGGAAGAGACATTGCAGCTCATTTTAAAATCTTAAGGAAAAAATGAATGGGCATATTGGAACAGAAGTATTAGTTGAAGCTACAGCTCTCACCAGCAAAATTAAAGCAATTAGATAGTGTCAGGGGCTAATCACTGATGAGACCTTTGTTTTTTCTAGCTCAGTGCTGGGAAATTACTTGAGGGGCTGAGATCACAGTATGATATAATATATTTCTCTCCAAAAACTAGAAGTCTTTCTTTCATCCTCTAGTGAAAACCATGACACTTATCTTATTTTTCTTTTGTCTTAACTTTCCAGGTCAGTGCTACAATTTTCAGTAAAATTCAGAATTTTGTGTTCCATCTCTTCTTCCTCCTAGACATTAATCCTTATCCTTATTCGACTTTCCCTTCTCAGTCTCTTATTGGGTATTTCAACTTCTTGTTTCTGTGCAATATACTGTGTGTTGTTTTAACTTTTGTATACTTATTTTCATTCTGTAAGGATTATAACTGCCTGGGCTCTATAATTAGGTAGTGAGGATCCAGATTGGCAGTACTTGGGGTGAGTTATTCGTGTGCTCATGGGTGGTCCCTGGTGGTGCTCATGGAACCTATTGTGGTGCAGAGATCAAACCAGTATTAGTCATTTGCAAGGCAAGCACATTAACCCCCCATATTATCTCTTAGGCCAATAGATCCAGATTTGATTTCATTTAAAATTCCTATATTTGGGAGAGCTTGAGAGATAGTACAGTGGGTCTGTTACTTGACTTGCATGCAACTGACCCAGGATTGATGCCTGGAACTCTATAGGCTTCCCTCACCCCTCCAGTAGTTATTTCTGAACACCATGATTGGAGTAAACCCTGAGGACAACTAGGTGTGGCCCCCAAACAAGCAAACAAACAGACAAACAAAGGTAATATATCTCAAGTAAAGAAATGGCTGTCATCATTTTTTTTATCCATACTGATGAGTAAGAGTGGTGTCACCTCTTGAGGATTGCTGTGAGGATTAGGTGAATTATGTACATACATATAACATGTATATGTTAAGAGCTTTAGAACTTAACTTTTTTTTTTCTGGTGCTGGGGAAAGATCTGGATTCAGCAGTACTCAGGTTCTGTTCTGGCTGTGTTTCAAAGTAAATCTACTGAGGGACTGGAGTGATAGTACAGTGGGGAGGGCGTTTGTCTTGCACGTGGCCAACCTAGGTTTGATTCCCAGCATCCCATATGGTCTCCTGAGCACCAACAGGACTAATTCCTGAGTGCAAAGCCAGGAGTAACCCCTGTCCATTGCTGGGCACGACCCAAAAAGCAAAAAACCCAAACCAAACCAAAACAAAACAGTCAATCTACTGAGTCTCAGGACATACCAGAGTTCAAACAGGGATCAGTCACATGCAAGGCAACTACCCTATCCCCTGTATCAGTGTTCTGACCCAGAAACTAGCTTCTTAAACTATGACTTACAACTCCATATTGGATCTCATAACTTTTTTTTTTCTTTAAAAAAATTTGGTTTTGGCCTTGGGGCCATGCCCAATGCTGCTTAGGGATTACACCCAAATTAGTGCTCTAGGAATCTTGGTTTTCTGGGGAATGAAAGTATATGCAAAGTGTATGTTCAATTCAGGTATCCTTCTCTCCAGACTATGTATAACTTTTAGGTGTGTTTTTTTTTTGTTTTGGGGTCAAACCCCGACAGTGATCAGGTCTTACTCCTGACTCTGGGCTCAAGGATCTATCCTGGAGGTGCCTCGGGGGATCAAACCCAGGGCCCTATTCAGTGCACTATTATTGCAATGCCCAGGCCCTGCAAACTTCGAAAATATTTATGTAAAAAATAGATTTATCTATGATTCATTATCAACAAGTATTTGATTGGCATACTTCATATGCTTATAAACCTAGAATCACATAAAAATATTTCAGGGAGAAAAGGGTGACAAGATAGAAGTTTAAGAAGCCTTGTGTTAGCAAGGGGATAGCCACTGAGTAAGATTTCAGGAAATATTGATGCTTAAAGAAGTGAATGGGCACACATGTTCTGGCAAGAGAATAGTCAAGTAAGTGTAAGATAAAAATACTTAGGGCATGGATGAGGTTCAGAAGTAAAACACTTGCTTAGGATCTGTAAGTTCCTGGATTCAATCCCTAGCACTGTAAGGAATAAAACAAGATTCAAAAAAATGCTTTGTAGCAGTGATAGATTTAAATTCCTTAACTTAAAACCCACTAATGGATACTCATCCAAAAAGCCAAATTAAATCCTGACATTCACCAGCTGTAGTAGCAAGACAAGAAAGTTCAATTAGGGTGTAAGTTGCCATGAATGGAGCATTTCATGAACTTCTGGAAGTGTGTGGGTTACTCTATATAAACTAACCAGATGGTTATGAGTATTGTCATTGTAGTTTCAGTTGCCTCCTCTCTGAAGATTGATTTCACAGTTTGGGATATATTAATCCTAGAATTACTGACTTATTAAGAGATTAGTTCTAGGGGCCAGAGTTAGTACAGAAGTAGGACAATTTCCTTGAATGTGGCCTACCTGGGTTTGATCCTCAGCACCCTATAAGGCCCCCTGAGCACAGCCTGCAGTAAACCCTGAGCACCACTAGGTGTGGCCTCCAAACAGCAATAACAACAACAGAATAGAGTTTAATTCTACCTAAATAGGAGATCCACTACCCTCCACCCTAACTAATTTTTTCAACTTCTCTTGTACCTCCTTCCTTTCTACTTTCATAACACCAAGGTGTAGATGTCAGTGATGTTCCTCAAAGGAGGAAAGTAAGTATACTAGGTCTGATCTTTCCTGATTTCCTCTAAATGCACCATATCTTCCCAGAGTAATAAGCTCTACTCTGCATCTTCATGCCACAGCACATATTAATATCTTTCCTGTTACCTGCTTACAATGCAGGTTGTTTTTTTTTCAAGCTAAGTAAAGCAGTTTTATGCAGATATTGTACAAATTACAATGCAGGCTTAAGGGAATTAATGAATCCTCCAACAGCTTACAATTGGTTGGTGACAGAGTTGAATTTGTACATTTTTCTATGTGGTACCAAGGTCCATTCTCTAATAGATAAAATCTACTATATCGCTATTCTATCACAGAGTATGTGGATGAGACATATCTAGATCTGGCCTTAACTGGAAATCTATAGCCTAGCTCTCAGTTGTTGGTGTGTTTTTGACTACCTCTCCACATGCATTTCCTTCAAGCAATACTCGGGGATCTCAGGAACCACTTTTGGCAATACTCAGTCAACAGGAATGGGGGCCAAGAATGTGAAGCTCATTGGGCCCTGAAGTACCAGGGACAAGGCAGTAAGGCCTCTAGGATTACATCCAGCAATTGTGCAGGAGGCCACGGAGTACCAGGGATTGAACTGTCCTGGATTTGCGTGCAGCCTAAGACCTAAACTATCTTTGCACCTTCTATTTCATAGCTTCTTTAATTGTGACCCATATGAAGTCACATGACTGAATATGGGAGTTGTGAAAATTTTGTTTTAGGATGCATTTATAATTTATTACCAGTAATTTTTGGGTTTTTTTGGAACATACCTGGTGGTGTGCTCAGGGAAAACTCTGGCAGGTCTAAAGGACATATGGAGTGCCAGGGATTGAACCTGGGTCAGCCAATTGCAGGGCAAGTGCCTTACCCACTGTACTACCTTTGATCAGTAATCACTGTCACTGTCACTGTCACCCCGTTGCTCTTCAATTTGCTCAAACGGGCACTAGTAACATCTCCATTGTGAGACTTGTTGTTACTGTTTTTGGCATATCGAATATGCCACGGGTGGCTTCCAGGCTCTGTCATGTGGGTGGGATACTCTTGGTAGTTTGCTGGGCTCTCCAAGAAGGGCGGGGGAATCAAACCCGGGTCGGCCACGTGTAAGGCAAATACCCTGCCTGCTGTACTTGTTAGATTATGTAGTTTGTGATGCTTGTACCCTGTAAAATTTTTTCAGACAAAAAGTAATTGCCAGTGGAAAAAGTTTAAGAAGGCTTGGTCTATAACAATGGCAATTAAAATATGCTTTGCATTTTAATTACCCACTGAAACTCTTTTTTTTTTTTTTTTTGCCACTACCTACAGTGCCCCAGGGAGCCGGCCAGACACTGCCAGCATGCATAGCTTATGTTCCAGCCCTTTGAGTCATCTCTCCAGCCCCTCTGTTGTAAATTTTTAACATAAGGTTTTCTTGGATAGTTGAGTAACATTGGTTTCATTGTTATGACTATAATGTGTGGCTACAAGCATATTACAAGCTATGGTCTTTCACCTTTTTTTTTTTCAGGACACACCCAGCAGTGCTCAGGCCTTATTTCTGGCTCTGTGCTCAGGGATCATTCCTGGCAATGTTCAGGGAACCAAATGGGGTGCTAGGGACTAAACATAGATTGGCCATGTGCAAAGCAAGCACTCTATCCACTGTACTATCTCTCTGGTCCCCATTATCTGTTACTCTTGATCATCCTGTCCAATCTTCATTCTGCACAGCTAAGCTAATTCTCTAAAGCCTTTTATGGGCTGGGAAGATAGCTTGAAGGTCCTGAGCACATACTGGCATGCCTGGGGTTCCAGCAATATATGTCTTCCTTAGCACCGACAGGATGTAACCCTGGGGATCCCAGCACCGCTGGATATTTTCCCCAAAACACTCATTTTTATCCAGACATTTTACTAAAGTGCAATCTGTGCTTTTGTAACTTTCACAAAGTATGATGGTTCAAATAAGAGAAAAGTTTGTCTTTCAAGTAATAATTCAGGAATAGCATGCAGTTTGGCCTTCTTCAAAACACAAATATTTGGCAAATGTTGCTTCGTTCTGAGAAAGGACCTAAGAAGCTGCCAAGATGAAGAGATGACCCAGAAAAGGCACCCTTTAATATTATTCGCATTATTTTGCTTTGGAGGTCACACTCAGCAATGCACAGGGGATACTCCTGACTCTACACTCAGGAATTACTCCTGGTGGTGCTCAGGTGACCATATGGGATGCTGGGAATTGAATCCCAGTTGGCCATGTGCAAAGCAAATGCCCTATCTAACATGCTATCGCTTCAACCCCAATATTACTTTTATTAATGGTGTTTTTTCTGGTGATGTAGGGGTAGTTCCAGGATTATTCCTGACTCTGTGCTCCGTGATCACTCCTCTTGGTTGTCAAGGGAGCCCTATGCAGGCTGGAAGTTGAACTAGGGACAATCACATAAAAGGCAAAAGCCCTATGTACTGGACTATCTCTTACTCCCAGAAAAGGGCAAATTTTACTGCCTCTCATCTTATAAGCTTCAACTGATTCACACTAACTTAAACAAACTCAGCTTAATTAGCAACAGGACAAATGAAACTTCTAATCAAGTGACTGCTGAGGTTTTGCTGCTGAAGGAAAGAATGGAAAACAATGGTGAGGTGCAACTAGTGGCCTTGATGCTTCACTCCCAAACAATAGAACCTCTAAGATTCCCTTTGTCTCTTAATTTGAAGCTGACCTTTCTGATGAAATCATTACATTGTTTTCCTTCTGAAGACCCACCAACATAGAATTATACCAGTTTTAGGGCTAAGGAAGAAATATTATGGAATAAAAATTATGAGCCAAGGCAAGACATTAAAATTTTTTAAATATTTTTTATTTTATTGAATCTCTGTGAGACAGAGCATTGCAAAGTTGTTAATGATCGAGTTTTAAGTCATACAATGTTCCAACACCCATCCCTCCAGCAGTGTAATTTCCTACCACCAATGTCCCCAGTTTCCCTCCCACCTCCCCCAAAACCCCGCCTGCCTTTACTTTATGGCAGGCATCTCTCTCTCTCTTTCTCTCTCTCTCTTTGTCTCTCTCTCCCCATCTTTCTTTTTCTTTCTTGCTTTAAGCATTATGGTTTGCAATACAGATCTTGAAAGGTTATCATGTATATCCCTTTACCTACTTTCAACAGCCAGTTTTTGTCCATTTCCAACTAATGTTATCATAATGGACCCTCCTCTATCTTAACTACCCTCCACCCACACACCCTTATAGTAATTATTTCCAAACATTGATCATTTGTGTTGCATGCAGCTAACCCCAGTTAGAATTCTTGGGCACCACATGCACTTCCCTGAGCGCCAGGGGTCACTCCTGAGCACAGATCCAGGAATAGCCTCTGAGCACTGCTAGAACTTTCCCAAATTCCCTCCCCACAAAAACAGCAACATGGTCTTGGTTTATATGCAAATCTGTGTCTCACAGGCCTATCAGTGACTTGGGAAAATATCTATCTTTTAATATAGAGTATGTGGCAGATATGACAAGGAAAATGAGATCTGTTCATACTAATTATAGAAAAAAAAGGGCTTGGATTTATATAATTAAAAAAAACTGCAATAACTACATTGAAAGAATATTTGGGGAATTAAATATCTCTCTCCTCTTCAAACTTCATGATTTTTTAAAGTGACTATGTTATTTGTTTGCACAGCTATAGTTGATGGTGAATAGTTGATGAATCAGAGTTTTGAAAACACAGTAGCACTGCACTGTAGCACTGTCGTCCCATTGTTCGATTTGCTCAAGCGGCCACCAGTATTGTCTCCATTGTGAGACTTGTTGTTACTGTTTTTGGCATATTGAATACGCCATGGGTAGCTTGCCAGGCTCTGCCATATGGGAGGGATACTCTTGGTAGCTTGCCGGTTCTCTGAGAGGGACAGAGGAATCAAACACTGGTTGGCTGCGTGCAAGCCAAACACCCTACCCGCTGTGCTATCACTCCATTATATTTTTAAAATATTATTATGATTTTGCATAATTTTGATAAATTTTTAAAAGACAATGTATCTAATAAGAAATCTGGCTGAAGAAAATTTTGGGAACAAAAAAAAACCTTATAGAAATTGCAGTGGGTTTTCCACAAGCTGCTGCAAAGCTGAACAGCAAAGAGGAGACATATCTGTCTATTCTCTATTAGCAGTGGAAAGTTATGTAGCTAAACTTCTTGTGCTGTGCGTCATTCATGACCAGAAGAAATAGACAATGTGCATAAAACCAATACATAAATCTAGCTGCACAAATAGGTTCACCCATAGGTTACAGACTTCTATTTTGTTTTCTGCTGATCCAAGACATTTCTCCTCTCATTTCAGGAACAAATTACTGATACATTTTCATAATAACACCTCATCTAGATATAATCCCCCTTAATTTGCAAGTTAATTTAGGTGATGGGATTTTTGGCAACTAATAAAGTGAAGACCAATAATTTTATGGTTCACATTCAATAAAATCTAAGTTAAGTTGAAGACTGATGACTTGGCATGTTAAATGAATAGAAGGTGACTTTAAATACAGCTTTCTTTGCTTTCTTTGCTTATAATGTTTATGTTAGGGGAAGAGATGAAAGGTATCCTTTCTTAAAATTTAATTTTAGGATATAGCCAGGAGCTTCTGTTCCTGCTTACCTATCTCTCCTATGCTGACTTCCTCTGATTACAACTTTATTACTTTCTTTATGCATCCAGATAGAGATGCATGTATCTCCATATAAATCTATATAAATACAGACTCTTACTCCCCAGGGCTTCCCTCTTCATTTAAAGAAGTAGAATGCAACTTACTATATTACTGCTGTGTACTTTGTTTTCCTCATGTAAGTTATCTTGGAGAACTTTTGCCATGAGTATGTTGTGTTGGCAGCTTCTTTGTTCTCTTATATAGTAACATACTTTTATATAGTTTATATGTGTCAGAGTTTAGTTAACCCCCCTGGAAAATTATTTAGTTAAAACCTCAGCTACTCTGAAGGCCTAATTATCTTGGCTTGTTTTTGTTTTTGTTTTCAGAAAAGGGCAGAACTCTAGGAGCTTCTGCCATGCTTCCATGTAGGTGATCTCTCTCTTACCAGATCTATTTGATGGGTTCATATTTTATTACCACAATGAAAATAACAATATTAGTTCTTCTGCATGGTGTACTATTTTTGAAAAATATCCTTTTTTCCATATGCTCACAAGTACTGTTTTCTATGCCAAGGGTTTTCAATTTGAGAACGAAGAGAATAATTTGATGCCTTTGAAACTGCAGTTTCCTCAGCATATCTGGGTGAGGTTGAGAATCCAGCAATTCTGGTAGACTGGCTGCAGCATAGCCATTCCCAGGGAAGGTAAGAGGGGAAAGGTGTTGCAGCCTTCATTTTGAACACACACTCCGAATGAATTGGTGCTGTGGTGCCTGGGCTCCCCTAACTCACAGCTGGACACCATCTCTAGGGACTCTTCTTATTTGTGTAGGGCATGCTGTGTGGCAGTTGGCAGCATTCCCTGATTCCAATGCCACCTGGTGTAGATGAAGCTTTGCGACAGGTTTTGTTCTCCAGGGTACATTGCACCCTTATTCTCTAGTGGACCCAGCAAAGCAAAGCTGAATACCTCTTGTGCCTTTGGGATTGAAAAAGAATACAGTTCTTGGTAGCAAATTAGCATATAAATAAGTGCTGTTGAAGTCTAAACTCCTAAATGCACCAGGAATTGGAAGTGTGTGTGAGGGTTTAATTAGAAAGTTCTTGCCGTCTCCTGTGAGACAGAAAACAAAAATCTTCAGTGAGGAAGGATTGCTTCTTGAACTTAACTTTCTCATATTTCCACCACTGTTAGGTCAGGAATCGTAAGAATGAGAATCATGCACGAACACTAACTACAGTACAATGCCAAAGTTTGTAGATCTATCAGAGATCATATAACCAATTATTCTTTCCCTGAAGTTCTTAGAAGGGGCCAAAAAAAGATCATAGGCCCCTGTGACCACTTGAAATCTTAATGAGTCTTAGCAAGAGTTTCTAATCTCAAAACAACTAAACCAACTAAAATGATTGTCTGAAATTAAGCTTCTCTCCCTTTCCGTCTCTCCCTCCCCACCCCCTCCTGCCTCCCTCCCTCCCTCCCTCCCTCCTTCCCAGAACTACTCTTGACTATGTGTTCAAGTATCACATCTGGTAATACTCGGGAAACCATATGTAATACCGGGGTTTGAACCAGGGTCAGCAGCATGTAGAGCAAGCACTTTACCCACTGTGCTATTTGGTACTTGGAACTTTCATTTTTGCCAATGAGAAAGTAGTGCTCCAAAGGGTTCCAATGATTTACCCCCATCACATGATTATTTATAGCAAGTAAGAGATCCAGACCATAGACCTTTTTCTTTCTAGGTGGAGGGCCTCCAAAGTAAAGTTCCTGGGAAAGGGACTACTCCCCATAAAACTCAGCCAATCAGAGCATCTGTTTACTTCTAGGGCCTAAGAATTCAGAGCAATTCAGGGAATCACCGGGGTCACCCCAGCATCCTGGGATAAGAGTTTCCCTGGTTATACTCAGCAATGTTTGGGGGGTCTCTGCAGCATCAGGGATAGAACCAAGGGCCCTAGTAGTGCCATTGCCAAGATCTGCACTTCTTCTACATGAAGTGTTAAATAAGCACATGCTTTGCACTTGTTATTATTAAGTCTTTACATATTAACTCATCTGTTTCATGCTATCACTTGTAAAATACATGGTATTATCATCATTCTCATGCTGTTCATGAGAAAATAAGTCATAGATAAATTTAATTGCCAGAATCTCTTTGTTTAAATTATAGCAGTTTTCATAATTATGCTATGTCATTTTTTGTGAAATCATCATTAAACCAGCTGGATGATATTAGCTGACATTTTTGGTGGGGAGATTGGGTCACAGCTGGCAGTGCTATGGCTTTGTGATCAGGGTCACTCATGAAAATGACTGGGGGTCATACTGGAGTCCAGAGTGAATTGGGGTGAATCACATTCAAGGAAAGCTCCAGAACCCCATGCTATCTCTCCATATCCTCCTAAAAGTTTTGCAATTACATGAAACATGTGAGAAAGAAACTGAACTTTATTTTAGATAACATTTGCATTGGAACATGAAGTCTAAAATGAAGAAATATCATTGAGATATTTTTAGTAAAGAAAGACTAGATGATTATATACTAAAGTGTCAATGATTTTTATCTCTGGACAGTGCTATTTAATGCATTTTTATTTTTGTTTGCTATTTTTCTGTTTCCAAATTTTCTCTAAAGCAAATCTGCTACTTTGATAGTCATAAAGAAAATAAACATAGAAACATTTCACTCAGAACCACAGAAATTCATTGCTTTTAGTTTTTGACTCAAAACCATTGAATGGGATCGTGACTTCTAAAATATTTAGTGTTAGATTTTGGCCTCCTGGAAAGACACTCTTGTGAATTTTCAAAGCACATTCATACCATGGCAATTTCAAGGGCTGACAGAAAAATCTGAATGGTTTCATGGGTTGACTAGAACACTAACCCCTAAGTAGCACCAATACCTAAAATCAATGGAAGGTAAAATATTTCATCCGCATCTATTCTTAAAATAATGAATAAGGTGGGTTGTTAGAATTAACTTTTTAAGTAGAGAGGTCAATGAAGATTCAGCAAGATGATGAGATTTGATGAAAGGGAAGGAAAGGGTGCCAGGAATGATTGAAAATCGAAGAACTTTAAGAGAGATGATATAGGGAAAGTAATCTGGAGAATGACTTATGTGAAACTGTGATTTCCTTATCTTAATAAAATAAAAGTAATTTCATATGCAACAGTCTTCTGCACTAGTCAGCAATGATTTATCACTGTGTGTCTTGATTTGCCAAAACTCTGACTTGTTAATTAGACAGCAGCAGGAAATGTGACCCTACTCTCTATAGAAGGCCTTCGGGAGCTCTCTCTGTTTCATGCTGTCACTACACAATATTAGTACAGCTTAACAAGTGAACCCCCTCTGTCAAGACCCCATTTACGAAACATTTTTAGAATCTACTGAAAGCCTGTATCAAGGAGTTTGTTTGCTTTTAGGTTTCAGGTTAGTGAACAATTTTTGGAATGTCTGCCAAGAATGTCTTTCTTAGCATATTTCTTTGTGTGAAAATCAGACCAGACCTTAGTTTCTGAGGAAACTCAGCATGTCTCCTGTATCTCAAGCCAGGGCATGTCTCAAAACTATGTCATAGACTAGTTTGTCAGTTAGTGATAAAATTTAAGCAATTTAAAAAAAATAAGGGGCCAGGAATGTGTTAGGGCATTTGCCTTGCATACATGAGCCTTGGATTAGATTCTTTTGTTTTTCGGTTTTTGTTTTGGGAACACACCATGCAGTGCTCAGGGCTAACTCCTGGCTCTGCACTCAGAGATCACTCCCTAAGGTCTCAAGGGACCTTATGGGATGCTGAGGATCAAACCCAGGTCAGGTACCTGTAAGTCAAGGCTCCTCACCTGCTGTGCTATGTCTCCAGTCCTTAAGGTTGGATTGTTGTTACTGCATGACCTCTGAACACCACCAAGTCTGGCCTCTGCACCATAAAAGCTGAAAAACTAACCCAGCAATTTTTCTCTATGCTTAAGACCCAGATTGTGGTGCTGAGTCTGTCAGGACACTTACCTTTGAATATCTGGTCTCTTTCTTACTATTGCACTTTGAGATATCATTTCCTACTCTAGCCAATATATCAATCACAGACATGCTATGTAAACTTGGGTAATCTCCTTAATCTCCTGGGTTCCAGGTTTGTTTCAGGTAATTGAGATAATAATATGAATAATTTTTAGGTAAATTATATTTGCATTGGTAGAAAATTTTAATGCTTTTTCTAAAAAATGAATTCACTGAACTTCATGGTATGCTGTCAAAATATTAAGAACATGTTTGTGGTCTCTTTAGAAAAATGCAGTGAACAACTGTCACACATTTCTATGATTGTGATGTGATTATCTTGTTCAGCCAATCAGTAGTAACTAATCAATCAATTCAAATGGTCTCCCAGATCTCCTACTGTACAGCACACTCACTCATTCATGCAGTCATTCACTCATTCATACACTCATCAAAGTGTATTTAACACTCATCAAAATGTATTCAAGTGTATTTTTACTCATTTGCAATAAGATTTTGAGGATTGAGGAGACTAATGAGAGCATAAGACTTCTAAAAAATATACTGCTGGAAGAACTTTCAACCAACTAGAGGCAATTTGAATAATTTAGAATAAAAAAAATACCCTTAGTTGGTGATCTTACTTAAACATGCAATTTTAAAATTAATTTTAAAATTTGGGGCGTGCTGTGTTTCGGAGCCCTGAAGCCACTTGTAAGTGACAGCAGGCCTGACTGTGTAGGGTGGATGGTTCAATGATCAGCCTGCTGTGCTGCTCAGACCCAGTGTTGCTGGGGTCTTTCACTGCTCTCCAGAATGCTGCTTGGGGACAATAAGGTGCTGAAGAGAAAACTTGGGGTGTCATGACATGTTCATCAGTCCTTTATTTATTTATTATTTTTATTTATTTTTAAATTATTTTTAATTTTATTGAATCACCGTGAGATAGTTACAAGCTTTCATGTTTGGGTTACAATCACACAATGATCAGACACCCATCCCTCCACCAGTGCATATTCCCCACCACCAATATCCCCAGTATACCCCCCCTTTCCCACCCTCCCCCTGCCTCCATGGCAGACAATAGTCCCCATACTCTCTCTACTTTTGGGCATTATGGCTTGCAACACAGACACTGAGAGGTCAACATGTTTAGTCCATTATCTACTTTAGGGACGCATCTCCCATCCCAACTGATTCCTCCAGTCATCATTTTCTTAGTGATCCCTTCTCTATTCCATCTGCCTCCTCTCCTCCGCTCATGAAGCAGTCTTACAGCTATGAAGCAATCCTCCTGGCCCTTGTATCTACGGTCCTTGGGTGTCAGCCTCATGTGATGTTATTCTATACTCCATAAATGAGTGCAGTCCTTCTATGTCTGTCCTTCTCTTTCTGACTCATTTCACTTAGCATGATACTCTCCATGTCTATCCATGTATAAGAAAATTTCATGACTTCATCTCTCCTAACAGCTACATAGTATTCCATTGTGTAGATGTACCAAAGTTTCTTTAACCAGTCATCTGTTTTAGGGCACTTAGGGTGTTTCCAGATTTTGGCTAGTGTGAATAGTGCTGCAATGAATATATATGTACAGATGTCATATCTACTATGCTTTTTTGCATCCTCGGGATATATTCCTAGAAGTGGTATTGTGGGGTCATATGGAAGCTCAAATTCTAGTTTTTGAAGGACTTTCCATACTGTTTTCCAGAAAGGCTGGACCAGTCAGCATTCTAACCAATAGTGAAAGAGCATCCCTTTTTCCCCACATCCACACCAGCACTCACTAGTTGCTTTTGTTCTTTTGAATGTGTGCCAGTCTCTGTGGTGTGAGATGATATGTCATTGTTGTTTTGATTTGCATCTTCCTGATGACTAGCGATATGGAGCATTTTTTCATGTGCTTTTGACCATTTGTATTTCTTTTTTGAGGAAATTTCTGTTCATTTTTTCTTCCCATTTTTCGATGGGGTTGGAGGTTTTTTCTTATACAATTCTACTAGTGTCTTATATATCCTTGATATTAATCCCTTATCAGATGGGTATTGGGTAAATATTCTTTCCCAATCTGTGGGCTCTTTCTGTATTTTGGTCACTGTTTCTTTTGAAGTGCAGAAACTTCTTAGTTTGATGTAGTCCCATTTGTTTATGTTTGCTTCCACTTGCATGGTCAGTGCTGTTTCATCCTTAAAGATGCTTTTAGTTTCAATGTCATGGAGAGTTCTGCCTACATTTTCCTCTATGTACCTTATAGATTCATGTCTGATATTGAAGTCTTTAATCCACTTTGATCTGACTTTTGTGCCTGGCATTAGACAGAGGTCAGAGTTCATTTTTCTGCAGTTTTCCTAGCACCACTTGTTGAAGATGCTTTCCTTGTTCCACTTTGCATTTCTTGCTCCTTGTCAAAGATTAAGTGGTTGTATATTTGGGGGGTCTGTGACAGGGGTCTGTGACAGGATATTCAACTCTGTTCCATTGGTCTGCTGGTCTGTTTCTAGCCCAATATCATGCTGTTTTAATTACTACTGCTTTGTAGTAAAGTTTGAAGTTGGGGAGGGTGATGCCACCCATCTTCTTTTTCCCAAGGATTGCCTTAGCTATTTGTAAGGGTTTATTATTCCATATGAGTTTCAGGAGTGTTTTGTCTATTTCTTTGAAAAATGTCATGGGTATCCTGATAGGGACTGCATTAAATTTATATACTGGTTTGGTCAGTATTGCCATTTTGATAATGTTACTTGTCCCTATCCATGAGCAGGGAATGTGTCTCCATTTTCTAGTGTCCTCTATTATTTCTTGAAGTAGTGGTTTATAATTTTCCTTGTATAGGTACTTCACATCTTTGGTTAAGCTGATTCCAAGATACTTGATTTTCTGAAGTACTATTAGTTCACCAGTCCTTTAAACAACCTTTTTGGGTCCTAAATTTAAGATTTTTTTATGTGACTATTACCTTTGATGATAAAATTCCGTTTTATAGCATGGTTCATTGTTACAGTAGTTTGACCAAATGTCAGCCATGGTATGAAAGATTTGATTTATGAAGAGCCCTGCTTAAGAGCTATTTCTACCGCATAGGAAGCAGGAAGCTTCCTGAGTTCTCCCTTCATTTCATTATCTTAATAACAATCTCTTCTAAATAGAAAGAAAAGATATATTTATTAACAGCGTGCCCTGCAGTGTCAGGGCCCACCAGGAGCTACTGCTTGGGGATCTTCAAGGCTACACCCAAAACTGTTTTTTTGGGTGGCTGGAGGGGTTGCTCCAGATTTACACCTGTTCATGCTGAAGAAATAATGAGGTTCAGTAATCAAACCTGAAGGGATAATGAGGTTTACTGATCAAACAGTGGTACTATCTCCAAGGTCCCTAAAACTGCTATTATTGTTTTAGGGGGAAAGGTTTTGGCACCAAATCTACTGGAGTCCCAGCTGTCAGCTCTGTGCTCAGGAGTGACCCCTGGTGGTGTTTGAGGGAACATATGTGTTGCCCAGGATCCCTGCCCAACTCCTACCCCCCAAATTTTCCTTTATTAAAGCACTGTGAGTTACAAAGTTATTTATAGTTTTTAACATACAATATTCTGCCACCAGTAACAATTTTCCTCAACCAATGTTCCCAGGTTCTCTCTCTTACCTGCCCAGCCCCAACCCCAACCTGCCATCTTGACAGATACCTTTAAATGTTGGTTATTAAAGTTTGAGTCTCATGAGTTCATTGTTGACTCTCTGGTTTGGCTATTTAGCTTTGTCATTCCTTAACACCACCAATGTATCTGAATCCCTTTAATCCCTGACCTCATTGCTTCTTGTGGATCTGTTTTTTTCCTTCTCCTCCCTATGGTGATGGCCACTTTGGACACAGGCAAAGCAAGCACCTTACCTCCTGTATTATCTCTCTAGCCCTAACTATTGTTTGAAAGCAATTTTTTGCTTCCATATCATAAGAATTTCAAAGACTTCTCAACTACTTATTTTTCCCTTAGCATTTTGATCAGGTAATCTATGCTGCTTTCTGATTCCAGCTCTTTTCCACATCTCTAGTTCAGTGACTTGCAGACTTTCCCAGACCTCTCTTTCATTTTGTCCATTGCAGAGCACACCTATAGATTAAGCATTCCATATCACCTTGAAAACAAAAGTCCTGTATTCCATGCACACTCTCTGGTTCCCATGATCAGTCAGAGGAAAGTCAACCTTCTTTGGCTACATTCTAGGCTGTGTTCAGCTGGAATCCAGTCCACCCATCCAACACTACCTTATATTATTACCTTAATTACATCCTTCTGTCAGTCTCTTTGCATTTATGTACAGTCTCAATTCTACCAGCAATGTGTTCCCACCTCAGATCATTAAAGCACACCCTTCCTTGTATAGCAGGTCTTCAAATAGGGTTTTTCATTCATTTTTCTTTCTTCTTTTGTTTTGTTTTGTTTTGTTTGGGCCACACTCGCAAGCTCAGTCTTACTCCTATGTCTAGGCTCAGGGATAAGTCCTAGAAAAGCTAAGGAGACAAGACGTGATGTGATGCTGGGGATCAAACCCTGACCATTCATATACAAGGCAAGTGCCTTACCATTGTACTATTTCTCTGGCTTCATTTTTCATCCCAGTGTTGATAGGGAGAGGGTAAATCTGGCAATTAACAAAAGGACATAATTTTGAAACCTGATTTCCTTCTTTATTTATTTATTTATTTATTTTATTGTTTTGTGTAAAGTTGCAATTTCTAAGCACCTATAAGTGCCTGGTAATTATTTAATGATTTTATAACAGGATTCCAGTAAAAATAAGCAAAGATGGGCACATTGTATTGTTCCACATCAGTAAGAATATCCACAGGAATAGCATGCTCAAATCCTTCAAAAGCTCAGGGTTAAGCAGTTTTCAAATCTCCCAAGAATAGTTCATGGGTAATAAGAGGGTGCTAAAATAGGAATTCAGATCCACTTTGGTAGTGTGGCTAGAGTGACAAGATTCTATGGAAGGGAGAGCAGTAGTGGCATTTGGTTGTTTACTTTAGAAAACAAGATTTGCCTCACATACCAGTTTTTATACCATCAATATTTTATTGCTATTTTTCCCCCTCCTAAGAACAAGCATAAGACTGAGTATATTGAATTTCTATTAATTCAGAGTTAAAAGTGCTTAGTAAGCAAAATGAACAGTTTTAAACCTTGCTCCACTGACTGTAGTAAAGTTGGCAAATGTTTTATAAAATTTGCTTTATATGGTTTTCCAGTCTGTTTATGTTGATATCTCTTATAATTGACATAACATAATGTATAAGGAAAAGGCATATTCTCCTTGGCCTTGAACAACTGAAAGATATAAATAGAAGTCTACCTGTATGATAACATTAGCTTGTTTAACATACAGATATGAAACTAAATGCCTTTAAGACCACCTTATTAGACACATTGGCACAATGTGCATTTTAACAAAGTAAATATAGATAAGAACATTGTAAAATTGGCATTCTAAACTATTGAAGGTTAAGAAGACATGTTCCTGAAAAATTCAGAGCAATGTCACTGCAGATTGCAGATAGAAGTTTAATATTGATTATTAATTATTTATTAATAATTAATATATAATTAATTATTAATATAATTATTAATTATATAAAAATTTGTATATGTCTTTAAATATTCACTATCCTACAGTAGATCACTGTAGACATTGGAGCTTAGAATAGTCTTACTCCTAAGTAAAGCAAGGGCAGAGATTAAAGTTACCTAGAGTAGAGGGACCTTTCAAATCTGCCTTTGTAAACTCTTCTTAGTCATTAAGAAAGCTTTGGTTCCAGTGCTCACTTAACAATGCTCAGGTCACACTGGGGATCAGGGGTCTCCAAGAGCAGTCCTTTCTCCAATTTGGTTACTTCCTAGGAAAACACAAAAGACACAGCCAATTGTATACTTAAGGCTAACCTTCATGTCAGAAAGAACACAAGGGAAAATCAGCAACAGGATAGATGTGTGGGGTAAATAAAGTCTGAGAACAAACTCAAGTACAAACCCAGTTTATGTTTTCTGCCAGCAAAGTCACTGGGCGTGCTAATCACTTCAGAATGGCTTATCACAGTGTGCATGAAATGCTGTTTGCCTGGATGGTATGTCAGACACTCAGATCCCATTCCCCCCACCTGCCCCTCATTGGGAGCTAGTTATAGAGGTATCCTTTGGCCAGCTCATGTAAAATGTTCAGCATAAAAATAATGTTTGGAAAAAACCTTGCAATCTATGAAACACTCCTTTTAGTTTGGGGAATGGGGGGTGGGGAACCTTCTCGGTGTTCCTGTTTCCAATTGCAGCCAAGCGCCTGCCTCACAGAGGCAGCTCTCTAGCTCTCATGCCAACCTACCTTGGCTGGGCTGATTTTTTCTATACACTCTCCAAGTCCCATGTGCAACTGCCTTTGAGGACCGATAGATGAGAGTGTTTCACATCATCAAGCCACCTCAATTCTTAATCCTTCGTTTTAAAGATGACAGTCTACGTGGCCTTCCCTGGAGTCATCTCTGTCAATCTCTGCAGCTACATCTTCTGCAGACATGGACAGTTGGTAATAAGGCAACAACAGTCAGTGCCTTTTAATTCTTTCAAGTGCTCCCAGTGACTCCTAATTCAAAGCTTCATACACACTGTACCTTACTGAAGGTCATGCTCAGCTTGCAACACAACCATACCTCAGATATTGAGGAATATCTTCTTTGACTTTCCTGGAAAGAATCGGGCCCATTTGTTATACTCAGAGGACTCTGTTCTAGGTGGCATTAAAGATGGTTATTACTAAACAGTTATTGACTGTTACTATTCACCTTTATATAACAGTTACTATACACCTTTATATAACTTTCCCCCCTGCTAGCTATGTTTCCTTGTTTTGTTTGAGTTTGAGGGCCATCTGGCTGTGCTCAGATTTACTTCTCTTCTGTGTTTAGGATAAATTCTGATGGGTGGTACTAGGGATTGAATAGGTTTGGTAGCTTGCAAGGTTACCACCCGTATTATCTCTTTCCTTCTGTGTCATCTCTCCACCTTATCTCACCTATATTAGCTCTGTCATCCATTTTGTCCTGTATTTTATTTCATGTATTAGTTCTCTGACCCTAGGTATAGGTTTTTTTATGAATTGGAATTGTTTATATTTTTGTCTGCAGCTGTTTTATTGAATAATTAGTGCCTTATGTTCAAGAAAGGAATACATTTCTTTCACTTTTATTGTTTTTGACAGTGAAGTAAGGCATGATGTCTTTATGAATAAATGTACCAGGATGCATTTTTTGATATTTGAACAGATTTTGAGATCTCAGGTAAGTAGAGTATTTCCACATAGGGACATTTCCAACACAAAGGTTATATACAGGGGAACCTGGAGCCCCTGGTTGGACTGGAGTTGAAACCTAGACTTCTACTGAGTGACTTAAAACTGAGCCTACAAGTATTTTTCTGTCTGTAAAGTGGGTATAATAAATCAACCTTAAGACTTGGAAGCTTGGCATAGTCATATTAAGCATATAAAGTGCTGAACACAAAGGATGTTTTCAACCCAAGGACAATAGATACAGGGTCAGGAAGATTGCGTCACGGTTGGAAGTCTGCCTTGTGAGCTGGGGAGAAGGCAGCTAGGATAGAGGAAGGATCATTAAGTCAATGATGGTTGGAGAGATCACTTGGGATGGGAGACGTGTGCAGAAAGTAGATAAAGGATCAAAATGAAGGCCTCTCAATATCTGTATTGTAAACCATAATGCCCATAAGTAGAGAGAGAGAGGGAGAGAAAGAGGGAAATTGTCTGCCTTAGAGGTAGGGGAAGGGATGGGGCAGGGAGGGGGGACAATCTATCCTTGGCCAATCTATCTTGGGCCATTCTATCTTGGGCCAATTTATCTGAAGACAATCAATCTGCGGCGAATCTGTCAGTGGCCAATCTGTCTTGGACCATTTGCCTTCGGGCAACTATGTTGGAACAATTAATCTTGGGCCAAACTACCTCATGTCAATCTATCTCGAGGGTCTCAGGGGGCCAGCAGGGGTGCTGTCCAGCTGGATATGGAACCCAGGTTGACCACCTGCAAGGCAAGTGCCCTGCCCACTTTACTATCTCTCCAGCCCCAAACATCCAGGACATTTACCAGCCAAGTTTCGCCTGACACTTAAAAAATTGTGTTTAGTTGGTTGGTTTTTATTTGGACTGGGGACATTGGTGGTAAAAAATGTGCACTAGTAGAGGGATGGGTGTTCAATCATTGTATGACTGGAACTCAAACATGAAAGCTTTATAAGTGAAGCTCATGGTGATTCAATTAAAAAATAGCACGTTAGCACTGTCATCCTGTTGTTCATTGATTTGCTTGAGTGGGCACCAGTAACATCTCCATTGTGAGACTTGTTGTTACTGTTTTTGGCATATCAAATATACCATGGGTAGATTGCTAGGCTCTACCGTGCGGGTGGGATACTCTGGGTAGCTTGCCAGGCTCTCTGAGAGGGATGGAGGAATTGAAACTGGGTTGACTGCATGCAACGCAAATGCCCTACCTGCTGTGCTATCACTCCAGTCCAATTGAAAAATAAATAAAATAAAAACAAAGGAAGTTTTCAAAATGGTAACCTTGTCTAGAATTTTCAAAGTGGGTGAGAGGAAGGAGCCTGGGATGAGAAACAAAAACAGTTTTCTATGCCACACTCCTACTCTTTCTTTCTTCAGGGGTTTTCAACATATGTTCCCCCCCAGCCCAGCCCAGCCGTTCTGTTCACAGGTTCCTAACTTACACCTAGAAGCAGAGGATTAATTAACACTGACTTCTAGTATTATTTCTTCCACAAGTTATTTTTAGCCAAATAGATAACTCTTACAATTTTAAAGATATTCTATGTATGTATTACAATATTAAAATCCAATGACAGGCAGGAGGATATTTTAGGAAATTGGCATAAATTTCATCAGGTGGGCTAAATGTAACCTTCTCTGCCATCCCCAATCTGTTCAGGCTCCCTGTGACGAGACTCTCTCTAAGAACTGTGCACTCTAATAGCCTGCAAACCAAGCTATCATCCATTTCTGCACTGCCTTAACCCTCTGCTGCCTTGCCCTAGTCTGGCTTCCTAATTTCTATTTTAATATCAAATCCTTAAAGAATCGGTAGGAGGATGGAAGGGACAGAGAATGTGTCTTAAAAAAATAGTATAAACCTGCCTTCCCCATCAGTAGTGCTACAGATTTTAAGATACTACCACGTGGCTGCACAACTTTCATAAAGCATGTACCTAAGTAGCTTTTGGGAAGATATCAAGGCATATGCTGGCCTATGTCCTGACTTCTTTCTGTTCATAAATGTTAACAGTTTGTAGTGTGGTGTTTCACACAGTGTGCTAATCGTACCGCTGATGACTCACAAGATAGATTTTGATGCTGTTCGATGAGTAATTTTTACTCTGATCTTGTATTCTCAATTATAGTTTTGTATATTCTTGTTCAGTGGGGCATAAAATTATATTTATTTTAAAATTATAGTTATTGCCATTAAGCTTCATAAAATCAGATATTTCATATCGCTTGATAATATTAAGGTCTAAATCTAAGTCTCTTACATGAAAAGAATTCAACAAATAATAGTGTAGGAAGCAGGTAGGGATGATAAAAATGTTATTAGTGACACAGAATGAATATAATTAGAAAAAAGATCCAAATAGAAAGGCTGGGCTTTCCTCTTATGATAACTCCATTCACATTTCAAATCCATTAAGGCTTCTCTAAGTTTATGCATATCTCCTCCATAAAATGGCAATGATAATACTTGACCTTAAAGACAAGTTTGAAAATTAGAGTTAATAATATGATGTGTCAAACACATCATTGTCACTCCATATATAGAAATTATTACTTTTAACACTTTAAAACCATTAGAAGAAATGTCATTCTTATCAAGAAGATAAAAAAGTCTAGAGAGTAAAAAGCAAGACAAAAAGATGGGCCACCTCTACTTAAATGAGAGCTTATATCCATGTCATGAAGTAATAGCTTAGCTGATCCTGCTTATCACGCTTCATTATCTGACACTAACTTCAACTACAAGAGCAGAATGAGGGAGTAATCTGGGCAAAGCTAAACTAGACTTTACACAAATATAGATTTGATGGTTCATTGTGAGAGTTTCAGCTCAAAGTGCAGAGATAAAGACCACCCCCTCCTTGACCCCTTCTTCAGAAGAAAGAGAGAGAGTGCACTCAGACCCATGATCGAGAGAAAAAGAACTGCTGAGAAAGGAATAGAAGTTCAGTTTTAAGATCTTATGAGCTCATTACATGGGCATCTGGAGACTTAATAAAGTTCAAGTGTCACTGCAGATTGAATCTGTTGTCTTATTCCTTTATTTTGTTGAAACACAAGACTAAGCACTTCTCGCTGCTGTTTTTCTTCTTTAGTACCCTGATTTGATTATCCCTATAAGGAATTCAGGTTCTGGAGTACTAAACACCATGCAGGTTACAGGAGTTCTTGAGGGTTGCTGTAACAGACTGCTACATGCTAGATGGCTTAACCAACAAAAATGAATTCTCTCACTATTGTGGAGGCTGGAATTCTAAGATCAAGGTGCTTATACAGTGGCTTTTTTCTGTGGTCACTTTCCTTAGCTTGCTGGTGGCTGTCTCCTCATTATGTATTCAACAATCTCCCCTTTGTGTTTTCCTGCATCCAAATTACCTCTTCATATACCAGTCATTTTGGATGAAGGTACCTCTACTAAATAAATTATTTGATGATTTAGATAGAACATAAAACAGCAGTTTTATGAACATAACAGAAATTACTGTTGCTATTATATGGACTTGCATAAAAAAATAGCTGAGCTGAATTAAATTCCATTTTGCTTCCCAATGCCCTCAGTCAGCCTCAAGGGCAAAATAAAAAGATTTTGTGAACTTTATGAGTTCATACCTATGAAGGAACATTGCTGAAATGTGGCCTCCAATAAAAGGAAGTAGAGTTTTATGGGCATCTTGAATAACCAAAGATACAGAACTCTACATGTAGGAAACATCCTCAGCCTATCAACAAAACCAGGCTCTCACCCTCTTAGGGACCATTACATTTGCTTAACATCCACTTAACTTCCTAGGTTCTGTCAGGAAAGTCACTTCACTCTCAGAACCAAATTTTCCATCTCAAGTAAGGTGGCTCATACACCATGCTAAAGGTATATAGATGTCATTTGTGAAAGCAAAACTATTATCAAACTGAGCTAGGAGGAATTAAGTCCTCTCCCTGAAGGTAAGACCTAAATGCAGCCATTTTAAGATCCCTTCTGTGCTAAAAATTCGAGGGCTTTTTAATTGGTTCTGATTCTAAAGCTTCTGAATTGGCTGAAGACACTTTTATACTCCAGTGTTTGAAATTCCTTTAACCCGCTTGGTAATGCTTGGCCAATAACATATGTGAGTGCTTTTTGTACTTCTAGCCTTTAGGAGTCCTGCTCTAGGGGGATGAGAGTCATTACCTGGCCTGGTCTGGCAGCCATCCAGGGGGCTCTACTGGTTGCAAGTATAGGGGTTTGACCAGACTCCAGAAAATCCTTGTGACTGAGAGGTAATTGGATTCTTAAATAGGAATTTTACAATATGTTCAAATTGTCAGAAAATCTCTCTAACCTCCAACAGAGTGGAAAAATAACACACATTTTTCAAATAGGCACAAGAATTGGTGGTAGCAACCGTGCCTCTGCTGTAATTTTGTGTTTCATGCGCAATGAGCCAGCTGAAGCTCATTCTCGGCCTCTGTGACCTTGAGAGGAGACCTTAAATTCTCAGGCTACATACTGTGTGTCCTTTACAATAAATCCACAGACTTCTTAGACAACTTCCTTTCAGTGTCTGTGCAACTGGACTGACAGAGCCATTTAGAAGAATGTGATAGATGGTACTGTGTATGTGAGGGTAACAAACCATAGTGACCTAACTGAGAAAAACCAGAATTTCACAGTCATATGAATGAGTTGGCATAGCTCAGGCTGTCATCCTCTCTTTCAGCAGGAAATTGAAATTAATTATTCTGAGACCCCCATCAAGTATTTAATTGCAAGTTTCTGAATATCTATGATAGCCTGGTAGAGAACCATCTTCCTCTTTTCCTACTTAACTTTTTTTCATAACAAGATTCTAAAATGTATTGTAATTTATTTTCTTTTTGGGTCACACTTGGTGATGCTCAGGGGTTACTACTGGCTGTGCACTCAGGAATCACTCCTGGCAGTGCTCAGGGGACCATAGGGGATGTTGGGAATTGAACCCAGGTTGGCCACATGCAAGGCAAATGCCCTACTCACTGTGTGCTATCGCTACAGCCCCTATATTGTAAAACCTTATATGCATCATTGATGCATTAAGAGTTACTGAGATCCACTCTGGATAGTAGTTAATGTTCTTCTGTTATTTTGGGGTAATGATAGTGTACCATTTTCCTATGAAAACAGAAATTCTGGTGTTCAAAACTTCTGATTAGTCAAAAGAAATAATTATTTCACATGGACTTAGGAGAAATTAATTTTTTTTAGTGATAGTGAGAAGTGGTTTGCATTGCACTGAATAAAATAATGATGGTACACTGGTCATTTGCAATAAACTCAGACTTGAAGTTTTAGAATGCGTCAGAAGATTGTATGGTTTTGGATTCATCTCACTAATAGAAGTAATTCAAATTCTAATAGAAGCAGAAGCAAAATTAGTATATATTAGTATTTAAAAGTTATTATTTATGCTAGATATTACTCAGTCTAAAGATCACAGAACATGAGAACAATTATGTCAATGCAATTGACAATATATCTTACAGTATTGCAAATTGAACATAGCATTTTTCCTTACTGACATAGATCCAGGTGTCAGAATCCTTTCTCTGCATGGATTGTTGCTACCAGTGACTGAGAGTCCCTCCAGACCTAAGTGTTATGGTTTATCTCTCTATCATTCAAGGAAACTGTCTCCCAACTTCAGTTTACCAAGATCCAGCCTGGTACAAGCTTTGGTGCACACTTCCTCAAAGACAGATATGAGTTCTAAGTAGCACTGCACTGTAACAATGTTGTCCTGTTGTTCATCGATTTGCTTGAGCAGGCAATGGATACCAGTAACGTATCCATTGTGAGACTTGTCCTGTTTTTGGTATATCGAATATGCCACAGGTAGCTTGCCAGGCTCTGTCATGCAGGTGGGATACTCTCAGTAGCTTGCCGGGCTCTCTGAGAGGGACATAGGAATCAAACCTGGGCTGGCCATGTGCAAGGCAAACGCCCTACCTGCTGTGCTAGTTCTAAGTAATACATTTAATTTTACTTGATTTAGATGAATGAGTCCATATCTCTTTCTTGTGGCTTTATTTTAAATTCTACCTCAAACAACCACCTTGTAAATCCTTAGTTATAAACCCTCACTTCCATTTATTAGCTGTGTGATATCGCCCACATTTCTTAACTTACCTAATTCTCAAGTATGAAATGGAGATAATATGTATGATTCCCTCTTTAACATGAGAACAATGTATGATCTAAGTTTTCACTGTTCTCCATGACCCAGAACCAATCACCAATAATAACATAAGGCTGCCTTTATGTATTTTTTGTACCCTCCCTGGCTTTTTACCTCTTCTGACTTGGATATTCCTATATGAGGAATATGTTTGATTAAGAAATTTCATACAAAACCAGCTGAGTAATGTCAGTCTTAAACACTAATTAGATGAAATAAAATAATAATAAATTTTCCTTCAAGACCTTAGTTAATTATGAGTTTGGAATGAACACTAAAACTGTATTCTATAATCCATAGTGTCAAAAAAATACCTTGGGGCTGGAGCAATAGTACAGTGGGTAGAGTGCTTGACTTGAACATAGCCATCTCAATTTCAATCCTGGCATCCATTATGCTTCCCTGAGCACAGCCAGGAGTAACCCCTGATTACAAAGCCAGGAATAAGCTCTGAACACAGCCATAGTGACCCAAAACAGGGGAAAGGGAAAGAGGGAAAGTGGGAGAGAGGGAGGAAGGGGGGAGGGAGGGAGGCAGGGAAGAAGGAAAGGAGGAAAGAATGAAGGGAAGGAGGGAGGGAGGGAGGGAGGGAGGGAGGGAGGGAGGGAGGGAGGAAGGAAGGAAGGAAGGAAGGAAGGAAGGAAGGAAGGAAGGAAGGAAGGAAGGAAGGAAGGAAGGAAGGAAGGAAGGAAGGAAGGAAGACAATCTGTGTATTTAATACTCAGAATACACATGAGAAATAAGTCCCTCACATTCACACTCATAAGCTTTAGTTTTCCTATCCATGAAATGAGAGCCCTGGCTAGTGTTCTAAAAATGGTCTCTATTCATCCCAGGGGAAATTCTGGTGCACAGAGATACATGACAGTGCTGGGTTTGGGGATATATTTTTCAACTTTCAAATTTCTTTTTTAAATATTTTAATTATTGACTTTCCATCATATTATTTTCTTTGAACAAAGTTTTGCAGTATCAAGAATTACTAATTTGGTGCTCTGCAGTCTGTCAATCAATTGGTTTGCACTTAATCAGCATGTCTTTGAGCATCTCTTTAAAAACACTAAAACATGCTTAAGTCCCATGTAGATGACTACATGCACTAGAACACATTCATTGTCTTGCTTTAAGGATTGTTTTAAGGTTGATAGTCTCATCTCCATTTTTCAGATCAAGAAGTTGAGTCTCAAAGAAGTAAGCCACATATCCAAAGATACACAGGGAGAAACAGACTACACAGATACTCTGATTCTTCAACCAGAGTTTATTGTAAGGGAAAAAAGAGAGAGAAAAAATGTGGGGGTGGTTAGTCTTATTCTGCATTCCAAATGTGTATTTGGAGTCCATTAATGTACAATGCCTTTCCCATTCTGTCTTATCAACTGCCCTTGCTACATTAGAAACTTATTTGGATCCCTCTCTTATGAAGTGATGTCCAGAGGCATTATAAGGGAGATCTGGGCTTTGAAATAAAATAAATTTATTCAATTTTGTGGCTCACCTCTGTTCTGTCTGGCCCCATTTGTTAGTACTGAAAACTAACAAAATTAGCATCCATCAGAGTCCAGGAGACTTTTAGATATGGTATGTAAACTGAAATTGGTCTGAAGAATGTAACACTTTAGTCAACAAGTAAGCACTGTCCTCTGATTGTTCATCAATTTGCTTGAGCGGGGGGCATCAGTAACATCTCCATTGTGAGACTTGTTACTGTTTTTGGCATATTGAATATGCCACAGGTATCTTGCCAGGCTCTGCCGTGTGGGCAGGATACTCTTGGTAGCTTGCCTGACTCTCCAAGAGAGACGAAGGAATTGAACCTGGGTTGACTGCATGCAAGACAAACACCCTACCTGCTGTGCTATGGCTCCAGTCCAACATATTACTATATGATATTACTATATGATTTTTAATTTAAATAAAATTTTTATAACAAGGTGCTCTTTCTACCTAGAGCTTAGCCAACATTACTGTAAGAGCTATGCCTTGTTTTCTGTCTTTCCCCTTCCTCCCGAGTTTCTTCTTTTGATGACTTTAGAACTCAGATGAGAAAGATTTGCATTTCTACCTTCATCACAGTGTTTCATCCCTGCCCTATTAAAATATACAAATTGTGCTTTGTTTCCAGTTCAATTTTTTACTTATTTTTAAAAATGTATCCCCTCCCTTCCTTCTCTCTTCTTTTTTGGGGGTCCTTATCTTAGTTTTATTTGGCGGCTCTATATATGGGCTTTATTTTGGTAAGTCAGGGCTTGCTTACTCCTGACCCTTCAATCAGGAATCACTCTTTGCGGGGGGGGGGAGGGTGGGGTGTGGCTAGGGAGACCTTAGTGGTGCTGGGAATCAAACCTGGGTTGACCATGTGCAAGGCAAGCACCTAACCTGTTGGACTATTACTCAAGCTCCTGTTTTGTTGTTGTTCTGATGACAGGGAGTTGTGTACTCTGGGTTGTGGTACTTGCTGAGGGTCACCTGCTTGGTTGCAGGACTTGCACAGTGCTCCCCAGGGCTTGTATACTTTTGTATAGTACTTATACATATCTTGGTTGCAGTGGACTAGAGATTACATACTTTGTGCTGGTATGAGGAATCTCACACTGCAGTGATAAGGATTATGTTCAATGCATGGAGAACTGCATCAGGGATCAAACTCATGGCCTTATGCTTGTAAATGGAGGCACGTCTGCCACTGAACTATCACTGAGCAACTAAGGTTTAAAATTCCCTGTTGCTAAATTACATCTGGAACGTATAAATGTCTCACAAGATAATAAATACCATTTACATGCAAAAATAGTAATTGATATTTTTCTATGTCTGAAGAACTTTTCTGCATATTAGTAAAATAGTGATCACAAAGTTACAATATTCATAAAAACAATTTCCAATTTCCAATTTGCCTTGTTTCATATTATGTACGTGACACTCTGGAAGAGCTTTGTAGGCTACAATTAATCAGATTTTTATGTATCTTCTTGTTCCAGGTCCAGTTATTTTCATTTATTTTATTCCATTTAGTTCTCACAAAAGCCAGGAGGAAAAGAGTGTGTGCATATGAATAAAAATTAACATGGAATCCATGTTAATACATTTTTTAAGTGTATAGCTTGTTATTGCTGACAATAGTTACCATTTTGAACAGCAGATCTGTGTAGAGGTTATTTATATCCCCCAACATCACAAATGAGGGAACTGCGTCTCAGAGAGGGAAATAACTTTCTCAGACATAAGGAGCTGTGAAGCATAGGAAATAGGCCTCCAGAACCACTACTCTTTTCTACTACACTATTATTTGTAGCTTTTATCCATGAACTTGTATTGGCCCACACTTGTAGTGGTTGAAAATTCCTACATCCTACCACCATGCCTCCACTGCCCTCAAGGAATCCAGCCTAGTGGTGACAGGACACAGATCTGTTAAGTGGCAACCATCTTCAAGGATCTGTTTGTTTGACCATTAAAACCAGGTCATATGTATAGGTCTTCCAGCTGACTGGAGTTTCCTAGGGTATTCCTTACAACTTACTCTCATGAGCCAAACAATACTTAGTTAATTAGGTTTCTACATAATTATAAGGAAAAAAGTTTTAGGAGCTAAAACTCAATTTTTAGATATGGATAATGTCCACATATGATATAGTTTCCCCCTGTCCTAAGAGATGAACGTTTAGATCTATTGATAGAACTAAACTTCCTGACCTTTGTGGCTATCACCAGGTACAAAGCAGGATCATCAACAGAAGGATCAAGTCACAAGCATGTCAGAAAATTCTTGGGGTCACATGAAGTCACTTACTGTGCTTGTGACAACCTGAGCAAGAGTGTGCTACAAATGTCAGTGCAGCAAAGTTAGGGTGCAGAAAGTGAGGGTCCTCTACCTACTCTGGTGGAAAACTCATTCATCCTATTTCCCTGGAGGGGAAAGATCATGGCAAAGCTATTTTATAAGATGACATTTAAGAATGTGAGTTTGAAGAGAATGAATAATTTCCATCTGCTTTCATCTCATAATAGCTAACACAGGACTGAAAGGAGCCATAGCTCAAGCTTCTGATGAAAAATCATATGTCCCCTGTACATTAGCAATAAGTGATTTTCCATACCTTCAGTTATTTAATACTCCATAGACATTCATCTTGTCATTCCTCTCATATCAGCACCAATGTGAAAGTTTTTTCTGATCTCTGAAGCATCTCAAATACTGGACCCTGCTTTTCAGTCACCTTCAGTTTCAATACATGGGGTTGAGTGCCTGCATGTATTCACTTCCTTTTCAATGCAAGGCTAAGATTTAACCTATGCAAAAGCACAATAGATTCACAAACTCAAATGGGGGTGAGTGAGGCAAGCCTCTCCCAATGGCTCTAGTGATGGCCAAGTGTCTAGAGAAGCAATAGAACCAAGTGAAAATTCCTCTAATAAATGTGAGCTGCAAGACTGTTGCCAAAAGTATATACCACCCTGCATGCCTGTTTAGGGAAGACATATTGCACACTTCTTATGAGTGAAGTACCCCAAGACATATGGATTTGAAGCCATTTATTCTGCCTTGAGTGATAACTGACCAAATTTAGACTAGAATGATTACTCAATTATTTAACCTGTGCTGCAGTTGAGAACTCAATAACTAAGTATTCTGAAAAGTTGAAAAATAATGTTAGCTATCTTGATAGTAAATGCATTGAGCACTAACTGTTAGAGCGGAATAATAACCTAAGCTGTGAATAGGGCAGAGTGATGAAAATACTAAGCACCTTTATAAAAAGTGCAAATAAATACTAAATAAAATATACTGGAGTTGAATAAAGATATGACTAGAGTGAAAAGTGTAATAATTCACTCACTTATTCAATATAAATAAAACAGTTATGTGTCAGGCACTCTAGAACACTTTGGTGAAGAAGAAAGTCCAATTCTGTGTTAACACCATGCTTTTGTTCTAGTGGATACAACCAGTAGTCTTGTATTTATTTGGAAAGCACAGTGGTTTTCTCTGGAAATTGCAATGTGAGTAAACTTGCAGTTCTACAAGGAATATTTCACTAATCATGAAGTTTTGTGCTTAGGATGAACCAGCAATTCATATCTTCTCTAGATACCTTTCAAGTGGAAGAGTTAAATAAAAAGTATGATTTATCTTATTTAGAGACTAGCCAGAGTTGCAAGGATTTTGAACAACCTTCTTTCGACTAGAAGTTTTCAATCTGCACAAGATGCTAATTGATTCTTTCCCCCTCATTTGAAAACAGTTGTTTACATATTAACTGACCAGATTACAAATGGTCAGTTTGTATACATCATATGTATACAATGATCAGTTTGTATATATCACACAAATGGTTATCATTACATCATTACAAATGGTCAGTTTGTATATATCATACAAAAATATGATAAATGTCTTAGTTCATCCTTCTAATCAGCTGTCAGTCTGGTCCTCCCTGTTGCCAGGATCTCCATCTTCTACAAATGGGTGCTCTTTTTCATCCTACCCTATAGAGAAGACAATTTGAAGATCCAGAGAAAGTTGTTTGCCCTTTCAAAATGTTTTTCCAAGAGTGTAGATCTCATGAATCAGATCCTTCAGGCAGATGATTCCATGTTTACCAAAAGTTCATCCAATCAATGCAGTATCTGTCAGGGAAACTTGATGCTTGTGGATTTTGCCAGATCCCCACTTGAAGGTCAATTCATTTACTGACTTCATGTTTGGGTACCCTCATGTATTATGTGCTTCCACAATCAGCATGTTCAGTGAAGCCTTTTTGGGTTTAACAGGTGCTATAGATGATCTGGCAAAGGCAGGAAGCTGCAGCACCTTTCAAACCTTGGGGCTCACCCCTTTGGTACCTCTCTGATCCTGATGACAAAAGCCAGTCTGGATTCTATAAAAAGTCAAGGTTGCCAGCTTTTCTCTCCATCTGAGCTATGAATCTCTGTCCTGTACATCTGTCTAGATCCTTTGTGATAGTGCTTCATTTTTTCATAGATCAGCTTCCTCCTTGTCCTTCAAAGCATCTAGCGCAAAAATGCATCTTTTGGTCTTTCGCAGGCACTAAATCTTCAACACCACAAAATTCTCTTTCACATTTTCTTCAGGGTTACTGGTACATCAGGAATATAAGGAAATACCCATTAACCTCTAATAATATTCATTCCATTTGAATGTGCTCCTTACTCTGACTAATTTAATACCTTTCTTATTTACCAGAAAACCTTTTCATTAAATGTCATTAAATCTCTCTCTCTCTCTCTCTCTTTCTCACACACACACAAGAAGGAGAGAGAGGGAGAGAGAGCGTACACATAAATATATACTCCCTGCAAAATAAATAGTCCTGAGGAATTTATCTTCACAAAACACTGAAATATCAGCATGCTGTTCACCTCCAAGATATTACAAGAGAAAGTTCTTAGAATTACAAGGGTAAGACTATTTTAGTTTGCTCATGAAGTTTGTGGTATTTGGTGCTTATTACTTTAAAGAATCATTTTGCACTTTTAAAAGTAAATGTCATGTTATTTAGGGGGGAAATGGACCACAACTATGTAATTCCAAAGACCTGATAGAATGTTAACTATGGTCTATTCTGATCAGTCTTTGACTGGGTGCCCCAGACAAATATATCTATTTAGTATAATATGTTGCTTTAGCAACACTTTCAAGTCCTGGAAAATCCATCTTACAATATAAGGGCCTATGAGTTGGGTGTGTAGTTAATTTTCTTTTTCCCACCTTCCATGTATTGCTAAAAAGACCTTTCCAGAAAAAAAGTGTCTCACAAAGTGAGAATAGAGATGGTGAGGGTGAAGAACTGAGCTGAAAACAGGCAGCAAATAACTGGCATCGTCTAGGGAATTCACTTGGGAGAGAAGGCAGCGAACCAGATAACAATATCCAAATGTTTGAAATAGAGGCATCCCTTTTCTTGGCACATTATGGGCAAACTAAGATACTATTAAATTGTCTTTAATTTCATAAAGAGAAACTATCCAAATTATCAAACTTGCAATCAGTCAAGTGGTGTTTCTGATCATGAGTTCTTCAGAAGTACTGTTCCTAAGGAGTCTTTGTCATGTCACGGTCATATGAATGGGAAAATACCTTAGGCCATAGAACTTCCTTGGAAAGTACACAGTGGTAATTGAGAAAATCAAGGACGTGGTAAAGAGGCATTATTGTTCATTTTGTTTGTCACATTTCCCCTAATGATTTGTCATATTTCCCCAATCTTAAGAGTTGGCAGCCATTCATTTCCCTCAGAGATGATGTTACACAGTATGCTAAGCTCTGTGGGAAACACCCTAAACTACTCTTGTCTAATAATTCCTTATCCTGTAATTGGAACTTTTCACTATTGGAAGCAAATCGACATTGCTTTTTTTTAAATCTCTATTCCAAGAAAATTCTAATCTTTGTTGCTCCAAAGTTAGTAAATTTCTTTTCTGCATGCTGTCATCTCCATCTGCTCTTTCCCCTTCCTTTCCATTGCTTAGTGCTGGTTATGAAACCCATAAACCAGATCAAAATCAGAATTTATTTAACATGCAGATTTTTATGGAGCATTTTAAATGTAAGAACTTGTACTAGGTACTCAGACCAGAAAGAAAAATGTAAAAGATAATTTCCTCTGTTCAAGGATTTTGCAGTCTAGTTGAGGAAAAGAAATTGTGCACATTATTATAAAATCTTGCAATGTGACACTTCCATCAAAAAGGTGTAAAGGGGATGAAAATGAGGAAAGAGATTAACTAAAGAGGATGTGAAAGAGAATCAGCATACTTTAGGTTGTGTGAAATCATAAAAAATAAAATTATAGATAGATATAATAAAAATAACATATACTAGTGACCCTTAAATGGAGAACTTGGGTGAATAAAATAACAGGGAACATAGAAACTAAATATGAAAAAGAAGTTAGGTTTAGTATTTCTTAAACTAAATCTGAAAAAAGTAGTCATATGTGCAAGCTCATAAGTAAAAATTTAACATGAAAGATAGGAATTAGAGTCATTGAATGTCTTTAGATGATATAATCAAAACATTGAGAATATTACATTTGTAGAAATTACTAGAAAAATACAAGTGAATTATGAATATATGTTGAAACTATTGATAAGTTATTAGAAATGTGAATAATATGAATAATACAAGATTTGACAAATACTCATAGAGTTAAGAAAAAAATTGAAAAGTCTGAGTCTTTGAGCTTGCTGTCTATAGAAAGATTCTAAATTTGTAAATTCTAGAAAGAGTCCTAAAAAGTTGAAAGCAATTTCTGAAATGATGAAGATAAGACATTTGGGTTTTAAAATATTCCTTCTAAAAAACCATGAAGCAGATAAAGCATGATTATAGATAGTGTGACAGTAAACATTGCTGCACAAATGTTTTTTTATGAATAGAGTTCCTGGGTCTTTGGATGATGTGGAATAAATGGAATTACTAGATTATGTGGAAGCTTGATTCTTTTTTGAGAACTATTCATATTGTTTGATTCTTACTTTTTTGAGAGCTACTCATATTGTTTTCCAAAAAAGGCTGGATGAATTGGTATTCCCACCAGCAGTTAATGACAGTCCTTTTACCTTCATGTCTATGCCCACATTGGATATTTTAGTTCTTTTTGAAGTGAATCAATTTTTATCAGCATGAGATGATAACTCATTGTTTGATTTATATTTCCATGATGAGGAGGAATATAGAGCATTTGTTCAAATATCTTTGCCTATCTTTATGTCTTCTTTGAATAAGTTTTTGATCATCTCTTCTCCAGTTTTTTGTGAGGTTGATTGTATTTATTGCCAACTACAACTGCATGTGTATTTTGGATATAAACCATTATCAGATGAGTGGTGGCTAAATATTTTCTCCCAGTTTTGGAATGCCTTTTATTCTGATCATCATCCTTTCATGGTGGAGAAGTTTCTTAGTTTAATGTAGTTCCATTTTTTAATCTTTGCTTCTGTTTGTTTAGCCAATGCCATTGATGTATTGATGGTGCCACTATATTAAATGCAATGAAGCATTCTATGTTTTACTCAACATAATTTATGTAGTCAGGTCTCATATAAAGATCTCTCATTGTATTTGGTGGGGTAGGAGTTCATACTCAGAGGTGCTCAGGGCTTACTCTGCCTCTGTTCAGGGATAGTTCCTGGCATGGCCCACAGGATTATAGGGCATCCCAGGGATTACTCCTGGGTTAGCCCTGTTCAAAGGTAGTGCCTTACCCCTTGTACTATTTTGACACCTGATATCAGGTCTTTAATCCACTTTGTTCTTAGTGTGAGATAGGATGCTAAGTACATTTATTTTTACATGTGATTTACCAATCCCAAGAACTATTTATTGAAGAGATTTTTCTTGCTCTACTTCATACTTTTGCCCCCTTTGTGAGAGATTAATTGTTTATATATTTGAAGATATGTATCTGGGATTTTAGTTCTATTTAATTGGTCTGATAATATTTCTTCATTCCAGTATCAACTATTTTGATTACTATAGCTTTATATTATTGCTTATAAAGTTGGGGAAATACAAACCTCCCATTTTTCTTTTCCTAGGATTTCTTTAGGTATTCTGGGGGTTTTATTACTTAATATATATGTAAATAGCATTGGGTCTGTGTCTTATAAAATTTTCATGAATTCTTTTTTGTAATAGGGACTGCAGTGAATCTGTGTGGTGGACAATGACCTTTATTACAAAAATCAGAAAACAGTTTTTGTTCCCTTACCTAGTTTTGTTATATCCCACCTATGAATAAACTCATTAGACAATTTGTTCAATTAAAACAAATATTTAGATATAATTGAGGTAACCCTGCATATGGGAGTATATGGACTAAATTGTTTCAATGGACTGTGGCAAAAGGATATTGGCACTTGGTATGGGATGGTAACATTATACGTGAAAGCTTATGAACTTTAAAGTCATCATAAACTCATGTACTCAATAAAAATGTTTAATGGCTATAGAGGTATTGAGATAGACTGAGAGAATGCAAGTATAAGAGTTGTTTGTAAACATTGAGAGTGGTTTCAAGAAGCAATGGTTCTGACTGTTGGACACATGGAATTCTTTGCCAAATTTATGAAAATACAGATTGCTGACCCACTTTTCTCCCTAGCCATTGCTGAAAATTTTCATTTTTCAGACGTGCAGTGAGGTCAGGAATTTCAATTTTTAACAGATTCCTTTTTGATGCTGATATTGCTAGTCCAGCAATCACACTTTGAGAACTAATTCAGTAGCATAATAGAAGAGTCTAAGTTTGTAGAATGTAAAAAAATTATAGAATAAATGATAGATATTAGGTGTTTCTGCAGCAAGTTGAGGCAAGTTTTTTGAACGTAATAACTCTCACCTCCCACAGAGCCCTGTGCTTTTTATTTATCTATATTAGACCTCAGGAAGTATCGATACATTTAAGTCATATTTTTTTCTTGCCTTAGTAGTTAAGACTTCTTAAATGTAGCCTTAAAAATGGTTAGCTTTTCTATACTCCCACATCTCTTCCACCTAGATACTGTCCAAAATTTGATTTCATATCTAAAATGTACCAGTTTATAGCCATCACTTCTTAACTTCAAAGTTGGAATACTGCGGTATTTGAGCTTCTCTGCCTCCCCCCAATTAGCATTAAAGGATCAGGAAAGAATGTGTCAGACATTAGGGTTTTTGCTTTAAAATTGCAGCAATATATGTACTCTCAAATTTATGTGCTTAAAATCCCAAGATCTGTTCTGCAAATATATCTAAATGTGTATGTCCCTCATAAAGCCACCAGAATTTGGCAAAAAAAAACATGTGCCTCTACCAAATGCAGTCATGCTCATGCATAATTCCAGGAAATACAAATTAATGCAACTCTTGCAGTTTAGAAAAGTCATTTCAAAGTCTATGGAGTGGTTTCCTTCATGATACTGACTTTTACTACCTATAATTTAATATGCCCTGGTACTTCCTGGTGAACTGTTTATGGCCCTTTTACTTTTTCCAGCTGCCAGGAATGTATTGCTTATTTAAATTAATTTTTTCCTCTCTTATTCAAACCTTTTAAGCACTCTGCTCTTTGCAAAATTGACTCTCACCTGGGTAAGGAGAGAATGAAGTGTTACACAAATGTAATCAAAGGCTGTCAGAAGACCAGAGTGTCTGTTAATGATTAGATGCCAGCTGCAGGACACCCAGAGGTCACTTAATTTACATGTAAATATCAGTTTAGATACAGGACATAGAGCAATGAAATTTCAAGAACTACTAAATAATACTATAAGAAGAAAGGAGGTATTATAGAAAGCTTAGTTTGTCCTTATCAGTAATACTGAGATATTTATTGAACACCTATTAGTTGCTTAAGAGAGAGTAGGCTAAATAATAAAGCACATTTGAATCTGAAATATTACCCTTTTTTTGTGACAAGACAAAAATAGCATAAAATAGCAAGAGTGATTTTTTCAATTGGTTTCTGACTGGCGTGAGATATTTTTAAGTGATTTGTAAAAATTGAGGGGCCAAAAAAAATGAGGGGCCATAGAGAGATAGTACAATGAGTGGGCACTTGCCTTGCACATGGATGACTCAGGTTTGATCCCTAGCACCCCATATAGTTCTGTGAGCCCCACCAGGAGTGATCCCTGAGCACAGAACCAGGAGTAATCCCTAAGAACTATTGTACGTGACCATAACAAACAAAAGACATACATGCTCAGGACATGTATGTCAACAGACAGATTGAGATATTGCACTGTGGAAGTTTGTTGAGTTAATTGAATGCAGTAAATCCAAAATTTATTTGACTATTATACTCCTACTGACCCCTGCCTTTTTCCTTTTGAAATAGCACTTCCAGTATTTTAAGGTTCATATTTTAACATATGAGTATGGAAAAGATAAAATTAGACAACTGGAAACTCATCTCAATTTTTGATTTTTATTTATCTGAACTCTAAAATAGGAAATGCTAATAATATAAAGACTCAGAGACTAAATTGGACCTTTACTTTTAAATAAACCCATCAATGTATTTTCCCAAATTCTCTTTTATAGTAAGGACATAAACTTTTATAAAAAATAGTATAATAATCTCATTTAGAAAATGGATGCAAAGACAATATGATCTAATATACATATTCTGATTTTGACAGAAATTTCTTTCTGCCTAGAAAAATTCTTCAACCTTTCCTTGTCCCTTATGACTTTGATAATTTCTAAAAGCATACTCATTTTTTTATTTTTTATTTTTTTATTTTTATTGAATCACCATGTGGAAAGTTACAAAGCTTTCAGGCTTAAGTCTCAGTTATACAATGCTTGAACACCCATCCCTTCACCAGTGCACATATTCCACCACCAAGAACCACAGTAAACCTCCCCCCCACCCCCAAGTCCCCAGCCCCCCACCCCGCTTGTGTAGCTGATAAATTTTACTTTACTTTCTCTTTACTTTGATTACATTCAATATTTCAACAACAACAAAAAACTATTATTGTTTGGAGTTCGCCCCCCCACCCCACCAAGTCGGACCTGCTGGAAAAGAAGCATTTGATAATTCATTTTCCATTGCTGATGCTCAGTTTTTTTGGCAATATTTTCAATAGCTGAGTTTGTCTGATTACCATTTGATGATCCTATTCAGGTTATGCATTTTTGTCATACAAGTATTATGACATTTTTGCCATTATCAGTGTGTATCTGGAGGCCTATTTCTCATCATTGGTAATAATATTCCCTTTTGGGGGGGGAATAGCCCATCCATTGGTGCCCAGGAACTTCTCTTGGTTCCATGCTCAAAGGTCACTTCTGGTTGTAGTCAAAGAACCAGACCTGACTTGAGCTGAGGCTCCAATCAGATTAGCTGATGCAAGGCTCATGCCTTACCTACTGTACTTCTCTCAACTTTCCATGCTTTTGATTTTTATCACTAGGTTAAAGTGGTATCTTCTAGATATACATTATAGCTATGTATATATCTATTCTAAACAACATTTTTACTACTGGTTTTAATGTCTACTGATAATTACTTCTGATGTTACCAAGTGGTGACATTTTAAATTTTAACTCAAATGTGATTTTTAAAGTAATTGTGTGTTCAAAGAGATGTTACTCTAGATAAATGAGTCTACTTTGCAAAATGCCACCCTGAAGTAAAAATGTTTTGTATACAGAATGAGAAAACATCCCCAACACCCAGCTGCGTCTGTTAATGCCATGGGGATGGCACTGCTGAGAAGGTCTAGGAAACACAAGCAGGCTGATAAACAATTTTGAATTTCTCACTTCTGTTATGGAAAAAGCTTTTGTGCCCTGATGTTTGCCTTTAAAAAGCATTTTATGAACTATTATGTGCATTAGGATGAACTAGTTTTATGAATTCTAACTCTATCTGGCCAATAGGACTTGTTTTTGCTTAACAAATTTCGTCTTGTGCTTTTATTCAAGCAAAAAGCTTGTTTATAGATGATTAAAAGTAAATTGGAAGCCTTGAAAACCTTATTTGACATAGCGACAGGCTTTCTTGTCTCTGTATAGGGACTCTACCTCTGTTCTCTTACTTGAAAGTTAGAGCAAATAATTCATTATTATAATACCTGTGAGGGGTATTGAACAAATGTTCAGTCACCTCTTTTAGTATGGTCCTCATTAGAATTTTAAACATTGTATTTTAAAAAAAGAATTTTGTACACCATTGAAGTATAATATTTTCTTGTGATTTCCTATTCCCAGGTATTTATATAATATTCTATGTATTCTCATATAATACAAAACTACCTTGTGAGAAATTATCCCCATTTACAGAGACAAGGGCTATGTACTCTTCATTTCATAACCAATATGTATAAATTCTACCTTTAAATATTGAGAGTTGAAACTCATTCTTGTTTCTTTTAGTGTATGTAATATTATGATTGAGACTTGATCACATTTGCAGCCACGTTTGACATTTCTTGACCCAACATGTTCTCATAATCATACATTCTTTGATGCCTAAGCATAGGGTTTAGATTTTTTATTTCTGTAAATTCATTGATATTACTAAAAAACATGTATGGCTACTATGATTCATAAACTTTGCTTTTAACTATGGATACAAAAACCTGACAGACAGACATCTACAGTTCATGTAACTATGTTTTAGGAGCAACACATAATTTAGAAAGACAAAAAATTACTTAAAAATGTCATACTTTTAAAAATTGAATCACCATAAGATACAGTTACAAGCTTTCATGTTTGAGTTTCAACCATACAATGATCAAGCACCCATCCGTCCACCAGTCACATTCTCTACCACCAATTCCCCCAATATACCCCTCCCTTTCCCACCCTCCCCATGCCTCCATGACAGACAATTTCCCCCATACTCTCTTTCTACTTTGGGGCATTATGGTTGGAAATACAGATACTGAGAGTCTATCATGTTTGGTCCCTTATCTGCTTTCAGCACACATCTCCCATCCTAAACAATTCCTCCAACCATAATTGTCTTATGATCCCTTCTCTATTCCAACTGCTTTCTCCTCTCAGCTCATGAGACAGGATTTCAATTATGGGACAATATTCCTGGCCCTTGTGTCTACTCTTTTGGGTGTCAGTCTCATATTATGTTGTTTTGTATTTCATAAATGAGTGCAGTCCTTCTATGTCTGTCCCTCTCTTTCACTTAGCATGATACCTTCCATGTCTGCCATAAATTTTTGACACTAATGGAATTATTGTTGTGTTTTTGGCTTTGTTTGGTCTTTTGTATTTGGGCCACACCTGGTGCTGCTCAAGGTATAATCCTAGTTCTGCACTCAGGAAATATTCCTGGCAGGGCATAGGGGACCACATAGGGTGCAAAGGATTGAATCCAGGTCAGACCTGTGCAAGGCTAGTGCCCTACTCACTGTAATATCTCTCCACTGCCGTTACTGTGTTGTTACTGCTCTGGGTTCTGCATGTGTACTCTTCTGGTTTAGTACCTTCTGGATTCTAGTTTTGAATTTTCATTCTGTAGGAGAAAGTTGAAGTTTATGTATATATAACATATATATGAATTTTTATAAGACCAAACACAAGAAAATTGAGTCAAGATTAAATTCTATGATGTATCTTAATTCAAAGTTCATTATCCTTATACCACCTTATACTCAAGATAAGGCTAATGAATCTTATAAGGTTTATTATATCTTATATTTTGAGTGCATTAAGAGCATCCAATCTTAGCTTAAGAATAGTGTCTAAATGTGGATAAAAACTACCTTGCTTTTTTTAAAACTTGATTTTATTCTTGATTTATTAATTCAAAAATGGGATATATACATATACTACATGGTATATATACATATTCATGCATATGTATTTACTATTATTATTATTATTACTTCTTCTTTGGTGTTTGACCATACCTGGTTGTGCTCAGAGATAACTCTTGGCAGAACCCTGGGACTGTATGTGGTTCTGAGAATCAGACCTGGCTCAGCAATGTTCAGGGCAGGTGCCCTTCCTGCTGTACTATTTCTCCAGCTCCAGTAAGATTACTTTAGAGGAAATTTGGCTAGATATTGGAACCTGGCTATTGAGGGCAGAGTAGAATAATAATTTTTTGTCACCATAGTGTGGTTGTCTGTTCTGCCATATCCCCCAATGACTTCATCTAGTCTTCATACTGAGCCCTTTTCTGCCTGAGACATTAGCACAAAGTTTGCACTCTGCATGAAATGTTGTAGCTCTCCAGTTCTGGAACAAGCAATCTCCTACGATTACTTCAAGTCTCCGTGTAAATATGACTTTTTCAGAAAACGTTCTCTGACCTTTCCTTTGTTCTTGTGCCCTTCTGAAATGTAAATTCTGTTAGGTCAAGGCTCTCCTGAATCCATATGCTTATCACATACTAGATACTCAGTTCACAACTGTCAAGTAGATGGATAAATGGAAGGAGGAAATACAAGTTTAGTGGAAATGTGTTTGTATATCTCTTCAGCTACTCCCTTGACGCATTGAGTAAACTCTTTCCTCTCATTGTATCCCAAAAACCTTAACTGAGAGTTAGAATTCAAACTTCAATCTGAGTAGCATTTCAGATTTCTTCACTCTTCATTCTCCATGATTACAATTGCTAGTAAATAGGTGTTCTCAAATGCCTAATGTGCACTCTTTGCCTCTCTTGTGACTTTATAAACAGCAAATCAACCAGCACTGAACAATGTAAATCTTGTTTGAAAACACTATAGTTTGTCACTCAGCTTTCTATCTTCTGGGCTCTTTAAGACATGAAAATTTTAGGGTCTGGAAGATAGGACAGTAAGTAAGGTGCTTACCTTGCATACAGTTGACCCGGGTTTGATCCTGCAACCCATATGATTCCCCAAGTCCACCAGGAGTGATCCCTGATCCCAAATTTAGTAATAAGCCCTGAGCACCACTGAGCTTGGCCCTAAAACAATAACCAACCAAAACAAATCCCATGAAAATTCAGGAGAGTAATCAAATCAGTTCTTGTTGCCTTGAAATTAATAAGCACTACTATATTTTGACTAAAAACAAAGACAATTAAATAGCAAGAGCTTTAGTAGCAAGAATTAAACAATTTTTCACTTCTATGCATGCATAAATATCACTTTCTAGAAGACTGGATGTTGTTATATGGGTTTTTCTTGAGTAGGATTCGCTTATGGTATCTGCACTTAGGATTATGAGTGGGCAGGCAGGAAGAATAGCAGAGCCCTTAAAGATGGTTGGAGTGAAAAACTGCTGGGCTCTTTTTGTACCTTACTGATCAGGTCTGATGTGACACATTTCTCTGAGAGGCTTCTGCATGTACCTGTCACATAATACTAGTATTTTCCAATTTATCAAAAATGGCTTGAACCCTGTAATCAGTTACAGTGGAAACACCTGAGTAAGCAACAAATAGACTCTCCTGACTCCATAATGGAAAAGTTGTGTGGAACAGATGGCTAAGGACCAGTGTTTTGGTTTTGGTTGTGGTTGTTGTTGTTTTTTTGCCTACCTTTATTACATAAACATACATACGTTACATAAACATATCACATGCATCCATACAAGTACTCATGAACACATAAAACTTCACTGAGTATTAGGAGGCTTTTAGATGATATCATGTAATCTCTAGAACCCCTGGATTTATGTTGTATAATCATACTTTAAATGTAGTCTTTCCTGGGATGCAATTTGTACTATTTCAAGGATAGCTACTAACTAATTAAATTTGTCCTCCTACCTGACTAGCCAACTCTTTTGTTGTTGTTGTTTTGGAGTAAGACCCAGGAATGGTCAGGAATTACTCCTGTCTTTGCGCTGAGGAGTCACACTCAGGGGACCATATGGGATGCTGGGAATTGAACCTGGGTTGGCCACGTACAAGGCAAACACCCTACCTGCTGTGCTATAGCTCCAGCCCCCGCCAACTCTTATATACATTATCATCCAAGTGTTGACCATCTCCTCACTGTTCTAAATTGGAAATGATCATAATAATTGATCAGTATGAAGTTATGTTCAATTAAAGTCCCATAGAGGAAAATAGATAAATGTAGAGTAAATAAAATAGATAAATGTAACATATCTATTACAGAACATATGGAATGCTCTCTATAGCTTTGTAATATTACTGATCACTGTATCACCGTATCACTGTATCACTGCCATCTCATTGTTCATCAGTTTTCTTGAGCAGGCCCTGGTAATGTCTCCGTTCGTCCCAGCCCTGAGATTTTAGCAGCCTCTCCTTGTCTTTCCCAACGATTGGAGGCTCTTTCAGGGTCAGGGTAATGAGACCTGTTATTGTTACTGCTTTTGACATATTGAATACACCATGGGGAGCTTGCCAGGCTCTGCCTTGCAGTCAAGATACTCTCAGTAGCTTGCCGGGCTCTCCCCTCTATGATAATGTGCCGCGTGGCTGCAAAGTGCCTCGAGGTCCAGGAATATGTTCACTAATGCATAAGGCTCTGTCTGAGCGTGTGGAAAGCGGCCTGGAGCGTGGAGGTGGTTGGGTAGTGGAGGTTAGCTGCCGGGGCTGGATCCCTTGGGGCAAGGAGGGCTCTCACCCGCCCCCTTCTGGGGTTCCCCAAGTGAAAACAGCCTGGCGTGGAGTCCAGTGGCATGGTTATGGGGGCCTCATTTTATCTTCCCTTTCAGGAGAAGCAGCTGTGAATTCTGATACTTCTCTTATTGCTGTTGTTGTTTGTCAAGAGCTATTTATATCAGTTAAGTTTCATACTTTTGGTATCTCGGTCATAAACTTCCCTTAATCATAGATGCATAATAAATGTTTGCAATCCTGTTCTAATGTATTGTCCTAAATTTTGCATAATTGAAAGTGTAAATTTGTGTATTTTTAAAAAAATGTCTTTGCTTTTATTTATATTTGTCTGCCTGTGTCTAATGCTCTCCAGCTCCTGTTCTTATCTCCTAGGCCCACAGTAGTTGAATCGTTCTATGCTACTAACTATTCTTGCAAGTTGCTTCCTAAAGATGAGAAGATACTTTTTCTTCAAACTATTGCACACTGAGCTTTATTTCAAAACTTCTCTTAATCTGGGCAAAGGTCCAGAGGCTTCTGTTTCAAAGAGTTCTCCTCAGGCGAAATAAATTAAGGGAGTTCCCTCATGCATTTACTGACTCCTTCAAAAATATTGTGCCAGAAAACATGTAATGAGTCTTTTTCCTGCTAATTTTTTAGTTAATGCCTATCATGGGAAAATAAATAAAGAAACTGAAAACTTTTTTTAAAGAAACAACTAAGATAGTTAATTTATTCACAAATACATGAAATTTGATTGCATTGGGTATTTGTGCTCTCACTAATAGCCATCTCAATGATGCCTAAGATATGTGTTTTCTCAAGAAAGTTGAAGAGGCATCATTTACAGAGATGTGACCTGTAGGCCGTGCTTCATGCATCCTAATTAAGTAAAGCAGTCACTGAAATTACTTTCTGTCATCTGGATAAGAAGCAATTAGAATTACATTTCAGGTTGCCTATTTGATTAGGGAATAAGGTATTGTATTTAACTGAATCTTTCAATCAACTAAGGGTTAATAAACACACATGTAGTTGTAAACATTGTAATGTGGTAAAAAGGTAAATCTATGTAGAAGGAGGTTTTAAAAAACAGACTTCACTTTCAAGATAAATAAGAGTTGATAATAATTTCTGTTCTATACCAAGTAAAATGTGGTCAGAGGTCATGCGGGGGAAGGGTGATTCGTGCCGAATATAGACTAGAGACTGAACACAATGGCCACTCAACACCTTTATTGCAAACCACAACACCTAATCAGAGAGAGAGAGATCAAAAGGGAATACCCTGCAATAGTGGCAGTGTGGGGTGGGGGGAGACAGGACTGGGGAGGGTGGGAGAGATGCTTGGTTTACTGGTGGTAGAGAATAGGCACTGGTGAAGGGATGGGTTCTCGAACTTTGTATGGGGGAAACATGAGCACAAAAATGTATAAATCTGTAACTGTACCCTCACGTTGATTCACTAATTAAAAATAAATAAATTATTTAAAAAATTTTTGTTCTATTACTAAAATAATTTTAAAACATATCAACAAGTTGAATTTTAAAAGGTATGCCATAAATTCAGTTACAATAGATTTTTTGTAAAGCATTTTCTACTTAAAAAATATTCCACCATAATTAATACTCAGACTCTTCCATAGATACTCAATTCTTCAAAAATTTCAGTTTTTTCCTTCTAAGCCATCTTAACTAAACTAGTCCCCACATCCCAACAAAAGCTTAATGAAGGAACAAAATTTTATAATTTGTTTTGATGCAATTGGCAAATGTATGTCTTATAGTACCAAGTCTTGAATTATATTAATATTTTCTGAAACAATTTTAAAGACCTGAACCCAATGGAATTTTTGGTTATTGTATATTTCTTTTCCTGATTAATCTATGATTTTTTATAAATTACTGATTAGTTAATGGTACAGTAAGCAGAATGGTTTTTAACCGATTTTTTTTAAATAAATAAAAGTGTAATTTTTTCAAATTAGTTTTATAAATTGAATCACAGTGAGATACACATAGTTGTTCATGATTAGGTTTGAGTCATATAATGTTCCATAACCAGTCCCTTCAGTTTCCCTCCCTAACCCTCTCCTCTTTCCCCCTTTATGGCAGACACTTTTCTTCTCTCTCTCTCTCTCTCTCTCTCTCTCTCTCAACACCCTCCTTTCTTTCTTTACTCCCTCCCTCCTTTCCTCCACTCTTTGGGCATTGTTGTTTGCAATATATATACTGAAAGTTTATCAAGTATATCCCTTTCCCTACTTTCAACACTCAGTTCTTGTCCAAAATAATCATTTCTTACTATTATTAAACAAATAATTTGACACCCTACATCATTTTCCATTTAAGCTATAACAGCTCAAGTATTGAATCCTATGAATCGTGCATAGAGGTTACTCCAAAACCAATTAGAAAATCCTCTTACTAAACTTGTGTAGAATGAAACATTAACTTTCTTTACTACATGTTTCTTTCTGTGTACAAAAATTAAGTTCAATGAAAGATTTCAGGCAACTTTTTCATCATTTTTTCCAAAAGCCCTAGGGCTGTTGATCAAATTGAATGAGAACTAGATCTATAACTATTACAAACAGAGTGGGGCCATGGCCACTATAAAATTCAGAAAGAAGAGATTCTGGATGCTGATTTGAAGATGTTAAAGCCAGCTGTGAGTTCCACAGACCTTGCTGTCAGCACAGTCTGCTTCTCACAACTCGTTCTGTTTGCTTTCTTAACAGTTTAGGACCCCATTTCATTATTTCTTATGTTCCCTTACTTTTGAGAGGATCTCAAAACTGCTTGAGAGAGACAGAGACACAGAGACAGAGACAGAGTCAGAGAGACAGACAAACAGGGGAGGGGGAGAGAGAAAGAGAGAGAGAAAGAGAGAGAGAGAGAGAGAGAGATATTACTCCTTAGTAGAATCTTGGGTGGGTCTCAAATTATGGTTGATTACATATATTTTATCAAAGATCAACGCATTTAGGATAACATTAGCCCAGTGTTTCAGCCTTGACCCTCAAGCTGAGAATTTTACATATTAAGCATAAATATCCTATCATCCCTGTAGAGTATTACTTGGTATAGTAGGGGATTTTAGGATGTGGGTGGGATTGAACCACACTCAGCAGCTCAGAGGCTGTTCCTGGCTCTGTGCTCAGAGGTGACCCTTGGTGTGCAGGGAACTAAATGCACCACTGGGATCAAACTGCAGTCATTCACCTGGATGCAAGGCAAGTCCTTGTGTCTTCTATACTGTCTCATCCATTATATCTCTTATATTAGTGCCCCTGTTTCTCTTTTAACATTGCAAAATATATAAATGACTACAAAAACACTAAAAGTATGCTTGACTTTTCTGTTTGGTTGGTTTTTGGTCCCTACCTGAATGTCCTTGAAAGACCACGTGGTGCCAGGGATTGAACATGGGGCTCTTCCTGCATACAAAGCATGTACTTTTCTGTTCTCTATATCTCTGAGTATTTTATTTATTCAATTGTTTGTTTTTGTAGTGCAAATACAAATGAAATATATGTTGTTTACCTTTCATTATCTATGTATACCTTGTATATTTATCTATCCATAGATACTTAGGTTAATTTGTATCATAATAGTGTTTGCATATATTTGGGGTAAATGCCTAAATGTGATGCTGGACTGTAGCATTTTAATTTCTCAGCATGGAGTAGTGAGGAGTCCTTGGTGTACCATGTATAATCTGGGAGTTATTGGAAAGATTATAGAGATGCCTACAAAAGTCTGAAAATTCATGAGTTTAATAATTCAGCATTTGGTTTATAAGTATTTTTACCACTAACAAATGCTTTATGCCTTTATAATTTCTTTTTAAATAATAAATTTGCATAATAAATACAATAATTAAAGTAACCAGGACAAATAATTTTAATTAATTTGGTTTCCATAGCCCAGGTAAACGTACTAAATAGTGCTGAGTATATACAGGGTGCTGAATTAATAAATTTATTAATTCCACTTATGTTTGTCCATCTATGTTAGCATTGTTACAATTGATTTTATTAGTTTTTATTTTGTTTTTTGAGGGACCACACCTGCTAGTTCTCAGGGCTGACTCCTGGCTCTGTGCTCAGGGATTCTCTTAGTGGGATTTGGGAAACTATCTGGGGATAGAACCTGGTTCTGCTGCATGCAATGCAAAGTCTGTACTGTAACAGACTTCGAAGAAAATAATATGTCTTTACTACAGTGCTGTTTTATGTTCTTAAATCATTTAACTGGAGTAACCAAGAAAATCAAGCTTTATTTATTGTAATTATAATTTAGAACCTTGTCACAGAAAAATATTATATTTTCTTCTTTTCCGCTTACCAAATAATGTGTCTGTCATCTCTGAGTAAAAAATATAAAATGACAAAAAAAATGACAGAAAATTAAGATGCAAATAATCTTTTGATTAAATTCAGTCAAAGAAATTTATTCCAAACGGATTGGAATAATGGAATAATGGAATAATGATGGAATAAATCTTTCATCCTGAAGGTAGATTATTTTCAAATAATATTGATAACTACCCCTGATTATAAAAGTAATATAATAAAAATTTTTAGAAAATATAATAAAAAATTAGAAATTGAACTTACCACCAAGACCTAAGATAACCAAAATTTAGTCAATCATTGACATTTATTTGTAAGACGTGTTTGATTTACCAAATGCATACTACTCATTAGAAAAAGAGTGCTAAAAGAGACATTCTTACCTTCTTTTTTGGCTTTTTGAGTTACATCCAGTGATGCACAGGGGTTACTCCTGGCTCTGCACTCAGGAACTCCTGGTGGTGCTCAGGGGACTATATGGGATGATGGGAATCGAACCTGGGTCAGCCGCGTGCAAAGCAAACACCCTGCCCACTGTGCTACCACTCCAGCCCTGAGACATTCTTACTTTTATAGAAAATTTGAACATATAATTTGAAGTATTTGTAACCATGGGGTAGGATTAGCTACTTTTAGTTCTTGGTCTATTTCCTGCCATACAACTTAAATGATGAGTATACAAAGCAATTTACTGACCCAAATTCTCTATTATGTCAGGTAAATGTTCTTTTTTGAATTGCAGTTATCTGTCTCACTATTGTTATAAAATCTGTTAAGTATTGGCATTTGAGCTGTTGCCTTACATAAAATCTGAAATGACTTAATAAGAACTTTCGATTCCCAGCATCCCATATGGTCCCCTGAGCACCACCAGGGGTAATTACTGAGTTCAGAGCCAGGAGTGACCCCTGTACATCGTCGGGTGTGACCCCCCCCCCAAAAAAAAAGAACTTGCTGAAGTTCTCTCATAATCCATCATAACATATTTTGATTTATAAAGACAATATAATGCTTAGAGGATTGCTGTCAAGAATATATATATGCAATAAAAGAAATTATTTTTTCTATCATTAGCTTCAATCCTTTAAAATTATTACATAATTCTCTTATATTTTCATATGTTAGTTGCATCTGGAATAAATTTCTTTGACTGAATTTAATCAACAGATTATTTGCATCTTAATTTTCTGTCATTTTATATTTTGACCATCTTTCAACTTGTAGCTTTAACTCCACACATTATTTATTTATTTTTAATTGAACCACTGTGAGATACACAGTTACAAAGTTGTTCATGATTGGTTTCAGAGGCACAATGTTCCAACACTATTCCCTTCTTCAGTGTATATTTCCCAATGTCCCAGTTTCTCTCCTGCCCCCCTTCCCCATAGCCTGCCTCTATGACACTTTTTCTCTCTCTCCCTCTCACTCTTGCTCTCACTCTTTCCTTTTTTCCATATATGATTTAATGTGTTTTTTGCCACTGTGAATACACAGAACATATAAAATAAATTGTGAAATCTATAAATATACAAAACAGACAAAATAATCTCCTCTAATAATATCAAGCTGATTTCTAATATTTCTTTTCTACTGATTTCTAATATTTTTAATATTTCTTTTCTGCTCCAAATGGAGTACCATTTGGTCTTATTTTGTTTTCTCTGTTGTGGGGAAACCATACCCTGCAGTGTTCTGAGGCTACTCCGGGCTCTGTGCCCAGGGGCCCTTTTTCCTTGCTGCTCTTGGGATTCAGATTTGACTCTAGTAATAAAATTCTGCACCAAAGAACTTAAATGAAAAGAGATCATTTAAGCAATGCAGTAAAAATAAATTTCAAATTCACCATACAAAGTAATGAATATATGAGAGATGGAACTGGCCATATCTAAAAGTGATATATGTCAGTATAAACAACAAAAATGGAAGACTAAAACAGATCAATATGTGAATGGTGACATTCTAGAGAAGTCTCATTAAGGGAGAGTAGAAATGATAAATCCGCAGACCTAAATCCTACTCACCCTGGAGTTACTGACAGAGAGGGCAGCACTGCAGAAGATGAAATGCCCTTTAGTGACATTAACAGGAGTTACACAATAGACCGGATTCTGATTTCCCACTGTGCCAGATTTTTATGTTTCCATGGCTGTATGTTGTATCTGGTGTGCCAACAGTGATGGCTGCCAAGTCAATGGAACCTTATTAAAAGGTAAATGTGCCCATCCTGCCAACATGGCATTTTCCTAGGACTGATCATATGTACTTCATTAGAAAATAGGAGTTTCCTATAGCTCTAGGCCATAAATTTAAGAAATAGTTATTTCTTTTCCATGAATCATGTATTCCTTGCCACTAGAGCCCAGGATCATAGAGTAGAACTCTCATGGCAGTCATTGTATCAATTCAGGGCTGTTTTCACAGTGCCCTATATAGCAATTTAACAAGCAGAGCTGGTCTATCTATAGAGGATTTAGAGCTGGCAACTTCGGTCATTACTGTCTGCCAGTCTTCCTTGGTAAATAAGATTGCAAAATGAGCAAATTCTTTTTATCAGTGGCTCAGAAAATGATGATTATAGATTCACTTGGGAGAATAAATGTTGTGTTATCTAAGATGGCTTGTGCTTTGGCAAAATGTGAATAAGTTTGGTGCTGAGTGGGTGAAGAGATTGCAGAGTTAGCTGTAATTTGTGATAAACCTAAAACAAACTTATGTTGGAAATGAAAGGCAGAAAAAAAGCAATAATTTGGAGTGAGTTGTAGTGATGAACCAATATCCCTCTACATAATATTGCATTTACCTGATGGGGAAGTAGATATTTATATAATACTATGTTTCTTTGGCCTGCTTTCAAATGTTTCAGAAATCAGAGATGTAGGCATAGTAACTACTCCAGAAAATGTGGGTAAGCTCAGAGTGAAAGATAAAAATGCAATAAATGACATGAAAAGTAGAAAATGTTATTGTTTATATTATTGCTTGCTAAAAATTCTATTTGCTAGTATGATATGATACAGTTATAAAATAACCCATATTGTCTCTCCATCTCCATCCCTCTATTAACTTATTTAGTCTTCATGATAATTTCTTTTTTTGCTTTGAGCCACACCTGGCTGTGCTCAGGCCATAGTCCTGCATCTGCATTCAGAAATCACATCTGGCAGTGCTTAGGGGACCATGTGAGATGCTGGGGATCAAACTGGGTAGGATGCATGCAGTGTAAGCACCTTATACACTATACTATCTTTCTAGTCTCTCATAACAGATTCAATAGCTTCATATATTATAAGAAACTTGAGACAGAGAATACACAATAATTTGCTCATTGTGATACTGTTACTAATTAACAAGTTAATATAGAATCTCAGTAAGTATGAATCCAGTGTTTGCTTTTAAAAGCAAATTTGGTTTACAGTAGGAATGTAGGAATACAGTCTTATACCTTTTTGCCTGTTTTCTACATAGCTGCCATCATCAAAGTACCAGTGCCCATCTATTACACTTCATTTGACCCTGTAAGCCTTTTTGTCTCTTTACCATGTCCCTTAGTAACCTTATTTCTGTAGTCAACTTCTAAGGATTTTTCATAGTCTAAGGGGCCATTTTTTTCATTCCATGTATGAGAGAGGTAATCCAATATTGTTTTGATCATATAACTTAATCAACTGATAATAATCCCCTATAGTACCATCCATATTGTTGCAAATGGTAAGATTTCACCTATTTTCCTTGTTTGAGGTGGGAGAACTTTTCTAAGTATAATCCTTGAGTTATACTGAGTGGTTTAATACTAGGGCATTGTTGGGTTCTGTGGTGCTTGAGATTACCTCGACCACCCTAGTAGTGCTTGGGAACTAGAAGGACCACAACCTATGATACTAAGGGGCTTTCAAGGACAATACCCCTGATGCTCAGGGAACCATGTGGTTGGGATTGACTGCATGCACGGCATATGCCTTAAACCCTGTACTATCTCTTTAGCCCAAGATTTTCCTATAGCTATCACACACTTAGTAAGTACCCTACTTGTGTATTTTGTGTGACAATATATTCTATTCAAGAAGGTACTATAGGGCTCAAGAGATCATATAGTGATTAAGGTGCTTCCTTGCCTTGTTGTCATTAATCCAGATTTGTTCTGGCACCACAAGGTCTCCTGAACTCTACCTAGAGTGACCCTACATAAACCCTGCACAGAACTAGGAGTAGACATAGCCTAATATGATTCCTTCCCCCACCCTGCCTCACTACTGAAAAAGAAGATATGTAACATAACTTCCTAGATTTTCATTTCTCATTTTGTAAAACTTGATTAAACTTCATGCTGAAATATCAATTGGTCTTACCAAGTATATCTCCCAGTTCTCTGGTATCATTATTGAAAGTCCTTGGTTTTGGTACTATACCAAGTAGTGCTCAGTGGTCACTCCTGGAGGTATTAGGGGCCCCCTCAGTGTTGGACCTACCACATGCAAAGCATGTGTTTTTTCTGTTAAGTTTTTTCTTCTTTTCCAGAATCCCATAATTGCTTCAGTTTGCCCCATTTTCCTAATGTCTGCCTATTTGTCTACATAAAAACCTAATTGCAATTTTTAAGACAAATTTGAAGTCACACACAATTCTAAGAAATAATCGGAATCTTCTATTATTTGTATTGAATCATCATGAGATAGAGAGTTGTAAAAGCTATTCATGGTCAGGCTTTAGTCATACAGTGTTCCAACACTCAACCCTCCACCAGTGTACATTTCCCATCACCAATGTCCCCAGTATCCTTCTCTCTCATTTCTTCCTCTCTCTCTCTCCCTCTCTCTCTCTCTCTCTCCCTCCCTCCCCGCCTTGCTTTTGGGCAATATGGCTTGCAATACAGAACTGAGAGACTGAAAGGCTATTATATTTGTTCCTATTTTCAGCACACAATTTTTTTTTTCTTTTTGGGTCACACCCAGCAATACACAGGGGTTATTCCTGGCTCTGCACTCAGGAATTACTCCTGGTGGTGCTCAGGAACTATATGGGATGCTGGGACTCGAACCCAGGTTGGCCACGTGCAAGGCAAAAAAGATATTGCACTGTGGCAATACTGTGCTATTGCTCCAGCCCCTACAGCACACAATTCTTATCCAGAGTGATCATTTCCAGCTATCATTGTCATAGTGTTCCCTTCTCTATCCCAACTGCCCTCTCCCCCAGCACTTGAGGCTGACTTCCAACTATGGACCAATCCTCCTGGCCCTTGTTTCTACTGTCCTTGGGTATTAATCTCATGTTACACACACACACACACACACCACTGTCACTGTCATCCCGTTGCTCATCGATTGGCTGGAGCCATCACCAGTAATGTCTCCATTGTGAGACTTGTTGTCACTGTTTTTGGCATATCGAATCCGCCATGGGTAGCTTTCCAGGCTCTGCCATGTGGGCGAGATACTCTTCGTAGCTTGCTGGGCCCTCCGAGAGGGGTGGAGGAATTGAACCCAGGTCAGCCACATGCAAGCCAAAGGCTACCCTACCGCTGTGCTATTTCTCACACCTCATACATACATACATATATATATACATATATATATACACACACATATATAATACAGATCCTTTTATCCTTTACTCAAACTCCTCCAGTAGACAGATCTTTCAAAAACCATATCACAATGTTACAACTAGGAAAAAGATATTGCACGATCCACCAACCTTATTTAGATTTGCCAGGTTTTACTTGAACTTTTTGTGTTTCATTCTATATAATTTTATCATATGTATATATTTTTGTGCCAATTCTACAGCCAAAATGAAGAATTCCATCACCCCAAGGATCTTGTGTTGCCCTTTTTATAACCTCACTCCCTCTCGCCTTTCCTCTTCCCTGTTTTCTAATCCCACAAATCTATTCTCCTCTTCTAATTTTTTTCTTTAAAACTTTAATAGTATTGTGCTTGAGTGTGAACCAGTAATGTCTCCATTGTGAGACTTATTGTTTCTGTTTGTGGCATGTCGAATATGCCATGGATAGCTTGTCAGGCTCTGTCATGCAGGGGGAATACTCTCGGTAGCCTTCCGGGCTCTCCAAGAGGCATGGAGGAATTGAACCCAGGTCGGCTGTGTTCAAGGCAAACACCCTACCCACTGTGTTATCGCTCCAGTCCAAAACTTTAAGATAAATGAAATAATACAATAGGTAATTTGGAGAATGAAGTTTTCACTCAGAATAATCTCCCAGAGATTATTAATAATAATTACTAATAATAAGAAGCAAAAATTATTACAAACCTAGAGTCTGCTAAATTGTATACATATACATACACACATAAAAATTTAAAATCATAATGCCTTCTTTTATTACTCAATAGTATTTCACAGTTGGCTTAACAATTTCATCCATTGGAAGACTCTTAATACATTAAAAATAAAGTTCTCTGAATATTAATGCATAATATTAATATTCTCTGAATAATAATAATAAAATACATTAATACTAATGTATTTTATGTAAGCATGTTTTCATTTCTCTAGGATAGGATTAGGTTATACATTAATCAATGTTTAGTTCTATAAGAAATTGCTAAACTATCTTCCAGAGCAATTCTATAATTTAATATTCACCTCAGAAATCTATGAGCCATCTGTGGTTTTCCCCATTATTATATTACCATCACTAGTTTTCTATTTTAGTGGTGTGGATAAGTTTGTAGTGGTAGCTCATTGTGATTTTAATTTACATTTCTCTGATGACTCATGGTGTTGAACACTTTTTCATGTGCTTATTTGCCATATTCAGTTCCTTCTCTGTGAAATGTCCATTTATTTGGCTAATTTTCTATGCATGTTGTTTGGGTTTTGCTGTTAAGTTTTATGGCTTATTTATATATTCTAGGCACATCTTTTGCTAGTAGGTAGGCGATTTGCCAATATCTTAATCGCTTTTGCAGTATGTCCTTTTATCTTACAATTAGGAATTTTTACAAAACAAATTAATTTGATGAGGTCCAAGTGTATTTTTCCCTTTGGGGATCATGATTTTGCTGTGAAGGTTGAGGTTGAGGCTCACCTACTTACTCCTTTTACCTGTAGCATCCATCTCCTCTAATAATCACTTACAGAATGTTTCCTAATGAATGACTTTTGCATCCTATCAAAGATCAGTTGTACTTATTGTGTGGATGTATTCCTGGATTCTCTATTTGGTTCCATACATCTCTGTGCATAACTTTCATTAAATACCTCACTGTACTTATATATAGTAAGATTTCATTCTGGGTAATGTGATTTATTCTATTTTATTCTTTTTCAAGTTTGCTGTAACTATCTTATATTTAGTTTGTAATGTTAATTTGTAATAAAAAGCCACAGACCTTAATCCAATCACCCTTTCCTCAGCCTCTGAAAGAATATAAAACAATTAGTTGCAATTTAGTTTCTTTTGGTTATTGACTTAATCTCTTAATAAGTGATTATATTGCTTTGTGTCCTCAACAGGGGGAGTTGAGGGGTAGGGACTAGCCTACATCCCTGGGTGCTCAGGGCTATTCCATGCTCTGTGCTTATGGATCACTATGCTTTTGAGACCATATGTGGTACCTGGGATTGAATTGGGATTAGTCATGTGCAAGGCAAGTGCCTAAACTCCTGTTATATACCTCTGCCTCCTCTCTCTTTCTCTCTCTCTGTGTCTCTGTGTGTGTCTCTGCCTCTCTTTATCAACTTTTATCAATGCTTTTACCTCATCTATATTTACCCCATCTACAAATTCCTAGTTTACTTATGTACAGATCAGTTTTATCATTGCATCCATTTGTTTAATCCATTTTCAGTTTAGTCACTGTCACCATGCACTTTCAATAGATATACTTGAACCCTCATGGTTTTCTTAATAATTTATTTTTATAAAGTTGTTCACAATAATTGATTACATTCAATATTCCAACACCAAAGCCACTATCATTATTTTGAAATTTCCCACACCACCCAAGCCTGCCCCAAAGGCAGATTCTAGATAATTTATTTTGTATTGATTGTTAAATAATCTTCTAAAAATGATCCAAAAAGTTTTCCTAAGAGGTAAGTGTGTGAAGATTCTTGTATCTCACCTTGGGGCTATTAAACCCTTGTATAAGATATTACTAACATGTTGTTACAGGTTGAGTCTGTGTGGTAGTTTTTTTTCTTAGTCAAAATTGGCTGCCTTCTATTTACCCTCCCCCCCATCAAATTGGTGTGGTACTCTTGGCACATCAGTGGCATAGAGTATGAGATGTCGCTCCAGGAATTCTAAAATTTTAAATAGGGTGACACAACTGGTGACATGTAATAGCATAGCCTTGTTCTCCCTCTTAGAGAACCTGACAAGCTACCAAGAGTGTATTGCCCGCATGGGAGAGCCTTGCATGCTCCCCATGGCGTATTTATATACCCAGTACAGTAAAAGATATATACATACCTCTCGGAAAGCCTGGCAAGCTACCGAGAGTATCCCACCTTCACGGCAGAGCCTGGCAAGCTACCCATGGCGTATTCGATATGCCAAAAACAGTAACAATAGGTCTCATTCCCCTGACCCTGAAAGAGCCTCCAATCGTTGGGAAAGAGGAGTAAGGAGTGGCTGCTAAAATCTCAGGACTGAGTATAATAGAGACATAACTGATGCCCACTTGAGTAAATTGACGAACAACGGGATGACAGTGATACAGTGACACAACTGAACTTAAATTTTTAACTAAATGGTGACTTTGGGGTCACCATTTAGTGACCCCAAAACATCAGAAACATCTCTGCAGTTTGTTGCTCTCTTCCAAGATTTATTTGTAAGTGTCTGGATCAAGGCCATTAATGGGCTTATATTGGGCTAGAGGCAGTTTGTGGGAGTAACTGTCAGGGTCTGGGAAGAACAGGAATGTGGGGGGAGGTCTCCCATTCCCAACTCTGTAAGAGAACACGCAACCCGGAGATTCTTCTTCCAGCTATTTATTAAGAAACCTTCTCATGCAAACAGGAAAAAGGACGAACGAAGCATGGACTAAGGACGAACTAAGGAAAAGGAACCAGGGGGTCCTAGCTAGGCAGCTTCCCTCCTTATATATCTCTCGCTGCTTGTTCTCGCCCACGTGTCTGCATCTGATAGGTTAGTTACAGCTTATGGGCGTGGCAAGACATCCTGTTTCCTTATTAGGAATGGTTTTCGAAGCACACAGGTGTTGTTTACCAAGAAAGGTGCAATTTACAAGCACAGTGCAACTGTTGTTGCAAAGCACGGTCCCGTGGAGGCTCTCCACACAACTCCATGTGAGCCTGGAGATTTTGGTCACAAAATCCGGATACCTGAGTTTTTCAGCAGGTTCATCCTCACGCGTGAGGGGCTCATTGCCACCAAAAGGAAGGCTGAGAGAGGAAAACCTTTCCTCTCCCAGGGCGGCATGGGGCTGTAGATTAGTTCACAGTCTAGAGGCATTTCTGCAGGAAGCTGCTGGGTGCCAAAAGTAGTTAGTGGGCCTCCGGGATCATGGTCTTTTAGGAGTGGAGGAGCCATTCGTGTGCAGTCACTCAGGGTCTCATCCAGGCGGTGAGTCAAATTATTTGTTTTATATGTCCTCATTCTCAACATTTGTTGTTTTATAATAGTTGTTGTGTTTGTTAAAAATTCAGTTTTAACAGTGGAAAATCAATCACTAGATTTTACAAAATAATAAAGGTTTAAATGTAAAGTTCTCTACTGTGCCAAATAGTAACTCATGAATCATCCCAGTACAAATGTTTCTAAGACTGTGTTGAAACAGAATACTTTTACCAGTTGCTCAAAATTATGTCATATTTGGGGCTGGAGAAACAGCACAAAGGGCAGGGCACTTGACCTACATGTCATTTGATCCCCTGTTCCACATATAGATCCCTGAGCTCTGCCATGAGCAGTCTCTCAGCACAGAGCCAGGAGTAATCCAGGTACAACCCCAAAACACAGAAAAATATCATGTCATATCTGAGGCTGGAGAGATAGAGTGGATAGGGCACTTGCCCTGCAGGCATTTGACCCAGCACCACACATAGTTCCCCCTGCACAGCTAGGGGTGATCCCTGAGTACAAAGCCAGGAGTGAGCCCTGAATATGCCAGGTGTGGTTGCCCCCCACTTCACAAAGAAAATTTTTGCACTGTTATATTTCTCTTATTTCTCATAGTCATCATTATAGTTGATTTCATTTGTTTGCTTTTGGGTCACACCCAGCAGTGTTCAGAGCTTGCTCCTGACTCTGTGCTCAGGGCTCAGTAATGGCATTCTAGGGAACCTTATGGGACACCTGGGATTAAACCTGGGTTGGCCACATGCAAGGCAAACTCCCTACCAGCTGTATTATTACTACAGCCCCTATAATTGTTTTTAGTGTATTTGAAGATAATTTTTTGCTTATTTGCTTATCTTTCCTGGTGTGCCCACCTTTTACATTAATTTTTAGATTTGTCTGGTTACAGTTTATATATACTTATGTGTATGTTTTTGGCTTAAATATACCAACAAACTTTTTGTTTACTGTATATCTGACTTCTCATGTTTTTTGTTTTCTTTGCTGTGTTCTTTCATTTAGAAAGTTAATCACTTTACGTAAGAAAGTCAAAAAACCCGTAGAGATAAGGCTGTCTCAGTGTGACAGGGCTATCTTATTAATGTCTAATGGGCAAATTTTTATGATGGACTATAATTTGCATAAGCATTAGGCTAGCTGAGTTTAATTTATATAGCAAATGTAAAAATATTTCTACCTATATGCAAGACAATATCTGGCATGTGGTGGGACAATGTCTGCTGAATCAGTTGATTCTAAATCTTGTATTTACAGACTAATGTTCCAATAGGCACATATACACATATATATTCTTCTTATTAAGAATATTCTCATTATTAAGAATATTCTCTCAGAATAAAATGCTGAAGCATTTTAAGATTGTTATATCAGCATATATATACACCTATGTATATATATATATGTATATGTTTGTGTGCTATGTAAGAGCAAAGTATATGTTTCCTAATAAGATACCACTTCATACCCATCAGTATGCCCATTATTTAGGGTGGCAGAAAATAAGACTTTCATGAGAATGTACAGGAGATGGAACTCTTATGTGCTATTGATGGGAACATCAAATAGTACAGCTAATGTGGAAAACAGTATGGTGGCTTCTCTATGAACTATATGTTAAATTATACCATAGAATATCATTTTATTATTTGTTTGCTTGGAAAGGGACACACCTGGCATTGCTCATGGCTTACTCCTGACTCTCTGCTCAGTACTCACTCCTGGCAATGCTCAGGGTACCATATGAGGTGCCAGAGATTGAACTCAGATCTGCCATGTGCAAGACAAGTGCCTTACCTGCTAAATAATATCTCTAACCCTTACCGGTAAACTTCTTGATTATGATATTGATATTATAATTGTAAAGGAGAATATTCTCATTATTAAGAATGCTGAAGTATTTTAAGATTAAGTATACTTTAATAAATTATATAAAATTATAATATAAACATAATATATTAATATGTTAAAGTGTATCTTATCTACCACATGCATTCAAATAGTTCTGAATGATATATGTACATAGAGGATCAACATCTACCATTAGGTGTTCACTATGCTACTATTACAACTCAAAATCAAATTTGAAATTATTTAAATAAAAAGTTGAGGGATAAATCAAATAAGATCTTTAATTTAGAACTGTCTTACTTTGTAACTCATTAAAATTTGGATTTATTTTAATAATACTCGAAAGACAACATTCATTAACTACAAAAAAAGTATTTGTAAAATTACTACAGAACAGACTCCAAATAATAGGGGAAAATGAGTAAAGAGGAAAAAATGTTTCAGAAACTGGATACAGATTTAATAAAGCTATCAACATAGAATAATTTTGTGATGTGTCTTTCTAAAAGACTTGTTCTTTCATTGCCTTTGAGAACTCTCATGAAAAAGAAATGATATCGCTCATATGGTCTCTTGGAGACTGACAATACTCTGGAAAGTTCATAAACCAAAGCCACTGGCTTCAGTTTTAATCTAGAGAAGTATTTATAGCAACTAATGATTGCTTATAACATATAATGTGTAAAATTAAGTAGCACATGAGTCTGGGAATGTTTCCTTGATAAAATTATGTCAAACGTGAATTGTAAAGCGTGGATAGAGCTAACTAGGCAAAGTGGGTGAATATTCCAAGCAAAAAGAACATGTACAAAGAGACAAAATAAAATGGAACATGGTACATGGAAAATGGAACATGGTACATGGTAAAATGGTACATGGTAAAATGGAACATGGTACATGGAAATGGAACATGGTACATTTAAGAAGCAGAAGAAGGCCAGTATTGTTGGAATACAGAAAGGAAAAGGTGATTTAAAAGAAATCTGAAAGTTTTTCCTGCTTTTTTTTCTCTTTCATTAAAACATTAAAACACTCCCAAAAATAATCAAAACAAACAACCCTTACCCAAATTCCTCTTTAAATACTACTTTCCCTCACTGAACGTTTATTTATACTTTTTTCTCCCACTTCAATCTCAATCGATCCCTTTGTACTTCTGCAAAAGTATGTTGAGAGCCACAGAGAAAAGCCAGAAGGCCACAGGTGATGCACTATTCAGCTCTTTGCAAATGAGCCCAAGGTAGCAGCCACCATTGCCATACATCTAACTCTTCCCTTGTTTCTGTGACACCCACTCTCTTCATAACTCTACTATTTTTTTCTCAGTTTCCTTTGACTGCTGGTTAGTTCCAAAAACCATTTGTCACTAGAAAGAAAATTATGACTAGGTATCAGGCTGCTAAATTTTCCCATGCATCTAGGAGTGTACATCTGCCTATGTTGATCAGAAGAGAAATGCATGATGCTGTGACTATTTGTCTCACTTTATTGAAAGAAAACTCCTTGTCCTCTTCCCTTCTTTTTCCCTTGCTGCAAGTACTTCTATGTTTTTCAGTCTTGTTTCTACTTTCCTCTATTTGTATTGGCTTGTCAACCGCAAGAGGGCACCCAAGACCCAGCTACCTGGTTTGGGCATTCTTGCTCTCCCAAAGGGGTTTTCCTTAGTTCCATAGAGTTACACAAAGGTCCACGGGGAAGGTTCGATTAAACTCGTCCACACATATGCTACTGCCAACTGAATAACAAAGACAAAATAGAACTTGAGTATGTTCTATGTTGCTCCACCCACATGGCATCTATTGCCTGATGGGAGCAACATGGAACCTCAATCATGTCTAAATCCTTGACCTTGGATTTTAAAGGTGGAGGAAGAAGCTAGAGAAAGAGGTAGACTAGAGTCTTAGTCTTTTGGCAGTAGTGAAGGTGCAATATACCACTGCACAGATTAAACCATGACCATTTACACTATTGTAACCATGTCATCTAAACTTCAATAGTAACATAAACAAGGAACAACAAAAGAGAAAGGAGTAGGTGCCTAGACACATATAGATTAACGGTGCCACTGTTAATATCATTTTAAAAGATGTTAATATTCTAAAAATCCTTCTGTTAACAGAACTTTTTTCCTTTGAATTAAACATTGAAAAAAAACAATTTTTATAAGCTAGGAATTGGTGATATATATATTTTTTGAGGGGATGAACAAGAGGAGAGTGTTGGTTTTAGTGTTTGCAATGTCTCTTATGTCCCTATTCTCTTTTGGGAAGAGGGGCCCCCAAATTGCTCAGGATACCTGAGGATTTTCCCTTTGATCTTTAGCCAGTCATGTTGATGGCACCATGTGGGGGTCTGAGGATGCAGAGCTTCTCATGCCCCATGGTGCTGTGGATTATCTAGGCCACCTGGTTTTGCTTCAGGGTTTTCCATAACTGCATCCAGTAGTGCTTGATGTGTGCTGGGGACCATACCAGGGTCAGTGGCATACAAGGCAAGAACCTTAACCCCTGTACTATATCGCTGGCCCCTTGATTTATTTTCTTAATAGATATTGTAGGTGCCAGAATTTTAAGAAGTAACTCAACATGCTTGTTTCTACCGCCTTTGCCTTGCATGCAGCTGATCAGGATTCTAATCCTGGCACCAAATATGACCTCCAAGCCCTGCCATTAGTTATACCTAAACAAAGAGCCAGGAGCAAATTCTGAGAACCACGGGGTATGGCCTAAAAGCCAAATAATAATAATAACTTAATAAAAAAACAAACACAAAACCCCGAGAAAGAATTATTTATGTCTTTTTTCTGTATTTTTGTATTTTTTCAGTTACTTCAGAATTCTGTAAATTGAATCAGAAGGCTTGGTAACTACTAGATTGCTAATAGATCTGTCTCCACATTGATCACTTCCCCTACCACAGCTCTTACTCTTCCTTGTGACTAATTTTGGGGTAACTAGAACACTCACAATCAGCATTCACACAATTACCTGTCACTAACCACCCAAAGTTTCATATACTAGCATCAGAATTTCATCTACTAACACAGAAGGCATTTAGTGCTAAAGAGAGTCAGGCAGTCAGACCACCATTTTGTTTTTTGCATGTCATTTGTGGAGAAACTTCTCACGACTTGTGTTTTGTTTATCTAGCTCACTTTGTATAGATTATAATGAATATTATCAGACTGATACCAAGCATATTTCTCTTGAGGGAATGACATGAATGACATACTGGAAGACAGAGGGAGTCCAATTTATCTTGATTCGGTGGAGATTTTTGTTCTATACATGCTAATGAAAGAAAATGTGGAAAATGGTGTACCTCACATTTTAGTGAAGTGTCAATTCCTGAGATAAATTGAAGATGTACAATTTCATTGCCTGCTTCTTATTAACTCTATGAGGAGTCTTGCACAATGAAGTAAAGGCAAGAGCCCTACTCTTTATTTTTCTTTCTTTGTTTATTTTGGGACCATACCAAGCAGTGCTCAAAGCTTACTACTGGCTCTTTGCTCAGTGATCACTCCTGGTGGTGCTCATATGAACCTATGAACCTGGGTCAGCTTCATACAAAGCAAGTGACCTACCTGCTGAACTATCACTCCGATCCCAAGAGCCCTATCCTTTATGATGATAAATATTTTTTTTTATTTAACCAGCAGACTATTTAAGTCTGGAGAAAATAAAACGGATAAATTTAAGTATTAACTGCAGAGGAAAATCAAATAAAAAAGCAAACTTGACACTTCTCTAGTTCCCTGGAAGATTGACAAGAAATTTCTTCTTGTGGTATAGATACACATTAAAATTATTTTTCATGTACCACATTACCTCAGGGGATTATTTTTACACCAGAAGTGCCTGATCATGGTCAGAAATTGGTTTAGCACTTTCTTTATTTTATTTCCCCAAACTTTGGAAATGACTAAAGAAAAAATAATAACTAAAATGAGATGGAAATCAACACATCAACCTCAGTGTTCAACTAAATAGAATCAAACAGAATTTTAAGGCTCTGAATTATAAACTCATTCCATTTGACTTGATTTTCGGGTCCCAATGAGCCAAAACTGACTTATGTGTCTTGGATTCACTGCTTTGAAGTGAAGAATAAAACCACTTATGGACTCCCGATGGGAATGCATTATACTGAGAAATCACTTCCTGTTTATCTTGAAGGGGTTCCCTTCTTTAAAAGAAATCCTAATTTGGGTCAACTGTCTCTGCAGTGGCCAGCCTTGACAGTTTTCTCGGGATATGCAAGATCAGAAAAGCACCAGACTTATGCAATTTAGGACACCAAAGATTTGCACAACCTCTGCCTTTTCTAAGTATTCCGATTTTTAAACTGGCCTGAATGCTGAGGTCAGAGAAAACACACATTTTCCCCAGTGAACTTCTGCTGAACCAATTTCCATTTGAGAGAGTTTCTGATGCTCCTGAAAGCCATAGGAGCACGGTTCTGTGTAAATATTTGAGAATTGCCCAGAAGAGTGGCATCTTTTTCTAACATGACACTGCAAGGTATGAGAGTGTAAAAATAATCCTAGAATCAACATGAGTCAAATGCTGTACTTATCCATTCTCTAGATAGGGAACAAAAACCCAAAATGCCACTTTGCCATAAATAACAGGCAATTAAAGTATGCCAAATCCATGAACCTATGCATGGTAGCCAAGTGTTCTCAAGAAGCATCATTATGAAGGACTAATTACGTTGGTGTTTCCAGCCTTTCATTTCCCCCAATGCTACCTACTGAACTCTTGACACTTTGTATTTGAAAAGAAGTGAAGGGGTTTTGAGTTCTCTCCTAGATTCATACAGAAAATATTACCACTTCTGCTTATTCTTTCAAATCACTGTCAGATCAGAAGATTGTGTGCCTATCCTGGTACATTTCTGTAGAATTTGGACACAAGCCGATGCCTGAAACAGTCTGGACAAGAAAGGGTGGATATGTCAAGACGATCGCAGTCACACAGCTAAACAAATCCATCCAAGGGAAAGTCCACATACAATCTGTTTCAGGTGATGGACAGCAGGCGAGAGGTCAATGACTTCATAATTCTTTCTAGTGAGGCCCCGTGGGAGAAAAAGCAGCAACTCTGATTCAGCTTTGTTCCATGCTTTCATTCTAGCCTCTTCCTTTCTTGAAAGGCAGCTGGAATTGAATGAAAATGTAGAATTTATCTCAGGGTGAAACTGAGAGGGCCGCAGACTTGAAAGGGGAATGTGGCTGTGAGTTAGGCAGAGATCAGGAGTACTAATCATCCAGTGCCTTGAATATTTTTTTACATTTTACTTTGGTGCTTTATATCAGGCCCCTATGCAACAAAATGTGCCAGGAAACATGGACATGATGAGTATATTCTGTGGATTATTGCTTAGGGATGCAAGGGCAGAATGTAAAGTTTAACAGACACAAAGACCATAATGGTAAAAATAAATAGAAAGAAGCTCAAGTATTTCTAAACCACACCATCAAAATTGAACATGTCACACTATTGAGATGTTCTAAGGGTTAATAATAGACCCATCCTCTTCATGGGAATAATGTAAGTAGTATCATATGGGAAAGAGAGAGAGTTTGATATAAATAACTCAATAAAATGGAATAAATGAATAAACTAAAACTAGAACAATTAGAAACATAATGTATATACTTTATAAATAGAGAATAATATTAAAATGTATGTTTAAGTAATAGTCATAACCTAAGATCAGGAACAGGCTTGAAGGCATACAAACAAGGCATTTATTGTTACAGTGTGGGCTGTGGGTTGTAGACTGTGGAATATTCTATTGTGAGACTTGGAGAAATCTTGTTGACTACTTAGGAAAGAGATATAAGAAGAGTACGAAGACTGTAAATAATTTTCAGTTCAGAGATGAAGGAACCCACAGCAGATCAGGAAAGGTAAATAAAACCTCCCCCAAATTGTAAAAATTCTGGTAGAAATCTATAGTGGATTATAACTACCATTGATACTCAGGAACCTTGACAATGGCATTCTGTCTAATTGTATTTAGCTGGTCCCTCATATGTATATGTTTAAGAGTGTGATTTCCTCCTATTGTACATAGCCCTTGATAAATATAAAATGACCCTCCCTGTCCCTTCTAATCTTTTTCAACCTATGAAATCTATGTTGTCGAATACTTGTATGTCCACCCCAGTTTTTTTGAGTGGGTTGTTTGCTTTCAGGTTTGTTTTCCATCCTTTGACTTTGAATCTGTGTTTGCTCTGACTGTTCAGATGTGTTTCTTGTAGGCAGCAGAATGTTGAGTTCAGTTTCTGAATCCATTTTGCCACTCTGTGTTTCTTAATTAGTGTATTTAGACCATTGATATTGAGAGAGATTATTGTCATGGGGTTTTGTGCTATCTTTCTGTAGGGTTTGCTGTTCTTGTAAGGTTTTTTCTTGTCTTACAGTAGCCCCTTTAGTCCTTCTTTTACATTTGGTTTTGAGTCTATGAAGTTCCTGAGCTGTTGTTTATCCATGAAATAGTGTACTGTTCCTTCGAGTGTGAGTGAGAGTTTAGCCAGATAAAGTATTCTTGGTGAGGTGTTCATTTCGTTGAGCTTTTTTTTTTTCACTATATCCCACCATTGTCTTCGGGCTTGGAGGGTTTCCTCTGATATGTCTGCTGTAAGTCTAAGGGGTACTCCTTTGTATGTGATTTCCTTCTTTGACCTTGCTGCTTGCAGTATTGTGTCTCTATCCATGGCATCCATCATTCTATCATATGCTTTGGAGTGTTTTTATTAGGGTCTCTTTTCAGAAGCTGGCACCCTTCTGGCTCTTTGGATCTGGATGCCTGTGTTCTCTAACTCTGGGAACTTTTCAGCAATGATTTCTTTAACTGTAGATTTTTCATTGGGGTTGCCTACCTGTTCTTCTGGTACTCTGATGATTCTAATGTTGTTCCTCTTGGAATCATCCCCTAGTTCTCTGATTCGCCTTAGAGCTATTTTGAGGTCTTTTCCCATTATTTGTTGTTGCCTGTATGATTTCTGCAGCTCATCTTCAAGTTCACTGACTCTGTCTTCTGCTGTAGCCATTTTATTGTTGAGGGCACCTATTGAGTTTTTTATTTCATCTACCGAAACTTTTATTAGTGACATTTCTGATTGTAGCTTTCTTATTTCTGCTTTCATTTCTTCTTGTATTTTGTTGGCTGTCTTCTGCTGTTTCTTTCATTTCCTCCTGTAATTTTCTGGATGTCTGCTCTATTGTTTGAGTTCCTTGAACATCCTCAGCATTTTATCTCGAAATCCTTTATCAGAAAGATCGTATTTGTGGGTACCACCTGTTGAGAATTCTGGACTCTTTTCTTCATCCTCTCCTCATTGTGCGGATTTGCGCTGTTTCTTCATGTTGCTGTGGTTGTATAGGGGTAAAAACTTCCAGCTCACTAGTACTCGTTCCTCTTATTGTAAGGAAGGATTCTGGATGAGCTCGGTCATTGATGGCAACCCTTCTCCCCTTCTATAATATGTCCTTGCTCTCAGAGATTTTTCTGTGATTTATGATAGGCATCTAGTGAACCTGTACAGAAGAGCAGCGGGGGCTAGTTTGGCAGTAACTCTGGCCGGTGCCCTCAGGGATCTGTCTGAATGGCAGGAGATGGTTGTACCTGTACAGAAGAGTAGCCGGGCTAGGTAGGTCCAGATTGCACGTTTTTAAAAAGTGGCTGGAGTTTGTTATTAATGGATGTAGAATTGCTTAGGGTAATTCATTTCACTCACTTTAAAATCACAAATTCTACTGACTCATGTGATGAGGATACTATATTATTTAATTAAGGAAAGATCATTATTAAACTTTCAATAGAAATAGCCAAAAAGGGCCCACCAACCCTTAGAAATCTAAGCATATACTCACAGAAAGAGAAATCTGCATATAATTGTGAAAGGTTAAGAAGTTGGTTCTAGGGGCCGGAGTGATAGTATAGTGGGTAGGGCATTTATCTTGCAGGCGGTTCAATCCCTGGCATCCATATGATACCCTGAGCACCGCCAGAAGTAATTCTTGAGTATAGAGCCAGGCATAACCCCTGAGCATCGCTGGGTGTGACCCAAAAAAGCAAAATAAATAAATAAATAAATAAATAAATAAAAGATGTTTGATCCAGCAACTCACCTGACTCAGTCTATACAGAGGGACAGGGAGGGTCATTTTCTATTTATCAAGGGCTATGTACAATAGGACAAAATCACACTCTTAAACATATACATACCTATGAGGGACCAGCTAAATATTTAAAACAACTGCTAACAGATTTTAAGGTAGACATCCCTAGCAACACAATAGTAGTCAGAGACTTCAACGCCACCTTATCACCTCTGGATAGATCAACAAGAACAAAACTCAGCAAGAAAACACTGGCTCTGAAGGAAGAAATGGAAGAGAGGGCTAATAGACCTATACAGGGCTTTACACCCCCCAAAAAGGAAGAAGACACATTCTTTGCCAGTGCACATGGAACATTTTCCAAAATAGACCATGTGCTGGGTCACAAAACATACCTCAATAGAATTGGGAAGATACACATTGTATCAACTATATTTTCAGACTCAATATCTATCTGATAAGGGGTCAATATCAAAGAGATATAAGGCACTGGTTGAACTCTACAAGAAGGAAACAACCAATCCCATCAGTAAATGAGGCGAAGAAATGAACAGAAACTTTCTCAAGGAAAAAATATGAATAGCCAAAAGGCACATGAAAAATGCTCTTCATCACTAATCATCAGGGAGATGCAGATCAAAACAACTATGAGGTACCATTTGTTGATCTCTGTTTTTACTAGATTGCTTAGTTCCGTGTCACCTTTGAAGATACCTTTATCTTCAGTATCGTGGAGGGTTTCGCCGACCTTGTCTTCAATGTACCTTATGGTTTGTGGTCTAATGTTGAGGTCTTTAATCCATTTTGATCTGACTTTTGTGCATGGTGTCAGGTCAAGGTCTAAACCCATTTTTTTGCATGTGGTTGTCCAGTTGTGCCAGCACCATTTGTTAAAGAGGCTTTCCTTGCTCCACTTCACATCTCTTGCTCCCTTATCAAAGATTAGATGGTTATACATTTGGGGTTGTGTGTAGGGATATTCCACTCTGTTCCATTGGTCTACGGCTCTGCCTTTGTTCCAGTACCATGCTGTTTTAATTGTTACTGCTTTGTAGTAAAGATTGAGGTTGGGGATGGTGATGCCTCCCATCATCTTTTTCCCAAGAATTGTTTTAGCTATCCTTGGACGTTTGTTATTCCATATGAATTTTAGGATTGCTTGATCCATTTCTTTGAAGAGTGTCATGGGTATATTTATAGGGATCGCATTGAATCTGTATAATGCTTTAGGGAGTATTGCCATTTTGACAACATTGATTCTCCCTATCCACGAGCAGGGTATATGTTTCCATTTCCTCATGTCTTCTTTGATTTCATGGAGTAGCGTTTTGTAGTTTTCTTTGTAAAGGTCTTTTACTTCCTTGGTTAAGCTGATTCCGAGGTACTTGATTTTCTGGGGCACGATTGTGAATGGGATTGCTTTTTTCATGTCCCTTTCCTCTGCCTCATTGTTTGCATATATGAAGGCCATGGATTTTTGGGTATTGATTTTGTAGCCTGCAACTTTACTGTATAAGTCTATTGTTTCTAAGAGTTTCTTAGTAGAGGTTTTAGGCTTCTCTAGATATAGTATCATGTCGTCTGCGAATAGTGAGAGTTTGATTTCTTCCCTTCCTATCTGGATGCCCTTAATCTCTTTTTCTTGTCTAATAGCTATCGCAAGTACTTCCAGTACTATATTGAAGAGGAGTGGTGAGAGTGGGCATCCTTGTCTTGTGCCTGATCTCAGAGGAAAGGCCCTTAGTTTTTCCCCGTTGAGGATAATGCTTGCCGTAGGCTTGTGATAGATGGCTTCGACTATCTTGAGGAAAGTCCAAAGACTATCCACAGAATGGGAAAGGATATTTACACAATACCCATCAGATAAGGGGTTGATATCAATGGTATATAAAGCACTGGTTGAACTCTACAAGAAGAAAACATCCAACCCCATCAAAAAATGGGGCGAAGAAATGAATAGAAACTTTACCAAGGAAGAAATACGAATGGCCAAAAGGCACATGAAAAAGTGCTCTGCATCACTAATCATCAGAGAGATGCAGATCAAAACAACCATGAGATACCTCCTCACACCACAGAGACTAGCACACATCCAAAAGAACAAAAGCAACCGCTGTTGGAGAGGATGTGGGGAGAAAGGGACCCTTCTTCACTGCTGGTGGGAATGCCGACTGGTTCAGCCCTTCTGGAAAACAATTTGGACAACTCTCAAAAAATTAGATATTGAATTCCCATTTGACCCAGCAATACCACTGCTGGGAATATATCCCAGAGAGGCAAAAAAGTACAATCGAAACAACATCTGCACATGTATGTTCATCGCAGCACTGTTTACAATAGCCAGAATCTGGAAAAAACCCGAATGCCCCAGAATGGATGACTGGTTGAGCAAACTTTGGTACATCTATACAATGGAATACTATGCAGCTGTTAGAAAAAAGGAGGTCAAGAATTTTGTAGTTAAGTGGATGGGCATGAAAAGTTTCATGCTGAGTGAAATGAGTCAGAAAGAGAGAGACATAGAAAGATTGCACTCATCTATGGTATATAGAATAACAGAGCAGGAGACTAACACCCAAGAACTGTAGAAATAAGTACCAGGAGGTTGACTCCATGGCTTCGAGGCTGGCCTCACGTTCTGGGGAAAGGTCAACTCAGAGAAGCGATCACCAACTACATTGTAGTCGAAGGCCATGTGGGGGAAGGGAGTTGCGGGCTGAATGAGGGCTAGAGACTGAACACAGGGGCCACTCAACACCTTTATTGCAAACCACAACAGCTAATTAGAGAGAGAGAACAGAAGGGAATGCCTTGCCACAGTGGCAGGGTGGGGTGGGGGGGAGATGGGATTGGGGAGGGTGGGAGGGACGCTGGGTTTACGGGTGGTGGAGAATGGGCACTGGTGAAGGGATGGGTTCCCGAACTTTGTATGAGGGAAGTATAAGCACAAATAGTGTATAAATCTGTAAATGTCCCCTCACAGTGATTCTCTAATTAAAAATAAATAAATTAAAAAAATATTTTTAAAGGAAAAAAAAAACAACTATGAGGTACCACCTCACACCATAGAGACTGGCCCACATCCAAAAGAACAAAAGCAGCCAGTGTTGGTGTGGATGTGGGGAGAAAAGGACACTCCTACACTCCTGGTGGGAATCCGACTGGTTCAGCCCTTTTGGAAACAATATTGACGCTTCTCAAAAAATTAGAAATTGAGCTCGCATTTGACCCAGCAATACCACTTTTGGGAATATATCCCAAAGAAGCAAAAACGTATAGTAGAAATGACATCGCACTTGTGTCTTCATCGCAGCACTATTTACAATAGCCATAATCTGGAAAAAATCCGAGTGCCCGAGAACAGACGACTGGTTAAAGAAACTTTGGTACACCTACACAATGGAATACTATGCAGCTGTTAGAAAAGATGAAGTCATGAACTTTGCATATAAGTGGGTCAACATGGAATATATGCTAAGTGAAGTGAGTCAGGAAGAGAGAGACAGAAATAGAATGATTGCACTCATCTATGGAATATAAAATAACGAATAGGAGACTAACACCTAAGAATAGTAGAGATAAGTACCAGGATATTGGCTGCACAGCACGTAAGCTGGCCTCACATGCTGGGGGAAAAGGCAGCTCAGATAGAGAAGGGAATACAAGTAACGTATAGTTGGAGGACCCACTCGGGATGGGAGATGTGTGCTGAAAGTAGACTATAGATTGAACACAGTGGCCACTTAGTATCTCTCTTGCAAACCACAGCATCCAAAAGGAGAGAAAGAACAAAAGAGAATGCCCTGCCACAGAGCTGGGTAGGGTGGGAGGGATACTGGGATCATCGGCTCTGGAGAATGTGCACTGATGGAGGGATGGGTACTCGATCATTGTATGACTGAAACACAAGCATAAAAATATGTAAATCTGTAACTGTACCCTCACAGTGATTCACTAATAAAAAAATAAATTAATTAAAAATTGTTTTAAACATTAATATTTTTAAAGTGAATTCTGAGGGATGCCAAGAAATAGGACAGTAGGTAAGGCACTTGCTCTGCATGCAGCTAATCTGGGCTCGATTCCATGCCTGAGTCCCACCAGGAGTGATTGATGAGCACAGAGTGAGAAGTAAGGCATGAGCACAGCCAAGTATGGCCCAATCTCTCCCACTCATTCCCAACCTATTCTTTATTATAATGAAATGGCACAGAGAGCTAACAGATCTAGGAGAATTATAGAGGGGAAATGTCAGTAGTAAAGTTTCTTCATGAAAATTTCAGAAACAATAGTAATTAGCAACCAAAGTGGAATACCTAGACAGGACAGTTAAGTACATTATGATGCTTGTGTGTGAGTTTGTGTATATGGGGGCAGACAACAGCTGGGTTTTGCAGAGCTTTATTTTGAGCTATTATTTTTAGGAGTTTGCATGCTGAGTTCATTCGTCATCTAGCCCACACATCTGGAAAGATGCTGGGAACCTCTGACATAGCTAATTAAAACAAATGGCTCTCGTTATGATAATATGAATGGCTAGGCAAGCAACATCTCACTCTTCCTTACCAGGTTCTACCAACATCTAATGGAAGAAAAACACCCACAATTCTTGCCTACCCTAGTTATTACAAGAGTGCTTGATGTACAGAGCTGACAAATGCCAGACAAAAAGAGGTTTAACTAAAAAGAAAGATGGTTCATTGTATTGGGTGTGGACACAGTTGGAGGTTTTATTTTAAAGGGATCATCTAAAATGAGCTTCATCTCCCTTCTGCCCTGATCTCATCTGCCCTGATCTAAAGAAAATGTGTTTGCATTGCTGACTTGCATGCATTTAAAAAAATAAATCCTTTCAGGAAACCTTGATGAGAATGATTCAAAGAGAGTTAATTAGATCTTCTAACCCTAGAAAATGCTGGCTGTTTGAAATATGGTCAGCACCTATTTGTTGCAGTATAAGGACTCCTAGACTAGCTTTCAGTCAAATATAAGTAAAAACTGATGAGATGAGAGAGGAAGAGAAGAGTTGGGAGGGTTTGAGAAGGAAGAAGTGATGGAATGAAAGAAGGGAGCAGTGATCATGGAAACATACTCAGCAGAAATTCCCTGTATTTGTCTTGCTAGTGGTTGTTCATTAAGAACATCCCGGTGGATCCAATGAATCCCCTATGAAAATACACAGAAAAACATGTTCATACTATGCATAAAAATAGGAAAGGTTTTGATATTAAACTTATCTATATTTCTAATATATCAGCCAGGATAAAGAAATTCTATGCCCTTTTGTTCTTACATTCACAGTAGCTGTAAGTTTATTAAATAGCATGCACAGGAAAGCCAGACAGCAGGAATATTGCTAGCCCACATGTTAACTAACTCAAATGAGAGGATTTCAATGCTTTACCCATGAGCCCTAGATTCTGAGCAAGCTGCTAAGATTCCAGTAAAGTAGGCTGGTAGGAGGAAATGGGAAAACAAATATGGGGAAGAATATCTATAGGCATATATTTGAGAGGATTATGCATGCTCACATATTTGCATATTAGAGAGCAGAAAGTAGAGTTAATTTGTAGAAAAGAGTACTTTCCAAGTAAACAGAGGAAGTAAATTAAAAAATATTTTAAGCAGCTTTTGAGAAAGAAATAAGAGAAAGATAGAACAGAGTGGAAAATCTGTCAGTTCTTTAGCACAAGTGTCAGGAACAGTGGGGAAAAAATTATCTTTTGTGTTGTCTATAGCATTGTAGCACTGTCATACCTTTGTTCATCGATTTGCTCGAGCGGGCACCAATAACATATCCATTGTGAGACTTGTTGTTACTGTTTTTGGCATATCGAATATGCCACGGGTAGCTTGCCAGGCTCTGCCATGCCGGCAGAATACTCTCAATAGCTTGCCGGGCTCTCCAAGAGGGACAGAGGAATCGAACCCTGGTCAGCTGCATGCAAGGCAAACACCCTACCCTCTGTGCTATGGCTCCAGCCCATATCCAGGTAAATTTTCTAGAAATAACCCACAGTATCTGGAGCTAACATTATAGCCCAAGATGTTTTATATCGATGGCTAACACTTTTAAAACATGTCTTATATGTAACATATTTAGATTGTATGTATTACTTTAGTATACTCTACATATTTATTCCATTGAAAACTTTTGGGAGACACCAAGTATTTTGTCCAGAATTATGTAACCAATAAATAGTAGAGTCAGATTTCAACTCAAGGCTGGATGATTATTTGTTTGCGCATTTATTATTTTATTTTATAATTATTAATTATCATAATTAAGTTTCTGAGTGCTCCAAATTTGTTTCTTTCTTTGCATTTTTCCTTTCACTTTTGATGTTTCTTGCATTGATTCTTGTAATGTGATAGTACAGTCTTCCCTTCCAGACAGTGTGGATTGTTTGAGTAGGAAAAGATGGCTGCCTAAGGTGATGTGAGGGTACTGGTATGGTGACACAGGAGGGGGGGGGGGTCCAGCTCAAGGAGAGTTTCCTTCTGCATGGTTCAGCATCTCCATGCAAATTCTATGAACGGAGGCCAGCATCGGCAAAGATTCCTGGGGTCTTTAATGGCAGTACTTCTTGAATGTCTGTAGCAGCATTCAGGAACACTGGGTTATTTGTTCTAGAAGTCTGCCAAGGACCAGCCAACCAGCTGTACTCTTGCAAAATATTTTGGCCAGGAACTACCTCTTGGCACTTTGTCTGGCTTACCAGCACCTGAGGCATGATGGATAGCCAGCCCAGTGTCTGCTCTATACAAGTCTGTGTAATAATCACTGATCTGGGACCTGGAGCCTGGTTGCTTACATAACCACAGCAGTTCTGGGATCTGGGTGCTGGGTCATCTGCAGCTATTCACATTCAGTGCCTGAGGCATGAGTGCACATTGAGTAGTCACAGAGCCAAGTACTGGAGTATGGTTATTTGCAGAGTGACAATAGCTCTGATACCTAGGGAATTTGCTAGCCCACATGGCCATGTGTGATATGTAAGCACATACCAAGCAACCAGGAAAGTGGGTGTGGGGCATGAACATGTGAGTGGCAATAGAAGTGCTGAATTAACAGGATAGTGGCAGTTTTGAGGGGCATGTGGCAACAATGGCTGTTGCTGACCTCAGTGCAGAAATTTGCCAGTGTTCTTTGTGGAACAAGCGACTGTGTCTACCCTGATGGACACTGCAAGTTTCATCACTCGGGAAGAAATGTATTTGTGATACTCGTGAGAGGACAAGAAACCCAGTATATGGCTCATCATTTACAGCATTGCAGGCCAGAAGACTTACATTGGTCAAACACCCATGGGAATAATTTGAGAAGATTCTGAGAATCTTTGAATGCTAACGCTTGGTTCACTGCACTTTTTTCTTCATGCCACAGTGACCAGGCCTATTCTGTTAAAAACCGTTCCATTATCACCCTGAAATTTATAAATTGTTTTTTCAAAACATACAGAAAACCCTGCATGTATAACTGAAGGGTGGGGAATGGAGTAGTCCCAAAGGGCTGGCTTCCTCCAAGTCCTTAGAGTCTTCTGTCCATATTTCACTACAAATTGCCTTCCCAGGGTCATAGAACAGTGGTGGGAAAGCCCATACGAACTTTATATGTTGAAAATCATGCTGTGTCCTTCTTAAAGCTCTCCAATTGCTTCCCGTAGTACTTGGGAGTGGGTGGAGGGATTCAAACTTCTTACACCGGCTTGTCATGTCATGAAGCCTCTGACTTCACATCCTCCTGAGATTTACTTATTTACACTTCAGGCACACCACTTTCATATTCCTCCAACAATATGCACACATTGATCTTTTACTGGTCAATTATTTCTCTTTCCTTTGCCCAGATTTTTCTTTGCCCATCTCTTTCCACAGCAGAATCCTTCTCTATATTCAGCTCTCAGCTCAGTTGTCTTCCCAAAGGAACATTCTCTGACACCCCCGATTCTACTTTGACCTACTTAATTCTTTGCATTTGCACTTCTCAACATCTGAGGTTTCACTTACTCATTTATTTGGTTGTTTTCCTATTTATTTATTCACACATTTGTTCACTTACTCATTTCTACAACACACCCTCAAGAACTTCAGTATCAATCTGGTCCCCGCAACCAGCATATGGCTGTTTAAATTAAATTAACTACAATTTTGAAATGAATTCAATTCCTCTATCACACTGGATATGTTTGAAAGGCTCATTGCCCACATATGGATAATGGTTATTACATTGAACAATGCAGATATACATTTCCATTACTGCAGAAATTTCTATCAGACAGGACTGATAGAAAAGCTTCAGAAGAACAGTGACAGAGTTTATCTTAATAACTGTTGAATCCCCCAGACAGTGTCTGATATGTAGCAAATTAACTCTTGAATAGTTGAATGAGTACATGAGGTAAGTAAATGGTGTAAATAAAAAGAGGTCTTAATCATCAGGAGTTACCACTTGATGACAAATGAAAGAGCTAAGCTGTTGATTTAATCTCTCTGTTTTTTTTTTTTTGTCAAGAAGTCTTCTCTGGAACATTCTAGAATTGTAAATTAGACAAGCCCTAGATACCAGGAAAAGTCAGAACTAATATTTGGAGAGTACCATCTTTGTTTCACAAAGAAACTATCAGCCAAGTGAATGAGCTAGTCCAAATTCCCATTTAAATTAGCGTCCTAGGTATTAACATAAAATCAGCTTTGACTTGGGATTGATTTACTTATTTAATACTTGTGCCCAGTGGGCGAATTTATGTACATAAAAGGCCCATGATATAAGTTCAAGTTACAAGGTACACACACGGTCTAAAATAAGTAGACATGTAAACATACAACTGTGATAGCCTGGGCCAAGTCTTCCAATACAAGTAGGAGGATGACTTTGTTCCCTCTAAGGAAATTTAGGTTAAGGGAGTAACATAAGAACTTCATTTTATGAAGACTTCTTCAGAGCAGTTTCATTATTCTTGTGTGTATGTCTGACCCTTTTGGTTATTTGGGAAAGTCTATAATTTCCTTCACAAGATTTAATTAAAAAGGGGGAGGGAAAGCTGGAATGACAATACAGTGATTAGAATGTTTGCCTTGCATGCAGCCAACTCTAGTTCTATCCCGGGATGGTCTCTTGAGCCTCACCAGGTGTGATTCCTGAGTACCTGTCAGTTGCAGTCCCAAAACCAAATACCAGATAAATAAATAATTTTAAATAAAAATACATAAGTCTTCAAAGAAGACAAACTAGATTAAAATACAATAAGCAGAATAAGAAGTAGAAACCAAATTTGTGGTACAGTAATACATGTTTCTTCTTCATTAAATGTATTCAATAATGATCTAGCAGCAGCTGTAGAAACTATGATTGTTTGGAATAGAGCAGAGCACACATGCCATTTGAGGTTATTTGCTGCAGCTGTATTGAGTTACAGAAATGTCTGTGATTTTATATGAAGCCAAACTCACTGCTTCTGCAAATGATATGTTTGTTTGTTTTCTCCATGATAGAAGGCTATGGTAAATTCCAATTAGAGATGATTAAAAATAAAGTTATAATTTCCTTTAGTCATGTGATTGGACCATTAAATTCTATTCCTGAATCCAGATTGAGATTGGAAATGTAGAACATGTACTTGAGGATGGAAAGAATTGAGGTGGGTGTTATAATGCTGGAGGCAGGGAAAGCAATTAGGAAGATACTGTCATCATTTACTTGAAAAATGAAACTGTGTGTTTCCATTAAAACCAAGGTACCACAAAACACTTTTAAAACAGGTCATTTCAAGGGTAATTATTTGTATATGAAATCATTTATTGTAAGACTCTTGTAAATATAACCCTCTATTTTATTCACTTTAATTGCATTAAAAACTTTGAGATAGAAAACTAGAGGCACAGTACTTCTCTGAGAAATACAGTTGTGTTAGTTCTATTTTAAAGTGGATTTGGATCTTGGCCAAATAAAAACTGAGTACAGTTGATCCTTGAATAACCTGGGGGTCAAGGTCACCAAGTTTCATTTCTACTCCACAAAGTTGAAAACTACAGTATAAGGTGACTCCCCCTAAACTTAACAACTAATAACTTGCTTTTGACAAGCCTTTCATAGTTAAGTTTTCATTGTCAATTCACAACACCTTGTTTGCTTTATATATTATTTTGTATTCTAACAGTAAAATAAGGTAGAGAAATTAAAATACTACTAAGGGAATCACATGGAAAGTACATTTGTAGTATTATACCATTTTTATTTATACTAGTCTAATAGCATCTGTTTGAAGAAAAATACAAATATAAGTGAAACCCTACAATTCATTACCATGTGGTTCAAAGATCAGTTGTTATTTTACCATATATTGCTGTAGGAAAAAGATCTCTTTAGTACTTTTTATAAACTTGTTTTTCTTTTAAACATGAACCTATGCTCGAGAACACATGTACATGCATGAACACATGTTTACATGTATGTCTGCACATATGCATATATTGTTATAGGCTTGCATATATGACTATATGTTTTATGCATAGGAGTAGGTATGCATATATGTTCATAAGCACATGTTCACATTGTATGTTTGTATGTGTTCATATACATGAACACAAATGGTTTAATATCTTGGCATTGGCAATAATGAGAAATAGTCCAGTTCTGAAATAAGTGAATTTTGTCGATTTGTGTTAAATATTTCAAATGCAGGATATTTTAGGACTGAGAACATGTAATAAAGGAACAGGGCTCCTGAGAGTTACCTTTAAGATCTGCTTATTTCATGATTTGAACTTCTGTTTTGATGTGAAGTCTTAAGCTATACTGTCTGTTTTATGGGAACTTTTGGAGTTTTCTAAGCTCTAGGCAGAAGTTTCAAAGCATATTTTCCTATCCTCCATTTTTATTTTCAATAGCGGTGTTAGAGGGAAATATTGGAGAAGGAAGGGTTTGAACTCAATTATTACTCCAGTTATTACTAATCTTTGCATTTTGCCTCTGCATACAAAGACCACTTGCTTTGACATGAAGGTCTTCCAACTTTTGCTGAGCACAGAGCTTTGTATACATTTGGTCTGTATGTGAAATCAAACAACAGGTTTTGGCATATAAATGCTTAGTACAGCTTAAATGTTATTATTACCTACATATGAAATGCATGCATACTCTCTTTATAAATGGAAGTGTTTATATGCAATAGCTTTGTAGCTTTGTTATAAAATAAGAAATTATGCATCTATTAGATATGACTTAATTGAAAATAGAGACATAGTTTACTTCTATTTGAAATGCACTGAAAGATAGAGTTTTGATGAATGTTCATATTCCTTGTCTAAACAATACAAATCAATTGGGATTAAGCTTGAACAACATATGAAGCCCACTGTTCTTATTGAACTCCCAATATTTTCAAAGAAAATCTTGATCTCAGTCCCGGTCAGAAGGGCAAAAAGCATGAACTCCTTTCCCCATACTATATCGAAGAACAAAAAAAAAAATGAAAATTCAACAACAGTGAGGAGAGAGAAAGCTCTTCACAGCTGTAGGCCGTTGGGGATTGCTATTTCACTGAGTTAAAAGTTCAGTTGCTATCGCTTCTAGATTTCTAGCTAACCCTGTGGGCAAAATGGGAAGGTTACTTTGCTGTAGGGCATTTCAAACAAACTGAAAGAGATGGAGTGAAAGAGATGTGCGTTTATGGGTTCCTTGGTGATATGTCAAAAGAGTGAATCTGCTGTTATTCCTTCCATTTTTCCCTTGGAAGATAAGAGCTGTCACTTCTTATTTATCTTATAGATGGAAGCATTGGTGTATGGTGAAAAAGGAAGAAGTAGAATTTGTTCTTGAAAAAGTATCCCATAATGATACAATACAATCTCATCTTATATACCTTTTCAGTTATCACATGGCCAATTATCATAACCTAATAGGCTTAACAGTAATGTCTGCTTATTACTTTTTACAGTTCTGCACATCAGAAATCTGGCATAGTGTGACTGGAATTATAGTCCAGGGTATCATAGGCTGAAGTCAATGTGTCAGTCAAATTTATATTTATTTAGAAACCAACTAGGAAAAGAGAGTGCTCTCTTCAAAGAGTTTTTCCAGGTTGTTTCAGAATATATTTCCTTGTCAATGTAGAACTGAGGCTGTCTTTGTCTTGTTGACTCTTAGCTAGAGAATATTCTCACATCCTTGTCACAAACTCATATAGGTCATACAGAGCCAAACATTGGTATTGACTTTGCTACTATACCTGACTTCCTGTTGGGTAATAAGCAAGCGAAGGACTATTCAGGGCCTCCTGCTATTCTGTCAAGCCAATCAGAATAATCTTGTATTAAGATGAACTGATTTGGGACAATAACTACTTGAGCAAAATTCTTTTGCAGCAGTACATATATTTGTGTTTAACTCAATATCCTGGAATCTTTGGGGACCATCTTAAATGTCTCCCTAAATATATACATATGAAAGGTATAAGCTTGCAGGCACTCAAATAGCAGGATGGATATTTAATAAGAATCTACCATGGTAAGGTTATTCTTTTCTATGCGTGTCTTTTGGGAGAAGAGGGGCACATCAGCTGTGTTCAGGTCTATGCTTTGTCTACACTTTGTCTATGCTCAGGTAGTGCTCCAGACAGTTACAGGGATCCACCCAGACCTCCTGTCTGAAAGCTTATATTCAGCCCATTGAACTATCTCTCTGGCCCATAGAGAGCTGATTTTCTTGGGCTTCCATTCTAGACTGTGGGCTAATGGAAACCTTACATTGATTAGCATTTCTTTTTTCATTGTTTTTCTGACCCTTCCATTTTACAAATTCGACAATGAAGGCTCCTTGGTTTCAATAAAGCATCTAAGGGTCACAGAGCATTATCATATCTTGTAAGAATTACAGGAATCCTTTGAGAGAGTCTAATTAGTCTGGAACCATGTAAGGTTTGAACCACAGATAGAAATAGTTTGGGAAAAATTCCTGAAAATCAAATTGAAAATAGATTTTAAGGAAAAGGTGTAATGTGGAAGAGACAGCAATAACCACCAAAATATCATCATCTAGCTATTCTATTAGACCCTTTATCCAATGACCAAATCCACATAACTTATGCTGTCCCTGTTGGGTAGAGAAATGTGAGGTTTTAGAGTCATACATTGGAGCAGGAACAGGAAATGGCTAAAGTTAATTTTCTCAACATAGCTTCTAGAAAGTAAGAGGTTTATGCCTAGAATAGTATCTGGGGAATTTTAAGAAAATAAGATACCAAATTAATAATTCATTCCTCTTGAAAGTGAAATAGAGAAAAGGAAATGAACTGTTATCTAAGTCTGTCAAAATAGACTTGTAGAAATTAAACAAATAAACTATACTGATATAAGAAAGAAAGGAGAAGCTGAAGTGAGGAGGGGCTTGCTTTTGCACATGACTCACCCTTTAAAGCAGCTTTATGAAAAAGAGAAAGGAGCAAAGACACTTTTGTGGGTTATGGCAGTGTGCAAGGGGGCACCAGCAGCTGGCTTTGCCTCTATTTTAGTGTTAGATTTAGTGTTAGATGTCCTGCCTTTCATATTTCCTCCCAATCTCCTCCTCAAATGGATTGGGATATATTAGACCATCTCTGACCACTTTCACGGGTTGTCAAGGTAACTATTAAACTGTCAGAGCACCAGTAGTTATGATTTTGATGTTAAAGTATTATAATGATGTACTGAGCTACATTAGCACAGCTGTCACCTAGGACTAACCTGGGCTTGCTCCCTGGTTGTAATAAAAGGAGAGACCTTGCAGGGAACATAAAACTGTGTGGAATTTGGCCTCACCATAAATTTGGCCATGGTGAAGGTCTGCTGGACATTTTGTTAAAACACTAGGAAAATGTGTTTCCTAGCATTTAAAGTTTCACTTCTCTCTGTCTTTTTTCATACTCTCATGACCTCAGACATACCATTAACCATCTTCAGAGCCAACATGTGTGAAATGTGATAGTAAATACTTTTCATGGGAAATGTCTTTTCACAATAATTAGATAATGTCATCAATTACACAGATGGTGCATCCCCAGTACAGATACTTGAGAATATTTGTCTTATCATCATTGGACCATTTCCTCTGGTAATCCCAGCAGTTTTTATTTTTATGACCCAAATTAAATTACTAAATAATATCATCAGATATTTGGGAAGGCACCCTTTAAGCTTATCCTTCAACTTTACTATCTCTCTTCTCCTTTGTCAAGCAGGAAATAAATGAGTGGAGGTGCTTGGATGATATTAGGGCCTATTGTTTTCCCTGCTGTGTTTGTAACCTACCTTTGTTTCTCTGTTTACACTAGTTCAAAGAGATGAGAAAATCCATTATTCTAGCACTGCAAGTCTTCTATGTAAATTTTGGTTAATTAAAATTTCAGGCTATTTACAGAAACAACTTCATTTAGCATATTTCACTCTTAAAATATACTCAATTATGCAAGGGTGAAACTGATACCTATATAAAGTCTGATTTTTCTTATGGATATAAACTTTTTCAATACAGTTGTCTTTGTTCCCAAGTGATAAAACAATAGCCAGACCAAACAATTTAATGTTGAGTCACAAAGCTGATCAACTTCCGATCTAGAAAAAGTATGGTTCTCATCACCCACCATCTCCTTCAACCAGTGTCTCACTTTAGGATCTGTTATTTATAATGCACCACTCTTGATTATCCTTGGACTAAGCCAATATGAAATGCTTTGAACACTTTTAGAAAGGTGTGGGTAGTGTTTGGTGGATAGGTGATAACTATACCTGCCTAGATAGGTTTCTAATTCTCCAAATTTGGGTGGAGGAGGAAACTCTCAGGAGGTGATCAAGTGACCCGAGTCATCACTCCCAAAAATTCTTGAACAACTGGTTATAAGAAAACAGAAAATTAAAATAAAATGCATATGACTTGTCCAAAAGTATGCAGCTAATGTACAGTGCATTTAGGGAATAAAAGCAGTGTGATTCTAGAGCTTCCACTTTTGACATCCCGCTATAATCCCTCCTGTGTCTGGTTTTAATGACTGGACTCACAATCTACAAGTTTAGCATGCAAAGTACAATGAGCAGAGCACATATAAAATAAAATTCTGACCCATAAGATGCAGCAACTGGCCAGGAATCCAGTCCATTATAGTTACCAGTCTGAGAAGTCAGATGACCAGCTCTGTCACTGTCATCCAGTTGCTCACCGATTTGTGATTTGCTCGAGCGGACACCAGTAACGTCTCCATTGTGAAAATTGTTGTTACTGTTTTTGGCATATCAAATATGCCACAGGTAGCTTGCCAGGCTCTGCTGTGCAGGTGAGATACTCTTGGTAGCTTGCTGGGCTCTCCGAGAGGGCCAGAGTATTCCAACCTTGGTCGGCTGCCTGCAAGGCAAATGCCCTACAGCTGTGCTATCACTCCAGCAACCAGCTCTACCAATAGATTTAAGAAGCTGTATAGTAATCCCTGTAACAATAATTCCAAACAACTGGTACTTGAAAAATAACTGATATCTTTTCTTCTTCTTTTGCTCCTATTTTCACTATAAGCCCAATGTAAAGTACCCCAATGTAGATATCATTATGCAATTACGCAAAATGCCCACTTCTTCATTGCACTTATAGCTCCTTTAGACTAATAACCTCTAGTTAGGGTATACCTAAAGCCTTTCTCTTTCTTTGCTATGGAGCATTCCCTATCCTCTCTGTCAAACACCTGTGACGATACTAACGCTCTTGTTCTGAGTAAATAGGCTTTGTTTGTTCTTGAATTGGTGCTCTGTTTATTTCCACATAAATGTCTTGGATAAGAAAATAAATGCTAGAATGAGAATATGAGTCTTGGATAGGATGTACCAGAAGGTTTTGAGTATTGAAGTTCATTCTTAAGTAGGCACTCCCATATGTTAATCTGAAATCCCTACACTGTGAAGTGAATATAAGGTTTTTTAGGAAAATTCACGAAGTGAAAAGATTCAAGGTATGAGAAGTAATCCTAAAAAAAAATCCTACTTGTAATATGTAAAAGAATGTAGCATCAGCTACTAAAAATGGGGAAAGATTGTGGGAAAGGGCTAGCAAGCTAGTGCATCAGGTAAGGCACTTGTCTTCCACTCAGCTGAACTCGATCCCCAGCACCCTATATGGTCCTCTGGACTCCACCAAGTATGATCCTTGAGCACAGAACCAGGAGTAAGTCCTGAGAATCAGTGGATATAGTTCCAAAGCAAACAAAAATAGATGGTAGGGGATAGGAGAAAACCAGGCAGTTGAATTATGAATGTTAAAGGAAGAGATATTTTAATTTTTTTTTTGCTTTTTGGGTCACACCCAGAAATGCACAGGAGTCACTCCTGGCTCATGCACTCAGGAATCACCCCTGGCGGTGCTCAGGGGACCATATGGGATGCTGGGATTTGAACCCGGGTCGGCCGCGTGCAAGGCAAACACCCTACCCACTGTGCTATCACTCCAGCCCCGAGATATTTTAACTTTGTTGCAAATATTTTTAGGGCATTTGGGGAGACAGCCACCAGTACTCAAGGTTTACTCCTGGATTTGTGCTCAGGGACACTCCTTCTGGAGTTTAAAGACTGCTACAGCATAGCAGGGATCCAACAGAGTCAGCCACATAATTGGCAAGTGCCCCACCCACTGTACTATCTCTCTGGCCCAGGAAGAGAAATATTTAAAAATTATTTTTAAGAGAATTAAGTGACAAACAACATGCTTCTGTGCCTTGAGTGAACATAGAAATATGGGAGTCCATTGTGCCCTAAGATAAACTAGTTAAATATGTGGATTCCAGAAGAATGGAGTCAGAATTAGAAAACATGAGGAAACGAAAACTAAACTTTAGAGAAGTTTCCACAAATTGGGGTGCAAAGAGCATGCTGGGATGGAGTAAGATATAAAGATAAGAGGTTACCTGAGACAATGAATCTATGGGTGTCCATGTGAGTCCATTTAAAAGGAGTGGGCTGGGTCAGAGAGGTATAGAGGTTCTGGTGATTACCTCCCACACAGCCAAGTTTCCCTGCACCCACCAGGACTAATCCCTGAGCACAGAGCTAGGAGTGAGCCCTGCACACAGCTGGGCATGGCCCTAAAACCAAGAAATAACATAACATAACAAACATAATATAAAGGAGTGTATTGATTTTAAGGAAGAGGATACTCATCTATCTTCTATCTAGATGGTTATAAGTTCCATTAAAAGACTGGAGGGAAAGGGATCTAAAGCTTAGATGATAGAGGAATAACTTCTAATCTAATAGGAGAGAAGATGAATACTATTGTCTAAGTTAGAGTTCATTTGGAAAGCTATTTTTTCAGTAGTCTGAAGGTATAAATATTTCAAACAGTCACTATGGAAATTGAAGAGGTGGTTTATCAGGGAAGTGATGTATAGTAAGTCAAGCATAGTTTAAAAAACCTTTTTGAGTTTTACAACCTTAAATTTATAGTTATATCAGTAAATTGATTTAAGAATGTAGAATTATGCATCATAACTGACTTGGAGCAATAAAGTCAACAGAAAGAGACCAACCAAGGTGGGCTGAGTGGGAAAAAGAACATTCCTGGAATGAGGTTAAATTTGTTTGGAGGGTATATAACCCAATTAATTTTTGATGGTAAACTATCCCTAGTCCTAAAAGGTTTCAGAAAGACTAGAAAGCTTTACCAGATTAGCTTGAGTCACTTCAGTGTATCAGGTTGCCTTAGAATAGTCTCCTAAAAATACTTTTAGTGTTTTATTGGATGGAAGCCAATTTGCTTGGGGAATAATACAAAGACAACATTTTCAAAGATTTGTATGCTTTCAAGTAGTCTTGGAGGTCTCAGCCTCGGGTCCCACACACCTGGGTTCCTCTGCCAGTACCTTCATGCTTGAGGCTTGTCCGAATGTGTGGAGAGGGGCCTGGAGCATGGCTGTGGCTAGGCTCTTGAGGTCTTCGGTCTCAGGAGCTCTGCTTGGGTCAGGGAGGGAAGTTGAAGCCCACCCCTTCCAAGGAGCTCTGGGGAAAACAGCCAGGTGCGGCGGGCAAGAGACACACATCGGATCGGAACTGGGCCTCTTTTGCCCAGATTTCCCATTTTCCAGTAGCTAGGCGGTCACACCCAGGAACTGCCCCCAGCACCATGTAATCCCACTAACAGCCAACATCCAGAGACTTAAAAACAAGCTCCCGAAAGAGAGTGACGCAGAGAGTCTCTTGCCCGAGTGCCTGGCTGTCTTCCCCGGGGCCCCTGGGAGGGGGTGGGCTCCAGCTTCCCTCCCTGCCCCGAGCAGAGCTCTCCTGACCCTGAAAGAGCCTCCAATTCGGCATCGTTAGGGAGGACAAGTAAAGAGAGGCTTCTAAAATCTTAGGGCTGGGATGAATGGAGACGTTACTGAGACCACTTGAGAAATTCGATGATCAACGGGATGATGATGATGATGATGATGATGATGATGATGATGATGATGATGATATATGCTTCCAATTTTTTCTATTGCTTTTTTGAAATGTATGTTATATGTATCTTAGGAGCATGAGTTTCAAAATGAAACAAGGAAAAACATGATATCACTGTTGCATAATAATAATTATTATTAGCATTAATAGAGTACTTACAATGAGCAAGACATCCCAATCACTCTTGGGCAACAGAAAGACTAGAAAGCTTTACCAGATTAGCTTGAGTCACTTCCCAAGTGCCATGTAATTTAGATAACACCATGATTTCCTCTTGCAGCCGATGAAAGCAATGTTTGTAAAGGCTTGTAAAGTTTGTAAGTGACTCCTGGTGCTATGGCTTTTAGGAAGTGATGGGGTAGGATGGCAACTCAGAACCTTCTCAGGCAAAATTGTAATGCCAGCAAAAGTGATTGTCAGCCTCTTTCCAGTTCGTTTGACAACTTGCCTCCCTTTCAGTTTTATTTTCTCATATCTTGTCTGGCCCTCTCACCTCCCTGAGATAACACATCTATCCAACTGAGGCAACGAAGCAATCTTGGTTAATGGGTTAATCATGTTCTCCCAGACATCATATTCATAATTGATTAGGAACCATTCTGGAGACAGTGGCTTAAATCAAAGGAATGGCCCCAGTGGAGCTTTTAATCTCCCACTTTAAGCTATTCTGTACTATAAAACTGCAGAAGAGATAGCAATACTGTGTTCACACATTATGGTCATAAAATCAAAATTTCAGAAGCTTAGGATGAAGTCTATCTCAACATTTTAATATATCAATAAAAATGAACAGGTCTGGATGAATGGGAGAGCAGGGTATGACACAAATTTTGTTTTCTTCAAAGCTCATGCTAGTTAGGAGGCTAGTACTTTGATTTGACTGTTGAACTTTGCTATCAGAAGAGATTACAGATACTCTTGTTCATTTAGACGTGAATACTCTTATGCATGCATTGAAATTGCTTTAAATTTTGTTCTTGTGTGTTTAGTTGCAGCTTTATAATAAAGTATAATTAACAAAATTGCAATATATTTAAAATTTATATCATAATGATTTAATAATTATATATGTTGGAAATTGATTGTCCTCAATTAATCAATGCATCCATTATTTCATCTATTGTTTCTTGGTGTGAAATATATTTCTTAACAAACTGGACATATTCCACTTTCTGAATCTGAAAACATAATAGAAAATGAAAAAGAGGGAGAAAAGGCCACGGCAGTGGCCTATATCTTCATAGTGAAATAACATTGACTTAGAAGTTCAGCAGAAACAGCATAAAATACCCAAAGATTGGTTCCCACATAAAAAAATCTTGTGGACCAGGGAGATAAGTCAAAGGGCTAGTATGCAGGTTTGAATGCCAGAGGCCTAGTTCAACCCCAACATTTTGTTCTCTGAGCACCACCAAGAGCATCATCTGAGCACTTATGTGGAAGTAGCTCCTAAACACTGCTAGTAGGGCTCCCAAACAAAACCAAAAGAGTTTGGTAAATTTTTAAAGAGAGTATATTAAGACAAAGCAGTTGAAAATACATTTTGTTTATTTGTTTGGCTAATGTGGTTATTCTCAGGGCTTACTCCTGACTCTACAGCCAGGGATCACACCTGGCAGTGCTTGGGGATCATATGCAGTGCCAGGGATCAACTGAATCTGGATTTGTTGCATCATTTTTTGTGGGGTATTTTTCAAAATTTTATTTTATTAAATCACCATGAATTACAAAGTCGTTCATAGTTGGGTTTTTGACATACAATGTTCCATCCCCAATCCTACCGCCAGTGTTAATTTCCCTCCACCAGTGTTCCCAAGTTCCCTCTCCGACCCTCCCCTAACCCCACTCCAGCTCCAGCCTGACATCTTAACAGGTACCTTTTAAAGTTGGTTATTAAAGTTGGGTCTTGTGATTTCAGTGTTGTTGACTCTGTGGTTTGGATATTTAGCACTATCTTTCCTTAAGACCACCAATGTGCCTGGGTCCCCTTAGCCCCTAACCCCATTGTTTCTCATCTATCTCTTCACTCCTCCCCTTAACTCTTTTTCTTTCCTTTCCTTTCTATACACTGAGGCAGAGCGTGATCTAGACATCCTCACCTTAGACCCTTGCTTATTCTCATGCAGTTACTCTAAATGCCACATATAAGTGATATGATCCTTGTATTCATCATTCTTCTTCTGGTTTACTTCATTTAACATGGTATCTTTCAGTTCCACACATGTTGCAGAAAATCGCATTATTTAATAATTCTTTATATCTGTGTGTTTTTCCATTGTGTATATATAAAACATCTTCATGATCCACTGATCTGCCATTGGACGTCTAGGTTGATTCCAAATATCAATTATTTTACTGCAGTAGTGCTGCAATGAATAGTGGTGCACATACATCCTTTTGAATGAATGTTTCTCCGTTGTGGGGATACATACTCAAAAGTGGCATTGATGGGTAGTAGAGTACCTCAATTTTATTTTATTTTATTTTATTTTTTTTTTGTTCTTTAGTCAGTACATGTTTATTGAGAATGTACTGGGTGCCAGAGTACCTCAATTTTAAATTTATTGAGTACACTCCATACTGTTTTCTACAGGGCTTGAACCCCTGACGGCATATGTTTTGTCAGGACTGGAATGATACTGAACAAATGAATTGGGAATATAGGAGATGGGAGCCAGATGAGTCAAGATAGAGGAATAAATCTATCAGTCAGTTTGGACAGAGACTGAAGCAAAATAAGAACATGGAGCAGATGTCAGAGAACCCCAGGGAACAGCAAACAGAAGTGAGCAGAGGGAGTAAGAAAAATACGAACACCTACACACAGCCGGTGTTGATTAGCTTTCTACACAAGAAACACAAAGGAAAATCACTTTAAAATCACTTTAGAAAAGCAAAGGGAAAAAATATGAAAATTCTCCCAGACTTCCCCCCGCCCATCATCTATCTCTCTTATTTCTAACATGCATTTCTCCCATGTTGTTGTTCCCTCTGGTCTTATTATCCTCTCTGTTATCACTCAAATGTTTCTTTTTCTTTTTTGCCCTCCGATGATCTTCAGAAATCCCACTTCCTCCATAAACTCTTTCTTGACTAAATGAAAAGAGCTCATGCTGACTTTTCCTCCTTAGAGCAGACTATCAGCATGTCTCCTAGTGCACAGCATGTCTGCCTGGCTGCCGAGAGCTATCCTTGATGTAAATACAGCATGACCAGTGCTTTCAACAACCCATTAGCTGTTGACTCATCATGCAGTGTACATGTATTTATATGTGTGCACATGTAACCATGTGCATGTAAGCATGTGCACAACAGTGATTTAATGGACTTTAAAATGTATAAGCTGTGACTGGAGAGATAAAACATGAGGTAGGAGGCTGCCTTTGCATGTACCTCACCTGAGTACCATCTGTGGCATTCCATGTGATCCTCCAAACATCACCAAAAGTGATTCCTGACTGCAGAACCAGGAGTAACCCCTGAACATCATCAGGTATGTCCCCCAAACCAAAAACTAGGATAAAATAACTCCTACTCATAATGTGATGTGGAGATGGAGTCCTTATGTTAAATGTGCTCTTATGGGTGGTATACTAATCGTGGTATACTAATCTTATAGGACTATAGCCCTAGAAGAAGAGGGAGAAAACTAGCCCACTAAACCCTAATGAGCTCTCCATTCCAAATATAGCCACCAAGACCCCAAATATAGCAATACTGCAAGTTACAGTTTCTACCGGACAAAGTTGGAGTGAATTTATCTAATAACCTCGAGGACTGAGCTTCTCTGCCAATTAGGCCTGTATTTTTCACATTCTTTAGCATTTCTCTTTTTAACTAGAGCTCTAACCACTCTCTGCTACTCCGTGAGGACATAGTGAGAATACAGGTAAAGAATTCTCATTAGAAACTGATCCCTGGTACCTCCAGAAGTGATCTCCGAGCACAGAGCCAGGAGTAAACCTTACATACCACTGGTTGTGGCCCCAAAACAAGAAAAAATAAATAAACTGAACCCCACATTTTGAAATTTTCAATTTCCAGTGTTGAGAAGATTGATTTCTGTTGTTTAAGTCACCCAATCTGGGATATTTTGCCTAGCAGTTAAGTGACAACATTAAGAAGAATATTGGCTGAATTTAGGTCATCCACATTAGAATGAAACTCCCACAAGGCAAAGGTTGCTAATTTAATGCTATTCACAATAAGGAGCATGGTACTTTTGTGAAGTTAGGACTTTTTAGTACCAGTAAGTTCTGCTTTTAATTCAGTGGTGATGGATATCTCCTTCCTATTTTGCTCTAGGAATCAGATAACTCCCCTTTTACCATCTCTTCTACCTCCCCTGAACTTCCAATTACCTGTGACCAAGATCCCAAATATAGCAATACTGTGAGTAATGGATTCTACAGGACAAAGTTGGAGTGAATTTAATTTATTTCACTACCTCAAGGACTTAGTTCCTCTGCCAATTAGGCATGGATCTTTCATATTCTTTAGTATTTCTCTTAAATTTACAGCTCAAACCAGTCACGTGCATTTTTATGTAGAATTTTTGAAATTGTTGTAGAACTCAACACGGATAAACTATTTTAAGTAAGAACTGCAGTTATTAAGAAATGGGTGTTGTGTGACAGCCTAATCCAAAATGTGCTTCACTACCTTAATCACTGTTGAAAAACTGCCTAGGAGAAGCCTGGAAATTAGATGCTGTTAAAAGGGGTGGAAGGACAATGCTTCATTCTCCTCTGGCCTTGCACACCCACTCACTGGTAATTTACATCCCCACATCCTTGTGGTGACTCAGAAAGAAAGAGGGCAAGCCCTGTAGGGCTTCTCTTCAAGGGGGGAATAAATGAGCCCTAACAAATGTATACTCTGAACCACTAACATTCCAATATAGCAACATGGACTCCCTAAAAGAATTTTATTAACAAAGTTGGCCTCCAAAGGGAAAAATGCATGCATTTGCCTGCTGTAAGACTTCAGAGGCGAAATAAAGGAGAAAATGGCAGTGAGCAATTAGGCAGGCAAATTGATGGCTACATTCCCTTTGTGGGGTGAGGGCAAGAGGGAGCTCGTATTGAGGTCTTTTTTTTCCTTCTCTCTTTCTCTGTTTTTTTTTGGGGGGGGGAGTTATGGAGATGGGGCACACCAAAAGATGCTTAGGGCTGACACCTGACTCTCTGGTCAGGTATCATTCATGGCAGGGCTTGGGGGCATCGTATGGGATACTGGGTATCAAACCCTGGCCAGCTGCATGCAACGCAAACAGCGTACATATTATACTCTTGTTCCCCAAGATCTTTGTTCTCTTAAAATCACTTGTTTTCCTACATTATACATCAACACCCTAAAAGCCTTTCTTGTATGAGATTTTGACTTGTATGTATTAATTGACAAAACTGATTCCCAGTTCTTACAGGGTGCTTGCCTATCAGGGAGAACGCAGAGGAGCGCAGGCTCAAACCCAGCTAGTGGCATTCCCTCCTTAGTCTCATCTCACCAAAGAGGTTCTGAAGTCATGTGCCAGGACCCAGCGCTGTAAACTCACCTGGAACCATAGCTCTTCCTCTACATGTCTACCTGTCCAGCACTGCAACTTGGCTGAGATTAGAGATTGTAAGATATAAACAAGACTAAATTAAATTGCCATCTATTTATCACCTTAACTTGTACACTTAAGAGAGTGGAAGAGTGAGTTAGTGGCACACACCAGGGTAATAGCACAAACCAAGCATATCTCGAGTGAATGGAGGTATGTGTTTACCTTAGTCCAGAAAACATAGAAAAGGTAAAAGTTGTTTTTTCATTATAGAAATGAGACTTGAAAACAACAAATTTATCTGAGTACATGTAAAAAATAAACACTATCTATCCCACGTATGCACAAGCTCAGTGCCTTGTGTTTTAACAGGCTTTCCAAGTGATTATAAGTGCTAGTATTTAAGATCCATTGTGCTAAGTCCTAAAGCAAGCTTACTAGGGAGATTTCCAAGAAATTTGCTGGTTGTGACTTTCTCTCTGATAGAAAAAGAAGCATAGATATATCTAAGAGCATCTGCAGATAACTGATAATCCCACTATATTTCACAGAAGTCTAGCAGTTGTTTATTAGAGCCTTCACATGTTGACTAGTTGCCTGAGTCTGAATGAGGTAATATCTATAGGAGTCACTTGTAGGATTTTGTAAAAATTTAGTTTCTTATAAGTAGACCTCCTGGAAAGCATGTATATTGTCTGTCTTTCAAATATGTATGTTGAACCAACACAGTTGCAGAAGGTCAAATGTAAGAGGAAAGGCAGGACTTCTTGGCTGTATGACTTTGAGCCATCAAATTCTAAATATTCATATATCATTTTAGTTATCAATGTTGCATTATCAAACAACTCACAAATCCCTTTGGTGAGAGAGACAAGAGTCACAGATTTCTTGCTGTGCATTATGTCTATCATGGTCTGGTGGGATTAAAGGATTGAGAATTTTTAGGGTCTAGAGCTAGAAATTAACTAAAAAACCAGAGTTCCTATTCCCCTCCCCCCAAAAAAATTTCCAAATGGATTTGAGGTGTGGAAAAGGTGGTCAGACTAACTGAAATAAGTCATAAGAAGAATAAATATCAGCATCTCAAGCATACATGGGATATAGAAAAATAAAGTGGGAAATAAAGTGGAAGATAAACAAACCCTTTCTTTGACTCTAACTGAAGAGCTGGGGTTACCAGAGGTACGAACTAGAAAACTACATTGGATGCAGTGCGGTACGATGTAAAATGACCCCTAACGCATCTCTTCCTTTGATTTTTTGCACTGGAGACCATGGCATATGCAAGTCAAGTTCTCTATCATTAAGATAAATCCCCAGCCCATAAAAAGAACAGTATTTTAAACAAACATTATCTCAATATTTAAAGACAAAACAAGTAAAACTCCCAAACATTGCATGTAGTGACACTCAGAACTATTACAATGACAATGTAAGCTCCCCTGCATCACTCAGCACTTTGATCTTTGCTGATCTGTGTGTTCCTACCCATTGTCTCCATAATATTCTTGAAGATTTGACCTCATTTTGAAATCAGTATTACATTTCTTCGTGGTGCTTCAGATATCTCACCTTTTTAGCATCTTCTTTTTAGGTATGTAGTTTTAAAATATAAGAAATACTTGACAAACATTAGTGATTATGTCAACTGTTTGCCTCAGAAATCACATTTCTGCCTCTAATTTTGTTGTCCTCATTTACTGATGTATGAAATGCTAGTGGAATTACATGATACTCTCCTGAAAGAATTTTAGATTTGGGGATTATTATTATTTGGTTTTGGGGTCATATCTGGTAGTTCTCAGGGCTTACTCCTAGATCTGCATTCAGGAATTGCTCCTGACAGGCTCAAGGGACCATACAGAATGCTGAGAATTGAACCTAAATTAGCCACATGCAAGGCAAGCACCTTACCTATGCTATACTATCTCTTAAGCTCTTGATTTGGTAATTATTTTAAGGCACTCCACAAGAAAAAACCCTTTAAGGAAAAAAAGGTAAAGTTTTTTTTTTTTTTAATAAAGAATGCTCATCTCCATGCAAAGGAAAAAGTGTTCTAGAAAAGTAGTTTACAACCTTTTTTAAAATTGAGGATTGGCAGTTAATTACAATCACTGTGATTTTCAACCTTCCACACTAGTAAAACAGCACCAGTCAGCAGGAAGGTGGTTGAAAAGCAAAATTTAAGAGTATCTCTCAGCACTGTAGCACTGTCATCCCGTTGTTCATCGATTTGCTAGAGCGGGCACCAGTAATGTCTCCATTGTGAGACTTGTTACTGTTTTTTGACATATCGAATATGCTTGCCAGGCTCTGCCATGCGGGTGAGATACTCTCAGTAGCTTGTGGGGCTCTCCAAGAAGAATGGGGGAATCGAACCTGGGTCGGCTGCGTGCAAGGCAAACACCCTACCTGCTGTGCTATCACTCCAGCCCCTGTGCTATCGCTCCAGCCCCTGTGCTATTGCTCCAGCCCATATCTCAGCAACCAAACCTTAATCTGGAAGTAAAAACCTTTCTCATGCTCACAACTCATTAGCCAGAACTATGTGAAGTTCTTACTTTACATTGTTCATTGGTTCTTAGAAACTTACTTTAAGTGAAACATTATACAAGAAAAGCAGTTTCTTGAATAAATATAATTTTAATCCACGTCATCTAGGATTTACTTTTCTCACTAATGTTATCACAAGTAATGCTAATGGCATTATTCAAGGGCATACTGCATTTACGTCCATAATCCAATCGGCCATCAGCTATTAAACAGCATAAATTGCCTGCTATGAAATGTTCGTGAGTGGGATAATAGATGAAGAGGTATAACAGGAGAGATAAGATGACCCCATCTCAGAGTGAGGAAACAAATTATTTGACCCCAAGGTGACGGTGTGTTGGACTATCACTGGTAGCAAGATGCAGTGCACATCTAACCTGACCTTAAAAATAGCTGCTTGGGTTTCAGATTCTTTCTGTTCTAAAAAATCACTCTCTTTACATGACGATTTCAAGAAACTTCCAGTGAAATAACAATCTTCAGGTTTTGTTTCTTCCCAGGGAATATCGATGCAGATAACTTCATTTCAGCTTGTTTTTCACTGACATTTGTGGGAAAGTTATCAAGTGACATTTAGGAACAATTGTTCTTCCTTATGAAATCTGGATACTGTCCAACTTCAGATATTTTGTCTTAAAGACACTTGACAGGCAGAATTAGTACCCCTAAAACTTCAGTACACACACACATACACACAAACCAAACAAGTAGACAAACAACAACAACAAAAACGCTGTCTACCACCAAAACAAACGTGTTTCCATTTCTTATCATTGATGTTTTATTAAGTTGTTTAAATTAGTCTGCTAGCAAATTAACACCAAATTAAATGCCTTATCCCATGACAGGAACTTGTGCTGGCAGTATTTCAGGAATGTATACTGCAAACAAGGACAGCACAAGTAACATTGAAGTGCTATAAGCTTTTCTGTTGAAGATACATTACATAAATAGCATTACTGTTGGGGAAAAGGGAAAGAACACTAGCTTTGGTAAATACTCCACTGTATTTAAAGGCAGTGGAGTTGGCTTGGAGCTTGTTTTTCTTAAGCTCAACATGCCGAATTGCATTTGCTTTGGTCAGGAGATGAAAACTTAAGCACACAGTAGTTAGTTTTGAGATGTGTACATGACATATTTTTAATTTATCCTGGACATAGTTCTTATGAATGAAATTATAGATAAGCGATGGCTAACTTCCCTCAACATAAGATAGGTTTTGTCTTATTTTTTTATACTCATAGCAATATTTCTAAAATATTTGTCACATAAATATTTCCCTTTACATTTAAAGTAATGTGAGCCTTCCTCTTAAAGTATATTCACTCTAGATTTGAAAGAGAGCATGACATGGTGATTCACAAATGAGAAATTTGACTCAGAAAGATTGTTCAGAATTTGTCCTCTCTTCCTTGCCAAAAACTAGGATCCTTTATTCTCAGGGAAGAAAATATCTTAGTAACAACTATTATTTATAGACCATTTGCTGTATATCACTACAGTAGGGCATTCTTTCATTGAATCCACACAGTAATTCACTGGGGTTAAGACTATTATTCTGCACATTTTTTTAACCAAAGAAAAAAATAACCAAAGAGAAAATAGAGTTACAGAGATTAAGGGACTTCTCCAAGGTCACAAAGCTGGCTTGTGAAGAATTGAGAAGCAAAACATTAAATGCAGTATGCTTTTAAAATTTTCCTTAAAGGCTGTTTTTAAAATATATATACATATATATAAACACTTTCAAAGAAATGAAATTCTTTGGGAAATATTCTCATTTTATAATTTAGAGAAAATTCTCCAGGAACCCTTGAGTAGATAGGAGCCAGAAACCTTTCAGATCTAGGTGCCTATGGCTGTGTTACACCTTGAGAATTCTTCTACTGTCAGGCAAGTGGTAACTGTGATAGGCTTCGATTGTTTTGACTGATGGTAAAATGTGTGTGCGCGCGTGTGTGCATGCTCATGTGCACACAGTCGTGCACAACAATCAAACTCACAGTCTTGGCATTTGAGTTCTACACTCAACAATACTCCTATCCTCTAAGATGCTTTTGAATGTCTCAACTTTACCATTTACATGGGTATTCTGCATCCTGAAAACTCTTTTCTGAGTGTGTGTATGTGAACTAATTACATCACTGCAGAGTAAGAGAAGCTGAGTTCCCTATTGTCTGTTTTCTTCGGCAGTGTACACAACCTTCACTTCCTGAGGTGAAGCAATTCTGAGCTCTCCTTTCTAGGACTGTCTGGAGAATCTCAGCAGTCTTCTCTACACTGGGGGAGAGTGATTCTTACTAAATCATTGCACTGTTAAATATAGTAAAATGATCTGTGTGAGTATGCTCAATACAATGAAATATAGAATTGCCTCTAGATTCTGTCACAGACTGGAAAGGAGATTAGAGTCAGGAAAGAATTTATAGAAAGAAGTAAAACTAAAACGTGCCCTGGGCACTGTGCTAGATCCTTTAGGCAATTGATCATCAGGAAACTTATTAGCCATATTCTTACAAATAAGGGTCTGAGACCAGGGAAGTTATTTATTGATATATCTAGAGTATTATAATTATACAGATTCCCAGATCTTTGGAATCAGATATGTTTTGTATTTTTTATATTGTTAAAAAGTGACACTGCAGAATGCCAGTTGTATTCTATAGCATCCTGTAGAATAATAGTTTAAGAGACTTAAACAGTATCTTATAATTAAATACTATATTAAATTTATGTACACTATGTAGGATTAAAAGCTTCTATAAATTTAGTTTTTATTCTATTGCTCAGTAAATTAGAAAAATAATTCTTACTTAAATTTTAGTCATTTTTAGTTTTGAACATCATATTGGGGTCTGCAGATGACAAATCATTCTTTAAATGCTTTTATTTTTTTGAGGCTGCTCAGCAAAATGAGTAATGATGAAGATGAAGATGAGGATGTTTCCCAACCACCAATTTGCCACACAGATAAGCTTTGATGATTGGAACATTCGATCGAGTCCCATTTCCTCCCAGCTTTCTTTTTGCTTTAGTCTGTTATAATTAACTGCACTACCTATTATCAGAACACAAGATGATGAGCAAGTGTCATTCAGGACAATAATGTGAGCTTTAAAAAAAGAATTTCCCTCAGAGAAGAGCAGACCAAAAGAGAGTGAGGAAATTGCTCATCCCCCACCCACAAAAAAGTTCATCAGCTTTGAAACATCTCAAATGATAATAAATGAGCCTAAGGATCTAGAAGAAGTGACTGGCAGACCTTACAGACTTAAAGGAACTTAGGAATTTACCTTAATTTACTTTTTATTTAAAGAGGGTCTCTTACAGCTCTGATGTAGTGGAAAATGCTTCATATTTAATTCAGGATATTGATCCTACTCAACTTCTTCCCCAATATAGTCCATAATTTATTTTCATTTGTAAATATTACCTGATTTTTTATAGGAATAGTTGACATATTATAGGGCTAATATTTATAACTTATATTCAATATAGTTTATATTCAATATAGCTCCTATTAGCTACATTTAATTGACAAGAAAATGGAGGTTTAGAAAGGGTAACTATTTTAACTTACCAAAGATGAAGAGTAAATGATCTGCCACTGGTGATTAGATTCATTGTAATTTGATGCAAAAATCAGTGCATCTTTACTTTAAAGCTAGAATTCATGGTCTTCCATTTCTCGTCATGCCTGTTTAATTGATACTCTGACTTTGTAATTAACATGAGAATACTGAGTCTGCTATACAGCTTAGAAACTCAAAGACCTGATTTTGAATCTGTGCTTTATCTTATATTAGTCAATGAACTGTGAGTAGAAGGAATAGTAATAGAAGTATTTATTATCATTCCCTAGTATCAAACATATCAAGTAGTGTTTTAATATATTTATAGATAATTAAATATGTAAATTATGCATTACATAGTACTCATATAGGTGTATACCATGGATTATGACCCCACTTTGTTTGCATGGGGTTTATGACATAATGTGGACTTGAATTTTGCACAGTACATTGTAGAAATTAATAGATCCTTCCACTATACTAATAAAATAATTCTTATGCAAAAAAATTGCAAAAATCCTAAATAGAGTTCCCTGTTAACTGTATCAATGCACATTTGTATCTTAATAATAGTAGGAAATGTTTAAGGATAAGGCAAATGTGAGTTCCTACTCCTCTTCATTGGGGTTTACCTGGAAAATCTGCTGGTTTTATGGAATATTCTTTGAGATATAATACTAGATGTTGAAGTCCAACAAAATCCTACAAGTACATTATCACTCACACTGCTATGTATGACCATTGTGTAATACAGTCTCTTTGGTTCAAAAATATTTCTAATTTACCATTTTATAATACCCCTGAGTTTGTGTTCCAAACCACTCAGGGGTTTGGACCACATCCAGCAGTACTCAGAACCTCTCCTGGGATTGGAGCTCAAGATTGACCCCTGATGGTACCCAAGGAAATCATATAAAGTGCTGGGGATAGTAGAACATGGGATAATAGAATTCAAGGATTTCTCCCTTAACTCCTGTAAAATCTCCCCAGACACAAGTAAGATATTTATTTTAAATAAAAATGTTTTAGTAGCTGGAGAGATAGTACAGCAGGTAGGGTACTTGCTTTGCATATAGCTAACCTGGCATCAGTTCCTGGCACCTCATATGGTCTTCCCAATGCCCACCAGGAGTAACCCTTAAGCACCTCCAACTATGGCTCAACACCCCCCCACCCCTTTAAAAAAGTATTTTAAAGTTATGTACCTTAATTCTATGGCCTGTGTCTCATCCTTATTCTATGCACTTTAAGATTTCAACCTACCCGGTCAAGGTTTCTCTTTCATGAAATCCCCCCGGACCTCCCTCCTCTCAGGCCCACAGGGATCTTTCTGTTCTCTGACCTGTCTGAACACTGACTGTCCCCAAGGAACTGAGGCTTTGAAATAGTCTCTAAGGAAATGGAATTATGCAGAATTAAAATGTCCCACATTTTACAGAGTTGAATAGGATTAGAGTGAAATTTGTAAGAAAACCATGGTTTTAAAAGAAAAGGCAGTATTTCCTCATTAAAGTTCCGGAAGAATTCAGAAAGGGAAACTGCCTCATTTCTTTCTTTTCACTTGATTTTTTTCCTCTTCTTTTACTTTCCCTTTTTTTCTTTTATGCCTGATGGCCCAACTTAACTCAAAATAGTAGAAATTTCACTCACCCTAAATAGATGTTAAGTTGAGTCTATAAAACTCCAGCCCAGATTTACATTTAAATTTCTCATGTATCACTTTGTAAAAATACAACTGAAAAAAAATTGACCCTCTTCCTTGTGTGAATCCTTGATGTGTTTAGTTTTAAGCCTATGTATTTCCAAGCATACTTAAATCTATGGATTTCTAGTTCAAAACAACTTCTTTTTAAAATGGGAGGGTGCTATTTAGAACTGAAACTTAGTACAGTATTTACTGTTGGTAGGTCCCATCTATTGATAGAAAATCACAGTGCAATGATTGCCCCATTTAAAGTATCATAAATATTTAGTGCTCCCCTGGAAAGTTGAGATGAATCTTGACATCAATTAAAATATTGTACATGCTAACGAAAAATGCTCATAAGTCACTTATACTAGGAATTTGAAAAAATAAAAGATTAAGGCATGGTACTGTGCTATCTTGGAAGAACTAGGATAAATGGCAAGAAAGGGTGAATGGGAAAGCTAGAGTAGTTAAGATCCACAATCATAAACTATAGGTAAAAAAAGATTCTGTCAGATAGTAATTTAGTTAAAAACAATCATACACCCAATGTGATTTTCATTATAACAACTAGAGTTAGGCAAAAAAATAGATTAAAACACAAACACTAATTTCTACTATGTCATTAATTAGAAAAGATTATTTTGGTTTTGAAAATTCTTATGATTTACTAAACTAGGACTATAGGGCTGTAGCACTGTCATCCCGTTGTTCATCAATTTGCTCAAGCAGGCACCAGTAACATCTCCATTGTGAGACTTGTTACTGTCTTTGGCATATCAAATACACCATAGGTAGCTTGCCAGGCTCTACTGTGTGGGCAAGATACTCTTGGTAGCTTGCTGGGCTGTCTGAGAGGGATGGAGTAATCGAACCCGTCTTAGCAGCATGCAAGGCAAATGCCCTACCCACTGTGCTATTGTTCCAGTTCCAAACTAGGACTATACAGCTAAGAATGAATAAAATGTAGAGCATCATTTATTTGAAAATATGTGGTCAATTACAACATCATGAGTTATTGAATAGTCAAAGATAGGAATCATATCTGTGGCTTTGACTTAAACTTATGGTATATACTCAGAATAATATTAAAAATTTTTCTGTAGGGATCTGGAGAGAGAGTATAGTGAATAAGTAGGATACTTGCCTTGCATATGGTTGACCTCATTTAATCCCAAGCATCACATAGCATCCTTTGAGCACAGATCTAGGAGTAAACTCTGAGCATAGAGCCAGGAGTCAAACCATGAGCACAGCTGGATATAGACAACCTCCCTACACCCTCAGAAAACACAATTTTTTTTTTCTACAGGCTTCTCAACCAGATTATTCCTACCCATACATAGGACCCGGAATGTAGTACAGTCATGTATCATTTAACAAGAAATGTTTAAGCAAGCAGTTTAATCATTGTGCAAACACCAGAGTTTAGTTCCTATAAAACTAGACTATATGGTACAGTCTGTTGGGATTACCATAATATAGGGAGTTTATCATTGACAGGAATGTCCGTCATTAAATTATATGTGACTATTTCTATGACTTTTATAAATGCTTGCTGTCCAGAGTAATCAGGGTTAAATAAAACAGAATAAAGAAACATAGTGAATAAATAATAATGTCAGCAAGATTATTATCTTGACTTTAGCTATATGTTAACATTAATTCAAATTCCTTGTGGCTTTTATTTATTTTTGTTCCTTTATTGGAATAGGGGGCTTTTTAAGTGGTGCTCAGGAGACCCTGAGATCCCCTCCTGGCTATTGTAGGTCAACCAACTATTCTGAGTGAGGGCTTGAGAATGTGGAGGATGCAGTACTGATGGGCCCCAAGCCAGAGATTTTCCAGGCCACCTTGATGGTCCTCAGTACCTCCAGAACCATACCTGGTAATGCCTGGGGGACCATGTGGTGCCAGTAATGTAACCAGGTCAGACACATGCAAGGCATGCACCTTAATCTCTGTACTATCTCTCTGGTCCCACAACATAGCTTTTAAACTCTTCCCATTCCATTCATAATCAATGAATTGATTACTAATAAAAAATTCATTAATGAATAACTTATATTCATTTACTTATAGCTTTTTATTTGAGCCTATCCTTTGTTCCAGATGCTAACTACATCTAGCTCCTAGGGTTTATGATCTATCAGGATAAACATATTAGCAATTAAGAAAAATATAATAATAACCGGGATAAATTGTTTTGACTAATGTGCAAGAGTAGAATACTATGCTAAAATAGCATGCCTATGTGAACAAAAATTTTACTTTCTTTGAGAAATTACTACACTAAATTGATTTGTGTTAATGATTTGCTCACAGAGCATGAAATTTAAAATCGAACTTGGAAACTTCTCTTATTCACAGAAGATACTGCCAGCAGAAACACATTTAGTAAGAAGAAAATATAAACGTGATAACAATCTTATTAAGACATAATTATCCTTTATTAGTCAAAAACAAGAAGACTCAATTTCATATTATTTCCTTTTTAAAACTATATCTAAAAATGTAATTAAATCAGATGTACCCTTTGCATCTTGCCTCTTTTTATGGAGACACTGTTTTTATATCTGTAAAATGGGAAACAATGTCTACCTCATACTATGGATAGGTGAATGATGTTGGAATTATGCAATGTGTACGGATGTGTCACCCAAACAAATGCCTGAGAAGGTGTTATATACTCCCATGTTCTGAGTTCACAAACAGTGTCTATAAGATGGCATCAATTTTATAAACAACTGGTATCCTGATACATATTGTGGCCATAATGCAACTTGCATGGCACTTAATCCTGTGGGTTAATTTTCTTCCATGCTACTTTCTCTAGAATAGTGATTTCTCTCTATTCATCTGGAAACAGCTCATTTGGCTTGTGCTCTGGAAGAATATAGAAGTGAATGACTAAAACCAGAGATAACAATAATTACAAATCATTTTTCATGAAAACTTATTATATAGCCAGCAATCAACATATCATTCCATCTGTATTATCTCATTTCATTCTCACCACAGCTGAATGAGGAAAATATTTGTCTTGTCACTACTGTAGAAATGAAACATTGAATCCAGAAAGATTTCAAAGATTTCCAACTTCTAGGATGAAGTTAGAATTTCAACCTAGGAAGTTCTCCCTCAGAATGTGAGCCTTTAACTGCTAGTGTACAGTCTTCTAGTTCAGGCAAATAAAATCCTATTATTCATATTTATTATTCTCTGATTTATTGGAATTTCAAAAGTACATTTAGGATTTATTATTTTTCCGTATCTAATGGACTGGAGCAATAGCACAGCGGTAGGGCGTTTGCCTTGCACACGACCAACTCGGGTTTGATTCCTCCATCCCTCTCGGAGAGCCCAGCAAGCTACCGAGAGTATCTTGCCCACACAGCAGAGCCTGGCAAGCTCCCCATGGCATATTTGATATGCTAAAAAAAAAAACACTCGGTAGCAAAAAAAGAGAGGGGGGTGGGCTGTAGCGATAGCACAGTGGGTAGGGCATTCACCTTGCACGTGGCTGATCTGATTCGATTCCCAGCATCCCATATGGTCCCCTGACACTGCCAGGAGAAATTCCTGAGTGCAGGTCCAGGAATAACCCCTGTGAATTACCAGGTGTGACCCAAAATAAAAAAAAAACAGTAACAAGTCTCACAATGGTGCCCGCTCTAGTAAATCGATGAACAACTGGACGACAGTGCATATCTAATAATCGTTGTTAATCATTTCCTCTTGGAAGTTTAAAAGAATGATTTTTTTTGCAAATCATGCATAGTTTACTAACATGAGTGAGTACCGTTTTTAGATCTTGTCAGTTCTTTTAGAGAGGTTGTAAGTTTGTAGATTTCAACTTATCATTGGCAAGAATGTTGATTGAAAATATAATGAGAAATTCCTCTTAACTTTACTTGGGAATGCTCTCAGTATCCATAACTGAATAGAGCTTAGAGGATACAGGATGCAAAAATGTCTCATTAAAAGCTCTAAAATTTAAATTTCATCTTCCTGTGTTATACCTGCACAAGAGTATGACATGTTATCTGTGAAAGGGCTTTGGGAATTTTAGTGCTGCTTTAATTCCATAGCCATTTTCTTCTTCCTATTTTTATATCTTAGACTATTTCTAAGTCTGTTTCATTATTCACCAATAATCATAGCTTTGTAGGTAATTCTGTGATGCTTATTCATAAATCTAGAAAGTATTCTTTCAGATTTTCTGCTAGATATGTTTTTTGTATTTGCTAATAAGAAGGGACTCTGGAAATCTTATAATAAATCCTTTATTAAAAATATAGTATCTTTAAATGTCTCAATTTACAGAATTAAAAAGTAACAAATATCTATTTGTGCACAATTCCTTGCTAAGTACTGCAAGAAAAATAAGAAAATAGAATAGGTGCTATCCTCAGAGTAGTTGAAATTCAGTTGTGGGGTGTAGGGTAAAATAATCACAGAGGCAAGAGATAGCATAGTGGGCATGTGCATGGGGTTTAATCTACAGTGGTTTAATCTACAGCCCTTATGGTCCGCTAACCCAGCAGGAGTGATCCCTAACCACAGGACCAGATGTAAGCCCTGAGCACCATTGAGTGTGGCCTCAAAACAAAGGCAAAACAAAATAAAAATATAGAAATTTCATTATCACTTCACAGCCTGTGTAGAAGAAGATACCTGAGTTTGTCTGAAAAAATTACAGAAGATACCCAGAGAGAACAGAACTCACTCAGTTAATAAAGAGGAGCTTAAAAGGACATCTGCAGGGTTACACCTAGCTGAGAGAACCAGAGAGAAAGTTCAGTGGTTAGGGCACATACCTTGCACATGGCCAAGCTGGCTTCAGTCCTTGACACTCCATTTGGTCCTCTGAGCCCTACCAGAAGTGATCTTTGAGCACAAAGCCAGGAGTAAAACCTGAGTACGTTGGCTGTGGCCCCCAGACAAGCAAAAACCCTGACTGAAGAAAAATCCCAAGAAAAGAGAAGATAGATGAATGCACTTGGTTCCAACTGAATTTATAATAAAGGATGGAATACTCCAGTTTATTTGCTTTGTTTGGCTGGTTGCAATTTTCAGATATTGGAGAATTTATGCAGTCTCTTTCCCCCACACACCTGGTTGTCCTCTCTGGGTCCCCTCAAAAGGGATGGGTTGCCTTTCCCTCCCTGCCCTAAGCAGAGCCTTGACCAGTTGAAGACCTCCAGAACCCCAGCCACAGCCATGCTCAAGGCCACTCTCCACACATTTTGACGAGCCTCACGCATGAAGGGACCGGCAGAAGAACCTAGGTGTGTGAGACCCGAGACTGAGATCTCTGAGCCTGCTCAGACTGGGACTGGGCCTTCTCCACCCAGACCCTCCATTTTCCAGTAGCTTGGCAGCCACACCCACAAACTGCCCCGGTGCCGTGTAATCCCGTCAACGGCCAACATCCAGAGACTATAAGACCAAGCTACTGGAAGCGCAGAGTGGCCATGCAACATCTAATAGCCTTATTCTCCCTCTTGGAGAACCTGAAAAGCTACCAAGAGTCTATTGCCCACATGGGAGAACCTTGCAAGCTCCCTATGGCATATTCATATCCCACATACAGTAAAAGATATATACATACCTCTAGGAGAGCCCGGCAAGCTACTGAGAGTTTTCTGCCCTTACAGCAGAGCCTGGCAAGCTACCCATGGTGTTTTCGATATGCCAAAACCAGTAATGATAGGTCTATTCCCCTGACCCTGAAAGAGCCTCCAATTGTTGGGAAAGATGAGTAAGGAGAGGCTGCTAAAATCTCAGGGCTGAGTGTAATAGAGATATTACTGGTGCCCGCTCGAGTAAATAGACAATGGGATGACAATGATATATGACAGTGACAGTGACAGGGAGCATTTACAAGTTGAAGGTCTCTGACAACCCTGTGTTGGGCAACATCAGTGCCATTTTTCCAACAGTATCTATAGCACAGTGATAGGGCATTTGCCTTTCATGTGATCAACCCAGGTTCAATTACTCCATCCCTCTCGGACAGCCCAGCAAGCTACCAAGAGTATCTTGCCCACACAGTAGAGCCTGGCAAGCTACCTATGGTGCATTTGATATGCCAAAGACAGTAACAACAAGTCTCACAATGGACATGTTACTGGTGTCCGCTCGAGCAAATCAGTGAGCAACGGGATGACAGTGACAGTAACAGTGATGTACTCACCTAGTGAATCTGCATCATTAAATTAAAGTATATACTTTAAAATGAAAAAAATGCTATTTCACACTATTACATGAACCTAGCTATTTATATACACTGGAATACAAAAAATTTCTGAGGCTTTAGTGTAAGCTAGTAATTTTGCTGTGCTGGTCTGGAACTCAACCTCCAATATTGACTAATTGTACTTCTACCATAGTTTTGGGCTGAAGCAATACAACAGCGGTAGGGAGTTTGCCTTTCACGCGGCCAACCCATGTTCGATTCCTTCGCCCCTCTCGGAGAGCCGGGCAAGCTACGGAGAGTATCTCACCTGCACAGCAGAGCTGGCAAGTTACCTGTGGCGTATTGGATTGCCAAAAACAGTAACAAATAAGTTTCACAATTGAGAGACGTTACTGGTGCCTACTCGAACAAATCGATGAGCAATGGGATGACAGTGACAGTGACCACAATTTTATCTTTTTGAGATAACACAAATTATTATCTAATTGTTCTATAGGTGAAAATTTCGAAGTTGATCCAGTGGCTAAAATCAAGGTACTAGCAAAACTGTGTTCCTTCTGAATGCTCTTTCCCTGGCCCTTTGAGTTCCTACAGCCCACCAGCAGACTTGACCTTTGGCTTCCTTCTTTCAATTCAGAACACATTACTCTAACCTCTGCCTCTGGCATCACATGGCCTCTGATGCTGACCCTCTTTCCTTCTCCTCTTAAGGGTTCTACAATCCTATATGTGCCCTCCAGAATAATCAAATATTATCTCCTCATCCAAAACTTACATTTGCCCAGTCCCTTTTGCCAGGTTACACAATTCAAGGTTCTTGAGCGCATAATATCTGTAGGCGACTTTTTTTTTAAGTTTTTAATATTTTTTTATATAATAATATTTTAAGTTTTTATTTATTTTTAATTAGAGAATCACCGTGAGGGTACAGTTACAGATTTATACACTTTTGTGCTTATACTTCCCTCATACAAAGTTCGGGAACCCATCCCTTCACCAGTGCCCATTCTCCACCACCCGTAAACCCAGCGTCCCTCCCACCCTCCCCAATCCCATCTCCCCCCCAACCCACCCTGCCACTGTGGCAGGGCATTCCCTTCTGTTCTCTCTCTCTAATTAGCTCTTGTGGTTTGCAATAAAGGTGTTGAGTGGCCGCTGTGCTCAGTCTCTAGCCCTCATTCAGCCCGCAACTCCCTTCCCCAACATGGCCTTCGTCTACAATGTAGTTGGTGATCGCTTCTCTGAGTTGCCCTTTCCCCGGAACATGAGGCCAGCCTCGAAGCCATGGGGTCAACCTCCTGGTACTTATTTCTACAGTTCTTGGGTATTAGTCTCCCACTCTGATATTCTATATACCATAGATGAGTGCAGTCTTTCTATGTCTGTCTCTCTCTTTCTGACTCATTTCACTCAGCATGAAACTTTTCATGCCCATCCACTTAACTACAAAATTCTTGACTTCCTTTTTTCTAACAGCTGCATAGTATTCCATTGTATAGATGTACCAAAGTTTCCTCAACCAGTCATCCGTTTTGGGGCATTCGGGTTTTTTCCAGATTCTGGCTATTGTAAACAGTGCTGCGATGAACATACATGTGCAGATGTTGTTTCGATTGTACTTTTTTGCCTCTCTGGGATATATTCCCAGCAGTGGTATTGCTGGGTCAAATGGGAATTCAATATCTAATTTTTTGAGAATCGTCCAAATTGTTTTCCAGAAGGGCTGAACCAGTCGGCATTCCCACCAGCAGTGAAGAAGGGTCCCTTTCTCCCCACATCCTCTCCAACAGCGGTTGCTTTTGTTCTTTTGGATGTGTGCTAATCTCTGTGGTGTGAGGTGGTATCTCATGGTTGTTTTGATCTGCATCTCTCTGATGATTAGTGATGCAGAGCACTTTTTCATGTGCCTTTTGGCCATTCGTATTTCTTCCTTGGTAAAGTTTCTGTTCATTTCTTCACCCCATTTTTTGATGGGGTTGGATGTTTTCTTCTTGTAGAGTTCAACCAGTGCTTTATATACCATTGATATCAACCCCTTATCTGATGGGTATTGTGTAAATATCCTTTCCCATTCTGTGGATAGTCTTTGTATTCTGGTCACTGTATATCTTGCGGTGCAGAAGCTTTTTAGTTTAATGTAGTCCCATTTGTTGATCTCTGTTTTTACTAGATTGCTTAGTTCCGTGTCACCTTTGAAGATACCTTTATCTTCAATATCGTGGAGGGTTTTGCCGACCTTGTCTTCAATGTACCTTATGGTTTGTGGTCTAATGTTGAGGTCTTTAATCCATTTTGATCTGACTTTTGTGCATGGTGTCAGGTCAAGGTCTAAACCCATTTTTTTGCATGTGGTTGTCCAGTTGTGCCAGCACCATTTGTTAAAGAGGCTTTCCTTGCTCCACTTCACATCTCTTGCTCCCTTATCAAAGATTAGATGATCATACATTTGGGGTTGTGTGTAGGGATATTCCACCTGTTCCATTGGTTGTAGGCGACTTTTAAACTATTGTTTTATACTATGGATTATAAATGTATATTATTTATAATTATAATTATAAATTACTTTATATTATTATAAATATAAATTATAAAATATAAAAAACTATTTTATACTATGAATACAGTCTGCACCATATGGAGGCGATGTTTGAGTGACAGGCTTTAAAGTTTATCCTGCATGCCATGGAACACTGAACATTTCAGTGTAGTAAGTGTTATGAACAAAACATTAAAAGACAGCAACAGTCAGAGCAACCTAGAGACAGAATCCAATCCAAATAGTACTGAATGTGTCACAAGAAAGTATGGCTGCAGTGTGTTTCCTTTCAGTATGTGTGTGCATATGTGAGTGGGTGTGTGGTGTAATGGTTCCCACACAAACTTCCACACCAAAGGTTGTGAACACAGTCTTAGTCTGTTTTCAGAAGATATTTGCCTACTATGATTGTTTCCATTGATGGCGGGAACTGTCATGTAGAGGTGACTTGAAGAATAAGATTTAATGAATATGAAGCTTGAATAATGGTCAAAAATCTGAATGGTGTTCAGAGCTTAAGATGTTGCTCATTAACTCACTCCTCTCTCTGTTGTTTTCCCTTTTCCACAAGATCCAGAATTTGAAGTGAGTTGTCACACATAGTGAGTTTTGATTTACATAGTGAGACTTTTACTCATAGTGAGACTTTTTTTTTTATTTACATAGTGACACTTTTACTCATGTGAAGCCACATCTACATATCTATATTGTAGAATATACTATTACGATATTCAATAGCAAATCTACATATCTATATGTAGATGTGGCTTCACATGAATGTGCAAAAGGTAAAAAGAAAAGCCCAAAATTCAAATGAATTGGCCAAACTGAAATTGACCTAGAGTTGTGCTCTCCCTTTTTAAAATTTAATTTAATTTTTTGTTTATTTAGGAGATGCATCAAAAACATTAAGACAAGTACTAGATGACAAAATCTAATACATAGTTTAGAATTAAACATGCCTGAATTGTTTAACTCATTGAAGTTCCTATCGTCAGCATCATTGCTTATCTAGGGTAAAGCAATTATGATGGGATCAGACAGCTCTACCCAATTGCCTGGTGAGATTTGATAGCATGAAATTTTCATAACATGAAAATCCCTATTTTCAGCGATAGGAGAGAAAATTATAGTGTTAGTGTTCAGATTTGATGAATTACAACATACTCTGAAATGGATGGGTTTTGCGATATGAAAAATCCCTCTTTCCAAGGCTGAGTGGGGCAGCAGTTATTTTGGTATTGTTTAACTATTACGATATTCAATAGCAAAGAAAGAGCTTCAGAAATAAGCCCAGAAGTCTCTGAGGGAAAACATAAATATTCAGTTGTGCTTTTAAAGACTTGCTATTTTCATTCCTAATTGTGTTTACCTTTTAAACAACAACAAACAGAAGCCCAAAACTTGGCAGAGGACTGGTTTTCAGTAGAACGTACTCCTTGCCTGCCAAATGAACATGGCTTTCTTTCTCACTTGGTTCTCTTTCCTTTCTTTAAATGATACTTTCCATTTCTTTCATTCAAAACACCCAGGCTTTAGGTTTTGGGTGTCCCAAAAGGATAAATTAAGGACTGTGCTTAATATTTTTATTTCCATTATTGTTATACTATTGCAATGTATTATAGTAGGCATCCATCAAGAATCAGAGTATAGGGTCACTAGAAACATACTAAATTAAGTATGTTAAGGATCTTAACATAGTTTATAAATTTAGTAGCAAAATAATTACTATTAGTTTAATACAGCTTTTGTATTTAAAATTAGTATAAAAAGTAAATGGAATTCTATTCTTGAGATAATTAATAATAATGAATTTGTGCACATTTTGCCATCTTTAAAGAATTTCACACGCTATTTAATAAAGCCCAAACGAACAACCTTTGAGCCTGTTTCCTATCTTGGAGTATAGGCCAGAGAGAATGAGTGCCCTGAAGTCATTGGTCTCACATGGTATCTACAACCCAAGAAGAAAGAGGTTTCAAGTCGATTATTCCCTGCCATCCCAAGTACCTTTCTGGACTTAATCTGAAAATCTGTCACAAGACTTCACATTTAGTTGTGTGTCTCATGCATACTTGAGATGCTGGTTGTTGGTCCCTCTTTCCTTTTAATCCAGAGACTATCTTCAAGGGAAGTTGATTCTCAAGGAGATTCTTGATATTTTTACATAGTATCTTTTTAGGTAGGCTAGTGTTTAGCAAAAGAATGACAAAGAAATAGAGGGACACTTTAATATTATAGTATAGAAGTCTTTATTCTACATGTATGAAAGTCTGCCTCTTCTTACAGATTATATTTACGTAGATACAATAGACCAAATCTCTGGAATTTTGGGGTTTGGAAAGCAGGATAGCTGCTGGGTTTGGACCGAGAACTTGAATTATTTTGAAATTTCAGGAAACTAACAGGAATAAATACTTATTGACCAACTATGAGCTAGACATTTTACTGAATAATTTAAATACCTATTTTATTTGATATATTCTTTGAAACAAAATATGTGCCTCATAGATGTAAGTTATAAGAATTTGCAAGAAATCAACCAAAGACATAATTGTACCACAACTATTACATGGCATATATGGAAATTTGAATTAAGTCTTTTGACCCCAGAGCACTTACTAACTTGACAATAATAACATCAGGGTCTGTGGGTGCTAGGTAGCACATGCTTTATAAGTTCTTACCAGGTCTTAATACTCATGTGTTCTGCCCTTAAGTTGATTTCCTTACTACTATAGGCAAGTTTAGTGAAGAGCACTCGCCTTAAAAATAAAACTTCAAGATTTAGTAGAATTCATGATTTAATAAACTATTTAAACTTTCATTTACTTACATATGCTATATACATTAACAAATCTATATCATTGGTGCTAAATTCCTATAGATGTTCAGTATATTCATCTTTGTTCTGAGAGCTTACATCTAATACATGTGTGGACATATTTAAATCATATATTTTTCCTCTTCAAAATTACTAAACTTAGAAATATTGAACTAATAATTCCTTTGGATGAAAGATGCATATATCAGTAGAGTTTTGGCTATATTTATTGATAGAGCTTTAAAAAGATTAATCCTAAGAGATACTTAAATTTTCCATGATTAATATACTAAGTATAGATTGTTCTCTCTTTTTCTCAACATCACAGGATTCCTTATTTTTATTCTGAGTTTATATGATTGAGTAAGCAAACATCTATGAACCTCTGGTTCCCAAGTGGGTACCCTTCAAATGACATTATTACATAGTCCAGTTAGAATTGAATGTTAAGAGTTCCTTTGATATGAATACTGAGTTTATAATAGATTATTGGCTAATTGGTGTTGGGCACTGCAAATTGTCAGAGATAATTATATATTGTCACTCATTGTTATTATAAATACTCATACATCAAGTCCATTAGGTGCCAAATAACAATCATAAGCTACTCCCTGTTAAGCTTGCCTTTATTCATTGAGTTTGTTATGTTAATTTGAAGAATGGGATTCAAAGCATTGACAAAAACTTGAATTCTATTAATGGAAAACAAAGATGGTAACTCAGAATTTTGGGGACATTTACTATTGGAAAATTTCCCAGAGAGTTGTCATGCAGAGTTACATGCAGAGTTGTCATCTTATTTAGTGAACTTGTAGAGTATTCTCAGATGCCTTGAAAGATCAGCAGTCAAAGTGACAAAATTCTAGTCTTATCTCATTCTCTGATTTTCTACATAATCTCAAATCACTAAATTTCTAGATCTCAAATTTTGCACTTATAAAAGGAAATTATTAATGATGCCAGTCTTAAAGGTATAAAATTATTGTAAAAATCAAGTGATATATACATTTGTGAATTTTAATGTGTTAAGAAATATGTTAATTTACCATAGGAGACTAACATCCAAGAATAGTAGAAATAAGAACAAGGAGGTTTGCCCCTGACTTGGAAGCCTGCCTCATATGCTGGGGGAAAAAAAGCTCAGATAGAGAAAGGAACAGCAAGTAAAAGGTGTTTGGAGGATCTGCTTGGGTTGGGAGATGCATGCCAAATGTAGACTATAGATGGAACACAATGGCCACTCAATGCTTCTATTGCAAACCACAACAACCAAAAGTAGAGAGAGAACAGAGGGGAATGCCCTACCACAGAGGCACAGATAACATCAACTGTCTTCCTGTGTCTATACAAAAAGGACATTGTTAAATAAGCCATGCAAATGACATAAAGGAAAGAGAAAAGCAATATAGGATTATTAATGCCTGATGGAATTGGGCGTGCCTCAGTTGCACTGTTGTGGGAGTGGCTCAATAAACCTTAAGCTCCCTGAGGGAAGAGCAAGGACGACCCAATGTTATCCAACGAAATAGTCCTCATCTTTCTATAGTCTCTTGTATAATGAGAGACTAGTTTCCAAAAAAAATGCTACTTCCTTGCTAGAAACCAGGTTCAATCCCCAGAAACACATGGTCCCCTGAGCATCACCTGGAATGGCTTTTCAAAAGCAAACTGGAAATAAATTCTGAGCACTGCTGGGTATGACCCATCCCCCAAAGTCAGCTAAAGGCAGAGTGGTGATTATATATATATATAATATAGCACAGCGAAGTAGGGTGTTCGCCTTGCATGTGGCCAACCTGAGTTTGGTTCCTCTGCCCCTCTCAGAGAGCCTGGCAAGCTACCGAGAGTATCTCGTCCCCACGGCAGAGCCTGGCAAGCTCCCTGTGGTGTATTTGATTTGCCAAAAACAGTAACAACAAGTCTCACTCTGGAGATGTTACTGGTGCCCGCTTGAGCAAATTGATGAGCAACGGGATGACAGTGACAGTGACAGATGATAAACATATGTGTATGATTGTCATTTGTTTATAGGAAATTAAATATGAACATGACAATTGAAAATGCCACAGAAGCAAAGAGTTGGGTGAGTGGGGTGGAAATGCTTCTGGTTTTCAAGTACTCTAGAAGTGCAGGAAATTCAGAAAAGGTGTAGCTGATGTTCTTATTTCCCCAAAACTCCCAAGAGACTGACAGGTGCTCACTTCAAAAGATCCCCCTAAACTCCAACAGCATCTGGCAGTGTTCACTGGCTGCTGCTGGAGAATGAAGGCTTCTGTGCCTCTGCGCCCCACATCTCCTGCTGCTGCTTCCTGTGGGCTGTATTTGCAGTGGAACCCAGCTGGCAAGGAATCTCGGGAAGTAGGTCCCAGGCTGGGATGTGTGCTGTGAAGTTGTCAGTTGCCAAGCTGACATAATACTATTGATGGTGTCCTGCAAAACCACTGCTTTAATAACTCAAGAAAAGTCTGAGGTTTAAAAACAATGATTTTTACACCAAAAAGATGGAATTATTTGAAACAGTGAAGCTAGACTTTAGTTCTGAGTCATCAAACACTATGCTATTTTTATAGCCTTAATTTTTCAATGATTTTACCATTTATTAAAAAATGATTTTAAATTAAAGACAATAGGCATACAATCTGTGTAGGACTTTCCCCCAAATAGTATTTGTCAGTATACATTTCTCTGTATTTCTTTAAAGGATTTATATCTTCAGGGACATCTTTGTTATCCTGGTCTTCAAAGACATAGTAAGAGTATTTGCTGGTGGTATTGTGCAATGTTTCCTTAGTTATCCTTTTACGGCTCTCAGCCCCCTTCTGGATGATTATATTGGCAAAGGCAGCATGAGATCTGCAATTTGAACTTGCCCACATGGCTGTATCAGTTTGCATTGACTTATTTCTTCTTGGTCCGGATCATTGTGTTTTGACCAACTTCTAAATCTGGGTGCTCAGAGAACCGTAAATGGTGTTGGGAATTGAACCTGGGTTGACTGCTTGCAAAGCAAGTATCTTACCTGATATGCACTGCTAGGTGTGCCCATAATACCCCCTGCACTCTACTTCCCCAATACACTATACAGTAGAACATGGCCTCAAACAGAAAATAAAATTCCTACACAAGGCTATAAATCTCGTACAGTTGGGGAGGACATATTTTTTAGTCAGATAGTATCGTAGGTGCAAAGCCAAATCTTTTGTAGCCAAGAGAGGACTGAAAGTTGCAATGTATAGGGAACTTCTCCCCAAATCAGAAAGTATACATTCTGTTTTCTGAAGGGAATCTGTATGTGTTCAGGATGAAACATTTGAAAAAGCTTGACAATGTCACATGTTTTTTTAAAAATATTTTTGTGTCCTCACTTTAGCTGATTTTTATTTTCCCAAGAAATGGATAAAAATATCACCCACAATATTTTCTCCCTGGTGGATTGGCTCACTCAGAACTGATTCCACTGAAAGAATACCTACAGTCCCCACGCCCTAATTTTAGAAGCTGGATAACAGCTTCCTCATCACAACTTCAGCTGGTTAGGACCCTGCAAAGCAGAAGTTCTTTGGAACCAAATGATTGTTAAATTCTCAGGCAAACTCTCCACAAAAAGAAAAGACAAGGTTGTGGAAGTCCTGTCAGTAACATTAAAGCAGGAGGCATTTCAGGTGCCGTAAGTTTAGACCATCAGTGTTCAATTTTAACCAACATATCCTTAACCAGAATAGCTGTTCTTATTTTTGACCTTATTTTTATTTTACTTGTATCAAATGAAGAGACTTTTTTCCAGTCATTGACATATTTGGAGAGAAAGAGTGTTTCAGGGAGTTTAATTCAATTTTATCACTTCCCTGCCTAAAAATTCTTCTGTGTCTCATCTCTCTTAAATTTGGATGAGGTACAAAGTCTTTCACTTGACCTTACTGAGCCTCCCAGTTGCCTGTTTCACTCACCTACCCACACCTCTCCCACTCATCTTCCACAGACTTTCTTCTCCCTAGCTTTAATGACCCACAGTCTTTTCCAACAACACTGCTACCCCCTTTACTGGACTCCTTATTTTACACCTCCTGCCTCATTTCCTTATTTAATCACCCAGAGGAATTCCTGCTTAACTTTCAGAAAAAAAGACATGAAACTCCTCTGAAAATTGACCAAGTCTTATTTATCTCCCACTTCATGGCTCCTGTTAGAAAATGCTGAAAATAATTAGTATGCCTGAAAATAAGCTGTATATCTCACTTATATGTTATATCTCATTTATGAGTCATTTAAATTATATTGGTTTAAACGAGCTATATAATTTTACCTTTCCCCATATTATCTTTATCCTAGGGCAAGAATTTTTTGATTGTGCTATGTGAACAATTATTAGAAGTTGCTCATTTATTATTTTTTTTGTGACATCTGACCAGCAAAACTCTTTTGGGCCATTAACAATCCTTAAAGACTTATATATGAATTCCACCTATAAAAACACTTAACACTCCATTAATAATTAACATAATTTTATTTGTGGGAGCAAGCCCATCTCTCCCAGCTTATGGATCCAGGCTGTAAGAAAAGCAATAAAAATTGTTATTAAATTAAAATGTGCTTTAATAAGTGCCATAAATTCATCAATGATTGGAGTCCTAGTGGAAAGACAGTGAAAAGATTTCTTAAAGAAATCTGGATTCATTGGTGATTAGGAAAGTGGTGTCTCTATCCAAGTCATTGCATTTGTTTGCCAAAGGTAGATTCAGGGCTTCTTTGATTTTGGATCCAGGGAGCCTTCTGACTTTCTGGACTTTGGCATGCCCCACAAAAACACTGTCAGCACATAATCAGATTTGAGGTCTAGAGTGAAACTTGAAATGACCAGAAAATTTAAAGGGGTGGTGGAGGGGAGGAGATGTGTGTGTCTGTGGCGGGGTGGGGGGGGGGCACATAGACTAACTTAAATAATGATTTATTTGAATATTTATTAGGTGGTTTGTTTATTTCAATAGGGTTTCAGGAGGCTAGAATAATAGTACAATGGGCAGGATGTGTGACTTGCCCATTGACAACCAGGGTTTGATTCTGTTTAATTCCCCATACCACATATGGTCCCCTGACCCTCCCAGGAGTAAGCCTTGAGCAGGGACAAGTGTGGCCAAAACCAAAAGCAAAAAATTTGGTTCTCATTATCAAAACACTTGTCTTGTTGAACAGTGATAGGAAACATGAAATAACAATCAGGATTTTCTTCAGATATTTCTTTATCCAATACAATCTTTGTTTCTCTGAGTTTATTACAAATAAGAATAGATTGTAGTGGAAATATTATACATGAAATCGATGCCCCTATGTAAACAGTAACATGTACATTCTTTCTTGTTTCAAAATTCCAAAAGGTTCATCATGATATAAATTCCTGATGTATAGAGTAAGTGCAATGAAAAAGTGCTAACAATATGATATGTGCTTATTATAACTGTGTTAGTCTATCACTTAATGTACACATGCTTTTCTTTACTATATGTATAATACATATTTTGAAACACAGGAAATTTCTCTAATCTGTCATTTTATTACTTAGAGGCTAATAGCATACTGCAACTATACTCTTTCAAATATATATGTATACATATATATACATATATATTGCAGATTTGGTGACATTTATTCAACTAAATAATATCCCCAAATGTTATCATTACTTATTGACATTCTGTCTACCCATGTATTTAAATACAATCACAAAACATCTACTAACAATGTCTCCTAACTTGAAAACTTATTCATCAAAAACACCTAGCAATTTAATCAACCTAGGTTGAATTAAATCAAATAATTTTTTATAAGAGGTGAGCAAAACTTCAAGAAGGAATCATTCAAAAAGCATGATTTTTAAAGTAACAAGGCAGGTGTGCTATAAGAAAAGATTTTTACGCAGTAGGATATTTAAAAAAATTATTTTAGGCATTTGATTTATAATGTTAAATGTAGAGTTTCATGCATAAAACATTCTAGTACCACACCCTCCACCAGAGTATCCATTTCCCTCCACCATTGTCTCAGCCACCAACCTCCTCACTCCCACCATGGTTATCTTTTTGCTGAAGAATAGTTCTCAGTTTCCCTTGCCTTTGGGCCATTTGTTATTCCCCTATTGTAACAGACACTGTAACACTGTCATGGATTGTTCATTGATTTGCTTGAGCGGGCACCAGTAACGTCTCCATTGTGAGACTTGTTGTTACTGTTTTTGACATATGGAATACACCATGGGTAGCTTGCCAGGCTTTGTTATGCAGGCAGGATACTCTTGGTAGCTTGCCGGGCTCTCCAAGAGGGATGGAGGAATTCAACCCGGGTCGGCCACATGCAAGGCAAATGCCCTATCACTGTGCTATTGCTCCAGTCCTACTCCTCTACTATGTTTCTTTATATTCCATATATGAGAAAGATCATTCTGTGTCCCTCCCTCTCCTTCTGACTAACTTCACTCAATGATACCTTCCAGATCCATCCATATAGCAGCAAATTACATGATTTCATCTTTTCTTGCAGTCAAGTAGTATTCCATTGTGTATATGTATCAGAGTTTATTGAGTCATTGGTTCTTGGACTCTTGTGTTGTTTCCAGATTTGGGGTATTGTGAGTAGTGCAATTGTGTTTTCTGAATAGAGTTTCTGGGCCCTTGGGGTAGATGACAAGAAGTGGAATTGCTGGGTCATATAGAAGCTCAAGTCCTAATTTTTTGAGAAATACCCACATTGTTTTTTGAAATGGTCAGGCCAGTTGACACTCCCACCAGCTGTGAATGAGGGTCCCTTTTTCTTCACATCCACTCAACACCGATCGTTTTATTCTTTGTAATATGTGCTAGTCTAACTGGTGTGATATGATTTCTGATTGTTTGGTTGGCATTTCCTTAATTTAAGTGATTCTGAACACCTTTTTATATACCTTTTGGCCATCTGTATGTTTTTCAAAAAAGTTTCTGTTCCTTTCTCCCCCACAACCATCTACTTACAATGGATGAATTTAAAAGATCAATAGAATTTGTAGGTCGTGCTATTGACTTGCTTCTTTTCCTTCTTTTTGTCAATTCTATTGGCCTCAGAATCTATCTGCCCACTGATTATGGAGTGACCTGTCATCTTAGTGTCTTGATGAAGCTTGTTTCTTAAAAAGGTGATTTTCCAGAGAGTTCTCATGTAATCCAAGTAATGCTGAGTGCTCTCAGTTTTTTCAGCTGCCTTATTTTTCCTTGTGTGTTAGATATCTCTGGCACAGAAAATATGTTACTCAGATTTATAAAAATATTGTAGAGATTTGCTCATCTAATTTTGATGAATCAAATAAAAATTGTATATAACCACATGAAAATAAAACTGTAAGCTTCCAGCAGCTCTTTATTAAGAACAAATAGAAATTTTTGTCAAAGGAATTTTGGGGCACAAATCACATTCTGCTGTGAGTTGAAATGTCTCAGTATTATGGCATTATTTACAAATAAAGCAATTCTGCTACTTAAATATTTTCTAAATTGTTTAAGTAAGTCAGCATTAGATGTTTTCTAGCAATAGCAGTGCTACTTAGTCTGTTATCTCAGTTTTATAGAAAGAACATGATTTCTGATTTTTGGGGTCACCAAATCTTAGTAAATAAGGTATGAACATCTCATGAGGCATGTCAAAGTAATTTGCAATAGCATTCTTCCAAACTGTGGTGCCAAATTTGCATTCAGGGAACTTCCAAGTTTCACACTGACTGTCAACAGGAGCCAGTTTATTCCTTAACTTCAGCTCAAAAAGAAAAAGCAGACCTAGCTTGGCCAGACAACGATTCCATGTGACTGATAAAGGACAGAATGCTTACCACCAGAAACAAAAGTTTAACGTATTCCAGAAAGCTGCAGCTTTTTCAATAATTCATAGGAATACCTATCTGAACCATTATGTTATCTTTCTTAAAATCCTCCATTGGCTCCTAATTTATTGTATTTAGGGTTAAATTCAACCCCCAAGTACTGTAAAGTCTCTCCAAGATCACATTTCCTCTAACCTTTTTGGTCTAATTTTCTTCTTTCACCTGAAGCCAAAAAGCATGTAGAAGTCCTTGTAGTTCTTCACATGCACCCCACCTTTCACTCATACTACCTCTGCTTAGAACACTGTTCCATCTCACCCAAACCACAACCATCAAGGGTTTTAGAGTCCCTATACTATGAAAACTTTTGGATATATTGGATGATTTTGGCACCCACAAGATTTTTTGTTCCATTTTCTTCTTATTCCATTGAGATTTTATGCTATTTATGGGGGGAAATGGCAACATATTTATCACTGTATTTCCACTGCTCAGAATAGTGTTCAACAGATTGGAAAGTAATTTTTAAACATTGAATAAAACATTGGCCAAGTCATAAAAAGAAATGACCTTATACTATTACAGATGCTTATTCATAAATTCTATAATAATATACTTTAAAATCACTTCAATGGAAGATTTTGGAAATGGAAATATTGAAACAAATTTTCATAAAGGGAAACAGTTTCGTTGATTCTAAAAGTAATGCAATCTAATTTACATACTGGAAATACAAACAATATAGGAAATAGAAAAGAAAATTGAATGGCTACCTACATATAATAACTGTTGATATTCTCTGTTATGTTCTGTACTTTTAATGTAAGGATATTTTTCAAATAATATAATAGAGATTGTATTTGTACAGTTTTATACCCTACAATTTAAATTTTGAGATGGACATTTTTCTTAGTCAATAAATGTAGATAATAATGAGAAAAGTAATATTTAATAGGCAAAGATATTATTCTAAGTTCTTTTCACATATTAACTCATGTAATTTCAAAACAAGCTTGTTGTACACAGTTAACTTTGTCTTACTGATAACATAGTTAAAGCACAGAGAGGTCATGTAAATTGCCCAAGTTTACACAGTTAATAAGTGACTGAACCTTTATTTGAGCCTAGGCAAAATCTATGTTCAGAACTACTAAACATCACTACCGCATATCTCATCTTGAATGAATGCATAGTTTCAGGTTGTAAGCATGACTAAATTTTTACAATTCTGTTTTTATTAAATTCTGTTTTATTTTTAGGATATTTTCTCCAAGTATTCTAAAAGGATAAAAAAACTTGATAAAAAGATGTGATTATCTTTCTGCAATGATCCAGATTTTACCTTGTGATAAAATTCATTTTCAAAATGTTCTTTTCCCTTTGGCTAAGATGCTACTGCTAATTGTGCTTCTTGTCAGTTCTACAAATTCATTACCTCTTTATTGGCCAGTCTAGTTCACTGATCCCTAACTTGTTATCCATTACCATTGTGTTTGATTTCTTTTTATTAAAGAAATGAAGTTTTAATAAAATATGCATCTGATAATTAATTATTTAGTGTTACCATTCTCACCCCTAGTTTCATGTAATCTCCATGAAATTATAGGTTATGTCTATTTTATAGAGCAGTTTGTTAAGGTATTTCTTAATACAAGGCCCATAATATAGTATTTGAATTTATATTTAAATTCTTGAGTAAACAACAATTTTATTTTATTTTACTTCTTAAAAATTATTTAGTTTATTGAATCACCATGTGGAAAGTTACAAAGTTCTCAGCATATGTCTCAGTTATACAATGCTCAAACACCCGTCCCTTCACCAGTGCCCATATTCCACCACCCAAAACCCCAGTATACCTCCCACCCCCCACCCCCCACCCCCACCTGCATAACTGATAAATTTCACTTTATTTTCTCTTTACCTTGATTACATTCCATATTTCAACACACAAACTCACTATTGTTGTTGGAGTTTTCCCCCCCAAAGAAAACAGCCCTACTGACAAAGAAGCATTTGATAATTTGTTTTCCATTGCTGAGAATTGAAGAGATATGAAGTTGCGTGGCCGCAGTAGTGGCCGCACGGTTTAGGATTTCTGTATTTTAGTATTTTAGTAATTAAGTCCAGGGAGATTTACGTTAGAAATTGCATAATTTCCCTTCCTGGGGCAGTATGGGGCAATGGCTTAGTATACAGTCTAGAGACATGGCTGCACCAAAGTGTGGCCGCCTGGGTCGAGTCCCAACGGAGCAAGAGCTGGTATCGGCCCCGGCTCAAGACTGCCCAAGTGTCCTGCGAACAGCAATTTTACGTATAATTGCTGACCAAAAAGATGTCATGAAAATTTAAGCTAAGGCAACTGGCTTTATGTCCCTAATATCAATGTCCAGAAATCTTTTAGAATCAGCATAAGAGCAGACTGAATATAATAAAAGCATATTTAAAACAGAAATAATGCCTTCCTAAATTAGTTACCAGTCTTGGAAATACAGTAAATGAATTAGGGAAGGGGAAAATCAGTATCCTAAGCACTATAAATTCAGTAGGACCAGGGACATTAGGGCCTGGCCACCAAACATGAACAGTGGGTAGAAAAACAATTGCTAGAAATATGTCAATTCTGTTTGCTGCTTCTATATTCTTCATGACCATGGTGTTTTTGTAAATGTTGTCTCCGACTGAAAATAGATCCATTCATCTTTAACCTATAATTCAGACTACTAGTCAGAGTTTCAATTCTTTTCTTTTTTAATTGTTTTTACATAAATTGAAAAGGATTTTTTGATCTACAGATAAATAGGTAAAGGTGGATTGCGTTATGACTCATGTACTGGGGTGGGGGGAGCAGGAGGGATATAGGGGATGTTAGTGGTGGGAAATGTACATGATGGAGGGATGGGTGTTAGAACATTGTATGACTGAAACTCAATCATTAAAGTTTTGTAACTGTATCTCATGGTGATTCAGTAAATAAATAAAATCAGAAGAGAGACTCTTGTAGCTGCAGGTGATGCAAACCGAACTCCAGCAGACCCATGCAAATTATTTTTCAGTCATTTATTTTTAATTTTTTTATTAAATCATGGTGAGATAAACAGTTATAAAGTTGTCCATGGTTGGGTTTCAATCATAGTAAACCACAGAACATATTGCACTACAGAAGGAAGGAAGGAAGGCAAAGAGGGAGGGAGGAAGGAAAGGGAGGGAGGAAGGGAAGGAAGGAAGGAAGGAAGGAAGGAAGGAAGGAAGGAAGGAAGGAAGGAAGGAAGGAGGAAGGAAGGAAGGAAGGACTTGATGGTGAAATTACAACTATATTCCTTATGATAATTATGTTATTGTTTATGAAATCAAGTTATGTTAATTAAGGTGTTATTCCTCTGAACTTCTATAAACATAAACAGGACCAATCAAGTGCTTTACAAATGATGATTCTTAGATTAACGTCTTTCCTGAGTTTGTTTTGCTGCCCAAAGCCCTGGAGGAATGTAGGAAACAGGTGTGTTTTACTTTCATGTGCTAACAGTTAAAGCAAAAGTGAAAACCCCAAAATTACATTTATGCATTGTCCTACAAAAGACATCCTTTCCTATTGTGATTATTCTACACACATACCCAGCTTTCTTCCCCACATGCCTGGCTCAGTGTCTGATACACGGATTGTGCAGTCACTAAAGAACCGTGTCATGGTGCCTGAAGAAGTAGGTCAGCTTTCCTATTGTCTTCCCTGTCTCCTCCTCTGAGCCCTGAGCCTGCCTGCAGAGCCAAGATAACTTTTCATTCCACTCCAAATGGCAACAAAAGGAGGAGGAAAATAAGAACCCTTTTCTCTTCTCTACTATCAGAGATTAATTCCCTAAGTTGGAAAAGAGAAATGTTAATAAAAAGTAAAAACAGTAAATACCCTTCATTTCTAAGTTACAATTATAACTGCCTAGCAGGAGACTGTTGTTTACAAAAACTAATATAAGGACATTTTTTACTGTTACTATTTACTGTTGTAAACATTATTTACAAAAATAAATACTAATTTTATATTTATTTACAAAAATAAGTTTAACAATTTCTAAAATAAATAAAATTTTAATTAAATAAAATAAATAAAATCAAAATATGGGCTCACAGAGAAAAATAAGCTTTCGACCTAAAAACATGTTTTAGTCATCATATAACTTCACAGAAGGTATCCATCTATATAAAACTAAAATGTTCAATTTTATTAGCCCTCAAAGAAATGTAAAGGAAAAGTGCAACAACACTTTTCAAAATAGATAGCTATAATAAAAGTGACCACTTTCCTTCCCCCTCAAAAAAGTAGAATTCCACATCATAAGCATTTTGCAATCACTTGTACTGAATATTCTATGTTCATCCTTTGTTAATACTTCCTTCATACTTCAGGGGTTCACTCATAAGTAGATATCAAATGAAAATTTGTTGGCACATTCACAAAAAAGCATGCATAAAATGTTTATTCCAGGACTACAGGTCATAACTTAAATCTAGGAACTGCTGAGATTACTTGTGAACAGTTAGAGTATTACATAAGTTGTAAACTTACAAATGAAATCCCATACAATAGTGAGAGTAAAGGATGTTTGTCTAACATAAGGTAGACGAGTGGATGTCACAGACAAAATACTTAGTAGAACAGATGAGATAGAAAAGGTCACATATCCAATTCCTTTTACAAAAAGAAAAGAAAAAAAACAGAGAAGACAAAATGTGAAAATTCAGACTATTGGCTATAAATCAGAGGTCAGGGTCATATGACTAGAAAGAAGCATAAATGAGGGTGTTTTTTTTTTGCCAAACATATGTGCAGTGTTTGAAAATCCTTAATTTTAATTTAAAAATTCTAATTTTTTCAGTTATTATATGCACATCCTTAAACATAAAACAAATAGCAACACACTAAATCCTCATAACAATCAAAGACACCACTATGTTTATGATCATCTTTGCTTTATGGAGGAAGAAGCTGAAAAATGAAGATTTAATAACATTCCCAAGGTCCTACAGCTGGGACATGTTGAATTCTGATGTCTAATTCAGTCCTGTCCTTAACAGTATTCAGTGCTACTTGCCTAGAACTTAACATCGTTTAACTCCCACTTTCCCTTTTATAAAATCAGAATATGTATACATCAAGACTTGTTTTAAGGATTAAATGATCTAATAGCCTATGACAGTTATTCATGATTACTTAATTAACTCATAAGAACTCCAACTCTGACTAGAGTTTGCTGTAGAACTTTTCACTTCAAGATAAAGAAGTTTGTCCACTGTATCTTTTCTAATTCCCGTTTCTGGTCCCATTGATTCTTGTCCTTCAGACCCTACTCTGTATCATCTTTATATCTCCTTCTCTACTCTCTGGCCAGTTCTGCCAATTTACTAAAATTTCCTTGCCCTAACAGTACAGAATCCTCTATCTATTTTAAATTTATTTTAAATTTGACTTATCTTTGGATTGCCACCACTCATTGGTGTCTTACTGGCAAGCAAGAACACATCTATTTAATATTATTATTCCAATGTAAGTCAGTTAATATTATAACAATAATCTGCTGATACCAAATAAAGGAATCTAATGTTGGGAATGCCAAGCATCTAGCTACTTGGGGAAACACTTGGGGTAGGAGAGTGTCTTGTAATAATACATTCCCTATACACCACAAATGTTTCTTGGCATTTTCCATTGTCTGTACTAATTGACATGGGTACATTTCATTGAGTCTTCCCAGCAGTATAGTAGAGTGGGTAGTAAGAATTTTGCTCATTGTAAATGAGAAAACTGATGTTTCATGGAGTTAAATTCATCTATTTGACAAATATGTAACAATGAAATCACCCTGTATTGTGTATTTTTCTGAGCTCTCTGAAGCTTGTGCTCCTGTGATAAGAGAATGGTCATACACAAAAGTGACATACAAGTGTATATAGAGCTAATTTCATGTAGTGGTTCCTTTTGTGCAAAAGTAAGAAAAGGAGGTAATGGGATTGAAAGAGACTGAGAAGAAAGACAAGGGCTCTATTTTGTCCTGAGACAATCAAGATAAATTCTCCTGTGCTTTCTCACATTCTATGAATGGTATTTTCCTATTTAGTCTGCTTTTTTTTTGTCTGTTCTGTTTTGGGGCTACACCCTGTAGTTCTCAGAGCTTTCTCCTGTTTTTTTCATTCAGGGATCACTCTGACAGGGCTTGGAGTACTATATGGAGTGCCTGGGGATTAAACCCAGGCCAACCACATGTAAGGCAAATACCCTACCCCCTATATTATCTCTTCAGCCTTCACTAACCTACTTTCATTGATATACTTACATGAATTTTTAAAGTAACTTTTCTCTGTGTAATGGAAATTGATACAATTTTTATGACTACCAACACTGGTATAGCGAACACCAATATTTCCTTGTGTAAACCACCGAAGATGACTGCTAAAAGTTTAAAGTTCAGGGATTTGTGTTTTCCTTCTGATCATTTTAATCAAGAAAAATTTGGAAATGAAAGACCAAAAGAAAATTGGAAGTCATGTTTTATGTGTATTTTTACTGTATATCTTTAAATCAAGTTTCCTTTGTGGTATATATATATATATATAAGCTGTCAATATGGAGAAATTTGAGTTGGTGCCAGATAACCTTCTTATCCACCCTTGACCAGTAAAGGGTCAAGGGTCTCTTCACCAGAACTGTGAAGAGAAGGGAAAGTTTTTACAAAGAAAGTCTAGAACAAAGCAAGCTCATGACTTTTTTCATTGAAGAAAAAATAGATCAGAGGGGGGAAAAAAGATAAAATTGAAAGGAAAGAGAAAGGTAAGAGGAAATTAGCACTATGGAAATGAAAGAGAGGGTTGTGAATTCTGTGGTCTAATTCAGTTGAATGCACTCAGGAGTCAGAGAAGGAAATAAAGAACACCAAAGAAAGACATTCCTTGCTCCAAGGTTGTTTCTCACTTAGCTTGTGACTTCCTTTTTGCTTATTGGAGGCAGGATTATTCAAGCAGGGTGATCATTAGTACTGCTGCTGTGTGTTTTCTCTTTTCTGGCTTTTATTCATCCACCTCCAACACTCCAACTACTTCCTTCTTTGTATTGCCAACTGGAGCAGAGGCCAGATTAAACATACTTTGTTGGTACTTGAATAACCCCATGGAGTCATACTTGCATGAAAAAATACCCTAAAAGCATCTCATTATGACTGATCCACAAAATTGTTACCTGGGGTCATTTTGCAGTCTTAGGTCTACACAAAATTTTTTAACTAAATAGCAAAATAGTTAAGTTTAATAAAATATGACTAAATTCAAAGGCAGAGTTCGGTAATTGTGATAGTTGTGTGTAATGTATTAGAATTTTTCTCATAAGATGACACACATATAGTTACTAAAAATTGCTTTTGTATAAATAAAACAAAATACTTTCTCAATCCTAAAAATGAAAATCATTGAATGAATATAAAAAAAATTTTTTAAAGGCACAGTTGTAAAATAAGACCAAACTGGAATTATCTGTAATATAATCAAAACATATTGGGTAAAACTTTTGTTTAGTTTTTTTTTTTTTTGAAGACCACCAGGTTATTCTCAGGCTTACTCCTAGCTCCTGGCAGGGGAGCATGAGTACCATTTGGAGTGCTGAGGATAAAAACCAGATTGGCTGCATGCAAGGCAATGGTTTTACTCACTGTACTATCTCTCCAGTTTGGTGGTGTCAGCTCTTGCTGAGCACCATGACTAAATGCAATGGTAGTCATTCATTCAATTCCTACATCTTAAAAAATATGTAATCCATTAGAAAATTCTTGAAGAGTTTTCATAAAGTGAAATTCACACAAATTTTGTCTAAATGTTCTTAATGAGTAAACAAATCAAAGGGAAGAAAGATTCTACTTCAGCCAATATCCATTCATCATCTCCTATGGTGATGATGAAATAACCTTATTTCATTAACAAAGGCATGCAGTACTAGCCGCTCACATTTGAATGTGGTTTGATTAACACAAATTTCAATGCCAGCATCAAGGTGTCCAGCATTCCCTCAACATAGACCTTACTAACCCTATTTAACAAATAAGGAAAACCATGGGTCATGTAAATTGAGTTTGTCAAACTTCCACAGTAAGTAAGCAGTAGAATCTGTATCAAAATTCAATTCTAGAATAGCAAAAACAAAACCTTCTTCTGTGTTAATATATTCTTCCAGTTAGGAAACATTAATTGATGGTTCACTCAACTGACTCATTTTTGATCCCCCAAACCAGTAGTTCTAACGTTTTAGTGATTATCAGATTCATCTGGGGAATATAACGCCTCTTCCTCCTTTAAGTGAGTTGATGTTCTTTTTTAACTCTTCATCAAAATTTGAGAGATGCTGGTCAAATCCATCTAAACTTCAGATCATCTACAGAGGTGAGTTGTTGACCCAAAGTCTTGGGAGTAACCTTCTGAAAAAGAAATGGTTATGTTTGAACGCATCTGTCTCAATTAAAGGCTGGTTGATTGGTCTTGCTAGTGCTTGTCTGAGTTACATGATTTGTCCCACAGTAAAAAAAATAAATAAATACCATCCAAAGGGAAAGTTAAAAAGCTGCATGTAATAAGATTTTAAAATAAATTCTTACAGGTTTAAGGGAAAATAAATTATTATGAGATTGTCAAGGTATTGATTCTTTTTAGAAAGATCAAGACAGATTGTTGTTGTTTTTTTTTACTAGAAACATAATCAGAGATTAAAAAAATAGTTATGAAATCGAGGAGTCAAGACAAACAATTGTAGCTCTTTTTCAAAGAGTCCACTGAATTCTCTAAAGTGCCTGAGATTCAAGGGAACAAAACCTTATGCTCAAGAAATTTTGAATCAGTGAACCAGCAAGATTTAGAGATGACAATGGGCTGCTTTCTTGCTCAATTACCTACCCATTAACTCCAATCATGCTTTCATTATATTTCAATAAAATCCTAATAAGCTTTCAAAGGAATTTAAAGAGCTACTATAGCTTGACTATGAAAACATACTCTTCATGTATTGGTGATGATGGGCAAAGTGGTTTGCCTTTGCATATCTGAGTTTTCCTCATATATAAATTGAAAATAATAATTCTCTAATACAGAATATTATAATAAATTTCAAATAAGTTCATACTATGCAATTTTAATAATACAATTCTGTCACATAAATTCTTTTCTGGAAAACTATTATTTCTGGTTCTTAGTTTCAAAAGTCCCATAGGAGTGCCAATACCTACTGAATCCATAAAATTACTATAGGAAAAGTTGAAACCATTCAACTGAGAGCAAGTATTGTTTGTTTTAAATACTGAAACATCATCCAGATCCCTTATTTTAGCGTAACATTAGTTAGAAAGTAGCTTCCTATAATGATACTGTAGAATCTAGTTCATTAAGTGAGATTCCAAAGGACTTTATGTACCATATGCCTTAATGTTTCAAGGAAAAAAATCATACTATTTATTACTAAAATTAATTAGTTTACCTTAAAGAGTGGATATGCTGAGAAGGGAATCCAATGACCAGAAAATGACTCAATAAAGATGTTTGAAAAAGATTATAGCTGTTATACTTCATAATTTAACATGCAATTTAAACTAAAATGTCTCTCCTTTAGATTTCCTGTTTTAAAAAAATAAAATTTAATTGGATTTATCATATGAAAATTTCTATTCTAATATTTCACTTTTAAAATCAAACCTTGTGGGTACTTCTGATCACTGTAACCCAATTAGGGGTTTGTTGATTTATCTCAAAATATGTTTCTTTGAAGAATTAAGGTAAATTTCTCTGTTGCTAGTCAGATTCTGTATTGCTCTAAGCAAATTGGGCTGACTAATGTTTACTCTGTTGTGGAAGTCAGAGTGATAAGTCATTAATCTTCCTGAATAATTAACATACTTTAGAAAAAGGGAAAAAGTAATAATGACATCAGAGGAAAGTTTCGGGACTCTTAAGTAATTAAGCAATAGTAGGTTCGTTCACACATTTACTTGGAAAAGTTGTCATCAATAAAGCAATAACTTTGTACAAAGTATTAAAATTCTGATTTTGTAGTATTTGCTATTTGGTATGAATTGAATATTTGATGAACAAAGCAAAACTGTAAACTAGCTTATTTGAGGTGCTCCTAGAGACCCTTTGGCTCTTCTCTTCCCTTCTTTACCTAAAGTCATCATTTGCTACATCCCACCTTTCACTAAGAAGAGTGGCTCTGAAGAGCTGTTGTACTTTAACACAGCAATAGTTTAGTAACATATTGTTTGCATAACATATTACACCACAAGGTGAAGCAAAAGCAAAAATGAATATAATATCATGGAATTCTAGCCACTTCGACACTGTAGCAGAGGTAGAAAGGAATACTGTTATTGGTAATTGCTAACCTTTACAATGAGAAAGGGCTGAAATTGACAATGACATGTAAAGAACCATCAGAGAACAAAAAATCTGCAAAAAGTATAGAGGAAGAATTGGCATAGAGAAAGGAAAAAAATCAGAACCAAATTGAGTAATTTTTCCAAAAGGAGAGAGAACCTCAAGGACAATATTCCAGTTAGCATTGGCAGCTGGGAAGGGTTTAACTAAGTTAGTGCTTATAAAGTGTCAGTGGAGTTAATAACAAAAATACATTGGTATTTTTCAGGTATAAAATTGGTATTTTTCAGGTATAAAATACCTGAGAGAGAGCAATTTCAGGTCTCAGGGAACTGAAAAGGAACAATAACTCAAGAACTTAAGGAAGTAGAGATTACTTCTAGAGAGATTTCTTCTCTCTGTAATAAGAGATTATATCTTTATTTTCTTTTTCTAATAGACTCACCGTGAGGTACAGTAACAAAGCTTTCGTGTTTGAGTTTCGATCATATAGTCATTCAACACCCATCCCTTCACCAGTGCACATTATCCACCACCAAAATCCCCAGTAGCCCCCTCCCCCATTTCACACCTCCCCCTGCCTATGTGGCAGACAATTTGCACAATATTTTTTCTCTACTTTAGTTACCTTCAGTATTTCGAGACCAGTCCCACCAGCCCTCATACCTGCCGAAAAGGCAATGCTAGACAATGTGTTTTGTATTGTTTGTTAGGGATGCAATATAATGTCGCACGGCTGCTCTAGGAATTCTAAAATTTTAATTAGGGTCTGAAGAGGTTGCTGCAGCAAGTTGCTTGGGACCAAGGTTCGTTTGTGGGTCTCTGGATCTTGGCCGTGTGAGAGCTTAAGTAGATGGTGGCGGGGTGTGATATCATCTCAGAGTCCCTGGGCGGCGGGATAGAGGAGTGCCCACTCTTCCCCTCTCTCTGAGACCTGGCGTTTGGTATGACCGTCACTCGAACCTGGAACTTATGGCTGGCTTCTAGAAAATGGCTGTCGCCAGAGTTCCCAGGGGGTGGGTGGAGGGACGGCACCTACCCCAGTCTGGAGCAGCCCTGTGGAAAAGGCCTACTGAGAAGTCCTGGGACATTTCTATCTCTGCAGCAAGTTGCTTGGGACCAAGGTTTGTTTGTGTGTCTCTGGGTCCTGGCCATGTGGGAGCTTAAGTAGCCGGTGGCTGGGTGTGACATCATCTCAGAGTCCCGGAGTGGGGCGATGGAGGGAGATTATATCTTTAGTAGATACTTTGGAATATACCTAGATCTCTATAGTTATTTTTTAAATCAAATTAACAATATTATCATTTTCAGGTATACAGCATTATTAATCAACATGTTCACCACTTAAAGTCCATTTCCATTCTTCACGGTACAGTTTACCAGATTTACCAGCCCCTTTTCTTCTTATAAGAACAAATTGGTCTTATAGTCTATAGTTTGTTCTTGTTTTATTTCACTTATTTGTTAATTTCATTTCATCACAATTCACATATGAATCAAATAATTTAGTGTCTGCTTTTCTCTGATTTATTTCATTAAGAATAATAAATTGGGAGTGAGGCAGAGATATAGTACATACAGTGGGTAGGACACTTGCCTGGTACACAGCTGACCCAGCTACAATCTCCAGCACCGGGTATGGCCCCCGCTAGGAGTGATCTCTGAGCAGAGACACAAGTAAGCCCCGAGCACAGCCAGTTGTGGTTCAGAAACAAAAGCAAAAACAAAAGAGAATAATAAGTTCATCCAGGTGTACCAAAAGCAAGGCTTCATCTTTTTATAACTGAATAGTATTTCATGTGTGTAATATATTCCACACCTTCTTTATCCAGTCACCTGTTGGTAGGTATTAGGGATATTTCTAACTCTTGGCTACTTTAGTAAAACTGCTATGAGTATGGAATTGCTTAAATATTTTCAAGTTAGTATTTTCATATTCTCCAAATATTTCAGTGTTATCAAATGCAATTTGTGTTTTAACTTTCTTAAATCCTCATACTGTTTCCCATGACAACTGCACCAATAAACATTCCCACTAATAGTATATGAGGAATTCCTTTACTCTACATCTTCTCCAACATTTTTTATTTCTTATATTCTTGATGAAAGTAATTCTCATAGGTTTGAGGTAATATCTCATTCTTGTTTTGTTTTTTATTTTCCTTATAATTATAAATGATGGACATTTATTTCAGGTTCCTTTTGGCCAGCCTCTTTGTGTCTTCCCTAAAGAAATATCTTTTTATATTCTTTCACCATTTTCTAATTAAATTGTTTAGGCTTTCTGAAGATTTTTTTGTTCTGATTTTTTGAGACATTTCATTTATTAACTAATTATCATATATATGATTTGTAGTATCTTCTCTCATTAAGTATGATGCCTAATTCTCTTGGTGATAGTTTTGTTCATGGTGCAGAAACCTTTTATTTTTAAATGTATGTTCCATTTGTTTATTCTTCCTTTGTTTCCTTGTTATTGGAAAAATTCCCAAAGACACTTCCTAAGACTAATGTCAGGGAGCAGAGTGTTTATGTTTCCTTGTGTATATTTTATAGTTTCACATCTTGTTTTGAGTATTTAATTCATTGTGAAGTAGTATCTATGTCTTGTGTATGATAGTGGATTAATTTCACCATGTTGCTTATGACTGTGCAGTTTTCCAAACACAGATTATTATTTCAGTACCATTTATTTCCTGGTTCCTCTATATGAACTTAGTTCTTCGCCAAAAGTAGTTTCTATAGTATGTGTGGCTTTATTTATGACTTTATCTTCCCAAAATTTTGCTACCCTTAGTCAGAAGATCTAGTCAGGGACTTAGCTGATTTCTGCAGGACCTATGAATCACAGGTTACAGATTCAGCTGCAGATAAAATTGCTGGCCCCTTCTACTTTGAGAACTGGAAGTGAATTTTACTATTCTTCCAGTTAATATTGAGATACAGGTTATTTACCATAGTGGTGAAAAACTTGGCTCCTTTTTTCAAAAATTTAATAAATCAAACTTATACTTAGTCTTATTTATAAATATTTAAGTATCTATTTATTTTTGGCATTAGACTGGTTGTTAAGTATAGTTCAGTTTTCAGGGTTCCTGTTTTACACTCATCAGAAATACATAGAACACCTATCAGTAAGATATGAGAGATAATTAGGGGCAAAATATTTTAATGGATTATTGCAAACATTTTCATTAAACATTGGTTAAAAGATAGGTGTGATTGTAGCAGCCTATAAAGTGTCAAAACTTCCTGTTAAGATGGTATTTTCTAATGGTTATATGTATGTTCAAAGATTGTATAGGTCAACCTTGTTGTTTAAAATATTCTGGTAACATTCTTTATTTTACCCACCATTTACTGGATACCATGACACTCTAGCACTGTATAAGAAACCAGTATGTTCCTAAAAATGAATTGGATCCTTTGCCCTTAAGATGTTTAACTGGAAGGCAAAGCAATTAACAGAATGGTCAACTATAACCTGATTATAGTAATGATGGTGATAATGATGATGATGATGGTGATGGTGATGATGACTGGTTGTGGATTCACAGTGGTTTCAGGGAAGCTCCCAGCAACAGCCTGGTGATACAAATCTGACAGTTCATTTCTTGGATTCTGCAGTGTTGGGGATTATAAGATCATTCTTGCTGGTGTTTGGGTGCCCTGAGGGTTCTATCCAGAATTGGTTTATAGGCCATTTGGTGTATGCCAGACACGTGCTCTACCCCTTTGAGCTGTCTCCATGGACCTGAAAACTTGGTAATGATGACCAAGGTTAAATATTCAGATTTTTGAGAGAGTTACAAGCCTAGAGAAAACTGCTTATAAAATTGGGCAAGTTTCCAAAGAAATATACTTCAATGGGGTGAAAAGTAGTTAGTGAAGAAGGAGAAGCAGTGAATTTAGAAGGTGATAAAATGGGGTGAGATGGAGATCATGTTATAATCATAAATTAGGGAAGTATGGCAAGAATTATCTATGAAATGGATGGGAGTGCGTCTTTGGAGGGCTTTGCAGAAATTTTCACTTCATTTGAAGGGAATTGCACTTCATTGGAAAGAGTTTTTTATCCTGCATTTTCTAACCTGAATTCTCTAGTCTCAACTATAGCAATTTTATTAGTTCCTGAGCACTCTGGTTTTCATGGCCATTCCATCACATGGCTCATAAAATCCATGGTTTTATTTCCTGTAACTGTGCTTCAATATCACACTTCCTCCTTAAATGAACTAAGGGTTAAAGAAACAGATCTTTGATTTATGCTGTGACAGAAAAGGAAATTTTATTGTATTCAGCATTTTATATACATTATTCTAGTTAATTATTTAAGCAAGTCCACACTGTTGGATGCTATTCATTTCTCATATTTAGGATGAGAAAGTTTTTTTTTATTTTTTTAAATTTTATTGAATCACCATGAGATAGTTATAAGATTTCATGTTTGAGTTACAATTTCACAATGATCAAACACCCATCCCTCCACCAGTGCACATTCTCCACCACAGATATCCCGGGTATACTTCCCCTTTCCCACCCTCCCCCTGCCTCTATGGCAGACAATATCCCCCATACTCTCTCTCTACTTTTTGGGCATTATGGCTTGCAACATAAACACTTAGAGGTCATCATGTTTGGTCCATTATCTACTTTTGGCATGCATCTCCCATCCCAACTGGCTCCTCCAGCCATCATTTTCTAGTGATCCCTTCTCTATTCATCTGCCTTCTAGGATGAGAAAGTTTTAAAATATGATTCTTAATATGAATTTCACTAGTCCAAATTCACTAAATTCACTATAATAATTATTATGATAGTATGACTTACCTTAATGGATTCAAGTTCTGTATGTGTATGTATAAATATAGTTTGTGTGTGTAAGCATACATATATGTTTATATATTGTTTTGATCTTAATAACTGAGGTATTTTAGTTCTATTTAGAGATAAGAAACTAAAACCAAGAAATGGTAAATAATTGTTCATGCAGAGCTGGGATTAGAACTCAAGTCAAGCTCATTCCTAAACTTCTTTTTCCTAAAATTGTCACATAAGCTCATATTCTGCAAATAGGACACAGCTATGCCACTGCATCATTCTTTCCTTTTAGTCAGGGCACAGTAGGTAATTCATGGTAAGATTTTCTGTGAGAGCCAAATAACTTTCTCTTCCAAACTGTGTTTCACATACGAAAAATTCGCTTCTATTTTGTCTGTTGAGAATGTTTAGAACTCAGGCCATGATCCATTTTCCTTTCCTTATGCCAAACACCTATTTTATTTTATTTTTTGGTTTTGGGGTCACACCCAGCGGTGCTTAAGCCTTACTCCTGACTCTGTGTTCAGAGATCACCCCTGGTGATGCTCGAAAACCATATGGTGGGGCCAGGGACCTAACTCGGGTATGCTGCATGCAAGACGAACTCTACTCACTGTACTATCACTCCGGCCTCAATACTAAATTTTTAAGGAGACTGCTTCTCTTCAGTTCAAACATTAAAGATATTAATATGCGACATGAGGATTATGACTGCTTGATTTATTAGCAGTTATTATTTCTAATTTGTGTATCATACTTAATAATAGAATAAAGCCTGAGGCTATATGGCACAGAACCACAAAAGTTTATGCTTTAAATTAAAGGATGGTTCTGGCATGTAATATACAAAGAAGGCAGAGCTGGGAAATAAATATTGTGTTCTGCTTCACAGAATATTAGATCCATAAGATGTTATTATATTAACCGGGTTTTTTCAGAGAAACAGAACTATAAGGACAATAGATGGACAAATAGATAGACGGAAAGACAGATAGAAGGATAGATAAAGTACATACCCAATTGTCTAGTAGGTATGCCCACCTTAAAATATACCTCTATTCCTCTATAGGCTTATATGTTTTTATATCCATATCAGTCAATGTACATAAAAATTTTAACAGTTTCCCTTTAAACAGTGTGGAGCATCATACATTGAAAATATCTGAGAATAATTTTGGATTCTTCAAAACTTAACTTAGTCATCCCCTGGACCCTGAGGAGACAGTTTTCAGGATCCGTACCTCTCCTGCTGCATGCATATCATTCTTCATAGATGCTCACTCTTTGAAGATGTAGTCTGGCCTCTGTATCAGTTTGTTATGACTTGAATCTATTTCTTTCTGATAATTTTCTATGCTGCAAATATATATACAAACCAGAGAAACAGAAAATGGTCCTGACTTTGACTTTATTCAGTGAAATATTTTCCCACAGGCTTTATTGTTTTAATTTGGAGTCGGTGAATAATTCTTTGAATAGAGGTCTATTTTCTAGATTCTGTCACTAACCATTTTTTGTCATCAGGAGTTCATACTGTTTTTGTCTTAACTGTTCTTTTTCTTTTTATTTCTTTCTTTTTTCTTTCTTTCGGTTGGGGACACCTATGGTGCTCTGAGATTGCTCCTGACAGTACTCCAGCGGCCTTGCAGTGCTGGGAATGAAGTACAGTCATTAGGGCAAGCATTATATATAGATCCATATTATATGTAGATAGAGAGATACATCATATATTCACATACATACATACAACATGCACATACACACTATCTCTCTGGTCCCAAAACTTCACATTGTTAAAGCAATTAAAAAAATGTTTTGTGTGGGGGCATACTTGGTGTTGCTCAGGGTTTACTACTGGCTCTGTGTTCATGGATCATTTCTGGTAGTACTGGTGGGGACCATATGTGGTGCCACAGATACAACCAGGTCAACTACATGCAAGGTTAACACTGCAATTCTGTACTATCTTCCAGCCCCACGCCATTCTTTTGTCTTAATCATGGTCACATTTTCTTTGAAATGCTTTTTTGAATACAGTACTTTAAATTATATAATCTTTGTGGGTTTTTTGTTTTATTTTTGGAAAGTACCCAGAAGTTAGAATATTTTGAGGTTTACTCATATGTTTTCACAAATGCGAATTACACATTTCAAATTGTTCTTAAAACATGACTTATGCGTGCATATAAATGCTTTTACTATAAGGATAATTATCATTATGCTAGAAACCCCACTGAACATAACTTTCTGAAAAATCCAAACATTGTTTACTAGAGTTGCATTACTCATCATTATCCTTACATAACTCATAAAAATGTATGAAATAATTCTGTTACATTCAAAAACAAAAGCATCGCTTTGGGGGGAAAACTAAATGTTATGGTTCTTTAACCATTCCAGAGTGTGGAAGTTATGGTTATTGGTTCTGCAAAGTTTAAACTTAACCTGCATTTTCTCAGCTCTGACTATTGCATGATATATATGAATATGTATATTATACTTTTCCCCACCTACATCCTTTTTCCTAAGCTTTCTGGTTCCTAAAACTATATATAAACAAACTGGCAACATTTTGTCTCATTATTTGTCTCATTATTAAGTGAATGTTTAAAGTAAACAGTATTTTCGCCTTTACCAAAGGATTGGTGGCAACCCTTTTTTGTTATACTGTAGTTTAAATCATATTTTATTATAAAATAGCGATAAATTATGTTTTAAGATATTACTACTATGTACAAACCTGCATTTCATTTTGTAACAATTCCTAATGTGGTAATGAGAATATATGATGTTCTATTTTATCTATAACTATAGTTTATTGTGGGCTTGAATATTGGAATATTGTAGCTTGAATGCTAAGGCTTAGTATAGAGGTCAACAGTTATCTGTTACAGCCTTAAATTTTCAAAAACAGATGTAGGACAAAGATAATTATAGGAAGACTAAAAAGATAACAAGAGCAACAATTTTCTGAAGGTTTCCTGGCACTGCTGAATCTACTGGGTTTTTTTTTGTATAGCTCCTTATATAATCTAGATTAGGTGACAAGATGGGGATTTTTAAACTATAATTTTGGGAGAATTGCTAAAAATAGCCACTGTTTACCGAAGCTTCCAGAATAACGCATTATGAGAGAAATTTTACAAATGTGACATTATTTCTATCGTTTATCCCCTCCCATTCATCCTAATCCTCAGCTGTCTCCTGGGGATCCCTTTACATCTCCTGAAACCCCCAAACAGAAAATTGTAGAAAGTAACAGGGTGAGAAGCCCAAGCTATAGAATCCTAATTTTACTATTTACTATGGACTTGAGCGATAGCACAGCCGGTAGGGTGTTTGCCTTGCATGTGGCCAACTCGGGTTTGATTCCTCCTCCCCTCCTGGAGAGCCCGGAAAGCTACCAAGAGTATCTCTCCCCTAAGGCAGAGCCTGGCAAGCTACCCATGGCATATTCAATATGTTAAAAACAGTAACAACAAGTCCCACAATGGAGACATTATTGGATTAGTGCCCACTTGAGCAAATCAATGAACAATGGGAGGACAGTGCTACAGTGCTAACTACTTGCAGGAATTGTACTTTATCTTTTTACATTTTCTAAACTTCTATTGCTACATAGAAAATATGGGTATAAAAGTGTGTACCTCATAAAACTGTTGTGAAGAATAAATTCTATTATGTTCAATGAATGGTTAATTCTTAAAATTCCACAGTTTATTTATTTATTTTTTTAATAAATTTATTTATTTTTAATTAATGAATCACCATGAGGGTACAGTTACAGATTTATACACATCTGTGCTTATGCTTCCCCCATACAAAGTTCAGGAACCCATCCCTTCACCAGTGCCCATACTCCACCACCAGTAAACCCAGCATCCCTCCCATCCTCCCCAATCCCATCTCCCCCCACCCCACCCTGTCACTGTGACAGGGCATTCCCTTCTGTTCTCTCCCTCTAATTAGCTATTGTGGTTTGCAATAAAGGTGTTGAGTGGCCACTGTGCTCAGTCTCTAGCCCTCATTCAGCCCGCAACTCCCTTCTCCCACATGGCCTTCGACTACATTATAGTTGGTGATCCCTTCTCTGAGTTGCCCTTTCCCCAGAATGTGAGGCCAGCCTCCTAGCCATGGAGTCAACCTCCTGGTAGTTGTTTCTACAATTCTTGGGTGTTAGTCTCCCACTCTGTTATTCTATATGTCATAGATGAGTGCAATCTTTCTATGTCTGTCTCTCTCTTTCTGACTCATTTCACTTAGCATGAAACTTTTCATGCCGATCCACTTAAATAAAAAATTTGTGACCTCCTTTTTTCTAACAGCTGCATAGTATTCCATTGTATAGATGTACCAAAGTTTCCTCAACCAGTCATCCGTTCTAGGGCATTCGGGTTTTTTCCAGATTCTGGCTATTGTAAACAGTGCTGCGATGAACATACATGTGCATATGTCATTTCGATTATACTTTTTTGCCTCTCTGGGATATATTCCCAGCAGTGGTATTGCTGGGTCAAATGGGAGCTCAATTTCTAATTTTTTGAGAATCGTCCATATTGTTTTCCAGGAGGGCTGAACCAGTCGGCATTCCCACCAGCAGTGTAGAAGGGTCCCTTTCTCGCCACATCCTCTCCAACAGTGGTTGCTTTTGTTCTTTTGGATGTGCGCTAGTCTCTGTGGTGTGAGGTGGTATCTTGTGGTTGTTTTGATCTGCATCTCTCTGATGATTAGTGATGTAGAGCACTTTTTCATGTGCCTTTTGGCCATTCGTATTTCTTCTTTGGTAAAGTTTCTGTTCATTTCTTTGCCCCATTTTTTTATGGGGTTGGATGTTTTCTTCTTGTAGAGTTCAACCAGTGCTTTATATACCATTGATATCAACCCCTTATCTGATGGGTATTGTGTAAATATCCTTTCCCATTCTGTGGATAGTCTTTGGATTCTGGTCACTGTATCTTTTGCGGTGCAGAAGCTTTTTAGTTTAATGTAGTCCCATTTGTTGATCTCTGTTTTTACTAGATTGCTTAGTTCTGTGTCACCTTTGAAGATACCTTTATCTTCAATATCGTGGAGGGTTTTGCCGACCTTGTCTTCAATGTACCTTATGGTTTACCACAGTTTATTTTTTTAGACAAATTTTAGAAATAAAATGCTGACATTGAATCCTATTTTTATACAGGGAAAAGAGACTGATGAAAGTGTCCAAAGACAATGTAAACAAAACCAGCACTCTTTAATTGTATCCAAGCACTTGGAGATGCTCTTGTTTAAGATCAGTATCTTTTTGAATGAAGTATGTGAAAAGCAAATATTCTCTGACTGTGTTAAAGATATATAGAATGTCTAGTTGTCAACCACCACCAGGTGTATTTGACTACAAAGAGATTCAGCGGGAACCAAGCAGAGTGTATGATCTTTAATAAAACTTTTCTCAAGAGCAATCCAGAATATGCGATTCTGTAAAGCACGCGTTATTATATGACTCCTAATACTTGAAATAAAAGTATAAGAAAGAGTTAGATTTTCTTTTTGTTTTGTTAGTTTGGGGTTTTTTTGTTTGCTTGCTTGTTTGTCTCTTTGTTTGGGGGCCACACACGGTGGTATTAAGGGCTTATTCCTTCGTCTATGCTCAGCAATCACTCCTCATGGTGTTTAGGGAACAAAATGGGATGTAGAAGTTCAAACCTGGTTCAGCTTTATGTAAAACAATGCCCTGCTCACTGTACTATCTCTCTGTCCTGCGTTTAAGAGATGACAGGGAATAAAAAGACAATATTTACACTGTTGGAACTTTTCAGCCACCAACTAAATAAACCAACAGCCTACTTTTGACTTTTGCAAATATGACTGGAAAATAATAAGACTGTAGATTAATTTCTTTTAAGACTGCCCTGCCAAGTTTTTTTTTCCTGTACAGTGCAGAAAAGCATGGTTAGCCAATTGACTAGGGATAATATTTTTTTCACATGTGCTGCTATGTCAATTAGGAACTGGAGGCTTTTCTTAGGGCTACCTTGGCTGTAAGCTATCAGAACTCATAGAAGCTAGATTCTATGGTAGGTTATTGGCAGGAGAACCACTCAGATATACAAGGGTAAAAAGGAAGGTCAGCCATGTTTCATGATGTTGCATAACCCTTGTCCTCTCTGTTCACACACTTACTTTGTGTAAATCTGTATGTCAATTAAAGATATCAATTTCCATACACAATTAAGTAAACAGAAAAGCAATCCTCTTGCTGCTTGATATTCCCATATTACATTTTATTTCAAATATCTTAAGGTAATTTTGTCAAAGAAAATGTCATAATTAACTGTATTTAATCTGGAATTAATGATAGATTCCCTTGTGATCAGGGATCTATTCCACATTGGTCTGTAGCTATCATTAAAAACTCAGATCACCTGTATTAAATCTACTATATGTCTTGTTCAACAATTCAGCAGAATTGAAGAGAAGGTGCTGTCTTTTAATAAAGGATTTGGGGCATCATCTGTTCAGACACATCCAAACATTACCTATAGAGCATTAACCTGCTATTTTGCAAAAAGCATTATCTGTAGGCCACAAATGAGAAAAATTGAGGTTATAAGACATCAGATTTACATCTCAATGTACCATGGAAGTCACAGAAACAGCATTAAATCCCAGATCTGTCTGTTTCTATCTCTGCTTCTGTTTCTCCCTGTATCTCTCTGTTTCTTTGTCTCTCTTTTTTTTTCTTTCTGTGTCTCTGTCTCTGTTTCTCTGTCTAATACACACATAGAACCCGAAGATTCTCTTCTTTCCATTTTGATGTATTTTCTAAATATCCAAATGACCTGCAAAGATGGAAGCAATTATTTGTGGACAATTAAAACAAAAAAAATTAACATCTTCAAAATTGTTTCTCTGCTTTCAAAGAACCTATTTATAATACTGAAAATAAAACAAAGAAAATAATAAAAGTAAATAGTGCCTATAAATGCTATTGGAAACTATAAATTAATAGATGGTGAGAGAACTACTTTAAAGATGAAAAACTCCCTTTTTTAAATCCTTGTTTAATACCCAAATGGAAAAGAGAGACAACTATGCGATTCATAGTTTTGCTCTAAAACACTTATGCTGGCAAGGACTATTACATGCTGTGACTTTGCCAAATCTCATTTTTTTTTTAGTACAAAATGGGCCACTTCCAACTCTGTGCCCAGGCCCAAGAGAAACACTGGGATGAAGATTTTTAGGAGAACTGTATTCAGAGAAATCTTTGCAAGTAGCAAAGATCATTAAACAAACCACTAGAAACTGGCAAGCCAAGAAAATAGGCAATGAGACATTTTCTTTCCCTCCATAAAAAAAATCTTAATGTACTTTTCTAATTAAAATAAAATTACATCAGAAGTTTGGATGCTTTAAGTCTTTGGTAATTGTATTGAATTTTTTTTTCAACTTTTCTCATGCTGTGAATCTCCTGAAATTTTGTCATTGGTCTCCACAGCTGTTGGAAAATTGCATCATGGAAGGCATTTACCAGTTTTGGATACATTACAGTTTTGCAGCTTAATGTATTTTTCACCTCCTGCATGAAAAATATAATAGTATGAAAGTAAATTTTATTTTTAATAAGAAATGGAAGGAGACTCATGATTCCATATAAGAGAACTTTATAGGTCCCTCAGATTCCTCTGAAGAAAGACCTGAAAAGAACTAAGATATAATATATTCAGATGCAAATAAAGAGGAAAACATATTTTTAGCTTTCTTAATTTTTCTACATAGTTTGTTTAGGGGTCACACCTGGCAATAGTTCATGGTGACTCCTGGCTCTGTGCTCAGGATTTGCTTCTGCTGGTGCTCAGTGGGCCATTTGGGATGCTGGGGATCAAACCTTGGTGGCCGGGTGTACTTGCACTATCTTTGACCCCCTATATTTTGGAGAACTCCAAATTTTAATGGTCATTAAATAAATCTGTGGTATAAGTAAATCGAGTAAAACTTTTCTGGATGTCGTCTAATAAATTGTATCAATTTTCTTTTAACTCTTACTATATGTGTGTGTAAAGTTCACATTAACGATTAATGGGTTTTCAGGGACTCAAGAGATAGTACAGTGGGTAAGGCACTTGCTTTGCACATGGCAAACCCTCATTCAATCTCCAACACCCCATATGTTTCCCCAAGCAGAGAGTTAGGAGTAAGCCTTGAGCACCACTAGGTTTGGCCCAAATTAACAATGACAAACACAAAAAAGATTAATGGGTTTTCAAACTCTTAGGCGATAACAACAAAATGTCGGTTACCAGAGTGAAAGGAAGGAGAATGGGACAATACCTAAAAGTATCTATTGTAAATTGGGTGATGGAAACTAGAATTTTGATGGTTATTATAATGTACATAAAGTATCAATTAATGCTATGTACAAGAAAGTTATAATAATGTTATAATCCAATGTTCACTGTCACTGTCGTCCATTGTTCATTGGTTTGCTTGAGTGGGCACCAGTAATGTCTCCGTTGTGAGACTTGTTGTTACTGTTTTTGTCATATCGAATACACTGGGTAGCTTGCCAGGCTCTACCGTGTGGGCGGGATATTCTCCCTAGCTTGCCGGGCTTTCTGAGAGGAATGGAGGGAAGGAATATGCAAGGCAAACTCCCTACCCACTGTGCTATCGCTCCAGTCCTGGAATCCAATGTTACTTCTATAATTTTTAAAAGAAGATAACTTTCTAGCATGTTATAATAAAATAGGGTATAAAATATTTAGAAGCAATAAAATTCCTTAAATATAATGATCTTGGAAGAATATTGGAATGCATTTTTACTTTGCTTGAAAAGAAGTTTCCATAGACGCGGTGCATGGGTAGGTTAGCACTCAGCCTTATATCTGGAGATTTTCTGATTAAATCCAATGCCTGCTGTGGGGAAAGCTGTCAACACAGATCTCCTCCAATTGGGAGCTTTAGCTGACATGTTCTGAAGTGTAGATGTTTGTGATCTCTTTAAAATGATTTCCTTAATTCTTTCTCACCCAGAACTGAGATTGCCAGTTACAGCATGGTCAGAAGTAACACAACCAAATGTACTCAATAGCTCTGTAGAAGGCTAAGTAAATTACAACAAATTTCAAAAGCAGCTTAAAAATAATGGGCTACAGAGAAATCATTATGTTTGCTAACTTCTATTATTAAGTCACAGACTGTATGTAAAATGATTTTGCAAGTGCCTCTATTTCTCTGAGGCAGTGTCATATGAAGAAAAACTTGTGGCTTTTTTTAGGGGGAGTACCAGGGAATCAAACCCAGGGCCTCACAAAGTTGTAGCTTTTTATGGGATGTTTTATGATTTTTAAAAAAATAGTCTGTCTTTGCTATTTGTTTTCCTTTTCTTCAAATGTGCAACTTTTGCTTTTGTGAAACCATTTTTTTTTCTTGCCCGAATGCCTGGCTGTCTTCTCCGGGGCCCCTCGGAGGGGATGGGCTCCAGCTTCCCTCCCAACCCCGAGCAGAGCTCCCGGCAGCCGAAGACCACTGGAACCTAGCTACAGCCATGATCGAGGCCCTTCTCCACAAGTTCGGACAGGCCTCATGCATGAAGGTACCGGCAGAGGAACCCAGGTGTGTGTAATCCCATCAACAGCCAACATCCAGAGAGAGACTTAAAAGCAAGCTCTCAGAAGATATACAGATATCTTGTAGCCTACTTCTCCCTCTGGGAGAAACTGGCAAGTTTCTGAGAGTTTCCTGCCCACATGGGACAGCCTTGCAAGCTTTCCCATGGTGTATTCATATGCTAAATCCAGTAACAAGCTGGATCTCAAGCCCCTGACTGTGAAAGAGCCCCCAGTGTGACATCCTTGGGAGGGCAGAGTGGAGATAGACTTCTAAGATCTCAGGGAAAGGACAAAATGAGAAGCCCACTCGAGAAATCAATGATTAACGGGATTTCGTGATTCGTGATTTTTTTTATGTGTTTGAGACTCTCTATGGGAATCATAGATACATGAGTTCTCAGAAGAAAAGGTTTTGAAGATTAGTATCTCTGAATTATATAAGCAGAAATCTTTACAAATAAAACAATCTCACAAATATATGACTTTGGACTAGACATGAATTATTTTTCAAAAAAATTTAGGAGTTGTGATTTACAATGCTGTCAATAACAAAGTTTCAGTCCTGAATAGTTAACAAATGCTATTTTATTTCACTTTGATTTTGAGTTCATGTCACTTATCACTAGGCAAACTCACCTTTATCCTTTACTTTCATATTTTGTCATAGCAGGTTTGATAAGGAAACAATTTATGTTGTCAATTATCTATGTCTTTGATTATTAACCACTTTGCTAGCAGCCTTTGATTATTTTTGGTCTTTTTAAAATCCAGATGGCTTGTCTATGCAGATTATAAGTAATTATCTGAGAAGTGCATGTATTAAGTTGATTTTTAAAGTGGTTTGGTCTATTCAATGTTTGTTTTCGTGCAAACCTTTTTGTTTCCTAACACCACGAATAGATTATGAGATGCCTTATTAAAACTGAACCCTCAGGGCTATTTAGAGGTACACAGACATATACCTCTCTATAAAGAGCTGTATATATTGAGGTGTAATACCTCTGTATATATAGGTAGGACACTTACTTTGCTTGTGACTGACCTGGGTTTAATCCCCATCACCCTACCAGGAGTGATTCCTGAACAGAGACAGGAGTAAGCTCTGAGCACTGCCTCATGTGCCCCTCCCCACAATGAACAAAACTAAGCCCTCAATTAAACTGGCAATGTTTACAAAGTGGTTGAATTTGGCTCATCTACACACTATGAGCAATTTCTGAACCCATGAAAGGTACAGTTGTCCTCCAACTCCTACCTGCATTTAAGGGAACTTCTAATTTGTATTGACAGTGAGAAATATTTCCAACTGGGGTGGCTGAAAGGAGATATTGTGCGTCTTCTTCATCTGAACTTCAAATTAATTTGGAAAATGAGTCACTGTTGGTATCTGAGGTATCTGATACATATTTGACCAACAGTTGCTGTGATAGTTAACAGTGATACCACAGGAGCCCTGTTGAGTCTTCAAATCTGTCCAGTGGCTCAGAATCTTTTCCTAGCTGCCATCCTAAGTTATATCTCTGACTCCTATGGCCTCCTCCAAGCACTTCGTGCCTCTAGGGAAAGGTTCTGTTCAAGACAGCCCTGCTGCGTGGTATGGATTCATCATTCATTTGCCTTCCACATTCTCAAAAACACATCAATAACCAAGCATAGGCTTCTATTTTTGGTGGAGCATGCTGTCTCATTTTCAAGTTCAATTTGGGGCCTGTAAGCAATTTCGGTAATACCTATGTGCAAAGTAAACTTCCGTGAACATTCTTAAGCAATCCTACTCCAGTCAACCGAAAGTTATAATTTGCTGTGTAGCAAATTTAAATGTTGGAAGAACAGCACCACCTGCTGGAGAGGGGTAGGTAGGGAAACACTCAATACGCTCTGTATTGGTGAACCTGGTGGGTTCTTGCTGAGCTCAAATGTGTTTAGAGGTCTGTGTTCAGTGATTCACATTATGAAATGGCAATTTTGCTATTTCAAAGACAATGAGCTTTTATGTTGTAGTGGAAAGAATTTGTAAGGCTTCTGGTCTCTGTTGAGTGTGTGTGTGTGTGTGTGTGTGTGTGTGTGTGTGTGTGTAACCTTGAGGAAATTGGTTCTTTAAAATAAGTGCCATAGGTATGGTACAGGGCACTTGTTTTGCATGCATTCAACCCTGATTTGATCCCCGGTACCACATTCGGTCTCCTGAGAACTTCCAGGGTCACTTCTGAGCAGAGATTCAGTAATTGTCCTTGAGCATGACCCAAACCGCTCTCCCTCAAATAAAAAGTAAAATGAAATAAAAATGTTCTATCTACAGATCTCAGGAGTAAGGAGGACAAAATGGCTCCTCAACTACTTAGCTCATATGGTCAGCTGAGAAAAAAGCTTAGTACCTTGGAATCACTCTAGAATTATAAGGTATAGATATCAGTGCTTCACTTAGTGCTGAAATGTTAGTGTTTTTACTCAGTGATATCTGTAGCACTGTAGTACTGTCATACTCACCGATTCTCTAGAGCAGGCACCAGTAACGTCTCCATTGTGAGACTTGTTACTGGTTTTGGCATATAGGATATGCCACAGGTGGCTTCCCAGGTTCTGCTATGAGGGTGTGATACTCTCGGTAGCTTGCCAGGCTCTCTGGGAGGGACGGAGGAATCGAACCTGGGTCGGCCATGTGCAAGGCAAACACCCTACCCACAGTGCATTACTCTAGTCCGGTGATATCTGTAAGACACAGAATTAGTCTGTTTGACTGAAAAAGAGCTCTACCTATCAGGAAAGCCATTTGACAATGAAAGAGAAAGCTTTAGAAAACATTTGTTTAATTTAATTCAAGAAATAAACTTCTAAAAATGGAAGATTTATAGGTTCATAAATAAAGGTTTGTCCAACATTACTTATGGTGGTGAAATAGTAGGAATATAACTGATGATTACCAGTAAAGAATGGATGCATGATGCCATAATGTCCAAAAGTAGAGTATGGGGAATATTGTCTGCCATGGAGGCAGGGTAAGGGCGGGAAAGGGGGAGTATACCTGGAATATCGGTGGTGGGGAATGTGCACTGGTGTAGGGATGGGTGTTTGATCATTGTGAGATTGTAACCCAAACATGAAAGCTTGTAACTATCTCATGGTGATTCAATAAAATTTTTAAAAAATAACAACAATGAGACCTAAAAAAAAATGAATGCATGACAGTAAAATACTGTGCAGTAGTATAATGCCATGTTGGACCTGTAAAGGCAAAAGGAAATATTCACAATATAATCATAAGTACAGGTCATGACCATAGAAGATCATTATCATAATTTTAGAAAGAAAAAGAAAAGATGGAATTAAGGGAGAAAAAGAGATATTGTCAGCATTAATTATCTCTGTTAATAGTGTCCACTATTAGGCCAGAGAGCCCGGCAAGCTACCGAGAGTATCTCGTCCACACAGCAGAGCTACCCATGGCATATTTGATATGCCAAAAACAGTAACAACAAGTCTCACAATGGACATGTTATTGGTGCCCGCTCAAGCAAATCGATGTGCAACGAAATGACAGTGACAGTGGTACAGTGATTAGGCCAGAGAGATAGTAGAGTGAGTAGTGCGTTTGCCTTGCATGCAGCTGGCTGAATTCAATACCTGCCAGGTCCTGTGGTTCCCCAAGTTCTGTCAAGAGTGATTCTGAGCTGGCAGATGTATGCTGAAAGTAGAGTAAGGAGCAACATGATGGCCTCTCATTTTTTTTTTTTTTGCAAACTGTAATGCCCCAAAGTAGAGAGAAAGAAGGAAGGTTCCTGCCACAGAGGCAGGGGGTGGGATGGATGGGGGTGGCAGAAGGGCTAGTGGGAACATTGGTGGTGGTGGAAAATGAGCACTGATGAAGGGATGGGTGTTCAATCATTGTATGACTGAAACTCAATCATGAACACTTTGTAACTGTATCTCACAGTAATTCAATAGAAAATGTTAACAATTAAAAAATTAAAAAGTTAAAAAATCAATGTAGCAAAATGTCTTACTATAATGTCTTATTTACCTGCATTTGAATTCTAACTAACCACTTTCTTTTTATAAATACTTACTCTCAAATCTCCCTATTTCTATTTGTATAATGATCTTTTTTATTTATTGTTTTATTAATGAGTTGTATAATGATCTTTAAACCTCATTCCACAAGAAATTATAAAAATATATAAAATAAGTAAAATAAAATATTCAATAAAATTAAAAATTCTATTAAGAAAAGAGAGTGATCCTGAGCACAAAGCCAGGAGTAAGTCCTGAGCACAGAAAAGTGTGACCCACAAAGAAACAAACAAAAACCAGTATTTTCAGTACTGTTGACATTATGACATTCTGATACATGGTGTATCTGCCATGCTGTCTGTGTAGGACTATCTTGTCATTGGCCTGTTTTTGGCATCTGCCTCGACTCCTGTCTCTTGTGCTGCAGCATAGTCTCCGGAGTTGTGCTATTAAAAATCTCCAAATATAGCAAAAGTCTTCCTGGAACCCAAATCACCCTCGGTTGAGAACAGTTGGTTTAAAGGAAAATGGTAAAAAATAAATGGTGGTTCTTTTTTTCTTTAAGCACCACATGACCAATAAACTAGTAAACATCAAATGGAAATATTGAAAATCAAAAATCGGTTCTCCAGAGTCTTTCTTAAAGAACGTTCTCGGGAAGTGGAGTTAACATCTGGTGAGAGGATCTCATAGGACTGAAGGCAACGTTTTCTGACAGAGGTCCCTAAGGAACAAAGCATTGTTTTGTTTCTGGTTTTGCTTTATTTTTTTTAGCTATATTTCTTTATATTTAGCTATATTTTTTTACATTTAGCTTTATTTCTTTAGCTATATTTCTTTACATTTAGTTATATTTCTTTACATATTTAGCTATATTTCTTTACATTCATTTCATGGCAAAGTAAGCTCATTTTTATCACTTAAATTAGTGATTTTATCACCATATTTTTGTACAGTGAGCATTAACAATTTGTATCAGGAGAGAAAAATATATTTTCAAAAACACTTGGAGGAGACTTAGAAGCAAGTGCTCTAATTCTGGAGAGTGTTGTCAAAAGAGAACTCTGAATAGCACCTTTTTCTCTTTGTAATCTCTCCATTATCTTATATGGGATACATCTGAATACTTGCCATATATTTTGACATGAACAGAGATTGAAAATTATGAAACAATATGAAGATGAAACTTGTCTAAGTAATGTTTACCTTCAGGTTTTCTAGGCTTTATGTGTTTCAACTAACTCTAGCCAAATTGCCAAAGAAATTAATAAGTCAAGTAATTTGTAGGCTCTAGCTAATTGTCTCTAGAGATGAACCGTAGGCCCAGTAATCTCTATTTAGAAAGCTGAAGAGCTGAAGTCGAAAGACAGACTGCAATTACTATTGAGGGTACCTTATAGATAAGTGGACCATCCGCACTGTTCAATGTACTCATGGCAAATGAGATTTTTTTGTCAGATATATTTGCAGTATCTCTTCTTTTCCACAGGCCTCAAATATTACATCCTGTATGACATGCTGGTTACCTGCAAAATCCCCCTTTGAAAAATAGCCTATTTGGAGATCCAAGCTCAATATGTGAAGAGAAAATGAGCTTGAGACCACTTAGTGGCACAACAATAACTGAAATCAAATAAAAATGAGCAAGCTGTTTCCCATTCTGATTTTTCTAAATGAAATTTCTCATCACTGGAGTATCAGTGTGTGATGCTTTAGCCACCAGCAAAGTTAAAGGAGTGGTAATAAATTCTGAGAGCACTGATTTAGTAAGGGTAGGGGCGAAAGGTAATCAATGGAAAGTATTGCATTTCCTCAGATAAAGTGATAAAATATCTGCAAAAGATCTGAAGAAATACAGAATATAAAGATTCACCTTGCAAGTTAAGCTCCCTTTTCTTAACAGTGCTATTGAAGCATAATTTAAGTGGCCTTAAATTAATTTAAGTGTGCTAGTCATTTATTTTTAAGAAATTTACCAAACACAGCACAGCATCTACCCCACTTCTGAGCACAAAATGGAGAGACGCACCCAAGTGCGCGGCGCGGCTGGCGGGGGATCGAGGGCGGGGAAGTACCGGTCTCCGCCCACATCGGACACTTAAAGAGAGTGCAGCCACGTGGGCTTTCCCATTTCTCCGCGCCCGCACCCCCAGAATGACTGACGAAGAGGATGGAGCTGCTTGGGACACCGGCAGCCCACCAGCAACCTGCAGTATGTGACTTGAGAGTTTCCGCCAGGTCCCCCGTGCGGAAATCTCTCTCTCTCTCTCCTTCAACTTTTTCCCTGGACTTTAGACAGAAACCCAAAACCGCGCGGCCTAATGTCATCTTAGTATCAGCAGTATGTAATGGTTCCTTCTTAATGGGTCGGACTTTTGTGGGTGATCCTAACAAGAATAGTAAGTATTTTGTTGAAATATTGAAGGCAATCAAAATGGTAGCCATCTCTCTAGACTGAACTAAGCTATATCCCCACGCTGGCTGAGAAGAAATATCCTTCTTTCTCGGGAAGAAACGTGGCGTGGTGTCAAACATAGTGTGATGTCCATTAAGCAAACAGACCTGGTGGCGTGGGAATGGGAAATAAGGGGAAAAATTAGGTACATGGACCAGCGGGACGCTGGTGGTATCTCGAGCCGGAGCCGATATCAGCGCAAGAGCTTTGGTTCCAGAACCTGCTTCCAGACACTCTACTAGACTATCAACTAAGCCAGAGCCCCACGCCGGCTGATGACGGGAAATAACCATCCTCTTCGGTTTTTTTTCCTTTTGTCAGACAGCGTGGCGATTACTAAACAGGCGTGAACTCGGTGGCGCGGGGCAAGGGGGAAAAAGAAAAGTTATGTAACAAACAGCAGGACTTAATATCTCTATATGCTTAGTAATGGAGAATTATCAAATGCCTCATTGGCAATAGGACTGTCTTTTTCTTTTTGGGGGGAAACCCCAGCAACGGTAGTGAGTTGTGTGTTGAAACATGGAATGTAATCGAGATAAGCGCAAATGAAGTGAAACTTATCACGTATAAGGGTGGGGACTAGGGAGGTGGGAGGGGGCGGCAGATAGACTGGGGGGGTTGGGGATGGAAGATGGGCACTGGTGAAGGGAGGGGTGTTTGAATATTGTATAACTGACATAATCCTGAGAACTTTGTAACCCTCCACTTGGTGATTCAATTAAAAAAAAATAAAAAAAAAATAAAAAGAAAAAGAAAAAAAAAAAAGAAATTTACCAAACAGAGTAGCTGTTGCAACTGCATTTCTTTGGAATCCTAGCATTTGAAAGTCTAAGTTAGTAACGTAATTTGTGGAGATTTGGCAGGGTAGAGGGTGTAATGGTGAATAAAGACAGGATTTGGAAAAGTAGTATTTATTCAGAATCAATTTTCTTTTGCCAACAAATAACTATAAATGCATATAGTTAAGTCAAAGCAAAGGTGCCTAGGTTCTAATGATGTTGATTAATAGCTAACTTAGGATCAATGACCCCTCCCCCATCTCAAAGGACAGCCAATGACACTGAGGACACCCAGAGCTGCTAAATAACCCTCATCCCCATGATTGCACAGGTTACCCTTACTCCACCATTCCCCAAAAAGAATGATTGTTTCCCAAAAGACAGAAGTGCTGAGATGTGTGTGTATATGTGTGTGAAAGAGAGAGATAGGGGTGGGTTTGGGATGATGGGAGGGAATCTGGAGACACTGGTGCTGGGAAATGTACACTGCTGGAGGAATGGGTGTTGGAATACCGTATGACTGAAATCCAATCATGAACAGCTTTATAAAGGTCTTTGTATGGGTCTACCTCACAGTGATTCAATAAAAAAGTTTAAGAAAAATAAAGACACCTTCATTAAACTCAAATTTGTGGGACTGGACAGATAATACAGGGTTAAGGCACCTACCTTGTATGGGACCAACACTGGTTGACTTCCAGTGTCTCATATGGTCAGTCTCCTAAGCCCCACCAGGAGTGATCCCTAAGCACAGAGCCAGGAATTATCCCTGAGCACCATCAGATGTGGCCTTCAACATAGCAAAAATAAGTTAAATAGATAAGCCTTGCTTCTCTGGTCCACATTGCCTAAGATGTGGACTTTCTTACTTTCGGGGCACATGTCTCTCCCCATTGTGGGGAAATGGCCCCACACATATCTGCTTGGGCTGTGTACTTGTGCTTTCCATTCTAGAGAAGCACATGTTCTATTTTAGGCATGTATTTCTCTTTCTCTTCTTTTCCCTCCCTTTACTTCCCTAATAAACTTGTTTTACTTCAATAAATGAACAAATTTGTGCATTTGCTATACCCTATCTTGAGTAAACTATCAGGCAGTTTTTATGTCTTCTCCAACAATTGCACAAAAGAAAAAGATCCAAGATCGCTGTTAAGGACTTGAACTCACTTGACACAATCATCTAATTCCAATCTCATCTATTCATAATAAAACTAATCTCCAACAGTTTCTTTCACCTCACTCATCATGCCTGCTGAAACCTGTTAAAAGCAAGGTCTGGTTAGCCAATTCTTTGTTCCCATCTTTCCCAGCCTAGATTATAGTCTCTGAACTGCTATTTTCAAGTGTTTAAAGGTCTAGCCCAGACTGCCAAGGAATTACACTACTGGTACTGTTGCAAAGTGACATCGGAACTTTCATGCATATGACTGGACAATACAGATGTTTTCATTCATAGGATATTGTTGCTGTATTCTGCAGTCCATTCTGCATCCCTAACACCTCCACTAACTCCCTTGATTCAATGCATCTTTTTGGCTATGTAAGATCTCCTTTTGCTAACATGACTTTCCAGTAGTCATTATTCTCCTTTGAAGCTTCCATTCACCTCTCATGTACTCCTCTGTAAAATCACTTTTGAGAGTTTCTCAGGACTTAGTGCATGCTTTGCTTGAAGGAGTCCTGTTTCCATTCCCAGAACATCATTTGCCTCCCAAGACTCACTAGGAGAATGACCCCAAGCACAGAGCCAGGAGTAGTCCCTTAGCACCATCAAGTATAGCTCAATAAAAAAACATAATCTGAATAGATATTGCAGAAGTTAGGGTATTTTTTTGCATGCAGCTGACCTGAATTTTGTCCCCAGAACCAGTTATGGTCCCCAAGCCCTGCCAGAAGTGATTTCTGAGCATAAAGCAGCCAGGGATAAGTCCTATATACTACCAGGAGTGAGATCTGAGCAAATTATTAGAAATGAGTACTGAACACAGCTAGTTATAGCCCCCAAATAAAACAAAATTAAAAAGAAGAAACAGAACCAAAAAGACTTTGGGCAACTCTGATTCATGAGGTCCATCATTAGTTCCCAATAATATTGCAAATGTCACAAATTATCTCAAAACTTAGTTATTTAAAATAATACTTTCATTTCATAGTTTCTGTAGTAGAGAAATCCAGGATGACTTCACTTGCCTCTAATTCAATCACTCACAAAACCATAATCAGAATGTTGCCTAGGACTTCTGTCTCATTTAAAAGCTATGCAGGGGGGCTGGAGTGATAGCACAGCGGGTAGGGCGTTTGCCTTGCACGCGGCCGACCCGGGTTCGATTCCCAGCATCCCATATGGTCCCCTGAGCACCGCCAGGGGTAATTCCTGAGTGCAGAGCCAGGAGTGACCCTTGTGCATCGCCAGGTGTGACCCAAAAAGCAAAAAAAAAAAAAAAAAAAAATAAAAGCTATGCAGGGAGAACATCTTTTTTCCCAGCTCTTCCATGTGGTTGTTGGCAAGATTCAATTCCATGCTGACTGCTGCACCAAGGCCACTTTCTGATCTTGGCCGTGTGAACCTATCCATATGGTTACTCATGACAAGCAGCTTGCTTCATCAGACAGAGCAAGAAAACAACCAGAAGCAGCAAAGAGACTTAAACCTGCTAAAGTTAGAAATACAGTCACTACCGAACTCTTCTCCATTGAAGTGAAGCCTTTTTATCCACTTCAATCTATTGCTTATGTAAGAGAAAAACAACCCCTATTTCCTTTGCAGTGGAGAAATTTTATAACAATTCAATACGTTCACTTGTATTTGTTTGTGTTGATCTCCAAGTTGTGGAGATGCTGACAGCATCAATGTCTAAATCAGCCTTTAGACATTAGCAAAACTGAGACAGGAAATCCTATATTTTAATATCCTATCACCCTTTAAAGGTAATAGAGAATAGAGCAGCAGACTGTAACATTTTATTTAAGTACACTGTGCAACATAGAATTTTAGAACAGGAACTATGATGAAACTGGAAGAATCGAATGGCTTGTCTAGAAGAACACAATCACTCGTTCAATTACAAAGAATAAAGAGAACAGAGGTGTGAAAGAATTGAGTCTACATGTTAACAGAAATCAATATGAGAGGTGATCAAATTTTTAGGAATAAAAAAAGGTGCTTAATCATAAGAAATGAAACATGTACATGAATGGAAAATTAAGTATATTTGCTTGGCAACACTTCTTTGGCCATAATGAGTAGGAATGTTTAACAAAGAGTATGTAGCCTTTATTTGGAAAGTTTGCTTAAAATGAATATTATTTGTCTACAATGAAATTTTATCAACTCTAGCTAAAATAGAAAGGAACAATTAAAAAATATTCAAGTCAAAAGCACCATCTTTTGATAGTATTAGATTTGGAGATATCAATGTTGCCTTTTATTTGTAAAATGACAATGAAGGCAGATACCTGTTTGATCATATTTGGGATCTCACGCATTGGTTGACTCTGATGTTTGCAAGACAAAATAACCTAATGACATGTTTCTCAGACAAATTGATCATTAAGCAATGAATTTCTGTATTTCTCTGAGACTTTACACAATGACAATGCAACCAAATGTCATCAGTCCTTTTCACCATTGAATTCAGCACTCTCAGAGACCAGGCTAAATGGAGGGCATTCAGTTAGTCCCTCCCATATGCTCTTAACAGAAAACAAAACTATGTAGCATCCCTACTTTAAGGTTTTCTTATCATTTCTTCCCTGTGATAGATTCATAAATTCTAAAAGTCCTTATAGACATAGGAAAGAACTGTGATCTGCATAAAATATTACATTCTCAACATTTTTTCATAGAAATATTCAACAATAAAAATGATCTATTGTAAAAGAAAAATAGTCATTATTTTAATCTTTTAAAAAATTACTATATTCTACTATTATTATTTATGACTAGAAAATTCAGGGGGTTGCCAAAAGTGAAATAGACCCCTTATTAAAATCCAGGTTATAATGTAGGATAAATGCCTATCTGTATACTGATCATCTCTTGGGCATATTTTTTAGCTGTAGAGGTGACAGATAGTTATTTGTTGTTTGTCTAATTTCCAGGTTGGAGTTGATGCTCCATTTATTGTTAAAATCTTGTTGACGTATTTGTATTGTAGGAAGTTACTCTTCAGATAAATCTAATGTAACTCACTGAGAGAAAAGGGATAAGTACCACTAAATAGAGGCTATTCCCTTGACTGGTTTTAATGATAGTGAAAATTATAACAGTGGTACTTTGCTTCTGAAAGATGCTAATAATTGCTGCTGATCTCTATATAAAGGAAATAGAGACTTTTATTTTGTCATGGAAGTGTTTATTTTTTGCACTGTTTATTTTGATTTATGAGGTTTATTTTTTGCCTTCCCTTCTTTATTATTGTTGGAATGACTGGAGGTTTCTCTGGTGGTGGAGCTTTCACACTCAGTTGTGGAGCTGAACAGGGGTCATGCATCTTAATTGTGCATGCTCTTAGCTGTAGTGCTCCCAGTGGGTACAGTACTCACATTTTAGCTATGGTCCTGGCACATAACTGACGGTGGTCTCCTCCAAAAAAGACTTTTTTTGCTTTTTTGGGTCACACCCAGTGATGCACAGGGGTTATTCCTGGTTCATGCACTCAGAAATTACTCCTGGCGGTGCTCGGGGGACTATATGGGATGCTGGGAATCGAACTCAGGTTGGCCGCATGCAAGGCAAACACTCTACCCGCTGTGCTATTGCTCCAGCCCCAGACATTCTTTCATAACTGGGAAACAGATAAATGATAACAGTGTTGATATTAATTGGTATGTTGGACTGGCAGTGCAGGGATCAAACTCATGACCTCATTCCCACAAGGGTAAATGTTTTGATCTTGAGACATCCCCAGGTCCCTGTTGAGATATGTTCTATTTTAAGAAATTTTATTTACATATTATAATTGTCCTGGCAAACAAATTTCACATTTATAAGAAACATTAGTAGAGCATAATTTGGAGCCTTAGCTGTTTTTAATTTTGTCCTATTCAGTAGCCTTGGCCTTTTCCAACATGTTTTAATTATTTCCTATCAGCCAAGTTTCTTTTGACAACAGTGTTCAGCATCAAGTTAAAATATAAACTTTTAAAATGTGTGAAAAGGTTTCATAAACTGGTTCCTTGGCTTTTTTTGTTTTGGTTAGTGGCAAATGTTGAATCGAGCAAAATAATAAGTAGTATAACTATGTTCAATGATGGAATGGAAAAATGTGGAAATAAAATTATGTGCATGATATCAGAAAATGATACACAGAGAAATTAAGATTTCTTTTTAAAGAACCACATATAATTTTTAGAGCTAAAAAGAAAAAAATCTAATATTTAAAATTCTTTAAACTTAACAGAATGGAAATAACAAGGAAAGAATCAGTTAATTTCAAAATTAAAAATTCCTGCTCTTCCAGGAGGTCTGATCCACAGCTTGGAAACTGGCCTCACATGCTGGGGGAAAAGGCAGCAGAGACAGAGAAGGAAACACCTAGTAGAGAATGTTGGGAGGACCCACTTGGGTTGAAAGCCTCGTACCAAAAGTGGACTATAGAACAAATACGATGGTCACTCAATACCTCTATTGCAAACTACAACATCCAACAAGAGAGTAACAAAAGGGAATGCCCTGCCACAGAGGCAGGGTGGGATGGTGGGAGGAATACTGGGAACATTGGTGGAGGAGAATGGGCACTGGTGGAGGGATATAAACCAAACACAAACATGAAAGTTCATAAGTTTGTAACTGTACCCCATAGTGAGTTACTAATAAAAATTAAGAAAGAAGAAAAGAAAAAATATTCCTGTTCTTATTTTCCTTCTCTCCCACATTATATGTATTTTTTTCCTTTGGTATCTTGCCAATTTCAGGTGGGGATTTTTTGTCTTTTTAAAGATGACTCAAATTTTCTTTAGAGAGCCAGTTTAGTGGTGTTATATTCCTTTAACTGTTATTTGTTTGAAAAGCTTTTTATTGCTCCTTCAAATCTGGGTCATGCCTTACTCTGGTAGAGTATTCTTGGTTGGAGTCTTTTCCATTTAGAACCTTTTACATAGCATGCCACATCTTTCTGGCTTTTGGAGAAATCTGCTTACATAAATTCCCTAGTATATGACTTTTCATGTCATTTAAATTGCTTTTATTTAATCAAAGAACTGAGATGTACAAACATGTACAAAGTTACTGATAACTGAGTCTTAGACATATGATATTTTAATATTAATCCCACCATTGATGTCAACTTCCCTCCACCATTGTTCCCCCTTCTCTCTCCCACCACTTAACCCCACCCCACCTACTACATCGACAGGCACATTTCATAATTGGATTGTTGTAGTTTAGATAAGATCTCATTTTTTCAGTTCGTTGAGTCTGTGCTTTGTATATATAGCTATATCACTCTCCCACATCACTGGTTTGGCCAAACTCCCAACTTACTTCCCTTTTTCATTTTCTTTCTTCCTCCCCTGTATTTCTTTCCTTCTCTGTCCTCCCTATAATCTAGGGTCAAGGATGATCTAAGCATCACCTCTTCCTTCACTACATTACATTTATTAGTTATTATACATACTATGGCCAAGTGAAGTTATCCTATGTTTGTCCTTCTTCTGGCTTACTTCACTCAACATAATATTTTCCAATTTCAACCAGGTTTCAGTTAAATGCATGATTTTATTGTTCCTTGCAGCTTTGAGCTTTTTAAAAACTGCATTTAGTGTTCTCTTTTTTCTCTGATTTTTGTCATTTTAATTATTATGTGTCTTGTTGTACATCTCTTTGGCTTTGAGTTTGTTTTATTTGAAACTCCTAAACTTGCTGAATCTGTGTGGGTCTTACTCCTTTGCAGCTTAAGGAAATTCTCAGCTATTATTTCTTCAAATGGGAATTTTGTCCCATATGTGTTATCATCATTGTCATTTAATGGATTCTGTCTTCCTTTTGATGTCCTTTTGGGGATGGTTTCTACTACTTAATATTCAAGCATATTGATTTAGTTTTTTTCACTTCTTTTGTTCGGCTGTTGTGTTTTAGTTCATTTTCTGTGTCATTTAGCATATAACTTCTCTGAATTTTTCTCAACTTTTCTCTCATATTTTCTCCAACTCATCATTTCAGTTAGCATCATTAAGACAGTTGCTTTGAAGTCTTCTTCAAGTAACATGCTTAACTCTTTTGCATTAGTTTTTCTTGAATGTTGTCTTGAACTATCTTGAACTATAAGTGTAGATGAGTTCCTCTGTCTCCCCTTTAGATATGATGCTGTAAGAGCCTGCCTGGAGCTCTGGTGCACACAAGTTATAAAGGGAGTTGTTGGTGAAAAGAAGGTTAAGGTCACCAATATTTACCAGCTACCAGACAACTTCTAATATAAATTCCTGAATAGTAGCCATAAAGTCTCATGGGGAGAAGAAGGGTAAGAGTTTATACTTCAGGGGCAGGGCCAGCTGGGAAAAGCATCCAGCCTTTCATGGGGCAGCAAGAGAACTCAACAGGCTGCGGGGACCCCCTGGATAACTGACCATGCTTTGGTAGATGCAGAGGATATTTTCTATTTGTAGCCACATAGCTTGCTAGCAGTCAGATGTGGATTAACAAGAGCCACCTCTGTTTGTCTATAAGAAGAAAGCACTCTTGAGAATTATTTCTCATTTCCTGCCAGCTCAGCTATTTACTCGAGATGGTGGAACTTTCCCTTAGAGATACGACCTTGGGCTCTGTTACTAAAGAGAATAAGTTCCAACATGGCATCTACAAGTAAAATTGTCAACAAGATTTGGATAGCTCACCAAGATGATGCCAACCAATGACTCCAATTCCTATCTATACCCTATAGGATTTTGCCTCCCATTCCAGTGTTGGGATTGGGATGCCAGACATTTTGCACCAAAACACCCTCATCCAATGTTTTGGATCTCAGAACTTTCTTCCTGTTTGACAATGGTGGAGGGAAGAAGACATATGGATGCTGGAATAGTCCATGCCTGAACTCATACTACTAAGTTTCTAAATTATGATGCCCAGCTTAAGTTATTTTAAAAAAGAAAATCTTCCTGTTTGTAGCCTATTGATAAAGAGAGGGATTTCTTTCTTGCCAAGGGCATGTCTTTGTCTTCAAACTATGGGTTAAACCTTTGGTTCCCTGTTGTAGAAGTTTTGTCAGAGTTTAGGTAATTTTCTGTGTATACTGATTCAAATTTTGTGTAGAATTTTTTTGTGTTTATGGAAAGAGGAGCCCCCCCCAACACTTAGCTATCCTCCATGTTGACTTAGACATATTATTAATGTCATTTAATATGTTACTGTGCTTTGATCTCTCCAGAAATTTAATATGGTATGCTGTAATCTCAAATGTAATTAGCTCTAGAACCCTTTCAAGTAATATTTTGTAGAAATAATGTCATAAAAGCATAGATTTAGAAACATGTTTATCATTGTCATCACTGTCATCCCATTGCTCATCGATTTGCTCGAGAGGGCACCAGTAGTGTCCCCATTGTGAGATTTGTTGTTACTGTTACTGTTTTTGGCATATGGAATACACCACAGGTAACTTGCCAGGCTCTGCCGTGCTGGTGAGATACTCTCGGTAGCTTGATGGGCTCTCCAAGAGGGACGGAGGAATTGAACCTGGGTCAGCTGCATGCAAGGCAAATGGCCTACTATCACTCCAGTCCAGAAACATGTTGGGGAACAGTTATCCCCAATATGCCCAGACATATTTATTGTGCACTGGGTCCAGGCAAGAGCCTGGCCTTGGGGCAAAGGAGGATGAGTGCATGGAGAAACCTCTCTGGAAGCAGTTGATCATAGCTCACTTTATTGCCAAATACACACATTCTTTTTTTTTTTTTTTTTTTTTGCTTTTTGGGTCACACCTGGCGATGCACAGGGGTTACTCCTGGCTCTGCACTCAGGAATTACCCCTGGCGGTGCTCAGGGGACCATATGGGATGCTGGGATTCGAACCCGGGTTGGCCGCGTGCAAGGCAAACGCCCTACCCGCTGTGCTATCACTCCAGCCCCCAAATACACACATTCTTAAATAGGATGCCCAACTACATAGAGCTTAACATTATTGGATTATCACTTTTTCCTCTCTGCTTTGTTCCCCCCATCCTGCCCGTCCCATCCATTCCCCTTCAAGGTTATCTGTCGTGGTTGGAATGACTTTCTTAAGGTGTACATGATGGTTTCTGCATTTTAGGGGTGATGTGGGGGGTCAAGTGAGGCTCAAGGCCAAACACATGATGCAGGCGCCCTGTTTTGCTATTTTTGCCCAGTTACTCCCTCTTGTGAGGTTTCATTTCAGGGCCACTTTGCAAGGTTGTGTTTTTTCCTGCTCCAGTGCCCATCACCCTGCTCCACAGAAACATTATTCTAGAATGTGACCTCTATTATATGTGAAGCCTTAAAAACTCTAGCTGAGAAAAAAATGAATAATTAATGACTGACAGGAGCCATATCTCTTTGTAATTGGTGTTTGGAAATGACTTTTTAGGATTACTGGTCTCTGTCCGGCATATCTTGAAATCTGCCAGAATAGTTGAGTTTTTGCTTATTTATTTTACTAACACCGTGAATGAAACAGGTGCATGTAATTTAGGAATCATTAGAAGGAAATTTTCTTGAGTTATAAAGGAAACTTCAACTTCCCAAAGAAAAAAAATTTTTGGCTTTTTGGGTCACACTGACAATGGTTGGGGGTTACCCCTGGTTCTGTACTCAGGGGACCATATGGGATGCCTAGGATCAAATCTAGGCCGGCCACATGCAAAGCAAACACCCTACCTACTGTACTATTGCTCCGGCCCCTTTCCAAGGAAAATAAATCAAAATTTTAGAAAATACTTTAAATATATATATTTTTAATTTTATTGAGTCACCATGAGATAGTTACAAGCTTTCATGTTTGGGTTACAATCTCACAATGATCAAACACCCATCCCTCCACCAGTGCACATTCCCCACCAACAATATCCCCAGTATACCCCCCTTTTCCACCCTCCCCCTGCCTCTAAGGCAGACAATATTCCCCATGCTCTCTCTCTACTTTGGGGCATTATAGCTTGCAACAGACACTGAGAGGTCATCATGTTTGGTCCATTATCTACTTTCAGCACACATCTCCCATCCCAACTGGTTCCTCCAGCCATCATTTTCTAGTGATCCCTTCTCTATTCCATCTGCCTTCTCCCCTCCACTCATGAAGCAGTCTTCCAGCTATGGGCAATCCCCCTGGCCCTTGTATCTACCATCCTTGGGTGTCAACCTCATGTGATGCTAAGTGAAATGAGTCAGAAAGAGAGAGACAGACATAGAAGGACTGCACTCATTTGTGGAGTGTAGAATATTTTAAATATTTTATTAATCTACAAAGAAGCAGTAATCAATGCAAACATCCTTAACTTTTCATCTAAAGTAGCTTAAATTAGAAATTCCGTACCTTTGAAGAGAAACTGTTTTAAGTGATTATCATATGATTAAAGCTAAGTATATAAAGCCTATTGTAACTTTCCTTGAAAACATGCCATCTAGTGATATTTTGTAGGGAAAGTCAGTACTCTTCCAGGTTCACTAAAACAATCTATTCAATTATACATAGATTAAATGGTGTTGTTATGTCCTGGGAAATGGGTGGTTAGGTGATTTTTATAATTGTGTGAATACCATAGAGTATGCTTGCATAATCATAGCTACTACACTCTTAGGTTATATACAGTGACTATGGCCATTGGTGACATATGACTATATTTGTTGGTCATGTATTCCATATCTAGAGAGATTCAAATTGTTCAACTTTTGGGGGTTCTTTTTTTCCTTTGGTTTGGGGACCACACCTGGCTGTGCTTACTATCTTTCCACTGCTTCTACTTCTAACCCGCTTCACTCTTAGAGTCCACATTACTTATAGTTAGTATAAGTTGTGAACTAGATAGAAAAAGTAGGCTCATAATGAATAACTGAGTTATACTTCTATGATTAGGACTAAAATGTGTTATTTTTTGTAATATTAAGACTAATACCCAAAAACACTAGAAACAAGGGCCAGAAGGACTGCTCCATGAATGAAAGCTTGCCACAAGTATAAGGGCAGGGAGAGGGCATTTTGGATAGAGAAGTGACCTCGATGACGGTGGTAGTTGGAAATAATCACTCTGGACAAGAACTGAGTGCTGAAAGTTGACAAATATGATAACCTATTAGTATCTGTATTGCAAACCATAATGCCCAGAAGGACAAAGAGAGGGGAGGAGAGGGAGGGAGAGAAGGAGGGGGGAAGAGAGAGAGAGGCAGAGACAGAGACAGAGAGACAGAGAGAGCCCGAGAAAGAGAGAAGGAAAATAAAAGTGCCTGCCATAGAGGCAAGCTGGGGAAGGGGTGGGGGCTGGTGGCAGGAAGGAAATTGGTGACATTGGTTGTGTGGAATGTGCACTGGTGAATGGATAGGTGCTGGAACATTATATGATTGAAACCAAATCATAAACAACTTTGTAACTGTGTATCTCATAGTGATCCAATTTTGAAAAGGGGGAAAATGTGTTAAATTTTCTCAAAAAACGTTTCTAGTTTTGATTTATGTGCTTGTGTGTTTGCTTGTTTTAGTCAGGTATTCAGTCAGCAAGTAATATGGCTTGGCCTGTGTTTTTGATAATCAGTCTTGCCAAATAAGTGAGCAATCTTTATATTTGAATTAATGCATTTTAATTAGCAAAAGGAAATATATGACAAGTTTAAGTCTTACATAATTCTATATTTCAAATAATATAATTTTTCTTTCTGTGCTTGAATTTATGCAGTGATCTCAACTGAGTATTGAAATAAACTCATTTAGATGAAGTACCTGCTACATGGCAGTGATGCCACCCAGACTACGGCAAATTACATCCTTGTGTTTATTGTCTTAGAATTCTAGCTAATAGGATCAATAATATTCTATGAATAGAGTTTGACTTAACACACTGTGGTTTCATATTCAACATTTTTGGTTTAACTTGTAAAATGAGTTAAATAAACTCATTTTAAACTCATAAATAAATAAATATTTATTTATTTATTTTTTAATAAATAAATAAACTCATCTATAAATCAAGCATCTTTCAGTTTCCTTTTAAAAGAAAAATGTATGTTGATTCATAATTGGGTTCCTTTGTTTTGATTAATGCTATGCATACACATATATCCCTAAGAAAGCTTTGAAAAGAGTACGTTAAAGGGAGATTACCTTTATAAATGAGCTAGATGAAAATTTTCATCAATGTCCAGAATTTCGGGTGCCAGCAGAGTGTACAGGGATTTACACATAATGGAGGTAATCCCCACAACCAATGTGTCAGTCATTTCTCTATGTATTTATTAATACCCTGACTCTCATTTAAATAGGCAGGAAATCTCAGATCTTTGCTTTAATACAAAGCTCTGCTGATGGGCCAATTTTGTCCAGGCCTTTAGCACCTTTGTCTCTGTTTCATGAGCTGGAAAAAAGACCCATTCTATCTGAAATGTTAACATTTCAACACAGGAAAGGATAGTCAGGTACAAATCAAGTCAGAGTCATCTTTCCTTTGTACTGGATTTGGTTTCTGAATTCCTTCCTGGAAAGGAGTTCCGGCTGTAATGTTCCCTTTGCCAACAATGTGGATAGCATCTTTACAGCTTTGCCTTACATTTTCAGCGGAACACAGTATGCCTTGTATTACTGGATTTTATGTGTTTGGGGTTACACCAGTCTGTAAAACTGGAGGCAAGAGAAGGGACTGACATGAGACTGTGTAGTCTCTCAATAGGTTTTGTGACTTATTCGAGTAAGTTTCAAGTCAACAACTTTCTCGCCCCCGGAAACAGTACACTGCTAATTACAGTCATTCACTCATCTAGGATATGTTAGGATCAGATGCCGTGATTTAGTCACTTGAGACCCCAGCTCCTAGTGAAATTCCTGAGGCTGCAAATATCCTCAAAAACTTGATAAGTGAATGGGTTGTGTTTTGCTTTTGGTAGTTTCTCTCTGAAGCAAAAGAAAATGCAGCTGAGGTAACTCATTCAAATAGGTATAAGGTTGGAGAAAAAAACAGACCCAACTTGTCTTATACAGGCATAAGGAATTTGGATATCTTGTGTAAAATCTGAACATCTTTCCTTCTCCTCTAAGCTCCCAGATTAAATTTAGTGGACTTCAAACAACACAATGAATGTTAACCAGTGCCCATTCAGCCCACAGTGGTCACTGAACATGTAATGTCAGACACAAGGGAAATGAGGCATCCTAAATCTTGATTGTGATTATTTAAGCATAACCACAGCTTGCTGAACATGAACAGATGAAGGGGCATGTCTGGACTAGGGCTAGAGTCATTATTGACCTTGCAAGATTGTACTTATTTGCACCCTAGACTTCTGATTTTGCCTTTGCTATATGTAATTTGTTTGCTAGCGTGGTATATCCATTTCTTTATCAACTACAAAATGTTCAAAAGGAGTTTTGGTAAAGGAGAATAGCATAAGAATAGTTGTATTGTTCACTAGATATTTAATGTTAACTCACACGTACGCCAACTACACAATAACAAGAATATTAAGCCTAAAACCTGTGTTGTGTGGTCACCTGTATCCTCTCATCCTAATGATAGAGCAAGCGCAAAATGTGACATTTATTAAAGTAGATGATTATGATGAACAACAAAGTTTATAATGGTGATAAGCTTAAAGTTTATGGATTCTACTTTCACATAGGTGTTCTCATGCACTTCTGTCAGAAGTCATCAGTGGACTACTCTGTCATTAATCAACTATTAATAATGTGGAACTAAAAGTCTCTGGGGCTAGAAAGATAGTATGGGAGGTAATATGCTTGCCTTGTACATTGTTGACCCCAGTTTTACCCTGGACACTGCATATGCTTCCTGAGTAGTGCCAGGTAGTACAGAAAACAAAACAGTACAGCAGCAATTAACTCATCTCCTCCCAATTCTTTCATACCCTTTGGTTCTTGGATAACATTGGGTTGTTCTTGCTCCTCCCATAGGGAGCTTAAGGTTTATTGAGCTACTCCCACAACAGTGACCCTGAGGCACACCCAATTCTATCAAGCACTGGTAATCCTATATTGTTTTCTCTTTCCTTTATGTCACTTGCATGGTTCATTCAGCAATGTCCTTTTTTTGTAGACACAAGAAGATGGTTGATGTTATGCTTTCATAACATGGGAGTTAATTGACTCCAAATTTTTATTCCTTGGCATCGATATTTAGTTGACTTAAGCCTCAGTTGCCCTTAGTTTCTAGCACTCCAAAGGCAGGGTCCTGACAAAGGGACTGGATGAACCCAGGGCAAGCTGTAAGCAACCCTGGCATCAAAAGGGGACAAGCTAAACACCATAAGTATAATAAGTTAAGAGCATGGTCATGAGACAAACTTTGTCATGACCCAAAAAGAACTAGCTGAATAAGGACCCTTCTGGGGTTAGGAAAGATTAATCTGGCCTAAGCACTATAGTCTGGGTAATTAGTGAGATGTCCCCAGGAAGAGTCAACCTTTAAGCTTAATATATCGCTTACTGTGTTCATATAAAATGACTAGAAATATTATAAGAAGTAAATTTACTGTTATTGTTTAAATGGATTAATAGCTGAGGAGAGGAGAAAGCAATACACCCTAGATGGAATCTGCCCTTGAGCAGATCTCCTAGTAATCTAGAGTGCTGAACCCTCAGATGAAATTTTGTCCTTGAGTTAATCTCCTAGAACTTCTCCTGAAGTAGTGGCTTTACCTCTGTTGTTATGACAATGTTCAACCCCACCTATGTGTACCCCACCCTTCATGATTTCTATATTACTATTCTGTAAGGAGTAAGAGGGGACTGGACGAGAACCAAGAGGACTTTGAAGTCTACAAGAAGACTAGGTTGATGGAACTATGATGACTGGGACTACAACCAAAACTACAACTATGATTGTGTGATGAGGGAGAGATCAGACCACACTGGGGAAGAGAGAGAAATAAACTGATTACTGACCAGCCTGGGGCCCTGTTTCTGTTCCCCCTGTCCTTTGTCCATCTGTCACCATGGGTCAGCCAGGGGTCTGACTCTCAACCACTGAACCACTTGAGTCCCTCATAGCCATCCACTCCTTTCCTTGAAACTCACATTTCATAACCTGAAAAGGTTAATACTTCAAATGCTTTAAATTATTCAATAGCTAATGATCATTTGTAGCTTCACTATATATGCTTCATTGCTGCTCCTTTTCCAGCAGAAAAAATACTAAAAATTTTTGAATACTCAAGTTTGTTACTCATAGTATATTCCAAATTCTTTATTATGTTTTACCACCATGTTGCTAATTGAAGTAATAATTAATTAATTGTAATAGAAAAAAAGAGTTGGATCTTTATATATAGATAATTTGACTCCACAAATGAAGTCTTCTGTTTAAAGTGGGTTTCCTCTATTTATATTTGATAGTATTATAAATTGAATCCCCCAAAGAGGGATTTTTCTCTCCAAGTTTTCTTTGTTATATCAAGAAATGCTTCAGGGTCAGTATCCAATCTCCCATGCTCTCAGCTCTAGAATCAATGGTGTTTCCTCTGGTTTTATTTGTGTAACACAGCCGCATCCACCATGATTGTATAGGTTATCATCCCATACATTTTTTCTTGATATCTTATTTAGATTAGGTTTCCATTCTTGTTTCTTCTTTATTTACTTCTTTATTCATGTCATCTTCATTTTAGGCTATCCTGTTCCAATTTGGAACAAGTAAGTTTGCAAATATCCCTGAGCCAAAGGCTAATGTTAAGACAAAGCAATCAGTGATTTCTGTTGAAAACAAATGAGAATGAGGTTACCCTCTATAGCCCACTGAGGAAATTAAAGAAAAGAATTTGGAAGGTTTTTCAGAACTTCACAGAGCTAAATTGTTCGTTATGTTTCTGGCCAAAGAAGAAAATACTACCCTGTGACTGTCTCAGTGAGCCCTATCAAAAACAAAATCTATTCACATAGATTTTGAAATCAAGTTGCTTTGTTAGCCACTCAGGCATTATCTGCTCCAGCAAGAAGAAAAGTTCTGCAAAGGGCTTGCACAAAATGGGAGGATGTTCGAGTGAGAAAGAGGATAGGGAGACTATCAGCAAAAGAAGTGTAAGATTTCAGGTCCAGTCATTTTCCTTCAAGAGAACACAGGGACTCCTCCCAAGAGATGACTTATTAATGCTAACCCACAAGCTCCAGAAGTAATGGTGTAGAATTTTCCTTATAGGAGACGCTGAAACTGTAGTAAGGTCTTAAGTCTTTTGTTTTGTTTTGTTTTTAAGAGTTTTTTTTAATTGTTTTATTAATGAGTCACCGTGAGGGTGCAGTTACAGAGTTTCGTGCCTGTGTTACAGTTATACAATACTCGAGTACCCATCCCTCTACCAGTCCCATTCTCCTCCACCAATGGCCCCAGAGTCCCTCCCCCCCATGCTATCTTCCCCCTACCCCCTCTGATAGGGAATTCTCCATTGTTGTCTCTCTCCTTTTGGGTGTTGTGGTTTGTAATGGAGGTACTGGGTGGCTGTTCAATCTATAGTCTGCTTTTAACCCACCTCTCCCATCCCGAGAGGATTCTCCACTACACTTTAGTTGGTGTTTCCTTCTCTATCTGAGCTTCCCTCTCCCCCACATGTGAGGTCAGCTTCCAAGCTGTGGAGCAAGCCTCCTGGTACTTATTGCTACTATTCTTGGGTGTTAGTCTCCCATTCTGTTGTTTTATATTCCGCACATGTGTGCAATTTTTCTATGTCTGTCTCTTTCTTTCTGACTCATTTCACTTAGCATGATACTTTCCATGTTTATCCACTTATATGCAAAGTTTATGACTTCATCCTTTCTGACAGCTGCATAGTATTCCATTGTGTAGATGTACCAAAGTTCCTTTAACCAGTCATCTGTTCTTGGGCATTCGGGTTTTTTCCATATTCTGGCTATTATAAACAGTGCTGTGATGGACATACAGGTGCAGATGTCATTTCGACTGTACTTTTTTGCCTCTCTGGGATATATTTCTAAAACAGTATAGCTAGGTCAAATGGGAGCTCAATTTCTAATTTTTTGAGAAGTGACCATATTGTTTTCCAAAAGGGCTGAACCAGTCGACATTCCCACCAGCAGTGTAGGAGGGTTCCTTTCTCCCCACATCCACGCCAACAGCAGTTGCTTTTGTTCTTTTGGATGTGAGCCAGAAATTGTTGAACTGCAACCTACACTTTTATGTTTTTCATTTAATTTTCTAGAGGCTTCCTAATTGTCCTCTAATAAGTTTGATTTTATCAATAGCATTGTTTGTGATTTATATATTTAGAACTTGGTGTTTCTTCCTATGATAAATTTAAGGCCATTTTAACTTGACTTTCCTTGAAATATTTATTTTTTCCAAAAATAGAAAAGGATAATAAGAATTTATGCAGTGCTGATACTTAAACTTTATGCATATATTTAAAGTACTCAAAATACTCTCAGTAATGCGGTGTTTTCTTTTTTCTTTTTTTGCTTTTTGGGTCACACCTGGTGATGCACAAGGGTTACTCCTGGTTCTGCACTCAGGAATTACTCCTGATGGTGCTCAGGGGACCATATGAGATGCTGGGATTTGAACCCGGGTCAGCCGCGTGCAAGGCAAACGCCCTACCCGCTGTGCTATCGCTCCAGCCCCCCAATGCGGTGTTTTCTTATGGAGATCAGAACTGGTAAAAATCCATATGAGTTCCTACACAGCTTGGACATGAAGATCCTTTTGAACTTGCTAAAACAGTTGCCAAGCTGTACCCAGGACCCTCTTAACTGGCATAGCCTGACAATTAATTTCTGTCACCAAATTTTGAGGTTCTCAGGTTGGTAATACTCCTTGGAGGAAAAAATTAGTTGCAAACTTAACTTAGGATACATTTGTCTTTGTTGCAGAAAAGAATATGAAGATGGCTTAGAGGAATAGCTCAACATGATGGAGAACATGTTTTGCATGCAGGAGGTCTGGGCTCAATGCCTTTAGATACCTTTTAGACCTATAAATACTGAGACAGGAGTAGCACATATGCACTACTGCATGTGGCCCCCAAACAAAATAGAACAAAACCAAGAAACAACCAAAGAGCTGAAGTAAAAATCAAGTAGTAGAGCATAAGAAAATTGTATTTGAGGAATACCTACCTAAGAAAGGGGTGCAGCATCTCCAAAATAGGATGCCACAGCTGCCTAGGGAAATTGTATAGCATTTTTTTGGTTTGTTTTATTTTCTCAGCATTATATATCTTAGGCTGAGATTATTTTCCTTGAAGTTATCAAGGAAAAGGACTTTGAGATCTGGTGGTCTCATTATTCTCTTTGTCTCAGGAAGGCATTGTTCCTGCCTGTTATTTATTGTCAGAGTTCAATCTCCATCCTGATCTGGCTGGCCTCATAGATTACATTTCCCAACTTTCTTGGGTTTTGTGGCTTCCTGAAAGTTACTACCAAGAGACCACCTGACTGGCTACTTACCTTTATTTAGTAATAGTGTAATCAACACCAGTCTCTTTAAGTATGCAGTTATCCAGTGACTGGCTGACTAATCCACTCATTTATCCATCCATGTATTTATTCTTTCTTCAAACATTGTGACTTTTCTATGCTAACAGAACACTAAGACCCATCTACAGTAAGAAAGTAGTTACTAGTAGAGATCAAAACACAATCAAATAAGTGTTATCACAATGATAGTAGCACCTAAGGATACACTGACTTGCAAGAATGATTGTTCTGTTCTTGTGGCAATATTAGAATGAAAAAATTTTAATAGATAAATTGAGTTTTATAAGACAACAGATTCATATGAGGTGAGGGAATGGGCAAGAATAGCATTTTGGTAAGAGGAAGCAGTAAAAGAAAGATCAAGAAACCTGAACCAAACAGTGCCATCCAAAATATCACGGTAACAACTAAATAGAAGCTTCCTTGGCAAGAAAACAACTTAGAAACTTGGTAAGCATGTCTAATTGCCACAAGCTATAGAATAAACTTAAAGGAGAGGAAGTGAGATCAGTTTTATTTCTGGTAAGTTAGGTGGTTAGTAATCTGTACACATTTAGTTTTTCAGGAAAACTATATTTATAAGGGGTAACAATGGGCATGCACAGATGAGAAACACACAATGAACATACATTATCATACATCGCAAGTACAGAAAATGGTGGATAAACTTCACTAGGAGTGTGGTTTTAGTATAATAACCAGGTGAAAGGTAACTGTAAGTCAACAAAGGGTTCTGTTAAGTAGTCTCCACTGGGTGGTATGGTCCAGGACCCTTAACAGGACAGAAATATTCATTAAATTCTGTCCTAGTTATAGTCAAAGACAAAAGATTGTCAGTAGATGGCTTCTCCCTGAGAGGATTACATATTCTCCAAACTACAAGTTTCAGGAAAGTTTATCTGTCTTAACCCTAGAGAGACTCTCTTAGTTTAGGAGGAAAAGTTGCACAAAGGTACAAAAATTTTCTGTATTTTGATTATAGTACTTTGGAGTTGGACAAGTGGTTCTGTGGCTCAACTGTGAAATATGAGACAGAGTCATAATTAAAGATAAATAAGTAAAAAAGAAAAGAGTCAAAATCCCAATAAAGAATTTTTTCCCCAGGGTTGCGCACCTAGTGATACTCAGGGATTACTCGTGGCTCTACACTTAGGAATCACTCCTGGTGGTGCTCATGAACCATACAGGATGTCAGGTATTGAACCAAATTGGCTATGTGCAAGAAAAGTGCCTTACCTGCTGTACTATCTCTGTAACCTGTAGGAACGTTGCATAAAACTGTTGGTAATACAAGTTCCTGGAGCACATGACCAAATTTCCTGCCATACTCTTTTAATTACATAATAACTATAAGAATGTCTCTAGGAATGACAAAGATTCTAAAGCTGTGGCATGCATGAAAGGGTTACAATCAATGATTATAATTTATGTTACCATAGACAAAATATTACCAGAGACATATTCGATATGCCAAAAACAGTAACGATAGGTCTCATTTCCATGACCCTGAAAGAGCCTCCAATCATTCAGAAAGATAAGTAAAGGAGGCTGCTAAAATCTCAGGGATGAGTGTAATAGAGACGTTACTGGTGCCCGCTCGAGTAAATCAACAAACAATGGGTTGACAGTGATATAGTGATAGACAAAATTAAATCTCTCTCTGGCTCAGTATTGGTTTCTCTTACTGCTTTTCTGTCCCGGATGCTCTGATAATTCTTAGGCCTTTCTTTTTGTGGCTCATGCCCTGTTCTTCACTCTCTAGGATCATCAGATCTCAGATTCTCTGAGCACTTTTTGTAGGCACTGGCTTGGCTTCATTTATTTCACTGATAATTTCCTACAGAGAAATAGCACACTTATTTCTGTGGCATAGGCTCCATATTGATAACAAGCTTGCCAAGTAGGTACACACTTCCCAAAACAATTTGGACTACCTTCTTTTCTTATAAGGGTTTGAATTTTGTTGTTCACCCCAAATTCTATCAGTTGCTTTTGCTGTTCTCTGACTGCTTTCAAACTGGTAGAAGTAGAGAACAACCCAAGTAAATATTTCCAAAATATTTACTTGAAAATGTATTGTGAGCTGCTTAGTGAGAATTAAAGCTCTCACAATATCCAAATAAAAATGGTTTTAATGAATTGCTATGTCACTGTCGCTGTCATCCCATTGCTCGTCGATTTGCTCAAGCGGACATCAGTAACTTCTTCATTGTGAGACTTGTTACTGTTTTTGGCATATTGAGTATGCCATGGGTAGCTTGCCAGGTTTTGCTGGGCCAGCGAAATACTCTTGTTAGCTTGCGGGCTCTCAGAGCGGGTGGAGGAATCAAACCTGGGTCGGCTGCGTGCAAGGCAAATGCCCTACCTGCTGCACTATCACTTCAGCATATAGCACTTGTCAGGGACCTGATTCAAGCGAGGTGTCTTCACAGCTTGTAAATCCCCATAAAGTGGAGTTAATGCTTTATTGTTTCTTGTTGTCTTTGGTTTAATGACAACTGCCTAGAGATTTTGAGTCTTTCTCTACCTTACCAGCTTGACCCTCCTTGGTTTTCACTGATATTAAGAGCCAATGATCTGGTACATAGCAACTACAGAGATGTTCTTCTTGGGGCCTGAAGCGATAGTACAGTGAAGAGTGCTTGCCTTGCATGTGGCCAACCCGAGTTCAATCCCCAGTGTCTCATATGCTCCCCTGAGCACTACCATGAGTAGTTCTTAAGTATAGATCCAGGAGTAATCCCTGAGCATTGCCAAGTATGGCCCCCCAAAAAAGAATAATGAAAAACAGTGTTCTCCTAGGTTCACAACAGAATTTAGAAAGCCATAGTTTATGACTGGAGCAATAGCACAGTGGGTAGGGCGTTTGCCTTGCATGCATCTGACCCAGGTTCAATTCCTCTATCCCTCTCAGAGAGCCTGGCAAGTTACTGAGAGTATCCCGCCCTCATGGCAGAGCCTGGCAAGTTACCCGTAACGTATTCAATATGCCAAAACAGTAACAATAAGTCTCACAATGGAGACATTACTGGTGCCCACTCAAGCAAATTGATGAACAATAGGACGACAGTGCAGTGCTACAGTGCTATCATTATCATCCTGTTGATTGTCGAATTTCTCAAGCAATCTCAGTAACGTCTTAATTAGTCCTAGGCCTGAGATTTTAAGAGATTCTCTTTATCCTCCTTCCCAATGATGCTGCATTGAGGCTCTTTCAGGGTCAGAGGAATGAGATCCAGCATTGTTCCCGGTTTTGGCATATGAATACACCATGGGAAGTTTGCGAGGCTCTCCCATGTGGGCAGGAAAACTCTAGGTAGTTTGCCAGGTTCTCCCAGAGGGAGAAGTAGGGTATAAGATGTCTTCTGGGAGCTTGGTTTTAAGTCTCTGGATGTTGGCTGTTGGTGGGATTACACAGCATTGGGGCTGGTCCCTGGGTGTGACCTCAGGGATAGTTATTGGAAAATGGGAAATGTGGGTGGAAGAGGCCCACTCCCAGTCCGAGCAGGCTTGGAGGTCTCAGCCCCGGGTCCCACACACCTGGGTTCCTCTGCTGGTACCTTCATATGTGAGGCTCGTCCGAACGTGTGGATAGGGGACCTAGACCTCCAGAGCCTAGCCACAGCCATGCTCAAGGTCCCTCTCCCACTTGTTCGGATGAGCTACAGTTTATTTAATTTACAGTTTATTTAATTTACTTCTCTCTTGGAGGTTATTACCCCATATGCTGGTGCTCAGGCTCAGAAGCTACAGAGCTTAGTAAACAAGGGTTAGCTCCTGGTGGTGCTCAGGAATTGACCCTGGCCTCTAGTGTGTGCATTATGAACTCCAGCCCTCTGACTTATGTCCCCAGTCCTGTTTGTTCAGTTTTATGGAAGTTCATAAGTGGTACCAGGAGAACCCATGGGTTCTGGTAATGTTAGTCAACCCAGCCAGCAAGCTGCTCAAGTCCATCATAGTGGCAATCATGCCAGCAGTTACTGGGGACCTCCAGGGCCTTTTCCTGGCAATGTTCAGGAAATCATGTAGTATCAGGAATTGAACCCAGATCCTTGCATGCACCTTAACTCCTGCACTACCTTCCCAGCCACCATTTGTTTGCTGCTGGTATTACAATTTCCTCTGTACAACTCAACTAAGACATTTTGGGTCTTTTACTCTATGACATTTCTTAGAGGTCTTTAGAGTAACTATCCAACATAATTAAAGATGTCCACAACGAACTTTTGGAAAAGTAAAGCCTGATGTTCACTATCCTCTATGTACTTCAATTTTCTCATCTGTCAAAAAGATTAATCAAAGGTGTTCATATCTCTAAGTGCTCTTTGGTAAAAAGCATTTTAAAAAAGTACTTCCCTGTGACACAGGAAATTTTGTAAATTGGAGAAATTGGTTTTAATATACTACAAATCTCTTGGTTTAGGAATTAGTCACTACAAATCTATCATTGTTATTTGCTAGTGGTAATCTTTTAATTAAAAAAATTCTGCCTAACCTAATTCAAGAGTGATATACAAAGATCTTTTAGGCTTTTATTAATAAATATTAAAATGAATATTGAAAGACAATGAAATCTTAGTAATGATTAAACTGCTATTTTTTTTACCTTTGTTGTTACTAAAAATGCTCATCTTTGTATATTCACAAATTGAACAGTATTTTCGGTCTAATAAATAATGTGCATTCACTTTTGTGTTCTTTTCTTTTCAAGCATCTATTTTCTATAACTGTGCCTCATAAAAGAAAAAGAATATATGATAATCATCTGCTTAATGTGATTTGTATTCACAGCTGAAGTTGAAAATTTATCCAGTTCCTGATAAATACAGCAAGGGTTTTGCCAGTGCTGTAGAGCTAGTCTATATGACAACATTACATGCAGTTTGAAATGAGTGGTTCCAAATTATCCAGTTATTCTGGTACTATGTAGAATATTTCTTACAGCTTTGGACTTTATAACTTTTTTAGGAATTGGCCTCTGTGTTATCTTTATCTTTTTTTAAAATTTATTTTGCTATACTGGGAATTTAACTCAATTCTCATTCATGAAAGGTATGCACTTTACCTCTATCCTATCATTCATTCTAAAGTACTCTGTATGTCTAAGAACCTTTCTTGTGACACATAAATTATACTTTTATGATTCCTGTTTATTCTTTTGGCTGCCTGCTACCTGGTCATTTGGCTAATAATGTACTTTGTAAAAGCGGGTGTTTGTCTTATGCAATGAAATCCGCCCAGAGTTCTGTATTTAATTCCTTCAATCAGAATTTATAGTGATCTTATACTATTTCCTTCTCCAGTCAAATTTTCCAATGTATTTTAAGAGATAATCCCTGTTTTCTCGGCACTCCAAGGCCTGCTCTCTGGTCCATATGTTGTAGTATGCTACAAATATAATTTAACTTTCTGAGGTTATTTCTCTTTCTTAAAATATGCCCTATATGTAGATTCCTCTAAAATAGTTTGCAATATGGTAAATTCACTAAAAGTAGAGTCAGTTTATTTTAATTTGTTGGGGGGATTGGTATAACATGAAGTAGAAAATTTTCTTAAAGAATTTATTCAAGCAAATAGAATTTTTTATAATCTAGTTGTCTTAGTATAAATTTCAGGAGTTATCACAAGTTATGCTTAATCAATTCATAATATTAGATAATTCTGATTTATATATGATGTGTGAAGAAAAACAAAAAATGGAATTCCAGTTAGATAGTAATTATGTAATTTCATTTTTAATAGCTTGAACAGTGAATGTGTTCCTCTGGAATTCTGGTGGAATCTAAACTATTTTATAGATAGATGTGCCTATTTAGCATGGACCAGGTGGTACCATCCAGTAATAAAACTATTAACATAGTTCTAGAAAGTTATCAGCATAAGGCATAAAAAAAAAATTAAACTGAGAGGTAATGGGGAATTCTGTAACAGAAAATGTGGCACTGGGTGGCTTAGAGCCCAGATGTTCGGACTAGCAAATATACCACTGATATTTATGCAGCATTTGACACTTTACAAAGTGCTTTATGGAAAATATCTCATCCTATGTTCAGTATATCTGAGAGCTAGAGACTAATTTGTCTTCTCTGACAGTGTGAAGGAAGAAAAGTTGTGTAATTGTAAGAATATTCCCAAATCCTAATCTAGCACCAGGAAAGTCAGCAATCAAACTGATGTCTGCTCTAAGACTTGTGCTCTTGTTATCATTTCAAAATCAGGCCATTAGAAACAAAGCCTGAGCACTTTGTGAGTCATATTAGAACCAATGTAAGATTCAGGAAAACAAAGACCCTCAAAATATATTATAAAAATCAGTGTTATAACAATATAACTAGTACTTATATAATCAACTGTTAAGTACAATGTTAGTAGTTTTTCACTAAATCCATGTCATAAATATTAATTGTATTATGACAGTAATGAATGATAGCCTAAACATTTAAAGATACAGGGTCCTAGAGAAGCTCAGTGTCACATTTTCTATCCTTACAGAATTCTCAAATGCCATAACCTATTTTGTCTTTATATTCAATGTTTCCTTGGCCTATACGTCATAAATGAATAACAAAAATAGTATATGGCAAACAGAGGAGGTGTCTATGGTTGATGAGTAAATAATAGATGGAAAATGACTATAGTGTGTCCAGTTTTTGTTCCAAAGACATATACCATAATTTATACAGACATGTTTCAGGAGATGCAAATGGCATAAAGAGAACAGAGTAGTGTGGCCCCAAAAATTCCATAGACCATCACAGGATTCCACCAGGATATAAATTCACCTCCTAGCTTAGAGCAACAATTTGCTGGATCCTACACTTGCCCTATCAGGGTCATTGGACAACCCCATTGAAAGTGTTTGCTTTTGTTTTTTTATGTAACACTTCTCAGAATGTTTTTGCCAACATACATTATGCTTCAGAAAACTCAAAGTAAAGAAGGACAGATATAGAATGAGCTCTTATTATGGTAGGATATAAAGAAACATAGTAAATGAATAACAAATGGCAAAGACAACAGAACATGAGAACTGGTCTATAAAATTGATCTTGCCAATGAGAGAGGGAAGCAAGGATGGTAGAAGTGCGGAGGAGGGGTAGGAGAGGGGAACGCTGAGACAATGATGGAGGGAACTGAACACTCTGAGAGTTTGCAGTGTTGGAATATTGAATGCAGGGAATCCTATCATTAATTATACTGCAAATCACTGTGAATCAAATAAAATCCTTTTTAAATGAAGGCTTCAAATTCAAAGTACAATAATAAAACTTTAAAATGTGCCTGCAGAAGCTGGAACAGTAGTACAGGGGTTAAGAAGCTTGCCTTGCACAAAATCAACCTGGGTTTGATACCCAGCATTTCACATGCTTCCCTGAGCCTGCCAGGAGTGATCCATGAGCACAAAGTCACGAGTAAGCACCACAAGGTGTGGCCCAAAAACAGCTGCCCAGGAGGGTGACTGGGGAGTGGTGTGGGAGTGAAACTGGGGACATTGATAGAGGGAACTTGATACTGGTGATGCAATTGTGAGAACATGTGTGCCTAATACTCAACTATGAAAAGAGCAGAGTGGAAAACTTCAGGTCCTTCCAAACATAATGACCTCTCAGTGTCTGTGTTGCAAGCCATAATGTCCAAAAGTAGAGAGAGAGTATGGGGAATATTGTCTGCCTTAGAGGCAGGGGGAGGGTGGGAAAGGGGGGGTATACTGGGGATATTGGTGGTGGAGAATGTGCACTGGTGGAGGGATGGGTGTTTGATCATTGTGAGATTGAACCCAAACATGAAAGCTTGTAACTATGTCTCGGTGATTCAATAAAATAAAAAAAAAATTTTTTAAAAGAAAACTTCAGGTCCTTGTATCTTACTGGTCTGTACTCATTCTGGTGCTATGATTCCGAGCAACACACTCTTTCCTTGTTTGTAATTTAGGAGCTTGTGCATATCCACCACAAAATTGATTGCTAATTGTTAAGTTGTTGTAAAGCAGACTTTTTTGTCATCATTTTTTGCAAATATCACTATCACTGTCATCCCATTGCTCATCAATTGGCTCGAGCAGGCACCATTAAGGTCTCCATTGTGAGACTTGTTGTTACTGTTTTTGGCATATCAAATATACCACGGGCAGCTTGCCAAGCTCTGCCATTCAGGCGGGATACTCTCGGTAGCTTGCTGGGCTCTCCGAGAGGGGCGGAAGAATTGAACCTGGGTAGGCTGCAGGCAAGGCAAACGCCCTACTACTGTGCTATCATTTTATTTTTATTTTAGACCATATTCCTAATAGACACAATGTGTGAATGTGTTGGTGTGTGTATATGTGGTATCATAATGGACAGTTGTGTACCTGCAAGCATTGGTGCATGTCTACTGTATTTGCACATTAATATCATATAAGAAAATCTGCATCTTTGTGGCTAACAAGGAGCAGATACCAGTGCTGAAATTTGGTGCAGGTTATAGACTGCCTTTCATTCTATTTAATATGCTCTCTTCTACCTGTTCCAAAAAAAGAAAAATTATCAAGTTCCTAGACATCCATGTCCTAAATTTCCCTCCAATATAGTGCTATTTTTGTATATGTGGAGAAAATTCTTAAGCATATTATAACTTTTGGTATTTTACACTAGAATAAATTTGTGCTTTCCTTGTCAGAGTTTTCAACTTCTTTTAAATAAGAGAGGCTTAGAATGCTTTGCATTAGACGTCTTTGTGTCCCAGGCCCTCTTTTTGAGAAAAGAGAAAGAATCCTTTGATGTAAATCTTTTTTGATGTAATCCTTTTCTAATATTAATCTTATTCACTCTGTGTCAATCTTTAATTACCATTAGCCCTTTAATCTGACCATGTGCAAGATTTGAGGTGTGCTTTGCTATCACAGTAATATGACTCCAACTGCATGAACTAGTCTACCCTTTCCAATTAGTAAGATTATAGAGCCTTACCTATTGAAGACCTAGAAGGTAAAGCTTCCATACCAAAATCTCCATGTACCTCACTTGCTGTCTCTGTGTCTCTTCACTCACTTGCTTTTTCAAGCTAAAGTTCTCTTTGGACATGAATTCTTTTCTTTCTCCCAACCCCCACTTGCATTTTTCTTAGCGAGTTTCATTTAATAAAAACTATCATGCTTCAGTTAAAAAAAATCTCTATTAAAACTATCTCTAGTGTACCCAGAAGCCCCTGGCTATCACTACAGGGAATCATGATACTTACATTATGCTATTTTATATCATTATAACATATTTCTATGAAAATATAAAGAGCACCCAATATTGTAGCCATGCATGTTCTTTATTTCCTGAAACCAACAAAAGTCCTATGACTTGAATAGGAATTCTTTTAAATTGATTTCTTTAAAGTGGGGTTACTTGCATTTCAATTACTTGCCTAGGATTCCTGCTGACAACAGGAATTAGACCCAAATATGAGTTAGAGTTTAGACTCATGAATAGTCTGCATGATTTACCAACAAATCTGCACAGCTTGGTTAGAAATTCCTTGCAATGTAGAACACCTGTGGGAAGTAATTTCCTTAACAAATATGTTTTCATTGTACTAGGGAATGCCAACTCTTAGATGTTTATTATAGCACTGGAAAGGATCCTTTGCAAGTAGATAGGTAACCCTATCTGATGCTCCCCCCGCCCCCAACACACACAGAGAGGTTATAGATAGTGCTTTGTGTTTATTTAAAAGTGCATCTGGGGGGGCTGGAGCAATAGTACACGCAACTGACCCTGATTCAATTCCCAGCATCCCATATGATCCCCCAAGCACCGCCAGGAGTAATTCCTGAGTGCAAAGCCAAGATTAACCCCTATGCATTGCCGGGTGTGACCGAAAAAGCAATAAATAAATAAATAAATAAATAAATAAATAAATAAAATGCATCTTGGGGCTGGAGAAAGAGTACAGATTGCATGTGGCTGACCTTGGATCAATGTTTGACACTACATGGCCACCTGAGCATTCCTGCTGCCTCCTTCCCCCTTGCCCCAGCATCACTGGGTGTGATCCTCGTAGCCCTGGGCACACCAGAGTGACCTAGGTACCACAGGGCCCAAGAAGTACCACATCTTAGAGCCCAAGCAGTACCATATCCTCAGCAATACCACCTGTAGCACTGAATTCCAGCTTAGTTTTCCAAGTACCACTAGGCCCCCTGAGGACTACGTGGGAGATCTCTCTTCCAAGATGGCATCTCACGCTGGTGATCTAACTCTGTGGTTGTGCATTTGCCCTGCTAGTGTGAAGACCTGTGTTTGATTCCTGGCAGCATGAAGAAAGTAAAATTAAAAAAATAAAATTTCACCTCTGATTGTAGTATGCTAACAATCTGATAAATAGAATCAATGGTATTTACTGCATTTAACTTATGGGCATATGTGAGTGGGTAATGATGAAGTTATTTTTCTTTAGGTATCTAAAAAGTAACCAGAGAAAGGAATCCGCAGTACTCTTTTCTTTTTATTTTCCATTCTGTCACACACTGTGGTTGGCATATCAATTTTTGTATTTTTTCACTTATATTCAAACCTAGATTTAGAACCAAAATCAAAATTGTTTCTTTATTGGAAACTCAACATGTAGACCCTGATTCATGGGTGGTTCTGACCACCTGTGAACATAGTTTTTTATAAACACAGATTGACCAATTTGTTACTTCTTTTTATGAGGTCAAATAGGGAAGTCAAATGCTTGAATGTAAAGAGAGAACAATGGATTAATTTTTTTAATTATAAGAGCATAAAATATTGATGTAACCAAACTGAAGACAATTAAATTTCTGAGGTTTATAGTCTTAGTAATAGTCAGCTAAAACTATTCCCTTGAAAGTAATAAAATGCCAGAAATTGGCTTGATCTCAAACTTAAGTTCTGATCCCTTTATTATTAAGGTATAAAGTGCTGATTGAGGGGGAGTCCCCCTTAAGGCTAGCTACTTTGCCAGTCAATAGATGCCTAGTTTAATGTCCTGACTCAGTAAGAGCTTCAGCCTTGGAAGTTATTCAGAATTATTAACTCATGCCCGTATTGTATATCACCTTGTTGGTTAAGTCGATAAATTCTCTATCTCCATAAAAGTTAATTCTAAATAGAGAGCCAGAGAAATAGTATAGTGGGTAAGTTCTTGACTTGTACACAGCTGACCCAGGTTTAATCCCAAGCATCCCATATGATCCTCTGAGCTTCATCAGAAGAGATTCCTAGTGCAGAGCCAGGAGTAACCCTCTGGACTCCTCAACTCCCGTGAATCTCTTGCCTCAGCCTCTCAAAGAGCTGGAACTGGAGCTCCTGCCATCATATCCCCTGGAACTATGTTTTCCATCATCTGCCTCTGTACTGTGCTTTACTGTTCTCTGAATAACATTGCTTACATGTTTATGGGACACGTTTCTTAGCAGTTTTCTGAAAAAATATGTAAAAGAGGTTAAGTTTCAATACATTATAATTTCTCAAAGTTTATTATCACAGCTTACTGAAAGTTACTTTTCTTATAATCATTACCTCCTAATTTTGTTGCTTTGATTTTATTTATAAGACCTATTTCATGTTGTTTGAAACTTTCACAGTCCTCTGTTTTCCCCAGTCATTGGAACTTCTACAGTGTTCTACTTTGTGAATTCTCATGTACAATTCACTGAGTATGCAGTGACACCTTAAATCGATTTAGAAATTTGTTATGCAATCTTGATACTGTGGATTCACTGACTTTTGAAAACATTTCTCCCTTGGTGCTCTAGAATTGGGTGGGGGAGGGAGTAGAGGTGGGTAAGTCTTCACTACTGAGTCTCTAGGTTTATCTTCCTATTTCTCTGTTCTATTTTCTAAGAAATATTCTTACTTTTGTCTTCTAGTGCTTCTATTTAACTTACATTTCCCCTATCACATCTCAGTGTCCTTGTTTCCAAAATGTCCTTTATTGTAGTCTCGCTTCTTCTACACATGGGTCCTTATCTTTCTGGGGGTACTGATTATACATATTTTCCTTTTTGCTTTGCTTTGTTCTGGGTCCTTTGTGCTTTGTGTTCATTTCCATGGTCACTGACTTTCAGGTCAGAGATTTTCTCAAGTCCTAATAGGCCTTGGCTGAATTATTATATGAAAAATAAGGCACTAAAAATACAAACTGGAAAGTTTTATGATGAATTTGGAGTGTTTGACTGGCATGATCTTTTCAGTGTAGAACCAATACTTTGTTGGGAGAGTCTCCAAACCCAAATAATTAGGATCCTAATTGGTGTCCTTTAGTTTTTTCAAAGAAATTTTCTCTAATGCCCCTGTTGTGATAGAAGTGAGCAAGGGATTGTGGGGAGTAGTTAGGCTACTTTCCATGTCCTGGAAGTGAGGCAAACAAGGAATAGAGCTGCGGGGTGGCCAGGTGAGAATCTCTGGTTTGTTTATAAACTTCAGCTTGAACTCTATGTTTACAGTCTAGTATCACAAGTCTCTTGGAAATTATTTGTCTCTTAAAGACTAAGCTTTTATATAATGCCAGGAGGTTGGCTCCATAGCTTAGAAGCGGGCCTTACATATTGGTGGAAAGTCATCCCAGATAGAGAAGGGAACACCAAGTAAAATGTTATTGAAGATCCTGCGTGGGGTGGGAGATGCGTGAGACTAGAGACTGAACACGATGGTCACTCAATGCCCCTGTTGCAAACCACAATACCCAAAAGGAGAAAGAGAGAATAAATTGGAATGCCCTGCCACAGAGGCGGGGTTGGGTAGGGGGATGGCATGGGGGGTGGGAGGGATACTGGGTTCATTAGTGGTGGAGAATGGTCACTGGTGGAGGGATGGGCTCTCCAACATTGCATGAGGGAAAAACAAGCACGAAAAGGTGTGACTCTGTAACTGTACCCTCACTGTGACTCACTAAAAATAAATAAATAAATAAATAAATAAGACTAAGCTCTTAAGAAAATACAGACCTTGTCTTCAGCCTTGGTGGGAGAGGGGTAGTTTCTTGGCTCTGCAAAACAGAGAAAGAAATTTGGCTGTTTTCTTTAAGACTTCCAACCAATTGTCCTGTATGGACTTAGCCACAGAATCCTACCCACATGCCAATCTTCAGGATACATAGTATTTCAGAACAGAGGATGTGGTTCAAGTGGTAGGGCACATGCCTGTGTGCATGAGGTCCTGGGTTTAATTTCTGCTACCCACCTCCAGCACAAAAACCACATCAACCACCACAATAACCCTCATGTCTCTTCTACTCCTAAACTTGTCAGAATTCAACAGAGTGAATCAGCTTATTTCTTACTGAAACACCCTATTCAGTTCCTTAGCTTAAAAATCATTCCCAGTCTCTATTATATCACTTTCCATTTATGCACTTTGAAGTTTTCAAATATATTGTTGGCATCTAATCTATATTCCTACCTCTTTCTCCATTCTCTTGTCCTTGCAGATTTTATTTTAGTTACTGTTGGTATGGTTTTTTAAAAAATTATTATTTCAGGATACCATGTGATAGAAAGTAGGAAAATTCAAGGACTGGAGAGATAGTAGAGCAGGTAAGGTGCTTCCTTTGCACACAGCAAACCTGGGATTGATCTCTGGCATCCTATATGGTCGCTCAGGCACCGCCAGTAGTAATTCCTGAACACAGTGCCAGGAGTAACTTCTGAGTATCAGTAGGTGTGGTCCCAAAACCAAAACAAAAGAAACTAGAAAAATTATATATTTAATCATCCATGTTTGAGCAGAATTATAAAATAAGTCCTCTCCCCCTATTCCAGTATGGACATCATCACTTCCTTTTGTTTTCTGGGCCACACCCAGTTACACTCAGGAATTACTTCTGGCTCTATACTCAGGGACTACTCCTTTCAGGCTCAGGGAACCATATGGGATGCCAAGGATTGAATCAGGGTCAGGCATGTCCAAGTTAAGTGACCTACCCACTCTATTATCGCTCCAACCTCAGTTACGCTTTAACTTAGGCAAAGGTCAGTCAGAAGTGTTTCATATCTCCTTCTTATTCTTTTCTTCATTATTTTTGGGGGCTGCCTTATGCCACACAGCTGTGCTCAGGGCTTACTCCTGGCTGTGTACTCAGGAACCACTCCTGGCAGGCTCATATGCACATACATACACATAACTAAAAATAAAAACAAAAAATACTCAACTATCATTAGCCCAGTAAGAAATTTAAAAGATATATGCAATAATAATTCAAATTTTTTTAGGTCACTACTCTGTACTAAGTGGTTAGAGGAGCTTATTGTAAAGATTGAAGCTAAACTTCCTTTAGTCATATAAGGTCTAATTATTACAGTGATTTGGGGAGGGCTAAATCTGTTAGTACACTTTTTTGGTTCCATGAAGCATGCTACAATCCGTGCCACATGCAATTAAAGAATGGTTCAAATGGCAATCTGCAGAGCTTTGAAGATATCTGTGGGAAATAGGCTGTTTGGATGTTCATTACTGTTGTAACAGATTAGAAGTGACATTGGTTGAAAAAAAATAAAACACCAAGCACCAGCAACTCATCATTCTGGTCCAATTGACCAGTAAGGGCATTCACAGTTGTCATGTTGCAGTTGCACAGTTGTGACATTATTTTTCATCAAATAATGATATAGGAATGGTACACAATACTTTTATGTAATCTGATCATCTCTCTGCATCTGTCAAAATTTGAGTCTTCAAGCAAATCAATGTATATGTATGCATGTAGTAACAGAAGTAAAATGAAAAAAAAAGTCTTTGGTGGGTAAAGAAAAAATGTTTTGATATTTGAGTAGTAAAGGCTGAAACATTCAGGTACCCAAAAACTGTAAGCATAGTGCCTGGCTCCCCAACATTAATATAAATTAGCATAATAATATCAGTATAAAAAATTTAAAGTTGACTGCCCAACTTCATTCTTGTCATTTCTGATATACATATAAATTCTCTGTAATAATTTATTAAATAAGTAATTTATAACGGCCTAAGTATCACTCACTCACTCACTCACTCACTCACTCACTGTCATCCCATTGCTCATCAATTTGTTTAAGCGGGCACCAGTAACATCTTTCATTGTGAGACTTGTTGTTACTGTTTTTGGCATATCAAATACAGCACAGGTAGCTTGCCAGGCTCTGCCTTTCAGGCTCTATACTCTCGGTAGCTTTCCAGGCTCTCTGAGAAAGGCAGAGGAATCAAACACGGGTCAGCCGCATGAAAGGCGAACACCCTACTGCTATGCTATCGCTCCAGCCCAGCCTAAGTATCACAACATTTTATTAAATCAAGATTAGTATCCTGTGCTCATTCTTAAAGGTCCTGAAGTTGAGAACATTTTATATTTATAATCTTTATTAAGTTTTGTTAGAACTTTAGATAAATAATAATATAGTTAAGAATAGTTTTTGTCAGTCAACAATGAAGTCTTCCAGGTCACTATACAATGAGTAGGATTCTTATCTTGCACAGAGCAAACTTGGGTTCAATCCCCAGCACCACATATGGTCTCCTGAGACCCATCAGGAGTGATCCCTGAGTGCAGAGCCAGAAGTAAGCCTTGAGCATTACTGGGTTTGTCCCCAAAACAAAAACAAACAAAAAAGGAATGACCTTCTGCCCACTCTACCTTGGTTTTGGTTTAATTATCTATTAAAAATGCTGATACAAAACAATAGAATAAAGTTTCAAAGAATGATCATCACTTCATCTTCATATTTAATCTATTGTCTACATCTCTTCCTTTAGCACTCAAGGTAGATGTGGTAGTAGAAATAGACATATTAGCGCTGCATTAAGAATGGAAGGTTAGGATAAACTTGACCTGCTATACAACATAAAGTAAGGGCTCAAGACAATGAGGGAAAGATGGAGATAAGTTAATTGCTGCAAATTACTACAATTGTTAAGCCAATAATAAGGTAATTCCTAAAACCTAGGACTGCTTGGGAATTCCCTTAATAACAATTCTGCCAAAGGTGTTGCATAGCATCTACTGACTTGTTGCTGTTCAGTCAGTACTTGAGGTATAATTCATATCTCTCAAAGAAAGGGAAAACACCAAAGTGAACATAGGTTTGAGTTTTGTGTAATGGGGGTTGCACATAAATAATATGAACACCAAAGTGAATGTGAGTATTTTTGGGCAATTGGGGTTCATATGAATAATGTGGGCACTTCATCTTACTAATTTTAACTATAGTTAAAGATCTAATGCAAGTGGTATGTTCTAAAATATTTATGGCTAATGTCCTGGTACTGAAGTGTTGCTGTATGTCTAGAACATGCATTTAATTTTATTTCATAATTCTTGGAGAGTAAGTTATAATATATTGATCAAGAAATAAACAATGATGTGCTTTAATGGCACATTTATATTCATTTACATAGTGTTGTTAAGGCTCAACTTGCAGTTTCCCTGTGCTAAGTATTTGTGACTTGGGCTTGGTCTTTGGAATCAAGGAGAAAAGAAATAGTTTTTTTAAAAAATCAGAGACCAGAGTGATAGTACAGCAGGAAAGGCGCTTGCCTTGCATATCCCAGTTACATCCTGCACCTCATATGGTCCCCAAAGCATCCACTACAGGTGATCCCCTAGTACAGAGACAGGAATAAGCCCTGAACACCACCTAGGTGAGGCCCCAAACAAATAAACCAAAGTATCAGTTGCAAGACAGTTCTGAAAAAAATAGGTTCTAGGAAGATGCAGAAGTAAATATGCCATGAACAAGACAGGAACTATGACAAATACAGTTGGAAATGAACACTATGGATAAGAACTGCATGCTGAAAGTAGGTAAAGGAACAAACTTGATTCCCTCTCAGTATCTGTATTGCAAACCATAATGACACCACAAAAAGGGGAAAGAGAGTGAGAGTGAGAGAGAGAGAGAGAGAGAGAGAGAGAGAGTGAGAGAGAGAGAGAGAGAAGTGCCTGTCATAGAGACAGACAGCCTGACAGCAGGGGAATGGGGTGGCGGGCGGGAAACTAAGGTTATGGGAAATGTACACTGGTGGTATTGGAACATTGTATGATAGAAACTGGTTCAAACAGTTTTGTAACTGTATCTCACAGTGATTCAATCAAAAAAATTAAGTGCATAATGCGTGCTGAAAGTAGACTAGAAACTGAACATGATGGCCACTCAATACCCCTATTGCAAACCACAACATCCAAAAGGAGAGATAGAGAGAACAAATTGGATGCCCTGCCACAGAGGTGGGGTGGGGTGGGGGGATGGGGTGGGGAAGTGGGAGGGATACTGGCTTCATTGGTGGTGGAGAATGGGCACTGGTGGAGGGATGGGCTCTCAAACATTGTATGAGGGAAACACAAGCACGAAAATGTGTGAATCTGTAACTGTATCCTCATGGTGACTCACTAATTAAAAAATAAATAATTTTTTAAAAATACCATAATAAAAAAAGATGCTTTTTTTTCTAAAAAAAAAAAGAATTTCTTAAGATAATCAGAAAAGTCAAGAAAAACTTTTGTGATGATAAATTTTGAGCTAAGATTTTAGGGGAGTTAAATTCTCTGGGAAATCAAGTGGGGAAAAAGATATTCAAGCCTTAGGGAGGTGATGGGACAGGCAGAAGCAAATAAACAAAGGTGTAACATCGATTAATGGGAAGAATTGCCTAATTTTGCAAAGAGTGAGAGTCATTGGCAATTTAATAGTAGATGAAGGTAGACATTTGTTTTTTATTTAGAACCTGGCTCACAGATATTTGAAGGTGACAGCAAAATATTTGAACAATAGGGAAAGATACTAATCCATTCTTCACAGAGGTTTGTCACCAGTCATTTTGTTTTATTTATTTTATACTTATTTTAGGCACTATGCTACGTGGTATTCTAAATGTTAGGGTTTATTGCATACAATGTTTCAACACAGCACAGTCAGTGATTTTGAATCTGAGCAAAGTATTTCCTGAAGGGACATTTGACAATTCCTTGAGACAATTTGGTTGTCACAAGTGCAGATAGAGATATTTACTTGTGGATAGAAATCACTAATGTTGCTACACAGCCTGCAAGGAACAGGATGGCCTCCGCGCAACAATTAACTGGGCAATCTCTAATGCCAATAGTTCTGACGTGGAGAACTCTGGCTAAAAAGTATAATTCTTATGGAAGAGAGTGGGTTCCCAAATTATGCACTGGGAACCATGTACTGAGAGAATCAAATTGGGATTGACCTCATGCAAGGGATGTACCTTAATCTCTGGACTATCTTTCCAACCCACACATTTTATGTCAGTGTGAAAGATGGGGAAGGAAAGCACTGCAGACGGAGAGTCTGTCTGTCTTATCAGGAAAACTGCAGTAATCATGTGGGATGAAATTAGAAAAAATAAATTAACAAAGCTGTGGGTAGCTGCAGAGATGTCTCCAGACCCTGTGCCAGGCTGAGTCTCATCCGGAACACCCAGGAATAGGGTGTGTGAGCCCACCATCTTCTCAGACTCCCAGCAATTGAAAACTCTCCATAACCCAATTGCTGCTATGCTCATGGCTGAACTCCACAAGCTTGGGGCAAGCCTCATTCGGAAATGAACCTGTTGAAGAACCCAGGTATGCAGTTTTCATGACTGAAATCTTCAGGGTCTCATGGAATTGGGGATGGGTGACATATCCCCATCTCCCTGTTCTTCCAGGATCCTCGCAATCATACCCATGATCTACCTCTGGCAACATATAAGCTCATTGACCAGCCATGATCCAGAGACTTATAAATAAATCTTGAAGGAGATCAGCAAGCTGCAGAAATGCTTCCAGATCCCAAAGTCATTATCCAGTTAAAAATTTAACTCCAGAACTGTATAACCCCATTCAAAATTTTATAATTTCTGGAGCACTGCATCTCCTACTCTATACCACTGATATACCAGGAGTATCATACCACATTGGGTGGGATGTAAAGTAGAAGGTAACTAGTCTTGATTAAGAAAATATTAATACACAAGGTTAACCTGTATCAAGATATGTATATATAAATATATAAATATAAAGATATAAATATATCTCTCATATAAGTGTTTGATTGCTCCAGTTTTTGTGAGATATAACAATCTTCACATACTTTCTTCTAAGGAAATCTTTTTTGATCGTTTTTAGCAAACTATTCATAATATGCAAAGCAAAATAAATTATTTATGCTATTGGAGAAGACTTAGGCAGTAGTTGGGAAAATTGGAAATAATGTTGGTGGGAAGGTATAATGGTGATGGGATTGGTGTTGAATATTGAATGTAATAAATCATGGACAATTTTATAAAAATAAAATTTTTAAAAGCTGTGAGTTTAGTATATTATAAGTAAACTAAAGTGTGCAACTTAGAAACTCAGATTCCAAATCAATGATTAAAGGAAGTAAAATTGGCATCAGTGTTGCTTAGAGAGTCTTTTTACAAGACTACCTCTGGCTGGTATTTAAAAATTGAGAATGACAAAAACCCATGCTCACCAAGAGATTTAGAGTCAATCTGCAAAAAACCATAATTCCTGGGATCATTTTTAGCATCTGTTTAACCTCATATCATTGATTTCAAACTGCAATTCTAATACATCAGGATATTTATGATTATCTTGGAGGATTGCTTTAATTTTTTCAATTATAAAAATTAGAATGATACATATTCCCCAGAGCCATGCAACAGGGACATAAATTAAATACATTTATGATTTTGAAAAAAAAAATCCAGAGGCCTATTCTAGCCTTCAATACATAGGAAGTGTTTGCAATGTTTATATAAAATACTTTGTCTCTTAATGTGGCCCCTTTTACTGCATGCTGGGACGTTCACTGGTTCAGCCCTCACTTGCCTGGTCAGCGTATTCTCAGATGAATGGCTAATTCAGTTCTGCGTGACTTCACCAGGTCACTGCATCCCAGGGAGAAATCAGAAATTTGCCTTGTGGGTTTCTGGGGTGGCCAACACTTTTCTGCCAGAATATTTTTCAACTATTATTAAGCTTCTCTCTGAATATGAGTCAGGGTTAAAGATAACATTCTTTTCCTTTTTCCCCAAAGATCTTCAATGAATTAGTAGTTTTTGTAATAAATATGGGAAAAATATACATAATCTGGTTTTTTTTTCTTTAAAGAACTAAATCAAAGAGTTTGAATTTGGATATGATACTTGGCAAGGGATCAGTACAAACCCTACCCTAACATAAAAACATCCCTAGGAAGCCCTTCATGATAAATGACGAAGGGTAGGACTAAAAGGGAATGAATCCATCAGGCCCTTTATTGAAGTCACTGAAGTATGTTTTCAAGACAGTCCAGAAAAAGCTGCCTAAATGCTGAGAATCAAGTTTTTTTTATGTCATATTATTAGTAAATGGGAAAGTCAGTACTTAAAGCCAGTTCTTCTGACCCAAATACTTTAAGTCATCCAAAGCAAATCATATCTTCTCTCCAAATGTCAGTTTCTTATAACATTGGACTCGGGTAGGTCAGATGGGAATACTACACTTAAGAGCTAGATCTGTGAATTATGAGAAAATTTAGCTTAGGAAGTATATTTTGGTTCATATTTCATTCATTTTACTATTACCTTTCCAACCCATACTTAAGATTATTCAAGTCACCCGAGATAAAGGAAAATTGCAAAACCTAGTGATTGACTAGAATTGAAAGGAGAAATTTTTCAGAAAGCAGAACTCCTCTCTCCATATCTGTCTTTCGTGGGCTTCCTGATTTTTCACATCAGTATTTCTGATTTTTGTTAGAGAACGCTGAGACCTATGATCCTCTCTCTTACTTTCTGCATAAGTATGTGTGCGCCTGTCTGTAGGGAACTGTCTTTTCCTCTGTGTTAATTCCTTATGGTTCCTTATTTTCTCTCACTTCAGATTTCCATACAAAGGAATATAAGCTTCTCTTAGGGAACCAGTTATTGGTTAAAATAGTAACCACATGTGATTTTTTTCACATGTGAATTTTTTTAAATTCTAAAGCATAACATCACCACTCACCTACTAGGTCTATTAAGATATAAGCCTAAAGAGTAAGTGAAAATATCATCATAATAAAAATGTCCAGATATAGGCAAACAGGTATTGATTGAGATTCTGAATACATTTGTTTGAATACTTCTGGAAACTCTGGCTTTAACATCTTATATCTTATGTGTATTTCCGTGTGTGTGTGTGTGTGTGTGTGTGTGTGTGTGTGTGTATTGTTTTGGTTTTGGTTTTGGGTCACACCTGTCAGTGCACAGCATAGTATTCAGGTTGACCACGTGCAAGGTAAGAACCTTAACTGCTGTACTATCACTCCAACCCCACATAGGTGTCTGAGGTACGTATGTAATATATAAGTACATACATTATATACTAAATATAAGGATATTAGTGTTACCATCCTACTGTTATGTGTCATAAGGAACATCAAGGAATTTAAGTGTTTTAGTTAAATTAAGTTTTATATCTTAATTTTAAAATGTTCAATTGAGTTGAGTATTTGTCTTGTGCAGATAGGTCCCAAACTAGTATTTCTAAATGGGGGTGGGGGTCAGTATTTCAAAACCAAGCAATTTCAAGGAGCCCACAAGTGAAAACTGCATAAACAGAGAGTCATGGCTTGAGACTGGAGCCAAGCAGTAAGATTAGGTTGGGCGGGGGTAGAGGGACATAGAAAAGCAACCAGGTTAGAAGGGGGCCATAGACAGAGAAAGTTGCAAAAGACTGGTGTAAGATAATACCCATTTGGAAACAAATTCACTTGTTATTCAGATGAAGAATCTGAGCCAGCCTTCCTTCTCCTTTGCTCTGTACAGTATTGTGAAGTTGCTGGTAATAGTTGTTACAACCCACAACTAACCATCCTGAAGTTACTCGGTAGAATTTTTAAGGGAGAACTTTATCATTAATCCAAGGTAGCGCTTATATGATCAACTCCCCCTCATGTAGCATTCTTTACTGCCTAGTTTGTAATGCTGCTAGAATAGGACACACCTGGGAGGAGTCCCGAGAGCTTCCTTTTCATCTAGCAGTGACACCCTATGCATACAACTGAACCAATGAAGTGAAGAGCCTGCTGTGCCATGACACTAAGTTAATTTATCTAGTTGACTGATTTGGGCTTGATGTTTGATGTGGCCAAGAATCTGTCAGCTCATAAGTCATCATTTTATTCATTGATGCAATCTCAATATGTTGACTCAGTCCTTTTTAGCTAACACAACCCTGTTATACTCTGGCTAGGAGGAACTTTCTAGAACTTGAAGACTTGTGATAGTATTGTTTTCAGAATAGACTTTAGCGATTATTCAAGATAATACACTTGTTTGTTAGATTAACAGACTACCTAAATATACTGGCACTATTAATTGCTAAAAAATCATAGGGAAGACATTATTTTTACCTTCACAATACTTATGGGCAAGGACATGTTTGGACTATTTTAAAGAAAATGGAAATACGACTAAGGTAGGCCACAGCTTTAAATGTTTTTCTCATTGTTGCTTACGTTTTATTTCTTTCACATTTATTTTTAGTTTTTCTCTAAGTATAATGCAATTTGCAAGTGATGGGATTTGAGAGAAATGGAAAACTAAAGGCAGTTCTATAAAGAGAACTGTAGAAATGTCCAAAAGTACCATTGTGATGTCACCTTTCATTAGCTCAAAGAGGGGATGTAATTATTCTGCTAAGTCTTCATTTGCTATTTGAGAGCAACAAATTAAATCCTACTAATCTACCTCACTGGATGGTACTTACTCAAAGTAAGAGGCTTCAATTATCAACAGCTTAATAAACTTACTAATCTGCATTAAATGAAGTCCTTTGAAAAATCATATTGAAACAATGCTCAAATCATAATCAGCCAGACTGGATCCGCAGCCTGCTGCGGCCGAGTCCCAGAATGCACTGTGTAATCACATTCCATGTTACTTAAATCTGGAAAATTCCTAATGGCTCATTGTGATTTTTTTTCCTTTTGTGGTCACATTAATTCAGAGATTCCTTTTTTTTAATCCAAAGAAAATTGGCATTTAGGTACAAGTCAAACAGGAATGTAATTTAAAACTACTTAAATTCAGTCACCTATTATAAAAAGAACGCTTACAAGAGTTGAAGTCTGTGTACAGCAAACCAGCACCCAATGCTAATAAGCTTCTTAGAACACTCTGAGAATACAAGGTCATCATCATGTTATCAATTCCAACTAGAGATTGTTGTGAAGTAATAAGGGATGAGCAGCATTCTTTAGGTTTGCTGAAGGGGAAGCTGATACAATGGAATGATTTTTCTCCACTTATGTGAAACACCAGCAGGCTACCACTTCATCTCTCTTTTCTATGCTAAGTAGATCAGGCAAGAGGAGCCTGTAAAAACAAAATCACAGAGTTGTTCAGTAGTCACACAGATATTTACTAAATTACCTCTATTGGGATTTAGTGCAGAAGGTCAAGCCTATAGTAATAATGCCGTGAAGGTACTACCATGTCAATTAGGTATTGAATGTTAAATAATGAGCAAAGTAGTACAAATGAGGATAGAATTTTTGCATATAAGAGCACAAAGAAGGGGATCCATAAAATGCAACTGAACAAAGCACTTCAAGATTTTGTCCACAGTCCTGTGTCTAATGAATAATTTAAAACCAGTATAGGCCATATACAAATATATATGTGAAAATGCCAACTAATATCTATCCATTTAGGATTCTATTTGCATAACTTAAAGGGGTTTTTATGGAGTTTTTGGTTGTTTGCTTTTTGGGTCACACCTGGTGATGCTCAGGGGGTTACTCTGGCTCTGCACTCAACAACTATTCCTCATGGTGCTCAGTGGACCACATAGGATTCTGGGGATTGAACCTAGGTCAGCCGAGTACAAGGCAAATGCCCTTCCTGCTGTACTATCACTTCAACCCCTGCACAATTTAGCTTTTAACACAAAAATGAAAACTTTTTCCTGGATATTTTTCTATTGGATACAACAAAAAAATAGCAAGGACCATCATTTAAATGCCATATTTTCAAAAACTTTTGATCTTTTTATTATTTGAACTATGTTGATAAATATTATTTTCAGATTATCTACATCATTCTGTACTTTCTAAGCTTTGAGAATTTTTTTTGGACATAGGGGATGTTTAACATTATCTAGCTTCAGAGGGAAATGTAATTGATCAGCAATTATACATTTTGACAAGTGGCCGGACTTAAAAAATGACAATAAGAAAAGACAGTGTACCCCCAAAATAGCATTTGACAATCTGGAACTTTTCCCATCTTTTCCTTAGACAATGGAATATTAATTTTGGCATCCAGCCATAAGAATGATAGTATAAACTAATTGTCCTCCAAATTTGCTATTAAGCTGTAATGACCCCCCTCCAAAAGAATAGTAGAGATTTAATATATTTTTATACGTTGGGGGGTGGGTATTTTATAATGGTTTATGTAACATACAGTTGGTAAAAGCTATATGGAATATTTCTACTAGATTTCACTGATTGAAAAGATAAAAATCATGTCTCAGGTTGTGCATGTGCCCTGAAGTGCGATCTGGTGTAATCATCTGTCAACTTGGTAGTAATACTAGAAGACCGACAGTTATATTTTGCCTGTTATGTTAAGGCTTGACAGTTTCACTGGTGCAGAACAGGTTAGTAAAATAGAAGAGCAAGTTGTTCCTGTAATTTAAAAATACTTTATCTGCAATTGAATGAGTTTCTTGGTAACTGCATAATAGTATTCACTACTTTATAAATGTTTACAAAAGCTATACAGGGTGCCAGGCATTACATTTAGGAAAGAAGGTAAAGGGTAAATGAATGCAGTTTCTGCCCTGAATTTGTTTAGGGCATAGCATAAGGAGAGAGGATAACAACACATCATTAATCAAGACAGAAAGGGCTAATGGGCAGAGAAAGAGTGAGGTACTTGGAGGTCAAGGAAGGAAATGCTTTCCAGTACAGACACTAAAACAAAAGAAACGGGAGACAGAAAGCTAGGGCATATGAGAATAGGTAGTTAAACTGAAACCATCTCCCTTAAATTAGGGAAGGAGGGAAGAGCAAGTTATTTAGTTCAGTGAAATGTGACAGGGATATTTAATGTACCTACTCATGCTGAGAACTCTAGTCACTGCAAGATTTGGCTCAAAGACATCATATGGTCCAAAATGATTCTACAGTCTCATGAGTACCCCTGCCTGGACACTTATACTGTCCACCTGACTTCTATCTACATGGTTTACTTGCTCAAGAAGTACCACTGAACAAATCACCTCTCCTCCTCCACAAGGTCACCTCTAGCATCCTTCGAGGCAACCTATCTGTAACAGAAAGTTCTTACTTCACTAGTTGGTTATGAGGCCAATACATAAAAATAATTAGACCAGTGTAGGCATAGTATCAGGGCTATAAACCTCACTGCTGTTATGAAACTTGCTATTATAAAATGATACTATAACCTTTCATACATTGGATTCATTTCCCTCCAGCATAGAGCTTTTTCAACTTTAATTTGATTCTCAGGTGATTTTTTCTGCAGGGCTCACACCCGGCAATGCACAGGGGTTAATTCCTGGCTCTTCACTCAGGAATTACTCCTGGCGGTGCTCAGGGAAACATATGGGATGCTGAGAATTGAACCTGGGTCGGCTGCATGCAAGGCAAACACCCTACCGGCTGTGCTATCGCTCCAGCCTCTCTCATATGATTCTGAAAGTGCAAGTTATTTTTCCGTAGGTCTAAAGTAGTACACCTAAAATCTGCATTTCTAGCAAGTTTCCAAAGGAAATAATCTTCCAAAAGAGATTTTTTTGGTTTTGATTTTGTAAGGGGCAGGGTTTTATTGGGGGAGGGGGGTGCAGGGGCAGATAGACATACCAAGCTATGCTCAAGGCTTACTCCTGCTTCTGGTTCTGCACTCAGTAATTACTCCTGGCAGTACTCCGGGTGTGGGGGATTGACCCAAGATGACCATACACAAGGCAATTACCATACTCATCATACTGTATCTACCACTCTGGCCAAGCTTCCAGATGTTGGCGCTACCGGCCCTTGGAGTACTTGAACAAATGCTGGCCTGTAAACAGTTTGTTAGTGATGAAAGAAGTGTAAAAATTGGGAGAAATCTTCAAAAACTTATATGACAATTTGTCATTGCCACAAAATCTATACTCATATTAATTTCAAGGGCATTTACAAAATTAGCAGTTTATAAGGATTAAAATTTTAAATAATCCCTTTAAAGCATTTGATAAGTTCTCCAGAACACAGAATAAACTAAAATAATTATTCAGGATCATTTGTGCCTCCCAAAAGAACTTCATAAAAGGTTGGTGTTCAACAGACATTCTTGAATGCTGTTATAAATTTAAAATAAGTAAATTCGGCCCTGTTTGCCCCCTGATTTTTTTGTTTGTTTCTTTTTGTTTTGTTTTGTCTTTTGTGCCACATCTGGCTGTGCTCAGGGCTTACTCCTGGCTATGCACTCAAAGATCACTCCTGGCAGTGCTCAAGGGACCATACTGGATGCCTGAATCAAACCTTGGTCAGCTGTGTGCAAGGGAAATGCCTTACCTGCTGTACTAACACTCTGGCCAAGATAAGTACCTTGATCCCTGTGCTATCTCTCCTTCCCCAAAATTGACATTTGAAATAGAAAGTCATTTATTCACAAATTTCTCTACCCACCCAAAATGTCAAAAATTATTTGTATTCCTAAAAGAGTGGTGTTTTAATTAAAGACTGTTCCATCATGTTTTTGCTCTTTTTATATGGAGCAGCTGCCTTTTTGATAACCTTGAACTGGGTTGTCTCTGTTTTGTCAAGTAGTAATTAGAAGTCACTGAATGATTTGGGGGGTGAGGGTTATGTAGTGCCTGAGTTAATTTGTTCTTTGCAAAGGTCTCTATCATCTGGAAAACAATATGGACAGTCCTTCAAAAACTAGAACTTGAGCTTCCATATGACCCCGCAATACCACTTCTGAAAATATATCCCAAGGATGCAAAAAGCACAGTAGAAATGACTTCTGTACCTACATGTTCATTGCCGCACTGTTCATAACAGCCAAAATCTGGAAACAACCCAAGTGCCCTAGAACAGATGACTGGTTAAAGAAACTTTGGTACATCTACACAATGGAATACTATGCAGCTGTTAGGAGAGATGAAGTCATGAAATTTTATTATAAATGGATAGACATGGAGAGTATCAAGCTAAGTGAAATGAGTCAGAAAGAGAGGGACAGACATAGAAGGACTATACTCATTTATAGAGTATAAAATAACATCCCATGAGGCTGACACCCAAGGACAGTAGATACAAGGGCCAGGAGGATTGCCCCATAGCTGGAAGACTGCTTTTTGAGCAGAGGGGAGAAGGCAGATGGAATAGAGAAGGGATCACTAAGAAAATGATGGCTGGAGGAGCCAGTTGGGATGGGAGATGCATGCCGAAAGTAGATAATGGACCAAACATGATGACCTCTCAGTGTCTGTGTTGCAAGCCATAATGCCCAAAAGTAGAGAGAGAGTATGGGGAATATTGTCTGCCATGGAGGCAGAGGTAGGGTGGGAATGGGGGTGCATACCCGGGATATTGGTGGTGGGGAATGTGCACTGGTGGAGGGATGGGTGTTTGATCATTGTGTGATTGTAACCCAAACATGAAAGCTCGTAACTATCTCACAGTGATTCAATAAAATTTTTTCAAAAGGTCTCTATCAGTAAAACTATTCTTTATAAGAAATTTAATTGTGAATATGATTATATTAAATATTTGGCAAAACCCATAGAAAATACATCATAAAACGTTAACCCTAATATAAACTATGGATTTTAGTATCATTGATCCGTTCATCCATTGGAGCAAATTCTAGCATATTGATGCAAGATGTTAAATCACATTAGAAAGAAGGGGGCAAGTTGGATTATACATATGAGAACTTGCTGTACTTCTTCTTCAGTTTCCTCTAAACTTCAAATTGTTCTAAGAAAAAGTATTTCTATTTTTTAAGAAAAAGTAACTATTGTTGCTGGGTAAGGAATAGAATTGGGGACCAATACAGTCAACTTTTTAAAAGTAGAATTATTAGTATTACTACTTTTGAATGGATCTTGATATCAGAAATTCATTTTGCATCAAATATTCAAAACTTGGAAATCTATATTAGAGTAAAATGGTAAAGTATGGAGGAAGAAAAAAATCATATTATCATTCAATGAACCACAGATTGAAGCCTAAACCTACATTTTATACTATTAACATTTAAAGAAACTGCCTTTGAATTTTGAATTTGTGTTATTTCTGTGTGCTCTGAGTTTAAATTAATATTATATAGGGAAAAGCTAATATATGTATTAGTATCTTCAGAACCCAAAGTCTTTCTGAGAGATTTTATAAAAACATACTAAAGTAAGAATAAATTTTACGGGTTACTTTGGTAATAAACATATAAGAATGTTTGGCAATATTTTGAAGCTAGGTCAAATATTCATGACCGGTCTTAACTTATCACATTGTATAACATAACAGCGTGAATTTATGGGTGATTTTATTTTCTATCTAGCAATCTAGTAATTTGACAGAGAAAGATGACTATCAGACAGAAATTCATTTATGCTGCGTAAACTGGTTACCTAATAATTTTTCATTTTCAGGAGAAAGAATATTTTTATACTTACACTGCCTTAACTCTATGCTTATAACTTATTTTTGAAGATAAAATGGGAATTGTTTTATCTCCATCTTTCCAATTAAACATTTCTTGTAGGCTTAAAAAATATGAATATGCTCTGTGAACTCTATATACTCTGACCCGAATGATCATCAAGATTTGATTTTTCATTTTTTATGGAGTGAGAGCAAGAGAATATCAAGAATCCTGAAAATTCTCTGTGACAGATATGAGTATTATTAATTAATCAGAATAATGGTTTAATAATACTTGAGATCTTATTGAAAGAGAATCAGAACATTGTGTGTGTGCCAAGTTGTTAAAACAGGGCATTCTTAAGAATGGTTGAAGTCTGAGAGAATTCTTGCAGGGATTATTGATTAATTCAAATCCCTTCATGGATTTTGTGCTTAGTAGGGAAAACCTTGTGCTCTCTAACATTTTTGTTTGGTCATTAAAAGAATAATAGGCCTGTGAATTCATAAAAGTTAAAATTAAAGAAGAGCTTATTTTCAAAAAGCCTTTACATCCATGTCACCAAGAGTTGTCAGATTCTAACTCCCAGAATCCTCAGCTCCAAGAATTGGAGTTAACCTTGAAGATCACCAGGATTAAGTCACTTCCCCAAGGTCACATGCCTAGTTTTCAACAAGTCATGACTGGGTTGCATGTCTCGGGAGTTTTAATCAGTCACATTTCCACTGAGCTCTGCTTACTACTGCTTTGAAAGAATAAAGAAAAATCAGCATTTCAGAATTAAAATCCCCTGACCAAATTTTAGTTTATTCCACCTGGTGATAAAGAACTGGACTTTACAGTCACCCATTGATTAAACCAAATCAGCACTCTTTCAGATAATTAGAACTGATGATAAACAAGTTAAAAATAATAAATTTTAAAAATGTAAAAAAGAGACTGACATTCATAGTATTTAATACTGATACGAAATTTATAAAAAACTAATACTGATACCAATCCTGACCTAAAAACTACTACAAATCTAAGTATTACTCTTCATCTATTCTCACTCACTGCTTTTCTCAAAATCATCATCCTTCTGGGATGAAAGTGGTAAATACATACGCATATACACACACACACACTCACACAATGTGGCTAACAAAACAGAAATTAACCTCTGAATTGACATCATTACTTGTAATGTATTCTCCCTTATACATAATATAATATGCTCAAATTCTATTACTCGGCACATTTCATTGACTCCTGAGAAAATCAGAATTGTGTGAGGCATAAAGGCTCAGCAGAATTTAGAATTCACCAGATGATGTTACATTTCATCTCTTCTATACTAACAAAAAATTAAGTTTTATTTCCCAGGGGCCCAGCCTACATAACTCAGAAACTCCTCCTGCTCACTTGTTTTGTGCCAGCATTATCTCACTGACCTCACTGTTAATGCTTTCTTTCCCGTTTTTTTTTTTTTGCGGGTGTGTGCTACGGGTGGAAGGCAGAGTTTGCAGACAAGGGTTGTTGTACAGGGCAGTGCTCAGGCTCTTTCTGACTCTGTTCTCAAGGATGACTGACCTCTGGTGGTGCTGAAGGATCATACATGATGCTGGGAACCAAACCCAGGTTGCCTACAAGCAAGGCAAGCACCTTACCTCTTCAACAATCTCTCTGGCCCCTGATACTGTTTTCCAATAAGCAGTCTATTATTTTAAACTTCATATTTAAACCTCATGACCAATGAGAAATATATCAAATCTCACTCTCATTGTTTGTTGGTCATAATTTAGTCTTTCATTTCTTCCTCCTCTAGGTGAAACTCATCCAAGATGTTTTGGTTTGGTTTTGTTTTACAACAATTTATCAGGTCAGACAATATTGAAGTTGGGTTATTGTTATTTTTGTTTTTGTTTTGGTTGATGAAGGCAGTGAGTTTCCTAAGTGGGTGCACATGGTTTATAAAATTTTACAGTGCTGTTTGTGGGTGTACATTATAATCAAACTGTTAGCTACTTCTTGATGAGAAACAGAGGTCTAAATTTTCATTTAAATCACCTCTTAGACTCAGTGAAATATGTATTTTTCAAAAAGTTAGAGTGACTTAAATCACAACTAAGAATGAAAAAGAAATAGCATTTCTAAAAGCAGTCATAAGTTATCAGAGATGGAGATTTTTCTCTACCCTAGTAGAGACATAGGAGAATTTATTCTATTGGGCTATGCCATTCGCTGATACAAACATTTTTCATAATGTTTAATTATTGTAAGCCCAAGTTTTTTATTTAAATAATGAAATTTTATAATACTTTATCATATAGAGCAAGGTGAATACTATAAGACATATCTTAGATAGAGGCATTCTGTGAATTGTAGAATAAAATAAATGTTACTGCAAATAAATAATTTGCTGTATAATGAAAAAGCTTCCCAAAGAAAAATGAAAATACATTTAAGTCATTTTTAATATACCCTTGGGATTAACACTCTTTTATATATTCACATTATTTCTACATAAAAATGTTGAACTTATTTAGGTGGAATTAATATAGTATGGTCTATTAATAAAAGATGAGTCTTATAACTATGTAGAGTAAGTTATTTGAAACTTTTCCTAATCTAATGGTACAAGTATAATCAAATTCTATGTTGAGGTTCATATCATTTAAGTTTATAGGCTGCAAAGTAAGTTTTTAGTGCAAATAATTTCAATTCATAATAAATTATTTCTGAAAGATGAATAATTTGGGGTGAAAAATTGATATTCCTAAAGAAACTATGTTAAAAATGGAGGGAAGAAGGAAGTGTGGCAGGTTAGAAAATAAAATGCTAGTTGTGCCATACTATGCCATCCATTTCCACTGTGTATTTACAGTAGAAATTGGATGATTACAACTCTCAACATGAAAATAATTATAGTTTTATATGACTTTTCCCCCAGTGAAAGTAGGAGCAAAGTATAGAGTTGGGACAATAGTTGTGATTTATCCTGTCTGACAGCTGACACCCAAGAATTTCGAAGAATACAGTGTATTCTTCGCAGTATTTGGAAGAACAAAGTACATACTACACATTAGGAAGGGACCTGGTATTCCAGCTAAACATATCAATAATGGATCAATGATAGCCAAAGGTTTAAAAGTGCGGAGATTTTTGATGCTTTTGGTAAACTATCAATGATTTAGTTTCCTGGAACATATTATGTCTAAAAGTTTGGTGGGAAACTGAGATAACTAGACAAAATAAATAGACAAAAATTCCTTTAGAGCCAGACTTTGAAGGCTTTCAGTGCTGACTGGCTCCACCATGGTGGAAATGAAGGACCATTGAGAGTATTGGCCAACAATAAATTCATAATATTTTTAGGTAGAACAATCAATGTGGAGGTAACTGGTTTAGTCATGTGACTCTCACATTGTTGTACATTTAGGACAATGGCAACTGGGAGTGTTAGAGAACACAGTCCGTTCATTTTCAAGCATTAATATAAAAACAAGGTGGGATGGAGAGAAATAGTACAGGGGATAAATCATTTGCCTTGCACACAACTGACTCAGTCTCCACCAACACATAACATTCTCTGAGCCCTGCCAGAAGTGATTCTTGAGCACAGGCTAGGGTTAAACTCAGAGCACAAGGATCTATAACTTACTCTCCCCTCCCCCTCCCAAACAAAAAAATATTAAATTTACAAATAAGATGATAGTATCAGGTGAACCTATGTTTCCTACAGGGGGACTTCTAGGGAGGCACCCAAATGGACACTTTAAGTAGTTGAATCCATATTAATATACAAATACTATATAGGCAAATGCAAAGTTGCAAGTGAACAAATTACCTTTTGGGGGGATAATCCATTTTATTTGGGGAGTTATTTAAAAATTAACTTCTAAAGTATTTTTAAATAAGTAAGTATCATGATGGTAATAAAAGTAACTTAAGCTTAGAAAACATGGAACCAATCTTTCTTAAATGTCCCTTAGACTCTGTGTTTTTATTATGTAAATTTTATTAGGCACAAGTCCTTTCCTTACCTGCTGTACTATTTCTTGAGCCCATATTTTCACACTTTAACTGAGGTGCAAGAAATTAAAAGCTGCACAATAATTAAAGTGTACAAATGTGCAAATGATATGTCTAAACCTCCTATGCATCCAACTGTTCAAGGTGCTGGGTTCTACTCCCAGTAATGTATACTCTAGTGAGAGGCACAGGAAAAACATGAACATGTAAAGATATAATGTCAGATCACAGGAAGGGCTATGAAGAAAGTAGAGGAGAGTAAGAGTAGAGGAGGTAATAGGATGGTCAAGGAAGACTCTCTTGGTGATCTAATGGAGGGACCAAGCTGAGATGTCAGATACGAAGCTGTGCTGGCATAAGAAATAATGAAAATTTGTCTGGTCTCATTGGAGTAACATCCAAAACAAGCTAGTAGTGTTACTTTTAAAACCTGGTTCTTCTTTTTTTACATTTTAAAACTGTATTTAGTCACCATGATTTAGAGTACTGTCGATAATACAACATTCCAAGAACACAGAGAACCCTTTTCCCTCTGCCATTGTCTAGAGTCCCCCATTGTCCTTCAAGTCCCTCCCTTTACTCTCCCCACCACCACCATGCTCCCACCTTGCATCTCCCCATCTTCCCACCACGGTAAGCTCAGTACTAAAGACAAGTTCACAGATTTTGTTGCTTTGGGCCATTTGTTATTCTCTTACGATGCTTCTTTATATTCCATATATGAGGGAGTTCATTCTGTTTCTGTCCCTCTTTCTGGATGACTCACTCAGCATGATTCTCAACAGTTCCATCCACATACTGGCAAAGTACAGTCATCTTTTCTTACAGATGGATAGTTTTCCATTGTGTATATATACCATAGTTTCTTTATCCAGTCATCTGCTCTTGGATTTTGGATTGTTACCAGATTTGGGCTACTGTGAATAGGGCTGTAATGAACATAAGAGCACAAATGTCTTTCTGACTAATATTTTTAGAACTTTGGAGTAGATGCCAAGAAGTAAAATTGCTGGGTTATATGGGAGCTCAATTCCTGTTTGGATTTTTATTTGTTTGTTTGTTTTTGAGAAATGTCCTTACTGTTTTCCGAAAGAATTGAACCAGGTGACATTCCCAGTAGCAATGGATGACATTTCTTTTCCCCTACATCTACACCAGCACTTATTGTTTCAGTTCTTTTTGATGTGTGCCAATCCTCCTAGTATGAGATGATATTTTATTTTTTTATTTGCATTTCCCTGGTATCTGTAGTGAAGAGCCTGGTTCTTAAGACCGTCTCTCCCCCACCTAGCCCCTAATACAAAGACCCTCTTTTTCTAGACCTTCAATTGGTCAGTACATATCAATTTTATCCACTCCCTATTTTGTCATAATACAGCCATACCCATTTGTTTTTCTCTCATCTGTGACTACTTCTCTGCTGCAACATAGTTGAAGAATATGACAAAGACCATAAATCCCCAAAGAAACTAAAATAGCTACTGTATGGCTCCTTATGGAAAATTGTTTTGTTAACCCAGCTCTATATTATACTTTTTTTTTCTCAATGCCAAATGATCACTAGAAGAAAAAGCTCTGGGCATCTTTATAGTGTGAATTTCCTAAGTCAAAATTTATATTTTTCTTGAAAAAGGTTATATCTTTCTTGTTGTTTGGGGCAATGGTGCTCAGGGCTTACTCCTGGCTCTGTGCTCAGAGATAACTCCTCGTCTCAAGGGATCATATGGGGTTCCAGGAATCAAATCCACATTGTCTGCATGCAAGCAAGCACCCTACCTGCTGTACTATCACTTCAGCCCTCAATATTTCTCTTTTAAGATGAGTCTTGTAACCGGAAACCTTTTAGAATATTCTTTTTGAGTATAATTTTTCAAAATGATAAAAGAAAAGGAAGGGACATAAAGATTGGAGTGGAGAATAATCACAGTTTCCATTACACTTGTGGTTTCTTCTTTTTAGTATTCAAATTATATTCTCTCTAAACTGTATCTGAAACAGACTGGTAATATATCCTGTCAGGAGTTGCATTGTTGGGTGATGCACATAATTTTTAGAAGATCCATATGGACAGCGTGGCCCAGAGCTACAAGTCTCTTTGGAACTAATTACTTCCTTACATCAAAGGTCTTGAAGATCATTGTGACCTCATAGGAAAAAATGGTTGCACCAACTTTACCTGAGGTTTCCTTTTTCTCTTAAACAAAATGCTTATTTTTTTTGTAAATAATATTTTTATGTTGAAAATATTTTATATAATCTATATTTTGAGTCAGGCACTAAATTTTTTCTCTTCCCTTTCTTATTTCTTTTTTACCCTTTTGTTCCTACCCCTTTCCTCTCTTTCCTTTAAATCCTAGAAAAGTTACCCTATACATTATAGAACTTGACTCTACAAATATTCCTCTTGTGTCTTTTAACTGAAAGTCATACTAACTTTTTTTGTGAATTCTACTTTTCATTAACTTCCTATTTTCATAAAAAAAAGTTTAAAAGGTGTTGGTGGGGAGTAAACAGAAAATTAAATCTTGCAGTTCACTGAAACTAGAATAGAACTGAAGGGCATAGTTCTGAGAAAAATAATCATAGAGAAGAAAATCAATAAAAAAGAGAAGCACTGGGTGATTTCAGTGGTCTGTGATGGAAACAAGAATATAAACAATATCAATTATTAACACACTTCAGGGTAGAGAACTGAGAGAACCAGGATGGGAGGAGGATAGTGGATGGACAGAAGGTGACACAGGGGCTTCTGAGCAGCCCAATGGTGGTGAGGTTAGGTAATTGTGTATGCCAAGACCATAAATGTCAACACTATTAAAACACATAACCTAAATCACTGTATCACTGCATCACTGCCATCCCATTGCTCATGCCTGAGCGGGCACCACTAATGTCTTCATTGTGAGACTTGTTGTTACTGGTTTTGGCATATCGAATATGCCATGAGTAGCTTGCCAGGCTCTGTCATGTGGGTGGGATACTCTCAATAGCTTGCTGGGCTCTCCGGGAGGGACGAAGGAATTGAACCCGGGTCAGCCACGTGCAAGCACCCTACCTGCTGTGCTATCACTCCAGCCCATAAACTAAATAAAAATAAAAATTTTAAGTATATGTAAATGTTTTGAAACAAGTCATACTTTTCTGACTATAAATATATGGCTTGGGGGTTGAGGGGGAATCTGGAAAATAAGAAAATAAAACAAAAGCAAATAAAATAAAAATAGGTTAGTGTCCCAATTATGAACAGCTTTTTAACTGTTTCTCACTGTGATTTAATTAAAAAATATTTTTTAAAGAAATAATAGAAAAGCAGAAAGAAGTAGATTAGTGTCTTCTTTAAGTCTGATTTCCATCTTCCCTTACCCTCTTAAGGTCTGCTTTTCTTTTCTTTTTTTTCTTTTTGGGTCACACCTGGTGATGCACAGAGGTTACCCCTGACTCTGCCCCCAGGAATTACTCCTGACGGTGCTCAGGGGACCATATGGGATGCTGGGAATCAAACCCAGGTCGGCCTCATGCAAGGCAAATGCCCTACCCACTGTGCTATCAGTCCAGCCCACAAGGTCTGTTTTTCTAACATAAAAACAGAAGAATGTATTTCTCTACGTGGTTAATATTCTGAAACTTGAGTTTGATCTTCAGATGTTGTGAACCATAGTTTAATTAGCTTCATAGTAAAGAACCTTTCATTTGTTTTCAATTATTCTGTATTTTAAAGTATGCTGCAGTGAACATCTTGTGGGTTTTTATCTCTGCTGATTCCTTTAGACTGCCTTCTTGGCACTGTTACAGCTGCTTGGAATAAGGCAATTACTAGATTTGAGTTCTCCATTGTGTGTTTATTGCTAAAGCTCAGCCCAATGCCCTATTTGGTTCTTGCTTGCCATAGTATTTCCTCAGTTGAAAGCTTGAATGCCACCAAATAGTTTATTATCCCTTAACTTTCGGGAATCCTTGGTGAGACAACAGAAGATTTAGTAGAAATTTGACATAGAAGCAAAAAAGAAATCCAAAGACCAAATTCAAGTTTGAAATGGATCCTTCCATGTACATTACAGCTCTGTCAGGGGCCACATGACACTGGGAATTTTGAGAGAAGATTCTGAAGAAATGAAAATCAAAGATGTCTTGGGAATTTACAGTCCTCAGGGTGATCTTGAATTTCACCTCTCAGCTAAACTGTATAATGATTATTTCTTTCAGAAATGAAGGACTTTCATGTTAGCGTTTTCAAAAGCAGTTTTGTTGTGTTGAGATTTGAGCTCTTTGCTTCCCTAATTTGTTCACTTCTGTAGTTCAGAGAAAGCATGATCTAGAAAATCCACCCACGGATGGAAGATGGGACTGGAAAGCCCCCATCAGCCTGTGAGCCAGCATTTCTCAGTTGGATCAGCCTAGAAATAGCTACAGTCTGCCCCTGTATGCAGGAGTGATCATAACTCATATTTTTATTTTTAAATAGGGAAATAGATTTTCTAATCACATGGTTGCAGTTAGTAGAGGGGTAGGGAGAGGGGAGGGCCCACAAGAAGTGTAATCAAACAACTTTGATCATTTTAGAAGTTGTGGAAGATCACTCACAAATTCCATTTTGATTTTCTTTGGTGTCCTGTTCGGCATCCAGCTATCCCTTTGACGTGGTGGCATTTCTAGCTGTTCTCTTAAAAAGAAATGCTATCGTTCCATTCTTTAGAGACAAAAGAACAATGCTGCTTGTGTGTCTAAACCACTGAGAACATTAATACACTGTTTCTTTAGAAGGATTTGCTTTCCAAAGTCGAACTTTTCAGAACTCAGTACACCTTATCACACTTTCTCAAACCTTCTCTGAAAATGGAAAAAGAAAAAGCAGGAGGGGGCGGGGGGGTGTGGGGAGAGGAACAGGGGAGGGCCTGTCAGGACTTGTGCCAGTTAAATCCGATCTCTCCAGGGATTTGTTTTTCTGGCGTCAGATTAAATGTTCAAATCAAGCCTTGTTTGAGGGCTGAGAGGGAATGTCGAGGGGATTCTTAGTGTGTCTAATCCCGAAGTGGCACATTCCACGAGGCTAATCTGCCCAAATTTATTGCTTACTTGAAACGTCTTTTGGGGGAAGAGCCAGGCAAGTGACTTTTTTTTTCCAGTGGGCGGTCATAAGAGCATTATTAACAGGATGACCAGCCCCAGTCGCTGCAAAATGAAAGCAACAGGAGCTGCTGTGGTTCTGCTTTTGCCACCACCCAGTCTGTGCTCAGGTAAAAGGATTTCATCTAACTTGCCTTTTCACCCAAATAGTGAGTTCGGGAACCTGGAAAAACACCAAAGGAATGTCCAGGGAGGTGCTGAGGGAAAGAAAAAGGCAAAATGGAACATAGACATTCAGTACTTTTTGGACTTTGGTTTACTGTTCTGCTTAGCACAGAGTGTACATGTGGAATATAATAATCGCAGACTGAAGGGTATCATCAACTTTGCTTGTAGTTTGTACCTAGAATGGGTAGACTCTCTCAATTTGTAATTTGTCTGAGTTGTTACCTTTCTGTTAAATGGCCCTGGGAAGGGTTAGGTAGCATTTTCTGAGAATTTGTGGAGCCAGATCTCATACATTTTCCATATATGTACTTGTTAGCCATTCTTTCCCAAAGAAGTTTTTGATCTTGTAGCTAAGTGAAAAGCTATGAAATCCAGAAGCTGACGGTAAGTAGTTAGAGATAAAATAATGTATTGGACTAATATTTTTAACAAGGCCTTTGTGAAAAAAAAAAAGTTTAAAGTGCTAAACTTTAAACTAAATTTAAATAAATTTATTTTCTTTCTAATTTTGTTTTTCAGATATTTTGTTGGTTTATAATTATTACCGTGTTTTATGAACTAGATACTTGATGTATAATTAGCACTTTGCTTTGGGGTAACCATTGTACTTTGTACAAAATGTGAATGTCATCATTTTTTTTGTTTTGAATAAGATGTCCTTTAATTATTAGCCTCTGAAAATTACTTCCTTGTTACATATCACACATGACTGATAATGCAGAAAGACAAGAAAGAAAATAGCCGTTCACAAACTCAGTCATGGTTATGTGACCATTGTACCTTTGAAAAGGAATGTGAAGAAATAATTTTCTTATGGCCAATAGAAGTTCTTTTTTTCTGAGTACACAAGACTTCCAAAGTATATTTTAAAATAAAATATTTTAAAACATGGGGTCCACTGGAACTTTGCATTAGAAGAGAATTAAAAGTTTAGAAAAAAATCATGGCATGTCAAAACTATTTCATGCTTTCTAATAGCAGGGATAGCCATTCTGTGCTCACTGAGTTGATGCTGAAGCCAAGTATAAAGCTTCACACAGAGCATTTCAAAGCCTTGGATCAAAAGGAAAGGGAATTAGTTTAGGGAACAAGTTAAACCATGATTATACATCAAATATGCCTTCTCCAAGAAAATAATTTTAAAAATCGACTGTCTGTCCACACTGAAGACCTGAATAAAAACACAATAAAGCAGAGCCCACAATAGAGCAAATTATATTTTGTAGAATTGCTAATTCATGTGTTTTATATTCTTTCTATTAAGCATTATACTTTTCTTCTCAAAAAAGGAATCAAGTTCAATTGAATAATGGAAAGCCTTTTTTATATTATGCTTCTTCACCCCTTCTCATCCCTAATTTTCTGTGTCATTGACAGGGAAACGGTTAATATGCTAATAATAACACATAGAAGCCAATCCTTCATTTCTTCCCTAACAATGAGCTAACTTTTCACTCTTGTAAAGATAATTTAGTTGCAGAATTACTCAAAAATACTTTATACTTGAAGATGAGCAATTTTTATGTAGTTTCTTACTGCAGAACATCTGATTATAACTTCTAAGACCTCCAAGTGATTTTCTAATTGGGAAGTTATGTAGGTGCCCTTGGGAAGTAGAGCTCATCTGTCATAGCCCCCCATATTCTCAAGCTGGGAATCCTTTGGTGATTACAGTTCTTTGTCATACCTATTATAGTGATGTCCTTTTTTCACTTTTACGTTTTCATATTCTGATGCTTTTCTAATGTCCCACCCTAATCCGTTACCCAATGAGGAAGAGAAGAGAGCAAAGTTTAGCTACTATATGGACTGTACAGGTGACATGAGGAGGGCAAAATCATAACAATGGATTGGTTTGAAGACATGCCCTCAGAAATCCAGTTTTGCACAAGTAATAAGACACTCCGAGGCACACCCAAATGGCTCTGACCTTATCAATAGTATTTAGGTCAATATTTTTTCATAGAAGAGGCAGTTTAGCAGTGGGTAAGAATGTGAACTCTGGTATTTCTTATGTTTCTTATATTTCTCTTAGATTCTTCATATTCAAATTCTGGCCATAAAATTTACTCACTGTATCTAACTCAGTTCCTCATGGGAGTTTCCTTGCATGATTCTTATAAAAATCCATATTCTAGAGAGATTATGAGAAATAAAATCTATAGAAAATCTGTGGAAAAATACATATTTTTGGCACTGTGAGAAATAAAGGCTATTCATTGTTACTAATGAAAGAGCTCCTCCTAAATCTAAGGCACTTTTTCTGAATCATCAACTTTGATTCCTACATAGGTCTCCAAAGTAACTATGAGTATCCCTGGTGAAGTTAAATAATTGTTCTTTATGCCACACTAATGGCCTACCAGGTTTTCTGAGGGTATATCATTTTCAATGCAAAGTCAGATCAATTTATATCAGATTTGAGACAGAAATATCTAACACTCTCTCCTGACTTTTCATCTGAAATTTTGGGACAGAAATAGTCCAAATAAGTTCTTTGTCTTACAATAAGAGGTAGAGATAGCCAATCAATTACTTTGTATACTTAATGTTATTATTAGTGGGCCATATTGCAGATAGAGAGAACAGAATCATGGAAAGCTTGAGCTTGTCCAAGTCACAGAGTCTCACAGAACTTTTATTTGAAGGGTCATATTCTGCAATCCTTAGGAGCCACTCCTGACTCAGTACTCAAGGGTCACTCATGGCAGTGCTTAGGGGACCATACGTGCTAGGGATTAAACCCAGGCCTTTACATGCTAAGCATGCACTCCATTTGTTTTAACTCTTTTTCCAGCTCCACGGCACTTTTTCATTCTATGAACCTCAAGTTCTGCTCACCATCTTGCCATTTCCAGCTCTCTGCCAGGGAAAATTAAAGTACCGAAATCCCAGGCCCTATTCCCCAAAGATTCTGAACACTAGCCAACTTGGGTCACAAAGAGAAAAAAAGTAGAGTGCACTTTCCCTTTCTGCTTCCCAGGTGTAGGAAAAGATGGTTTCAAATGTCCACTAAGAATATTTTTACCTTCTTTCTGCCAAGAGATATTATCAATGAAAGTATTCAGTGTCTAGGAAAAATCACAGCCTGTGAATAGTTTGGCTTCCAGCCTTTTTACAAAGATAAAGGCTCATTTTCTATGCTGCTAAGCTCGTTTCTGTTGCAAAAAATGTAGTCACTAGCTTTTCCTCTATCTTTGAGAAGAAAAACCTTTGATAAGGCATACTGGGATTTTTCTCAAACCCAGCTGACCAAAAAGACTGCAATGCTATTTTTGTGGTGTGAGTCTGCAGAGAACCCTCCAAACCCCCAACATTTCTGAGAAAGGGTCGGTTCTCACTTTCATGAGAACAGTGCATAGATTCAGAAATCATGCAACCTGAATCATGCAACCTGATTGTTATCAGGACAAAAGCAGTGCACATTTTTAAATGCTACTTTTAAAATGCATATTTCTGTAAGTACTAAACTACTGAGTTCCATGCCATATATTTGCATGAGCTTCCACTGGGGAGGGAAAGGGGATGTACATCTTTAAGGGGCTGAAGATGATCCAGACCTTTTCATAGTTTATACCTTGGGTCTTTGGCAAAGTCAATATTAATAGTGGCAGCAAAGAGGGATTGTAAGAGTTAACTCTGGTCACTTACACCAGCCAAATAAACAGCTCAGTTGTGCTTTGACCCTGCATATTTTTAAAGTATGAACTTAGCACTGGTGTTAAGTTCGAGAGAAGGAGAAACATTATAGAAATAGTACTCAAGTTGCTTTGGTAATTTTTATCTGAAATGCTTAGAGAAGGAATCCTTTGTGTAGTTAACGAGCACTGGATTTCATCGAAGATTTTTCTACTATTTCAAATGCTGGGTAGGAAAAGAGGGAAAGGGGTGAAAAATGGAAGGTCTGCTGAGAGACAAAGATGGTACAGTTTGCTGGAACTTCCTTCACCTATTTGGGAATGCATCTCAGTGGTGAAGCTTCTGGGTGGACAGTTTCAACGAAGTTCTTTGGCAAAGACTATTTTCTGTGCTTAAAAACTTGTGGCAATAGCAGCAAAGGGCTGTCTCTCTCCCTTCCAAAGGTATTATCCATGACATTTGGAATATGATGAAGACGTTCATCTTCTTTGTACTTCATTTCTATTTTGTTCTTTTCTTCCTTTGTGTTTAAGCATTGCTAATTTGGATTTTGGAAGAAGCATGGGCTTTTGTGTTGTAATTTTCTTATCATTTTTCTTTCCTTCTACAAGGAAAATCTAATAGAAGTTTCTGCTATGAAAACTTTATTTATTTGGATGGAATTCTTCATAACACTGATTGCTTTTTATAGAGAGGATTATCAACATGTTTTTATGATTTTTTGTTGTTTCTGTAAATAATGTTGATCTCTGCCCTTCAAAAGTCAGTGAATTTGCATCTGGTTCCATCTCTACCATTTTTTAAAGTGTTCATCTGGGAGCCTAATCCAGGAATAGTTTACTCTGGGATGTGCAAATGTTTGTGTGTGAAATAATCATAATTTCATTTTGTTTATGAGATATCAGTCTATTTTGTAGTTATGAAATTTTTCTTCCTACTTAAAATTAAAATACTTGAGTTTTATTTCACCTTTGTGTTTTTTTTCTTTTTTTCAGGCTCAAAAATCCTGGATAGAAAGAGCATTTTATAAAAGAGAATGTGTTCACATCATACCCAGCACCAAAGACCCCCATAGGTAATCTTGCTTTCTCTGTAGTGTATCAGAAACATGGAGTGTCAATGGGAGGAACAAACAGTAGGAATTCCTGTCCATTGCAAAGAAACTAGTGTCAAATTTAAATTTATCTTTATTGTTTCTAAACATCTTTGAGTCCTCTGTGTGTGTGTATGTGTGTGTGTATAAATTCTATAGGAGACAGTACAGAATAAAAATATGCTACTTAGGAAGAACCTAACAATAGTCTGTAAAAAAAGTTTGTTTGTTTATTAGCATGGGTAAAAAAATGGAAATACTGGTTTTCCATTTTTTAATATTTCCCTTTTAAGTATCTTATCAAAATGCTTAGTTTGTTCCCACTAACATATATAGATGCATGCATAGAGACTCTAACTCATATAGACTATCTATGTGAAGTATTGAGCAAACTACCGAATCTTCAATATATAATTTTAAATCCTAAAATAGATACCACTTTTTAATATTTATTAAATGGTGATAATATAGCAGTGTTACTACTAATTGTCAAAGTGAACTATGAAGGACATTTTCCTGATATGAGGCATGAATTTTAAGCTTTTTGATATATCATGAATATTTTCTTCCTTTTTTGAAGACTAAGCCTGAACAGTTTTTATAATCAGAACTGAATATTTAACAGTAAATATCAATTGGAGCAAACAATTAGATTGTGATTTGTATATGAGTAATATTTTATTTACTTGGATTTTTAATTTTTATTTCATATTTTAACCTGCATATTCAATTATAAAATTCTTCTCTTTAAGAAGTGAGGAGAGAGAAATAATTAAACTTAGAGGGTTTTTGTTCATATACTCTAATCCTAAATTAATATGTCAGAAGTTGTACTGGAGCAATAGTGCAGTGTGTAGGGCACTTGCATTGCAATTTGACTAACCTGGGCTCAGTCCCTGGCACCATACATGATCCCCTGAGCACTGACAGAAGTGAGCTCTGAGTGCACAGCCAGGAGCAAGCCCTGAGCATCACTGTTGTGCCCCCCCGCAAACCAATAATAACCAAAAAAAGTTAGAAAGAAGTCAAAGAAGTGGGCGGGAACACCAGAAGTATCTTACTGTTTAAACAGATAAAGAAAGTCAAGGAAGATGTAAAAAATATGTATGTTAAGTGAATTATGAGTTTATTTTTAGTGTTGATACCATCACATAACGGTATTCCACCTGAAAATGCTTTGAACTGCTTCTGCTTGTGGATTTCCCCAATATACTGCTTTAAGTGTGATTCTAATGACATGAGCTCATGGGGTTCATCTTGGATTCTTATGTTATAGGTGTTGCTGTGGGCGTCTCATAGGCCAACACGTTGGCCTCACTCCTAGTATCTCCGTTCTCCAGAATGAAAAAAATGAAAGTCGCCTCTCCAGAAATGACATCCAGTCTGAGAAGTGGTCCATCAGCAAGCACACTCAACTCAGCCCAACAGATGCTTTTGGGACTATCGAGTTCCAAGGAGGCGGCCATTCCAACAAAGCCATGGTAATTGGAAAATCGTTTAGTCAAGTTTCAAATTCTCTATCGAGTCCTGCAGGGAAGTGCTGGAGAGCCGGAGATTTGGTCTGTAGGCCAGATCCCCACACTGCCGCTAGCTGGCTGGATGACCTGTTCTGATTGGATTGCCCATAAATGTCTCTGCTCTTCCTTTATCAAATGGGCTGGGAAAAAAATCTTCCTCCAAGGATATCCAAAACAGCATTATGAGATCAGACACAATAACTATTGTTATTATTCATCAGAACAAAGTGTTCTAGAGTTAGCTACTATTCATTATGTCACTTTCTTGGTCTCATTCATTAAGACATAAATGGCTTACCAACTTTTTTGATGTAAAAAAATGCTTTTCCTATAGATAACTAACATTTCTCTCAATACAAGTTAAAAATGATTCTCCCAGGTAAGACTTTTCTTCTCTGTATTAACAAAAATCTTTCCACCTAAAATGACTTGGGAAATCCTCCAAGCAACTATTTCAATATTGCTATTTTGTGTATGTCTGCACATATATAAATATATATATACACATACATGTATGTATATATAAAATTCTATTTTGTGTATGTGTATACATATATACATATATGCAGACACACACATGTATGTACATATAAAATATATATATATACATTTTAAAGGGGACTTTGTGAAATATACAGTTTACTTTTAAATGTGCTGTCATCATGGATCTCTCTCCCACTCTGGCTGACATATTTTGTCAGGAATAAGTGTATCAGAGGAAGCTGTATTGCAACAAGTATACTTCTAACTAGAGAGAAGCAGAGGGAAACAGAGAGAGAGACAGAGACAGAGACAGAGACAGAGAGAGACAGAGGAGTGGTAGCACAATAGATGTGCCTGTTTCAGATATCTCATGGAGTTTTCTGAGTTTGAAGAAGAAATTTTGCTGAGAGAAGCATATTGAAAAATGCAGGAAAGTCACATCACATCAGTTACAATCTAAAATTGTTCAATAAATCCACCTCTCATCTCTTTTTCTCTCCCTTTGTTCCTTCCTCTCAGCAGTATGTTCTTCACCAAGAATGCCTGACTAAGCTATTCTCACCATTCTTAGCTAAGAAGCTTAATTCTGAAATATAGATTAAAATAAAGCTAATGTGCGCTATCTATCAGAAATTTAAAAAGAAAAAAGAGCCTGTTACCTCCGGCAAGGTCAGGGGAAACAATGAAAGGGCTACTTCGTCTTGGCCTGTGTAGACCCAAGGGAAGTGGAGATTTGGCAACTTCCTCATCTATGGAGGTGTTGTAGTAGCTTACTAGAGATGATTCAGGGTTTCTATTTAGCCCAGTATATGAGATTGAACACTGCATTAAATAAAATGCAAGTTCCCCTATATGAAAATTATTTCCAATTGAAAAAAATGGCTTAAGGAACAAAACTCATTCCAGAGTGACAGACCCAGAGCCTCCATAGGTGCTAGGATGGGTACAGTTATCTCAGATCAAGACCAGAGACATATGTAAGCGACTTGTTAATTGTTAGTATATAAAAATGTTTGTTTGTTTTGGGAGATTGATTTTGCTAGATTGACCGAACCTAGCAGTGTTCAGGGCTTACTCCTAGCTCTGCACTCAGGAACCACTCCTAACAAAGCTCAGAGAAGCGTATGTGGTGCCACATTTTGAACCCAGGTTGATGCATGCAAGGCAAGAAAGGCAAGATTATTTTTTTTTGCTTTTTGGGTCACACTCAGCGATGCACAGGGGTTACTCCTGGCTCTGCACTCAGGAATTACTCCTGGCGGTGCTCAGGGGATCATATGGGATGCTGAGATTCGAACTCGGGTCGGCTGTGTGCAAGGCAAATGCCCTACCCACTGTGCTATCACTCTAGCCCTGCAAGGCAAGATTCTTACTTCACTATTCTTACCTTACAATCCCTCTGGCTTACTATTTAATAATCCATAGCTCTGGCTTAGTGTTATTACTTAAATGACAGTGACATAAGGAGTCAACTTTAAAATTTTTAGATATCTCATCAATAATTTTGCTTATTTCTTCAAGACCACATAAACCTACACATGTTTATTCTCAGAATTGGATAACTGTGGAGATTCTAATTACCATGATACAATGAATGTGAGGCAAGTGCTTAAGGCACTGATTTCAGAGAGTTTGCAGATCAAAGGAAAAGACAGTCACTATTTTCACCACGTGATGTTCTTGATTAAAATTTAATCTTAAGTACTTAAAATTTAAATAATTTAAGACTCATACACAAGTGGCATGCTGGTTTTTCAAAATATGATAGATCATGGGGCAGGAGAGATAGTACAGCAAATTGGGTGCTTGCCTTCTACACAGATGACCTGGGTTCAATCCCTGGTATCCTATATGGTTGCCTGAGCACCACCAGGAATAATTTCTGAATGCAGAGCCAGGAGCAAGTCAGAATTTGCTGGGTGTGCCCCCAACAAAAGTCTAATAGACCACAAAAAATCTATTTTATCATCAAAACTTCTATAAGAATTAGATGTTCTGGCTAGTAGTTGAAAGATAAAGATTCTAAATACAGTGAGTATTTATCACATAATCATCATGTTTGCTGTGTGACATAGGGAAATTTTCTTAAATCTCAAGGACCTCACTAAATCTGTTCTGTTGTCTAAGAAGAATAATGCTACTATAACAAGTATCAAATGAGATGGCATATGAATACATTGGCACAGTGCCAACCACATGAGAGGTGTTATATTGACATTTAACTTTCTCCCCTTTTTTTGGTGGTCTAAGGAGGGGTGGGAGTTGGGTCTCATCTCTTCTCAGTGCTTACTCTTGGCTCTCTGCTCAGGGATCACTCTTGATGGTGCTCAGGGGACTATCAGCTAAAGATCCAACCTAAATTGTCCATGTACAAACTTACTCTCTTCTCGGCCCTCCCAGAAATATTTTTAATTGAAATATTTTAATTTTTAATTTTAATTTTTAATTATCTGTTTATAGACTCTAGTTTTTGAAATTCTTTTTTTGGTTTGTTTTTTTTGGAAGTCATACCAGCAGTGGTGAGGGATTATTCCTGGCTCTGTGCTCAGGAATCATTTCTGGTAGTGTTCAGAGGTTAAATGATATATGGTGTAGAATATTGAACTGGGCCAACCACATTCAAGACATGGCACTTTTAAAAAAATTTTATTGAATTACCATGAGATAGTTACAAGCTTTCATGTTTGGGTTACAATCTCACAATGATCAAACACCCATCCCTCTACCAGTGCACATTCCCCACCACCAATATTGCTGGTACACCCCCCCTTTCCCATCCTCCCCCTGCCTCCATGGCAGACAATATTCCCCATACTCTCTCTCTACTTTTGGGCATTATGGCTTGCAACACAGACACTGAGAGGTCATCATGTTTGGTCCATTATCTATTTTCGCCATCAAGGCATGCACTTTAACCTCTGTACTATCACTCCAGCCTTAACTCCCATTCTTAGCCCTACCAGTGTTTGTTTTGCCTTGAAGCTATAAAAAACAAATTAAAAAAAATTCTTACTTTGGGCATTTATTTAGATGCATTAATTTTGGCATATTTTTGAAAGGAGCAAATGCATTTTCCCTGTTAACAATTTAGTTCAGATGACCCCCAAAGCATTGAAAAGTCTGAACCCCGCTAGGTATGCCTCAGCCCTGTCTAATCCCCCAATCTCTGAAGTTCTGATTTTTTTTTTCCACCCAATGGTTGGGCACAAAATCTGAAGGCACATTGTGGGTTTTATAGCCTGTCAGTGGTTTTTGATACGGTCTAATTGATGTAATTTCTCAATGTTTCAGTTTCTTCATCTGCAAAGTGGGAGTAGTTATCCTATTTGATAGAACAAAAGCAAGAATTCACGAAATCAAATCACATGAAATCCTGTTAGTCACCGATTTCTCAGGCGGGCTCAGTAACCTCTCATTTTGTCCTCTCCCTCAGATATTAGAAGTCTATTTCCACTCAGCCCTCCCAAAGATTGTAGCACTGGGGCCTCTTTCACAGTCAGGGGAATGAGATCCAGCTTGTTACTGGATTTAGCATATGAATACACCATGGAAAGCTTGCAAGGCTGTCCCATGTGGGCAGGAAACTCTCAGAAACTTGCCAGTTTCTCCCAGAGGGAGAAGTAGGCTACAAGATATCGCGTGGCCGCAAAGCGGCTGCACGCTTCTGAGAGCTTGCTTTTATGTCTCTCTCTGGATGTTGGCCGTTGATGGGATTACAAACACCTGGGTTCCTCTGTGGGTATAACGCATGACGCCTGTCTGAACCTGTGGAGAGGGGCCTCGAGCATGGCTGTAGCTAGATTCCAGTGGTCTTCAGCTTCCGGGAGCTCTGCTCGAGGTGGGAAGAAAGTTGGGGCCCATCCTCTCCGAGGGGCCCCGGGGAAGACAGCCAGGCGTGCGGGCAAGAGACTCTCTGCAAGAATTAAATAAATTAATATGTATTATGTGCTTGGAACAGCACCTGGCGTTATATTGAGATAAAGGATTGCTGTGTCATTACTCCTACATAGTTAGAAAGAGACTATGATCCATTAAAATAAGATGCATGAGAGGTGAGAGAAATAGTACAGCAGTAGGGCGTTTGCTTGCATGTGATCAACCCAGATTCAATCCATAGCACCGTGACACCACATATGGTCGCCTGAGCCCTGCCAGGAGTGATCCTAGGGCGCAGAGTCAGGAGTAACTCCTGAGGAACACCAGTTGTAACCAAAATCTTCCCCCACATTTTTTTAAAATCAAAACTAAATAAGATGTACGGCCTTGGAGTCAGAACTGGACCCAGACAAATCTTTACTCTCTCATCATCTAGCTAGAATTTCTTGGTTTTAGCCAGTTAACTAGCTAAGATTCAAGTATATATATATATGTGTATATATATATGTAGGTATATACATATACACATATAGTATATAATATCTATGCATTTATATGTATATGCATATATACATACTTTATATGTGTGTATATAAAACTATATATGTGCATTTATAACTTTATAGATGTATATATGTACATACAGACATATATACATACATATATGTACATACGTATATATGTATATATCACTGTCACTGTATCGCTGTCATCCTGTTGCTCACCGAATTGCTTGAGCAGGCACCAGTAACGTCTTGTTGTTACTGTTTTTGGCATATTGAATACGCCATGGGTAGTTTGCCAGGCTCTGCCGTGCAGGCAAGATACTCTCCATAACTTGCCAGGCTCTCTGAGAGGGGCGGAGGAATCGGACCCAGGTCGGCCGTGTGCAAGGCAAACACCCTACCCGCTGTGCTATCACTCCAGCCCATATATGTGTATATGTATGCATAACTGATATAAAGGAGGTTCGGTTTATTTTTCTCAGGTTTTAAAAAGAATATAAGATCACCCAATATTGGGGCCAAAGCAATAGTATAGCAGGTAAGGTGTTTGCTTGCTCATGACTGATCATCCCTACCCAGAGCCAGCCAGGCAGTCCCTCAACAAAGACAGGTATGGACCATAAACCACAATATAGGTAGATAGATACTTGCGAAAAATTAAAGCAATAGTGCAATGAGGCAAGTTCTGTAAGTTTCTGTGAAGCCAGACTTATATTAGACTATTTCTGCAGGAATAATATACTGTATAAGCTGTCAGCTCACTGCTCTGTTCCATTTACTGACAGCATTAGTGACAGTCCCTAGCAGGAGGCGATAAATCATATTACACACCTAGACTTCCTCATTAAGTCAGTCTCCTGCACCCACTCATTCCAGCAAGCCAGAAAGTGAGATGCTGTTTTCTGATGGCTTCTCTGCCTTACTCTTTACAGAGCTCAACAATTAGATTACTATTGTGGGTGTGGCCTTTATTCTTTTTATGACTAATAAAACCAAATTCTTTCTCATTAAGTGGCTTTTCTCTACCTGAGATATTTCTCTTCCTAAAAATTTCTCATGAATTTGAGAAAAGAATTTGACTGAATACCAAATTACCAATATACATTCCAATAACCAAATGAGCTTATTGGAATGTGTATTCATACATATATATGAGTGTGTGTGTGTATATATATACATATAAGTATGTATATATATGTATATACAGGATCACAGGGACCACATGGGGTATTGGGATGGAACCCAAAGGTCATCTTCATGCAAGACAAGTGCCCTACTCACCGTACTTTCTTTGGCCCTGGGTGCAACTATTAAAGTACTTTTGTAACAGTATTATGGCTCTGTAGCAAAGAATAGTGATGAGTATATTAATGATAATACTAAAAGTACATATAAGATCCACTGTGTGCCATCATTGTACCAAACATTTATACATGTGATTTCATTTCATAATTATGACAGTAATATTTCTGTACATACACTGAACTCCAGAATAGTAATTCTATCCTCATGATCCAGCATCACCTTCTACTGGTGAATGTGATCATATGCATAATAGTTCAAGGAATGTACCAACAAACAGACCTTTTACTTCACTCCAAAAGAGTAAACATGTGGACATTGTGCTTTGACGATCCCCCTAAGCCGCACAAACTTCCATAGAGCCCAGAGTTGTCTAGATAATCAGATAGCTGAGATCAACTAAAAATTTGTAGAGCTCAGTATAAAATGCAAATCTAAGTTCCAACTTGGGCTAGAAATTTACTCCCCCTTCCCATAGCCAACCATCAGTGAATAGCTAGATCACCCCCTGTGGAATCACCTTTTCCTGTGGGGAGTGTTCTAGTCACCCAGCAGAGGTAGGATTTTTCATCAAGCATGCCTTGACCCTGCCAACCCACAGCAGGGATCTCTACTTCATTGTCTTGCCTTGAAATGCTATAAATCACATGCCCCAAACTGACCCTCTCTTCTTAGCAACACCCAGGGCCCAACCAAGAATAGAACATGATGGCACCCCTTCACGCTCTGGGTAGTTCTGGAGAGGAAAAGGTAGAGTGGCCATTCCCAGAGGTGGGGCAGATAGCTGGCCCTGTAGCAAAGAGGCAGCCTACAAACCAATGTCCCAGGTCCTTCTCAGATGTTTTATTGGCCCACTGAACTTTTCTTCAAATTTAAAACTTAAGTGTGTAATCACCAGGCAGCTAACAAAGATGCCAATGACTCTCGCCACCTGTGTTCTGTGATCTGGGGCCACTCCCGCTGCCCCCCTCCACCCAAGATGACCAGTGCTGGAAACGAGGAAACATGGACCAGGCTGGTTGGTGATCAGTTGCTGTTTATTCCATTCTCCCAAAGCATCTGTTCCAGTCTCACTAAGTCTCTCTTGCTAGTCTCTCCAAGCTCCAGCTCGCCACCTTGGTCTCTTCCTAGTCTCTCTCCATCTCCTCCCCAACTCCCTGCATTGGGGCTAGCAACCACACCTCAGTCCCATATCACAATCAACATATGAAAGACCTTCCTGATCAAGGCATATTAGACTCAAGGGCAAAAGGCTATTTAGGGGTTTTTCTCCTTTCCTTGGTCCAGCAATCATTTAATTAACATCTTAATTAACATTTTAATTCTACTTCTTAGTATGTTATTTTGTATGGACACAGTAAGAGATACATTAAGCTTGTAGGGTGGCTCTCCTGGGGACATCTCGCTATAGATCTCAGACTATAGTGCTCAGGCCCGATTAATCATTCCTAATCATAGCAAGGGACCTATCTAGTTGTTACTTTTGGATCATGACAGAATTTGTCTATGACCATGCTTTTAACTTCACTGTCACTGTCATCCAGTTGCTCATCGATTTGTTCTAGCAGGCACCAGTAACATCTCTCATTGAGAGACTTATTGTTACTGTTTTTGGCATATCCAATACGCACGGGTAGCTTGCTAGGCACTGCCGCTCGGGCTCGATACTCTTGGTAGCTTGCTGGGCTCTCTGAGAGGGGCAGAGGAATCAAACTCGGGTCGGCCGCGTGCTATCGGCTCTTAACTTATAGTTAGTATTACAGAGCTTTGGCCTGTCCCATTTCGATGCCAGGGTAGCTCACAGCTTGCCTTGGGTCTATCCAGTCCCTCATCAGGACCCTGATTTGGGGGTGTTAGGAAGTAAGGGCAACTGAGACTTAAGTCCAGAGAACAAATGCCCAGGACTGAATTCCCTTTCAGAGTCAATTAGCTCCTAAGTTACATAAGCATTGCATCAACTGTCTTCTTGTATACAAAAAGAACATTACTCTGAATTAGACTGGAATAATAGTACAGTGGGTAGGGCATTTGCCTTGCACATGGCCAACCTGGGTTCAATTCTTCCATCCCTCTCAGAGAGCCCGGCAAGCTACTGAGTCTCACCATGGAAATGTCACTGGTGCCTCCTTGAGCAAATCTATGAACAACTGGATGACAGTGCTACAGTGCTACTCTGAATTAACTATGCAAAGGACTTAAGGAGAAGATAAAAGCAATAATTACAAGTTAACAGAGTCTGATTAAGGTGATTGACAGGTTGGGGAAGCAGAGCACAAAGAGGTTGCAAATAAACACAGAGGAATGGGAGCACTGTGGTGGGAGTAGCCCAATAAACCTAAACTCCCTGTGGCAATGCAGAAAGGACAAACCAATGTTATCCTATACTTAAAGAAAAGGCTGGAAGGATAATATAGCAGGTCAGGCTCTGGCCTTACATACACAGACCCAGATTTGATCTCTTAAACTCATACAGCATGGCCAGGAGAAATATCTGAGCTCAGAGCCAAGAGTAAGCCCTGAACACAGCCGGGTGTAGCCCCCAAACCAATGAATAAATAAAACTGAAGGCAAAGATTATGAGAAATTTCAGAGTAGTGAATGCAGAGCATTAAACCACATCCACCACCCTCCTGAAGAGTGTCACTGCCCTGGTCACAGCCCCGAGAGCTCTAAGGTTACGTCTGGTTGCCCAGGGAACCTCAGAACATCCAGAATGAGGGACACTTTTCTCTATTCTAATAAGATAAAGGAAGGCCCACTTTCTTTGTTGATTACAACCAAATATTAAACAGTGGTTAATCTCAACCATTTATCTAGACACAAAGAGCGTTTTGTCCACATTGAAAATCTGCAAACTTGGCCCTGGAATTTTTTCTCTCTAGTCAAAGGGTGAAATGGCCCTTCAATCCAATGTTTTGTTTTGTTGTTAGGAGACTGTTAATGCTGTGCTTAATGGTGGTTTCTATACATCTTAGCCTTTCCAGCAACTCACCATGCAATTGGATAAAGGGAAATCAGTAACTACTGTCTGTTGAAAGAGTGATCGTATATGGACAGAAAAGGCATGTTTAATTATTCAGCAAGCTTAAGATAAAACAGACTCACTAACAGTATGTTCTTGGTCCCCTGCTCCTGTCAAGAATGATGTTTCGGAGACAGCCTCACAAGTAGTGCTCAATGGGCACAGAGTTCATTCCCAGTGATACTGTCAACCTGAACAGCAATTATGTTCTGTGGCCTGAGAATATGATGCTATGTAGATCCTGTGGTACCAGGAGCACGAAGGCCACACAGCAGTGCTTGAGAGGTCAGATGAGGTGGTTTTCAATTTAGAAGTTCAAAATATCTGGTGGGGCTATTACACATATACCTGTATACCCTTGTATATACATCTATCCCTGTTCAAGAAGCACTCTCAAGAAATTTCCTTTACGTGGGTGGGATAGAAGCTAGATATCTAATATTTTAAAAAAGATATCCAATGTTATTCTACTGTTTATCCAAGCTTAAAAATATTAAAAAGACAGAGAGTAAGGGGCACAAGGGGTAAGGCACCTTCTTTGCATGTAGTTCCATCTACCACAGCCCTGGTTTGAGTCCCCATACCACAGATGGTCCCCCAAATCCTGGCCAGGGATCAGCTCTGAGAAGAAAGCCAGGCATAGCCATTAGCAATGCCAGGTGTAGTCCCAAATTTTTCCATTTAAAATTTCAAATGCCTAATAATCCCAATCCCTCTTTTTGACAGAAAATTAGAGTCCAGAATAGAATTTTTCCCCTAATACTCCACTATTATTTCTAATAGTCCACTACTATTTCTAATAGTCCACACACAAAATATTTTTTTTCTAATAGAAAATTTTTTTTCTAATTTTAACAGCCAAGTTTCTTCTGGAACTAAATCTCCTTGAAATTCCCCATCTGTTCTATTTCTTCTCTGTTGTGTCTACCTGGTACAGACTATAATAGATGTTTTAAAAAATTGTTATACTCCTAGTTCTTTCATATCAGTTTAGGAAACTTTGTTGTAGAATTATAAAGTCACTGTTAATAAAGCAAATCAAAAGGTGTTAGGAAAAAACAAGGTGGGGAAGAGTTCTTTATGAAATGAAAACTCAGGATAATAGAACCATTTTTTTTCCTGAGCCCCGTTGAGTACTTTTTATATCTCTGCTATCCTCATTTCCTGGGCTTGAGAGGCTTTAATGTAATAGCAATGAAATCAGCATCTTTCAAACTTTCCAGAGAGAAATTGATAAGAGAAGATGTTCAAAAGTAGCCATGAGCAAAGAATTTTCACTCCCTTTGCCTCTCTCCACCAAACCACATTTCACCAAATTTCATGTCCATAATCCCCACCCCAAGGTAGTTTTATCTCTTGGAGATGCTGGTCATTAATAAAAATGCCTCATTAAAAAAAAAGGGGGGGCACTGGAGCGATAGCACAGCGGGTAGGGTGTTTGCCTTGCATGCAGCCAACCCAGGTTCGATTCCCAGCATCCCATATGGTCCCCTGAGCACCACCAGGGGTAATTTCTGAGTGCAGAGCCAGGAGTAACCCTTCTGCATCGATGGGTGTGACCCAAAAGCAAAAAAAAAAAAAAAAAAGAAGAGGCGAACTAAGGGGGAAAAATACCAAGACACCAAAACTTTAGTTTCAGGTAACAAGCATATTCTGTTGGCTAACATGTAACTTTATGAAACTGCTTAGAGTACAATAGCAATATGGCCTGACAACAGTCATTGAGTCTTTTTTGTCCGTGACTAAAGCCATAGGAGTTCTAGAAAAGGAAGCAATACTGTGCTTGATTAGACAGATCTTATTTGCTTACTAATCATCTCTTCTAATTGTTGCTGAGCTGACGTGCAGACTAGGCAAGATAACCTAATTAAGGACTTGTATTTAAACCTCTCAAATCACCCACATAATTCTCCTCAGGTTTTCCCTTGCTATTTACTTTACTTATTTGATCGGGTTGAGCCCTTTATTATAGCTTCTATGTAACTTGATAATTACTTCTCTTCTAGGCCTCATGTCCACACTTATGAGTCAGTCAGAATTAAAATCTTGTTCTCTGAGCCTGTGGGTGGAGGGTAATGAGAGGGGGTGAGAGGGAGTGGGACAGGCTGTGAGGAAGATACTGAGCTAGAAGCTATCAGTTGCCCCTAATAAGTATCTTCACCCTTATACCTTTATGATGCTGTGAGATTTTATTTTATTTTTTTAATTTGGCCTGTGTTATACAAATTTGTTTTGGGTCTCATCACTGAATGGCACACAGAAAATATAAAATTAAATAACTCCAGCATTACAAAACAAGATAGTAATCACAGACCATGACTAGGAAGCAACTTTGCATAAGCAGGATAAGATATTTGAGGGGTTTTTATAGTCACTTCATTTATTTCCAATTTTTACCTTGTACTCTAGCTGTTGAGGTGGCAGTAACTTTGGAAGGCATTTTTGAGAGAGAATAAAACTGGAATTTATTACTTAAGCTTCTGATCCCTAACTGTAGGTGACAGAGCTGGAAGAACCAGTTCATCTCCAGAAAATCCAACCAGCATTTTTTCAAATTCTCGTTGTTTGCTTCTAGAAAATTTTATACTTAGAACCCCTGGAGTGTGTCCATATTTGAAACAAAGTTTTAGATTATTTCTAAGTGTTTGATCTAGTATATAAACACCAATCCCCTAGAAATACTACCATTTAGTATTGAGGAAGTACAAAATAACATAAAAAAAATTACAATGTTATTTTCACTTCCAAAGTTTTTGTGTTATCAAGCTGAGAAGCCAGTGAATGTCTGCATTCCAACTATTTTTATTCGAGGGAAATTTTACCCATATTAAACCACCATAAGCATTAAATGTCCCTAAACCAAAGGTTTTGTGGACTTTAAAGCTTATATAAGCAAAATTGTCCCAACAGTCTGATATGACATATTTTGCTTAACCCCAGTTTTAATTAAAAGTGCTCACTCTTTGTGGCTCACTTGGCCACAGAAAGTTTGGAAATGAAATGATGCTTGTTGCCTGCTCAACAGAAAGCAAAAAGGTGCAAGTCTTCCATGACAGGGTCAGAAAAAAGACATTAGAAATACTGTGAAGAAAGATTAAGCAGGAGTGGCATTCCATTACTCAGAACAAGTGCTACTTAGAAAGACCAATTGATTATTTCCAAGAATTAAAGATGGCTTTGCAGTATTGGAGAAATTTTCATTTGCCGTTTCCAAGAGCATAGCTAGATCAATTATTTTTCTAGAGCTGTTGTTCCAAGAGCACAGCTAGATTCACTGTATTACAGTTTCATTTATAAAGCTAGGCAAAATTATGTGGTAAAAATCTGGGGCAAAGGAGTAACTGATTAATTACCAGAGACAAATTGTTCCACATATGCTCAAGTTTAGAATACTAAAAGTTTATTACTGTGATTTAATTAAACAATGTCAGTCTAAATAATACTATCTCCTATCCCAGACTTTATAACTACCCATGCTGGAAGTTATAAAACAACACTGTGTGGTTTGTGACACATTTCTGATCTCCAAGTTTAGTTCAGGGGTGAAAATAAAGTGAAATCTTTGATGTTAAGTGATAACATTTCTAAAGATGAAGCAATAAGAGTGATTTGAGTAAAATTTGCGGTGATGGACTAGAGATAGTGCAGTGGTAAGGCACTGCCTTCATCACTGAGCTGACCCAGGTTCGAGCCCTGGCCCTGGGTTCCTTAAGCACTGCCATGAGTGATCCCTGAGTAGAGGAGTCAAAATAAGGTGGTCTGTAAACCAAAGAACAAAGCTGCAGTGAAATTGTCTACTGAGTAAGAAGATCTGAAGCACCATGCAGGGTAAAACCTGAAGAACTCTACTTGTCCGAGCACTCCACCCTTCCAAACAAAAGAAAATCTCCAGTTTTCTATAACACTCATACTGAATTTCTTTTTCTAAGCTTGTGGTCTAGAATTCAAAGTGTGTTTTCTTATAAAGATCAAACTGTATTCATTGGCCTTAGGGACACCTAATAACTGATCAAATAGTGCAATTTCCACTAGAGTGTACCTCTGTTGTTTACAGAGCATTCCTGCAGCCTTTTTCTGAATATCATTAGCTCATCACCCAGCCTTTCTGCTCCTTGGCACCTACACTAGTGATAGAAAGGGAAAGGGGAAGATAATTTCACGTGTGGGTAATTTATTTGAGCCCAGTTTATCTCTAGAAATTAAAAATTGAGGAACTGGGGCCCAGAGAGAGCTTAAAGGGCTCAAACATTTGCCTGGAAGGTGCTCGGTCCAAGGTTAAACTCCGAACACCTCTGAGCACTCTTGTGTTTGACCTCGGAATCTCCAACACCTTGGGTCCTGCCAGGTTGCATTACCATGGTAAACCATCAGACATCAGAGCCAGACTGAGTTTCATCAGGATTGGCCTCTGAGCACTGCCCAAGAGCTTTCCCTGCAAAAATAAAACTGAGGAACTGAGGGCAAATGGGTGGAGGATGACTTATAACTAGAGCAGTGGTCGGATTTTTTGACTCTGGACAAGTATTCTCTACCAGCATCTACACAGTTACTCCCCAGATAACCCAGAGTTAAGAAACCAAGATTTGTTTTATAGGACAGACTAGTCAAAGAGCAAAAGTCAAGTTATTTGCATCATTATCAGCAGAAGTAATTTATAAGGTGAACATTTATAACCTTTTACTAATCAGCAAGTATCGATGTTTCTACTAGGCACTTTCCATACATTAACCTTCACTGTGTCGTGTGGTATCGTTCCTGTTACACAATCAAAATCACTTGGTGAAGTGATTTCTAGATCTTGTATCTAATATTCTAGTGTGAGGCTGAACTTGATAGGAAAAACAGAAATGAGAGGCACATGTCTCCACATTGGAGTGATTAATGCCCAGGGGACAAAATTTAGTGTGTGCAATACGAAGGCATCTAGTAATTAATGAGTTCACAATTGGATGATCAAAATTGCTTATCTTGACAAGTAAACTAGCTTCTAATTTCAAATCACATTGACCATGTAGCAGAAATTGATTAAACACTCAGGACATAACCTCTGATGACCTAGACGTTGTCAGTTCAGCACTTGAATCTTGAGTTAGCACTTGAGTCTTGAGTATTACAAGTACCTGGAGAGTTTCTAAAATCATTAAAAAATAAAAGTTTCCAGATAATCATAAAGTGTGATTTTATCTTAGTTTTTAATTAGTCTTCTCTCCCATTAACTTGAGTTTTTATATGATGACATGAACAAAAAGTAACATTGATTTATTTAAATATTTCCCTCTTCCTTAAAAAAAATAAACCTTTCTTTTCTTCTCTAAGGACACAGTAAATCACAAACAATAACAGACATCAAAAGAGTCTTCAATATTTGTCTTATTTTTTAGCTTCTGTAAAATTAGGGGTGGAATGTAGTGATTCAGGTATTCCTTGTATAAGAATTAGACCTGGACAAAGATTTTGGTAGTTGGGGAAACCTTACTAATGGGTGCACCTTCCAACTTGCGTCTAAGGAATTTCCTACTTGTTTTCACCTGAGTAATTCTTTCAGTGTCACTGTTTTCTCTTTTATTTTTACTTTGTTTTAGAATATTGCATTCTTGATTTCAGTTGGCTCAATGACACACACAAAGCACACCATTTAAAATCTGTGGATCCAGAAAGTGTTATATATAACCCTTTCTATTCATGTGGCCTGGGTGGCTAGTTGGAAAATCAAAACCTCAAGCCTCACTCCAGATCTTTAAATCAGAACTTGAGTTGTTCACAAAATCCCTGGGTAAGTCAAACATATTAGGACAAAAAGAGAAGCATAACCAAAGGCCAGAGAATCAGCACAATCAGCCTTGTCCTGCTCGAAGCCAAGCATGGTTTCCCATGAGTCCCACCTAAGTGAGACTGAGCACAGCCACGTGTGTCTCAGAATTCAGAAGCAAAATTGAAGCACAGCCCCACCAGGAATTTCCACTGTCACTGTAGCCTTAATTATGGACTAGATCGTTTATTAGTTACTTCATAGTGACTCTGAAATCCCAGTCATTCACCTTCCCTAGGTTTAGATCAAATCTGTAAAGTGGAAAAATTTAATAAGATGATTTCTTATCCCCATGTGCTAAGATATTTCTGGGCTTTCTTTTTTTAATTTCTAAGATTGTAACCACTTCATAAGCACTTTGAAAAGACTTAGCAAAAGTCATAGTTAGGTCAAACATGGACACTTTTCTCAAAGATCTGGATGCCTAAAGAGGCAGATTCAACACAAAATATAAACAGGACCTCAGAATGAGCTTTAATTCTCCAGAAAAGTCAAATAAATGCCTTTGAAGGAAAAGAATGACAGATGCAAAAGAGACAGAATTTCCTTGGACTTGGGAAACAATACTAGCCAAAAGAAAGGAGTAGAGGGAAGCATCTAAGAAACTAGCATAAGGCTAAAATTTGGAGGGACCTTAACAGGTATAATGGGAGTTCACATATGCAATTCAAAGGTGAAATCATCAAAAAGCCAATAAAGATTGCCTTGTTGGTTTAAGAAGGCACAAAGAGACCTTGTTACCAGAATGCAAACTGATATCCTTGTAAATAGAATTTGTTCTGCAATTGATCACTGAAGAGGGAAAGATCTCATTGAAAGCAAGGTTTTGTGACTAGATCATTGCAATTTGGATACTTACTCTATGATCCAGAGCTGTCCCTTAATATTACAAATTAGACTGCTCTTATCACTTCATGTTTATAATCAATTTTGGCTTAAATTTGATGTACATTACTTATATGCTCTTTTGCAATTCTGAATTCTTGGAATTACATGGCAAATACTTGTAATTCCAAGTTATGTATGACATCCTGTGTCATGTATTTGGGATTACATAAATTTTTCCAGGATTCAACGGGACCACCAGAAGCAGAGATCCTGTACCTGCTATCCCCCAATCTCCAATGACCCAGGGATCACACCCATAAGCCACACCCTGCCATACCCTGCCAGCACCAGATAAGCTCCTCATCAGCCACCCTCCAGATCTCAATGGCTGCTCCTCCCAGATGGGAGTATAAAATGAGTCCCCCATAGCCATGCCACCAGACTCTGCACCAGGCTGTTTTCACTGGGGGGGGGGGATGTTAGGGGGTGGGGCAGAGAGGGGCGGGTGAGAACCTTCCCCACCCCAAGGGACCCAGCCCCGGCAGCCGACCTCCACTACCCAACCACCGCCATGCTCCAGGCCACTTTCCAGATGCTCCGGCCGAGCCTCATGCATGAATGAAATCCCACAGAACCCAGATAATGTGGAACTTTGTGACCTTTTACTCTGGACTCAATGGGACCTAGATGCAGAGATCCTCTCTGCCACTCCCTGCAGGCACCAGACACATTATAAGACACTTCCTACACTTCCTACACATTTTCCATAATTACCACACCATATTTGATGGATATATATATATACACACACACACATGTATATGCTACTCAGAGAGCCCAGCAAGCTACCGAGAGTATCCCGCCTGCATGGGCAGAGCCTGGCAAGCTACCTGTGGCATATTTGATATGCCAAAAACAGTAATGATAGATCTCATTCACCTGACCCTGAAAGAGCCTCCAATCATTGGGAAAGATGAGTAAGGAGAGGCTGCAAAATATCAGGGCTGGGAGGAATAGAGACGTTACTGATGCCCGCTCAAGTAAATCCACAAACAATGGGATGACAGTGATTCAGTGATACAATGAACTTTTGCCTGATTCCCTAATTTAATTAGGGAGTTATAAATTCTAACTGTTCGAGGCCGTGGGACATCTTATAGCGTACTTCTCCCTCTGAGAGAACTAGGAGGCTAACGAGAGTTTCCTGCCCACATGGAAGAGCCTTGCAAATTCCCTGTGGCATATTCATATGCCAAAACCAGTAACAATGCTGGGTCTCATTCCCCTGACCCTGAAAGACCTCCAGTGCGGCATCGCTGGGAAGGATGAGTAAGAAGAGGCTTCTAAAATCTCAGGCTAGGATGAATGGAGACGTTACTGAGACTGCTCAAGAAATTTCACAATCAACGGGATGATGATGATGATGATGAAATGTTCACAATATCCTCTTTTCTTTTAAGCTTTTTGGGTCACACCCGGCATTGCACAGGAGTTACTCCTGGCTTATGCACTCAGGAATTACTCCTGGCAGTGCTCAGGGGACCATATGGGATGCTGGGAATCAAACCTGGGTCAGCCGCATGCAAAGCAAACACCCTATCCACTGTGCTATTGATCCAGCCTGTGCTCGTTTTTCAAAAATGTGTTTTTGCAACTAAAGGATCCAAACTGACAGATGAAGATAATATCCATTTTCTCTACCCATTGTTGCTGTGTGAGCAATAAATCCTTGACCAATAACTATTTTTTTTATAGACAATCTGTCTCTTTCTAGCCACTTTCAAAACTTTTCCCCCTCCTTTCTGTGTTCTGAATGGTGTGTGTCTGGGTATGATAACTTTGTATTTATCTTGCTTGAATTCATTGAGTTTTCTAGATGGAAAGCTGCTGTCTCAACAATACTTACGACATTTTCTGCAAATATCTATTAAAGTTTGCATCTTCCCACTATCTCTTTTACATCTATTCAGAATTCTGATTTACCTTCAAATAATCAAATTTTCTTTTATGTTTACAATTATTTTGTTTTTCTAAGTTTATTTACTCCCCCCTCCCACCCAGCAGCCACAACCCCTGTCATAAGTGCATCTGATTTGTAGGTTATTTATCAAAAGTGTTTTTAATTTAAATTATTAGATTTTCATATCTTGAGTTGGGGGCAAGGTGTGTTTGTTTACATTAGAGGCCTGTGGTTATTTGTTGCTTTCTCTTAATCCTTATTTATAGATGCAATTTTATTTGTATTATTTTTATGTGGCGGGGTCTGGGGAATATGTGGTATGGAAGATCAAGCCTCAGGCTCCTGAATGTGAACAATGGACCATTTGGACCTTCACGGTGGCCCTTGTTTATTTCTTTTTAAAAAGAGCGTATTAGGACCAGAGCAATAGAACAGCAGTAGGATGGCTGCCTGGTGCACAGCCAACCAGGTTTGATCCTCAGCACCACACAGTCCTCTGAGCCCCACCAAGAGGGATCCCTAAGCACAGAGCCAGAAGTAAACCCTGAGCAACGCCAGGCATGGTGCCCCCACACAAAAGAGAAGCATACTAAAGATAATCATTTTAACTTCTTTGATCGTTTAAAGAAGATTTGAAGACTATAGTCTACTACCTATTATTCTTCGTTGTTGCTTGGTTTTGTTTTAGCTCCTTGATTGCTGCTTCACTTCCTTATGTAATTTTTAGTTTTAATTTTTTTCTATGAAATGCTATTTTCTCATGAAAATTATATGAGTCTTGCATGATGCTTCATTCCTTCAAAAGTATTTGTGCTTGTGCCCATTAGTTTTCTGGGGCAATTCACTATACCCTCCCAGAACTGTTTCACACTGAATCCTCTATCTGATGTTTCTTTTTTGTGTGTGTGTGTGTGTTTTTTGGTTTGTTGGGGGGCGATGCACAGGGGTTATTCCTGGCTCATGCACTCAGGAATTACTCCTGGTGGTGCTTGGGGGGACCATATGGAATGCTGGGAATCGAACCCCGGTCGGCCACTTGCAAGGCAATGCCCTACCCGCTGTGCTATTGCTCCAGCCCCTGTTTGATGTTTCTTAATCCACACTGAAAGCACAAATAGCAATCAAACATGTGAGGGCGTGCTCTTATTAAATAATCAAAGGGAAACTACTTCTCAGCCCACGTAAAATCAAAGTCAAGAAAGGTAGATTACCTTGCCTATTCCTTTGGTTCGTAGTTGGTTTTTCTTCCTTATATTAGAGATTTTTTTATCTTTGATTTTTTTGATATTTGAGTTTTCTTCCTTATACTAGACTTTTTACTTTTCTCCCTTATTCTAAAGAGTGAAGCCCTTTGAAGTGGTCCAGTTGAAGAGGGACACTTCATTCTTCAGAAAAGCAGAGTCTCTTAAGAGTTTAGGAGAAGCCTTTGGAGCTAGCACCTGGTTCAGTCCTTCCTTCTATTCTATAGTTCCAGCTTCTATTTTTTCTACAAATCTAAATATTTTGAATTTTTCATCCTAAATCAGCAATGTATTTTAAAAGACTACCAAATCTAAGTGCTTGATAGTTCAGTTGTTTTCAGCTAGAGATTCCAGATTTTGTATAATTAAACTGAGACCTACATGAGTATACATTACAGTTGCACAAATGTTTAATATTGTTTGTGGCTTTTTATTCACAAATACTTATTATTATAAATTTATATGTGACTGTACCTAATAATATCTGGATACCTGCTTACATTTCAATTTTTTTTCAATTCCTCTACGAGAAAAATTGAAATGTCTCCTGCCTCTCTTCTTTGAATATAAAGAAAATACATGCATTTATGATAGAGTAAAATGAACACATATACTGTTACCTTCCTTTAAATTCTCATTAAGTTGTATAAAACTGTAGGCTTTCACAACCTCTAAAAAGAATAGGGTCACAGACATAGAAAGATTGCACTCATCTGTGGAATATAAAATGGCAGAGTAGGAGATTAATACCCAAGAATAGTAGTTTATAATACCAGGAGGTTGTCTCCATGGCTTGGAAGCTAGCCTCACACGCTGGGGGAAAGTCATCCCAGATAGAGAAGGGAGCACCAAGTAAAATGTGATTGGAAATCCCGAGCGGGGAGGGAGATGCACGCTGAAAGTAGACTAGAGACTGTACATGATGGCCACTCAACACCCCTATTGCAAACCACGACACCCAAAAGGAGAGAGAGAGAACAAATTGGAATGATCTGCCACAGAGGCGGAGTGGGGTGGGGGGATGGGATAGGGGTGTGGGAGGGATACTGGGTTCATAAGTGGTGGAAAATGGACACTGGTGGAAGGATGGGCTCTCGAACATTGCATGAGGGTAAAACAAGCACAAAAATGTGTGAATCTGTAACTGTACCCTCACTGTGACTCACTAATTTAAAAATAAATAAATTTAAAAAAATAAATAAAACCAAAGGACAGTAGAGCCAAGGGCCAAAAAGACTGCTCCACAGTTGGAAGTCTGCCTCATGATCTGGGGGAGAAGGCAGACAAAGGATCACTAAGTGAATGATGGTTGGATAGATTGATTAGGATGGGAGATGTGAGCTGAGAGTAGATAAAGGACCAAACATGATGGCCTTTCATTATCTGTATTGCAAACCATAATGTTCCTAGGTAGAGAGAGAATAAAAGGAAAATTGTCTGCCATAGAGGCAGGGAGAAGGGTGGGACAGTAGAGTGGGGGGATACTGGGGACATTGGTGTTGGGAAATGTGCACTGGTGGGGGGATGGTTGTTTGATCATTGTATGACTGAAACTCAATCATGAAAGCTTTGTAACTGTAGCTCACGGTGATTCAATAAAAATATTTTTTTCTTTAAAAAAAATAATAAAGCAACCTTCATTTTATCTAAAAAAAGAATAGGGTCACAGAGACAATTACATCTAGGCCCAGTTGTTCTTAAAAGGACTACTTATACTGAAAATATTAGAAACATTTGGGCTCTTGCACAAAGGTTAATTTTGGTAAAATATAAACCTTTAAGTACCCAATCTTGTGACAGGTGTACTTTAGAAAATTTAAGAAAACCTTTTAAAATAGTGAATTCCTTTGTCTGATAAAAGCTCTTTAGGTAAAGCTAATGATTCATCCTTCTTCAAACATCTGATTTTATATGTAAAACATTTTCTTCAAATAGTGACATACAGATCTGCCATCAAACCTATCTCCCTAATTAGTGGTTGTTCTTCTTCTAGTATGTGCGAGTATCTTTTGATACAAAACCGGATCTTCTCCTGCACCTGATGACCAAGGAATGGCAGTTAGAGCTTCCTAAGCTTCTCATCTCTGTCCATGGTGGCCTCCAGAACTTTGAGCTCCAGCCAAAACTCAAGCAGGTCTTTGGGAAAGGTCTCATCAAAGCAGCCATGACAACTGGAGCATGGATATTCACTGGAGGGGTTAACACAGGTAATTGTAAGTGGACAAAGAAAACGTAAGGTCATGAGAACACTTTGACTAAAATCACTTTTCCTGAAATTAGACATGTTTATTCAATTTCTTCTGCTATCCATTGGGTCCAGAATTGCTGTTTATCTCTTCTTATTGCATCTTCATTCTTTACCTAACTGATAACTATACTGTTATTTCTCAATCAAAAATCACTTATACATAAGAAACGGTTTGAAATACTTAATACTTGGTTGTATAGAAACTTTTTAAATCAATAATGAAATCTCACAGAGTATTTTCAATACCTAAATTTTATAAATAAATACTCAAGAATTCCTTAAATAACCTTTGCTCTAAATTAAAGTTCTACCTCTGTTCTTTAAATGATTCTAACTTTGATGCAAATAGCTTTATTTTTTGGTAAAATACCCTTTCCACTTAGGACATAAATTGTGACAGTAAAATATGGAAATTGTGTCTATTAGTCGAGATATCTTATTAAATGATATCTGAACCAATGAAAGACACACCCATTCCAAATTACAGTTTTTTCTATCTGCCAAATGAATTCCTACATAGTGATACAGGCAGGCTGCCAAATCATTTCTCGGCAAACCCACTTATAGTTAAGTGCTTCTCTGCTCTGTAGAACATGATTAATTTCACAACACAATACAATAATCACAACAGACATTGAGATGGATATCTGTAAATTATTTTCAGTATTTTCCCCTGCCTGAGTTAGAAGTACCAATTGGAAGAATACAAGTCATACTGCAGTAAGTTCATTCAAACTTGATTTAAGACTCAAAAGTCTGTTTATGGGAGCACATTGTAGAAAGTAGGTCACAGCCCTGGACCAACCAAATAAAATGTTAGATGAATAATGTTTGGGCTTATAATTTGGATGATGCGTAAGGAAGATCTACCCTCAAATCACCAATACCTAGAGTCTGTGAAGATTCAGTGCACAATTCCAGTGTTACATTTTAATAGTGTACCTTGCTTCATTGCCCTTCACTTTTGTTTGGGAGTGGGGGGTGGGAATAAGGTCACACATGGCTGTGTCCAAGGCTTACTTCTAGCTTTGTGCTCAGGGATCACTCCTGGAAGTGCTCAGGGAATAAGATATGTTGCTGGGAATTGAACCTGAGTCAGTCATATACAGGGCAAGTGCTTTACCCACTGTACTATCTCTCAGGCCCCTCATTTTGCCTTTCTCTGAAGTCATGACACCATCTATAAACTAAGATTCTAACATTTCATATTCAGTCAGCTCTTTACTGTATATCCTCTATCAGTCAAATATCTACTGACATGTTTTATTTTGCATTTCAATAATTATTTAGGATTTAAGCTGTAACTTCCAATCTAGCAAGCAATATTGTCTATGATTTTTCAGTCTTTTGACTCATGGAGTACTCTGCATTTCATCTAGAAACCATCTCAAAATTCCTAATGGCTCAAAAGAAAACATTTTTTCTGGAACATTGTTAAATATTTTTATGATTATGAGATTTCAAACAGTATCAAAAAGTACAGTTACTCTGAAAAAAATAAAGTACAAATATTCGGACCCAAGAGTTCTTCTCTGAGTTCAGTGCCAATTCAATGCCATAACCAAAGAAAGCTTCCAATGGGGTCATGCGCGGGTAAGTAAAAGTAATTGTAGAATAATGGCAATTGGAGGGTCATATCACAAAGTTTAATTTCTGCTCCAGGACTTGCCCCAAAAGGAGTTCTGCATATTAAGGGGGTGGGGGAAGGTACTCATAACAGTGCTTTACATTTGCATTTATTTTAACTTGGAAGATTCACACATAAGTTAGTAAATGGAGTTAATATTCTTCTCAATATCCCCAGCATACCTCGACATGAATTAATGGCTCTTTACACTAATTTGTTATTTGACCATTTAAATGCTATTTTGCGTGGTCTTATAAATATTTCAGATTACATTGTTCACACAGATTTCTTCTTTCTCATAAGAAATGACTGAGTTAAGTGCATGACTTCTGAGTCTTTACTCTGTACAAACCCCAGAGACTGATGGAGATGCATAAGATAATTAACCTCCAATTTTCCTCTTGAGAAAATTGACTTATCAGAAGAACACCCTCATAATTGTGTTTAAGATATGTTATGTAATATAGTGACCTATTCAGGATATGCAAGTTGCAAACCTGTTCAAATCAGACAAAAACCTATCTAACTATGTTTTTATAGAAGACATGGCACTAGGGAGCTGGAGAGATAGTACAGTGGGTATTGCTAACTCTCTCGTGACCTGCGTGTGGCCAAACCTGGTTTTGGCACCTCCTTATATAGTCCCCTGAGATTCTCCAAGAGTAGTTACTTCAGAGCCAGAAGTAAGCCCTGAATGCCACTGAGTAATTCCAAAAATGAAAAAATTGGGGGTTAGGGGGGTAGAATATAATCGTTTCCTAAAAGAATGAATGGAACTGTGATAAGAATAAGCAATTCCTCTTCAGAATATATTTTATTGCTTTTATAAAAGTTATCATTTGAAAGGGAGATTGAATAATTATAAATTGTCTTATTTAAATTGTTGAGAAAATAAAAAGCGAAGTTCCCTGTGATCTTTCTTCAGAGTATAAATTCACTTTACTTTGGGCTTGTTTTTTCCTTGTTCTCTCTGGGAGTCCCATATTCTCAGAATTAGCATCCTTCCTCACTAAAACTTTTTCCCATTTATAAAGGAAGAAAAAAGAAATAGGTTTGTTACCCTTTTTTTTTTGCTTTTTGGGTCGCACCCGGTGATGCTCAGGGTTTACTCCTGGCTCTGCATCTCAGGAATTACTCCTGGCGGTGCTCGGGGGACCATATAGGATGCTAGGAATCGAACCTGGGTCAGCCGCATGCAAGGAAAATGCCCTACACACTATGCTATTGCTCCAGCCCCTGGTTTCCTACCCTTTTATAAACTAAATTTCCTCATTTTTAAATTGGTGAGGAAGGCCAGGGTGATGGGAAAGGCCATATAAAGAAGAAATAATTAACATGGGTATTATTTTTTCTTTTTCAAATTTTATTTTTATAAAGTTGTTCACAATAATTTGTTGCATTTAATATTCCATCACGAATTCCACCACCATTATACCTACTTACCACCATATTTTGAAAGTTTCCACTCCAACCACCAAAGCCTTTTACCATAGCAGAACTTAAATAATTCATTTTGTATTTCTTATTATGAATAATCCACTAAAGATGATCCCAAAAAAATTTACATAGAGGAAAGTGTGTAAAGATTGTTTTATTTCACCCTGTTGCCATTAAGCCCTTATATAAGATATTACTAATATGTTGTTAAAGGTTGAGCCTTGTATGCATACACACAAACACACACACACACACACACATACACATATATATTTTTTTCTTCCCAAGATGAGTTGCCCCCTAGGTTATATTCCATCAAATGTAGTATGTTACTCTTGATACATCAGTGGTGTAGAATATGAGATGTTGCATTCATAGCCACGTGCTCCAGAAATTCTAAAACTCTAAATAGTGTTATACAGCTGAGGTTAATTTATTTATTTTTTTTTCTGGTTAGAATTATTTTTTTTTTGACTTTTTAATTTTTTTTTATTTTTTTTAATTTATTTTATTGAATCACCAAGTGGAAAGTTACAAATTTCTCAGGCTTATATCTCAGTTATACAATGCTCAAACACCCATCCCTTCACCAGTGCCCATATTCCACCACCAATAAAAACAAAAACAAAACAAAAACAAAAACAAAAAACAGTATACATCCCACCCCTCACCCCTCACCCCCCAAACCCCCCCCCCGTGCGTGACTGATAATTTCACTTCCTTTTCTCTTTACCTTGATTACATTCCAGATTTCAACACACAACTCACTATTGTTGTTGGAGTTTCAAAACAGACTCACCATTTTGTTGGAATTTATCCCCCAAGAATACAGCTCTATTAACAAGGAAATATTTGATAATAAGTTTTCCACTGATGAGAATGAAGAGATAAAATGTTTACAATTTCTGTATAATAGTAATTAAGTCCGCGGAGATTTAAGTTGGAAAATGAATCATTTCCCTTCCTGGAACAGCATGTAGCAAAAGCTTAGATCACAGTCTCCATACATGGTTGCAAGCACTTGCTGGAACCCCAAATCCTAAAGCTGTCTCTGGCTCCTGCTCGTTCCACATCCACCAGCTGTGCAGAGGCATGGGCACCCGGGTCGAAACTCGGCCAGAGCCCGGGCTCCGGCCCGGGCTGAGACTCCAGCTGAGGTTAATTTAATATTTTTTAATTGAATGGTGACTTTGGAGTCTGGAGGCATCTTTATGGCATATCGTTCTGTGTTGCTCTCTTTCAAGAGATTTATTTCTGAGTCTCTTAATCATGGTTATTAATGAGCATATATGGCACCAGATGCAGTTCCTGGGCATGACTGCCAGGCTACCAGAAACACAGGGTGATGGGGGGAGGTCACCCATTCCTGATTCCGTGCAAGCCTGGAGATTTGAGTCACAAGTACTGCATACTTAGGTCTTACAGCAGATTCACTCATGGATGAGGCTTGTCAGAACCTGTAATAATGGACATTTTTTAAAGTATTTTATTTTTTGGTGTTTGGGCTACTGGTGGTGCTCAGGATATATTCCTGACTCTTGCTCAGAGTTCACTCATGGCAATACTTAAGGGACCCTATGGGGTACTGGTGATTGAACCCAGGTTGATGGAATATGAACATGCTGTACTATCACTCCAGCCCCTAAAGAACATATTTTAGGTTTTCCACAGTCTATGATAAATATTTTTAAGTAGGTCTTCCACACTATATTAATACATATAAGCAAAATCAATATTAACAAAATATGAACTCATACATATATTGTGGTATAAATTTAATATTATCTGTGATATATTTCATGTACTTTACTTAAAGTATTGGAGGTCATACTAAAATACTAACACGTCATCATTCTTAATCCATAATTAATATACATATTACATGATACAACAGAAAATATTCTTTTTTTAAAACTTGTATTTTTTATAGACATTTCTCTTTTTTTCAAAAAAACCCAAGTAAGAAATGCGTTGCTAGACTTCATATACAGATCTGGCAAATATAATTGGCATTAAAGACACAAGTTTACATGCTCTCCTAAATGCATATAATTTAAGTAGGACTATGTCAAAATATAAAAATTAATGCATTTAAAAATCTAACAGCCATTTTCCCAATATTAAAATGATGGAAAGTAATTGCTTTAAAAGACTAAAGTAATTTTTATATTTCCTCCTAGGTGTTATTCGTCATGTTGGAGATGCTTTGAAGGACCATGCATCTAAGTCCCGAGGAAAGATATGTACCATAGGAATCGCTCCTTGGGGGATTGTAGAAAATCAAGAGGATCTGATCGGAAGAGATGTAAGTCTTGAGAATTTTTTCTATATGTGAATTCTTGTAAAAGCAATATTTAAAAGTACAACAAAATTTGCATATTATACTACTGTTTTTTATCCCCACCTTTCTAAAGAAAGTAATGTTAGGAATGGTTTATTGGGAGAATATTTTCCAACATCTTATCTCCATAGACTACAATGGTAAGTCTTTCAAACAGGGAAGAGCCTAAGGCATCCTCTGAGTTTGCACCAAGCTTTTTCTCGCCTATCAGTTCATTTTGCAAGTGCTCTTGCATGATTATTTTAGAATGGTTGACAAAAGTTCACTCTGATGCTTTAAATGAGTTCTCTTCTTTTTTTTCTTGTTATTTTGTTTTGGGGGGGCCACACCCATTGATGCTCAGGGGTTACTCCTGACTCTGCAGAAATTACTCCTGATGGTGCTTGGGGACCATATGGGATGCCTGGAATCAAACCTATATCTGCCGCATACAAGGTACCCTACCTGCTATACTATCACTATGGCCCCATATGAGATCTCTTAGGCTTCTGTTTGGTCTGAGTTCTTTCACTTTACAACAGAAGAAACGTCTTTCCATCCAAGTTTGGGGGTCTTTATTCATCTTTTCTTTCCTAAATGCTTGGGTAAAAAAATATCACAGTTTGGGGCCGGAGCGATAGCACAGCGGGTAGGGCGTTTGCCTTGCACGCGGCCGACCTGGGTTCGATCCCCGGCATCCCATATGGTCCCCCAAGCACTGCCAGGAGCAATTCCTGAGTGCAAAGCCAGGAGTAACCCCTGAGCATCGCTGGGTGTGACCCAAAAAGCAAAATAAATAAATAAATAAATAAATAAATAAATAAATAAATAGATAGATAGATAAATAAATAAATAAATAAAGAATATCACAGTCAGGTTCTTTATTTCCCATATGGAAACTTGTTCATCTTTGACAAACTCAGCTGGGTGACAACTTCTCTTTGCTATTCTGATGACCAGAGTCACATATTAATGACTTAACTATCTTGCAAGAAAAAAAATAGTCTCATTTTTATTCTGAGTCATCATCTTACTGATATTCCTCACAGAAATAACAACTAACTCTGTCTCTCTCTGTCTCTCTGCCTCTTTCTTTCTCACTCTTTCTCTCTCTCCTTCCTTCTCTCCTTCCTTCCCTCCCTCCCCCCTGCCTCTCTGCTCTCTTTTCTTCCCTCACTTCTCATTTCTTAAAGCACAAGCAGGTAGTTCCCAACATCTCTGGGAAGATATTTTTTTCTCCTAGTAAACAACTGATTTTCTCTCCATGTAACACCTCTCAAAATACAATTAATAGAAATTGTATTTATACTGTGTACAGATTGCCATACTTTTTTTCATTTTATTTTCCTCCCAAAATATTTGTAAATGAATTATTTAGCATTATCTATAACAGATCAATACAGTTCTCCCTTTCCAATCAAGACCTGCCACAGAACGTAACAAATGTGCTAAGTAGTTTTTCTAAAAAACATATCTTTATGAGCCAAAAAAAAAATAAAGATAGACTAAATCGGGGATTACTAATTAACTGGCAGTAAACAGCTTCTATTTTTGGCAATACAATGAACCCATCATATTTCAGTGTTTCAATGTAACACAATATGTGAAAATTTTAATGCAGTGCTAAATTCTTTGGAATAAAAACTAAATATTATCTTGGTATGGCCCATAGCAAAATCAGAGACGAACCAAAAAAAAAAATTCCTCAAATATTTTGCAACACAAACACTCCTTAAATCCTTCAAAACTTCAAGGTGATACAAGTGTTCATATCAGTGTTACCAATTTACAGGTGGAAACTTTCATTTATAAATAATACATAGAATAAAAAATGAAAATTTAATTTTATTGATATGTAATATAAACTATTAAATAGTGGCTTTATTTGTCTAATTTGACTCTATTTATCATTGACAAATTGATATTTTTTATTTTTATCCCTACCTTTCTCAAGAAGCAGTTTCCAAAACATTATGTGGAGAGCTGGAAAAGGTACAGAGATGAAGGCACTTGCCTTGCATGTAAATTGGCCCTATTTCAATCCCAAGCACACTTACGGTCCCCCAAGCACCGTCATTAGTGATCCCTAAGCACATAGTCAGGAGTAAGCCCTGAGCACTTCCAGCTGTGATGCCTAAATCCCTGCAGAAAAAAAAGATAAAATATTATATAGGTTAAATTTAAAAGATAAATAAGTATTACCAACTTTTTAATCTTTTACCAGTCTTTGCTGAAATGTAGTTGAACTAATACTTGCCTTAGATTACACATTAACTTTTAAATGTCTAGAGCAAATGTCCTTCTTTAAAGAACTAGATGTTAAAATATCACCCAAAACGCAAGTATTTAACAGTAGATTTTTATTAACAAATGAGTCATTTAAAATGCTGATTATTCAGAAATTATTTTTAAATACCTAGGTTTAGTATCTCTGTTGTAAACCTAAGTTGACATTATTCAGTTCTGTCAAGCAAAAAGCTATTTTGGAACTTTCTTATTCAGATGAACTACGAATAAATGTAAATTTATTATTGTTTTTTCAAGAGAAGTTGAATGTTTGCTTCCATAATTGCCTTGGTCATTTAAGCATTTGCAGTAAATACTAGCCTACTGTTTTTTTTTTGTTGTTGTTAATTTGTTTGTTTTGAAAATTCCATGTGATTGAAGAAAGATATTGTGTATATAATTTTGTTTAGTGTTTTTGTTTTGTGGCCACACCCTGTGGTTCTCTTTTTTTTTTCTTTTATTTATTTATTTATTTATTTTTTAATTTTATCACCATGTGGAAAGTTACAGAGTTCTCAGATTTATGTCTCAGTTATACCGTATTCAAACACCATCCCTTCACCAGTGCCCATATTCCACCACCAAAATCCCCGGTATACCCCCTACCCCCCACCCCAACTGTATAATTGATGAATTTCACTTCATTTTCTCTTCACCTTGATTACGTTCCATATTTCAACACAAAACTCACTATTGATGTTGGAGTTATACCCCCAAACAAGATAACCCTATTAAGGAAGAATTTGATAGTTTTCCATTAAAAGATTGTATGTTCTCAGGTTTTAGAAAAGGTCGTGCGGCAGCATTAGCGGATGTGTCCCAGTCTCGAATCCCAGAGCCTTGTTAGTTGCTGCTCAGTGTCGCCAGGGCTCCATCTGGAGAAGGTGTGCTGGCTGCACCTCCTCCTTCCGGCTCCCCGGTGTTGCTGGCCCCAGTTCGGGTCCGGAGCATTTTCCGGGCCGCGTTGCTCACCAGAATGCCTGCCGCTTCTCTGTTGATTGTGGCAAGATGGCGCCGAGCACACCCTGTGGTTCTCAAAGCTTACTTCTGGCTCTGTGTTCCAGGATCATTCCTGGTGAAGCTTGGGTGACTATATTGTATGCCAGGGATTGAATCCAGGTGGGCTGCATGTAAGACAAGTTCCCTACCCATTGTGCTGTTCTCTAGCACTGATTCAATAATATTTACATGCTTTGCCTAGTTAGAGGAATATGCCTGTTTATTTTTTTCTAATTTTAGTTTCTTCTCAAAATTCATCCCCTTCCTTCCCCCTTTCCTTCTTTTTCTAGTTCTTCCTAATTGTGTGCCAATAGAAATTTAAATATTCTTCTGCTAGCGGGACTTAGTTACATTGTCTGACTTCTCAATGAGAAACCATCTTAATCCCAGAACAGAAAAAAGAAAAAACTACTCTTAGATTCAGTAAAATGTGCACATTCATTGTCCCTGTTTACAAGGGCTTAAGATAGATTTTTCTCGAGGACTGAAGTGATAGCACAGCAAGTAGGGCATTTGCCTTGCACGTGGCCGACCCGGGTTTGATTCCTCACTCCCTCTCGGAAAAACCGGCAAGCTACCTAGAGTATCCCGCCCGCTTGGCAAAGCCTGGCAAGCTATCCATGGCGTATTTAATATGCCAAAAACAGTAACAACATGTCTCACAATGGAGACGTTATTGGTGCCTGCTCGAGCAAATCGATGAACAACAGGAGGACAGAGCTACAGTGATAATTAAGAGCAGTTTTCTTTTGGATTGTAGGAGAATCATGTAAAAGCAAACCACAGCTCACAATAATCATGCAAATCTTCTGAGAAATAGTAGAAAAGGAAATCGCACTGGCAGGTTGTAGAGTACAAATGAAATTCACGTTTGATAGAAAAGATGTTTTAAAAATAATCTCTTAGGAAAACACTTGTATTTTAGTTTCCAGTAACTGACCAAAATCTATTGAGTTTTGATTACTCTGTTACATAAACCCATGAAACTGAGGAATTGGAATATTAATAGGATTCCTCAGAGTTCTGTTATAAAGCAAAAGCATTATTTTCAGTGTGGAGGATTTAAGACAATATGATGAAAATTTATATGTGATAATTATTCTAATGTGATCATTAAAATGAAGAGAAGGGAGTGAGTTATTCAGGACAAAGGGGACTATATGTGGTGAAGACAGAATTAGGCTTTTAGTGGCGAACTTATTGTAGCATATTATTTTGAAATATACACAACTGAAAAATACAATATTATAATGTTATACTATTCCCATTTGAAGAATATAAAGTAAAATAATGATAGAAAGAAATAACTCTTAGTAATAAGATATTAGGTTGTCTTGACAGATAAAAAGTGTCAATAAAATATTGGTAGTCACCAATGAAAAATCCCTCTAAAAATAAAAATAAACTAAGTGAAAGTGTTGATTGGTGAGTTTTCTAAGTAGTTATAATAAATTTCATAGAAAGCTTTAATATAGTACCTTCTCTCACTTTTATTCCAATTTAATCAGTCTCACATTTGATAGAGAAGACATTTTAAAAATAATCTTTAAAAATCAGATAGTAAAGAAAACTGTTAAATATATTTGCCACTTCAGAACTGAATCAAAATGCAATCATTCATAAACTAGTATTGCACTTTTGTTAAGCACTCCAGAATTATATTAAATGTTCCAAAAATATCAAGGGAAATCTGGGGTATTTAAATGAAATAAACAAAAACATGAGGAAAAGGAAAGTCTTTATTTCTTATACTAGACTATTGTACAGTAGATTTATTTTCAAGCTAATGGAAAATATAGATCATTTTATGGCTGTGAGGCTGAATCTTACATGAGATTTTTGAGAAACTGAGCATTTGAGCACTTTTTGTTGATATAAGTAAAAGACAGCAGTTGTCATGTATCTTGGAATTTGAGCATTCTTTTGGAGTTTAAGAATAAGTGTAGGGTCTGGAGCAATAGCACAGAGGGGTGGGGCATTTGCCTTGCACATGCGACCCGGGTTTGATCCCCAGCATCCCATATGGTCCCGTGAGCACCACCAGGAGTAATTCCTGAGTGCATTAGCCAGGAGTAACCCCTGTGCATCGACGAATGTGACCCAAAAAGCAAAAAAAAATTATCTTTACTCATATATAATTTACAAAATACCTCTGAAATTTAAAAGACACTTTTTTATTTTATCTTGATACTAAAAATTTTGCTTGGGTGCATTTTTTCAACACATCACATTTATAATTTTTAAATTGCATTGATGCTTAATGATATATTCAACTTTACCAAGCTCTATATTTATTCTCATAATTTTATAGCTTTAAAAGTTTTTAATATTTGGGATTGGAGCGACAGTATAGACATTAAGGTGCGTCCTGCACATCATATATGGTCCCCCAAGCACCACTAGGGGACACTCCCGAGCACAAATCCAGGATTAACCTGGCTTTGTGACATTAACCTGTTATCACTGATGTGGCCCAAAAACTCACCCATCCCCACCCCTATAGTTCTTATGTTTAACTGAAGCTGTTCTCTTGATGCCACCGCTATATTTGAAGAAAAATCAATTCTAGTAATATAATCTATTGATTATTTAGATGAGGTTTTCAGTACATTTTTTAGTACATTATTTTAGTACATTATTTAGGTGAGGTTTTCATACATTTTTCCCTTATCTCTGTGGCAAAGCAAATATAACTTCATATTATAAACTCAGAAAACCTCCCAGTAGTGGTCCTTGCTTATAATTTACTAGATTTTGACAATATTAGATAAGATTGGTCCAGAGGCTGTGAGGAGGAGTTTCAAGAGATCCATCCAAGTCAGTTACTATTATATAGGATGAAATTTCATGACCTTAAAGGGTCAGGTCCCTACTACATTCACTTGCAAGAAAATGACATTTCAGTGAAGATTGTGTTGGATTGATATTTGGATATGTTGATTTCAAAGTTCTTTTGAGATATATATGTGAAAAATTCCCAATAAGCCAGTTGATACTCAAGATCTTGATACTCAAGATCAAAGACTGTATACACACCTATATTCAAAAGAGATTTGTGTATAGATGATCATTAAAACTATTGTATTAGATAGGATCACCAATGAAGACTGCATAAAGTAAGAAAAATGGAGTCTACAAAGCAGTCCTGATGAGCTCCAACATTTGAAAATCACGTAATGTTTGCAAAGAAGATCAAGAGAAGGACTGAGTGGTAGGAGAAAGTCTAGAGAGATTTATAGAAGTCAAGAAATAGAATATCCATTTAAGAATGGAACTCAAGGTCAAGTATTATGTAGAAGTTAAAGATAAGGAGTCAGAAATCTTGGCCCATTTTATCATTAGATATAATTGACATACATCACTGGCCAGATTAGTTTCAGAAAAATTGTGATGTTATAATGAAAAACATTCCAATAAGTGATGAAAGAGAAGTAGAGATATAAGGTAGAAACTATCTTTTAATGGTTTGTGTGTGAATGAATATTAATGCAGCTTAAGGGAACCATGATTTGAGAAGGACCATAATTTTATTCAAGAACTGATCTTGTTTATAAATACTTATACGTGTATATATTTGCATCTGTATTTTCATATATAGCACTGTAGCACTGTTGTCCCATTGGTCATCAATTTGCTCGGGCAGCCACCAGTAACTTCTCCATTGTGAGACTTGTTGTTACTGTTTTTGGAATATTGAATACATGTACATATTTGAACTTACATGAATGAGCTTGTTTATACTATGTAGTATATATAGTTGAAAAGGATATAAGAATAGTAAAGAGGTTATTGATTAAGTCATTGGCTGATCTTAAGGTCACAAATTAAAGAAATTAACTGTTTTGTACCCTTGTAGCTGAAGGAGAGAAGGAAAAACTGTGTGTGCAAAGGAGTGCTCAAGTTAGGGTATTAATAATTTGGCCCCTGACACCAAAGGACAATAGACATAAGGGCCAGGAGCATTGCCCCATAGCTGTAAGCCTGTTTTTTGAGCGGAGGAGAGGAGGCAGATGGAATAGAGAAGGGATCACTAAGAAAATGAGGCTGGAGGAATAAGTCGGGATGGGAGATGTGTGCTAAAAGTAGATAACAGACCAAAAATGATGACCTCTCAGTGTCTGTGTTGCAAGCCATAATGACCAAAAGTAGAGAGAGAGTATGGGGAATATTGTCTGCCATGGAGGCAGGAAGATGGTGGGAAAGGGGGGTATACTGGAGATATTGGTGGTGGGGAATGTGCACTGGTGGAGGGATGGGTGTTTGATCATTGTGTGATTATAACCCAAACATGAAAGCCTGTAACTATCACACAGTGATTCAATAAAATTTAAAAAATAATAATTTGGCCTGGTAGATTATAATTTTCTATTGAGATAACAAAAACAACAACAAAAATCACACCAACACTACTGTATGATCTAATATTAGTACTTATTTAAGTACTTTTGCACATTAAATTCTCACAATAGCACCTCTCAGAAGTTATTTTCAGTGTCACTATCTTCCCATTTTTCTGAGAGCTAAGTACAGAGGTGAATAATTTGCCCTGTGTTATAGGTGACAAAAAAAAAATTACTTGTTGTTAAACCTTGGCAGATTAGCAAACAAGCATTCTTCCCTATGTGCAATATACTTCTCTGTCGTAATAGTGTCTATTATTTCTTCGAGTTCATTTGTGACTCAAAATCACACTATTCTGTGATTTTTTTTCTGTCTCATGCGAAACCCCAGAAAAGTGGCTAAAATCATTAATGATCTCCTTTTATACTTGGATACACACAAAGGGTAAATAACCTGCTTAAGTCCATTCAGTTGGCAAGAAGGTAGGGATAGAAGTCAGATCATCTGACAAATAAGAAAAAATAATACAGAGGTCAGTATGTGAAGATATTGGACCATGGTGGTCAGAGTCTTGATGAGAGCAGAAACCAGAACTGACATGAGTCCTGGAAGGTAATAACAGGTACACAGAGCACACATGTGGTGGGGTGAGGAGAAGAAGGAAGCTAGAGAGAAGATAGTGATGGTAAAAATGATGATGCATCGGCCAGTCCACAATAGAGGAGATACTGGGAAACCTTAAAGATTATGATGTTACTAGAAAATTGCATGAGTTATATGTTGCTGTATAAAAAATTACTCCCAAACTTAATGGCTTCATACATTTTTTTCCTCATCCATTGTTTTTATGTGTCAGGAATTTATGCAGAGCTCCTCAGCATGGTTCTGACTTAGGATTTCTCAAGATAACAATGAAGAGGTCAATTGGAACTGTGTCATTAGGAGGATTAAGTGGGACTACCTCACTCTCTTCTTCATTCAGATGGTCATTGGGAGGGTTCTTTGATATGTGGACTTCTCTGGAATGTTACTTTACTAACATCGCAGCTGGATTTCCCCAAAGTGAAAAATCCAGGAGGAAGCTAGGATGAACCTTATTTGGATCAAGTTTCTAAGTCATATACCATAACTTCCATTGTATTATATTTCTAAAAAGTAAGTCACTGAATCCAGCCCAAATCAAAGAATAATTTTCAAGGAATGTCTGACTTTTCTTTAAATCACCCCACTCAGACATGATTATTTCTAAGATGAATAACTCTTTTAAGAACTCAGGGTCTTTATCCCATGGCCAGGATGCCCTATGATGGTACAAGCTTTCTTCGCCTCACAATCAGGCAAAAGGAAGTGAGCCTATTCAAGTGAAAAGACTAAAAAAAGATTTCAACTCTCTGTAGCTCACAAGTCAAGGGACACATTTTCAAAGTAATGCAGCAAAACATAATTGAGCTTCCCTCAGATTTTAGTGGGAGTCACATAGCTGAAGCATTAGGCACTCACTGGGGATAGATCCCAAGGTTTGCTGGTTTCTTGATCAGCTGAGAGGGAGCAGCTGGGTTTCACTATGACCCTGCCTTATACCCAGGCTCACAATAGAGCTGCCTGAATAAGAAATAATAAGCCAGTACTCCCACTCACTCTGTCCCCTCTGTGAATATGAGGACATGCAGTGCCTTTATTTATTTTTTTTTATTTCATTATCTCCATCCCCATGTTTCTTTATCTCAAACATAAAGGTTGTTTCTAACTTCTCAGCTGCACTCCTCATCCCTCTGAGAAATGCGTGCCTGATTCCTGAGCGAACCTTGTGGCTCATTTTGTTCCTCCTCCAAAGCACAAATGCTATTGTCCCAGGGCCTTCATGACCTCAGTATTCTATAGGGTTCTAGATGACTCATCTGGAAATAATCTGACCACAGTCAGAAGAATTTTAATGCTCAGCTGAGATACTGGCAAATATGTCCAGCAGTTAAATCATAATGTGCGCTATAAATTTATAATTGTGCTGGATCCTCTGCTTTCCCTCTAAATGTCTGCTGGTCTAGTAAGGAATTAAAGAAAACCAAAGGAATTGCAAGGAGAATTATTTCTTGGGTCAAAATCTGACCAGCAGTGTTACTCTTTTGTATCACTATAATCTGATAGATTTTGTTTGATTTGGGGCTGCACCTGGTTAAGTTCAGGGCTTATTCCTGGCTCTGTGGTCAGGGGACTATATACAGTACTGGGATCTAAATCAGCATCAACTGTATGCCAGCAAGTGTCTTACACATTATACCCTCTCTCTGGTCCAAGCTGATTTGGTTTTATATGAACATAAAATGGATTGATCCATGTGAAAGTGTCTATTTCAGGCCCTGGCATAAAGAGGTCAACAAATACTAATTTTCTAATTTTCTTCTTGTCTAAATTAAAAGCATAGTGTTATTAGGAGAGAAGGTATGGCTGGTAATTCATACATCTCCCTCCCTGAGATTTGCCTAGAGTATGGTGACATATACTTCATCTGGTAATAAAGCCTAGAATTGCAAAGGGTCTCTGAATGATGAGTAAATGATTAATCTCAATTCCATTTTGTTTGGAAAAGGTGTCCTAGGTAACCGAACTTCCTTTTCACGTAGAAAACACCACAAATGGAAAAGACCCTAAAAAAAAGGAGAAAGCTGTTTTTATGTAGATACCATGTGGAAGGACATTGTCTGCACTTAATTTGAAAAATGCAAATAAACTTTTTAATCCATACTATGCAGATTCAGTTTTAGAATAGAACACTTCTAGAAATAATATGGAAGATTGATTAATAAATAAAAAATCTCCTATTCACACTTGAGAAACAAGAAAGAGATGCAAAATGTGTTATGGGTGTTGTGATCTATGATGATACCCATAGTATTAGATGTATAAAATCCACTACATAATGTGTTTCTTCTAAGTATAGATACTAAAATATTTATCAAGCTCAAGAGATTACTTGTTGTGTAGCCCTCCTACCACTATTCAGTCTGTCTCAGCACAGATTCTTCACTGAAACTATAAAACCAGAACTTGTATTTGAGTGATTTTTCTTCTCAAGTCTTTTGAGGATGATACATACCCTAAACTAGTCTGTATTTTTAGCAAAGAAGAGGCACAATATGCACAACATCTCTCATGGTGGTTGATTCTCTCAGGAAACACTGGCTGTAAAACAATAATGTAATATATGTAAGTCATGAACACATCATAATTGGTCTTACTGCACCGGTGCATGCATCCACTCACGCATTTCCAAAAAGAGTCCTCTATTTTGAACTTTTAACACTGAAAGCAGATACATTACCTCTAAGACTTGTCAAAGGAAAAATTCATTTATATTCATATGATAAAAAGACATTTTTTCTATTGAAAAAACATAACAGGAAGATCAGCAAATCTTTTGTATATATGCAAATTATAACTCAAACAGAAATAGACTGTTGTTTTGTTTGTTATAAAGAATACTAAGTAGATGTTGTAGGCAAGTTAGACCAAAATGCCTTCCTCTGGAGTACTCAGAAAGTTATTTTCAAGTTTGCCATTAACCAACAAATAGTTCTAAAGCATCGTCCTCTTCCATTATCTGGGAGCTCTTGGCACAAAGCACTGTGTATTTGGTGAGTTGGTTGCTATTTTTCCCTTATTTATATTGAATTACATTTAATTACCTTGGGTATAAAAGAAGAGTTATTGATCTGTCTCTCGTTTTAGTCATTGGCAGGGATTTGGAATTCCAGTATATTGCTGGTCAATAACAACTATAATAATAATAATAAGTATGTTTGAAATGAATTTGTATATATACACTGCCAGCTAGGAGTCTGAAATGGCTTTAGGTTGTTTGCACATATAATGTCATCAAATCCCCATGAGGTAAGTGGTTACATCTCCACTACAGGTTTAAAAGTGAGACTCAGGTCACATAGCCATTGCAAAACAGGGATTCACATATGTTACCTGAATCAAATGTTTAGATTTTCCCTGGTATCAGGGCATATTTTCTTAGTGATGACTGCAGAATTAGAATATTTTGCTCATTTTTTTATACGAGTTCCTCAGAAGACAAGATCTTTATCATATGACCCTCTTTAACTTTCTCTCATATAAGAATAAAAGAAATAAGGAGCAGTTGAGATGAAGAAATGAAAATTTATGAGTGATAATGTGAACTTGACCTCCTGGTCATAACGGATTCAAGTGTACAGATTTCCCTAAGAGTTGCTGCACCATGTTTCACCAGAAAAGAAGGTCAGATCTCAGAAGACAGAAGCACTAATGTACTTAGAGTGCAGTAATGGAAGAAAACACATATATTAGAATGTAGTCAGATGATTTAATTATGCTCTGATTCTCAGATTGTAGTGATATGTCAGCTTTGGTCAGAATTATTTCTGCTCCTTTATTCATTTCAAATTTTTACTTTCAATAATGGCCTTAAGTTAAGGGTCTCAGTAACAAAAAAAAAAAATCTTCAGGTCTCAGCTAGACCAAGTGTCTAGGGATGACTATCATACATATTTAACTTCCAGGCAATCCATTCTCTCCTGCCTCCCACAAAACTATTTTGGGTCTTCTTCCTTCTTGGTATGGGGCCTAGAGCAGATCTGCTATGAGAAAAAAGAGACCAGAAACAAAAGCATTTCCTTTTGTCCAAAAGCACAATGCAGAGGCACTCTAAGAATAAGAGGAAGTATTTTTGCTTTATTTTTTTTAACAAAGCATTAATATTTATTAACTTGCACTCTGCTCTGGAATGAATGTTTTATGATCAAAAATGAGTAGCAGCAAGATGGGAATTTCACCTCTAAGTTCCCGACTTTCCAAGTGACAAAGAATTCTGGATGGGTTGAAAAAACCACTGACTCCATATTTTAAGAGGAGCCATTCAGTCATCTAGACAAAGGAGTAATTGAATATTGTTCCTTGTGATTACTGGAAACAAGAATCTAAAAGTTATGTCCTTCCTTTATCAATAAGAGCTAACTGAAATGAAGTTATGAATCAAGGTTATATTAACACCAGATTAATACATAGGACATATGTCAAAAGAACTGATGGATATTTCAAAATTTAGTGACACATCTTAAATTTAGATTAGTTCCATTTTCAAAGAATTCAGAAAAGAGGGGGTTTTTTCTTTACTTTTGAACAAAAACATGTCTGTCTCAAAATCTCCTATTCATTCACTATTTGTTGAATAAATTCTATTTGTCAAGCACACAGAAATGTGGGTTTTGAAATCAGTATCAACATCTGAAAAATGACTTTCATGAGATTTTTACGCTTCAAGATTGCCTTTACTAAACCACTTTGTAATTCCTTAAACAAGCCACTCGATCTTAATAAAGCTTTTTATGGTGAATTATTACATGCTTAAAATAAAAAGTGTCTCAACTCTGTAATTAATGTGCAGAGTAAAGGTGCGGAAATAAATACTCAGTAGTATTTGTATCTGTCCTGTCAATTCCAATGATTCAGTACAGGGATAAATATCTTCAGACTATGTAAAAAAAAAATGACCTTGTTGAATTATCCTTTTCATAGCCTGAGAGAAGTTTTTTCCAAAATATTTTAATAGTATAGATGCTGGAGATGTAATACTGGAAAAGGCACTTGCCTTGCACACAGATTTTCCTGGTTTGATCTCCAGCACCATATATAGTTCCCCAATACTGCCAAAAGGATCCATGAGCACTGTTGTGTGCCAGTCCCCTTTCCCAATTAAAAAAAAAGTATATTTACCATCAAACATATTGTTTACATTGGGTATAAATTTGGGGAACTTCTTTATTTCTTTTGTCCAGGGTCAGAGGAGATGCTGGGATTATATCAGGGGTGAAACTCAGGACCTCACACATGCAAAATAAGCACTGAGTTAGAACACCCCATCAGCCCCCAGGCATAACCTTTGAAATCAGATAAACCTGATGTGTATTCTGGTTCTGTGTAAACTCTTAAAGAAAAATCTACCTTACCTGTTTCTTTATCTGTCATATAAACATAACAGCCAGCACTTTATATATTGCAAGGAACACATATAAAATAACTAGATTATAATAGACTTTGCTTTTTATATCACAAATCAGAAGAGCCACACTAAGCATTGCTTTTTTGGATCACATAATTCACCAGTAAATTTTCGAAAGGAACAAAAAGATTGAAATAAATACTTTGGGTCAGGTTTATAGTCATCTCAGGACATTTATTTTCCAACCAACATTTCCACCTGCATGAAGTGTCTAATGGTAATGGTGTTGATTTTAAATAACTCATCTTTAAATTCAGAAAGGGTCTGATAGACATCATCTCTCTTTACCCCACCCACACCAGCTCCATTCTCCAGAATCATGCTTGCCTTGCTGTACCTAAAAGATTATGGAAATCATGGGAAAGAGAAGGAAGGAAATAAAATAACTAAGAATAAAAAATGCTTTTGTTTAATCAATAAGAAATCAACTTGCAAGTGAAACAACCATTCATGCACATGTCTCTGAGTATAAGAAAAGCACAAATACTAGTTTCTGTATGAATTAAGTAAATAAACCATTGTTTGCTTTGAAGGGAACACAATCCATACATCTTGCCCTTTCCCATAACTGTCATGAGAAGACGCTGCTGACTGTGCTTTCCAGGGACCATAGAATTGATTTCTCTTTTCTTTCTCTCTTTCTCATTCTCCTCTTCTTTCCTTTCTTTGATTTCTGCCTGTTTCTTTTAAAATCCTGCAGGTTGTCCGGCCCTATCAGACCATGTCCAATCCCATGAGCAAGCTCACTGTTCTCAACAGCATGCATTCTCATTTCATCCTGGCTGACAACGGAACCACTGGAAAATATGGAGCTGAGGTGAAACTTCGAAGACAACTGGAAAAACATATTTCACTCCAGAAGATAAACACAAGTAAGTAGGTTCCCATTCTCACTGCCATAGCTCCTAGGAAGATAACGAAGAGTGAGCACCTTTAAGTGCACCATGCAGGCATATTAAGAAAACTTGAGCATGGATCATTATTTCTACTGGGCCCAGTGCTTAGAATTAGAGGAAATTGTACGATGGAGGAAGCTGGGAGGTAGGAGACATGATTATACGATTAGTGAACTTAAGCTCATTTACTAGGCATGAAAAAATCCAACTCCATCTGAGATTTGTAAATGCAGATAAGCTTTTCTCTCCAAACTTTTCCTATTTCCTTTCAGAATACCCTAAGGAGGAAAAGCTCCTTGGGGAAATTGTTCTGTTTATTAAGCAATTTTTGTAGCTAAAAATAAAGAAGTAAAAAGGATAAAAGCAGGTTTTGATCATAGCAGGGATCTGGCTGTTCTAAGGCAATTGATATTGTCTAAAATAAACCGTCATGTGTAACCAACTTGATGATGCTCTAACTCTATGTATTTATTCATTGTCTCTGTCATGTATGTGTATTTAATACATGTGTCTACATATGTGTACTGTACAGTACATATATGAGTGGCTTTCCTTTAACACAAGTACACATATGTCTTGTGCTGTATTTATTGTGTACACATTTTTTTAACCATGAAAAGCAAACATAGCAAACTCAGTAGATCAATAAGTGGCTGGCACTAAAATATGATAGAGGTATTAAAATAACCTACTGGCCTTCCTCATAAACTAAAGTTCTATTTGTTTTCATGTTTTCACAAGGTAACATCCAAGGACACAGGACTGGCTCAAACTCTGTGGTTATTATGTCTTACAGTAGAAACCTAGATTGTGTTGATTGACTTTTAAGGTCTTCAATTGAAACAATAGAAAACTTCTCTTTAGCTAAATCCACTTTCAAGTTACTCAGCTTGGCCAAATGGCTTTACTCTTGTCTTGGCTTTGTCTGCAGTGGTCACAAATGGTTTTGCATGTTAGAGATCCTTCCTCAAACTGAAATGTTCTACCTCACAGATTACTCACTCCTTCCAGCCTATCTTTCCTGATTCTACTTTGTAGGAAATACTGCTTTTTAAGACAGTCAAGTTTTGTGCCTTCATCTGTTTCACAGGGAAGTATGGAATAGTCGATTTTGGTATAGTGGCTAAGGTCAAAGTTGCACAGGGGAAATTCTCTGCTATTGGAGAATTCTCAACTGTCTTTGCCAAGAGACAAAGTGATATCCTGTGATATCTTATGGGTAAAGAAATATAGAAAGACTAAAGAGCTGGACCAGAGACCAGGATAGATCAGTTGTAATAACGCATATAAACAATGGGCAGTAGATTTTCTTCTACAAATATTGAATTTTATTATAACATTTGATAAAATAAGAAAATGGCGTATTTACTTAGGGCTTCAGAGACTGCACACATACCATTCTGCATACTTACTCTTCTTCCACTGTAATGTTAAGAATAAAACCCTAAATAGGAGTGACCTAAAAGCTCAAGGAGAAAGAAGTGGTTAGGAGAGACAAGGAGCATTATTGAGGGGTAAGTTCAGTGCTCAGTAATGAAACAAAAGCTATCCAGTCAAGCAAAGCATGGTATTGCTCTAGATCCTAGTGGCAGGTGGGCCAGTTAGTGGTAATGGGAGAAGAGCTGGGTGTGGGCTGAATAAGTAATATTCCAGCCAGGGGTAGTTGAACCTAACACTGAGCTTGGAGCCCCGACCTGCATTACAGGCTGCCCCAAGAGAAAATACTTTTCTCTACTCCATCTTCCCTGAGAAAAAAACATGTGTAACATATGTGCTTGGTGGGGCCTGTCTCCAAAGCTCAAAGAGGTTGGTGCCTCTTCAGAAGTGGTGCAAGAAAGTATCTAGAGAGCAGCCTGGCCTCACTGAGGAGTCCATCCCAGCTGCATGGAGTTGAAAACCAAAGCAAAGTGAATGATCACATTGGTGCTGGAAATCAGGGTTCTCAAGCACACACTGTATCCTGTTGTTGAAGACATCAAGCCCTGGATTATTAACTGCATGTTAGCACGTTGACAAGGGGACACACAGTCAAGGGTCTAAGATGCAAACTAAGGGAAAGACACAGACCCAGATGCCAAGCCGATCAGAGAAGCTGGCTTGAGACTCTGGGAATGCTCCAAGGCCACAAACAGAATAAAGCTTAGAGTTTGAGTGGAGGCTGAGCCGACAGAATGAGTTCAGTGGCTGGAACTGGAAGTGGATCCATGCAGATGGAGCCAGATGGCCATTGCAATCATCATTATTTATAAATCTAATTTTCCTCCTGGCTTTGGGAACTATATTGAGGCTTCATTTTAATCCACAGACTTTCATTTGGTGAAAATAATTAAATGGCAAGAAGAAGGTTAAAGGTGCTCAGCAGAGATCCCTGAGGTTACAGGAAGTTAAATGGCACAGGGTTGAATATTTGTCAGTGACATAGTGAATGATGTCAAGAGTCAACTCCCGCCCTAGTTCCAGCCCAGAACTGAGTGACTGGCTTATTCCAGTTTGCCTACAGCTTTTTGGGTTTCAGAATTGAGAGTTTCGTGAACCTGAAACCCTCAATCACAAGGAACAAAGATGATGAGTGATCCCCCAAAGCAAGGAACCCAAGATTTTAAGCACTGCTTCTTTCATAACTGCAAGAGAATCGGTGAGGGAAAAAAACTTATGGAGTGACCCAAGCCCATAAAATAGGACCAAAACTAGAGGTCTCCATTCCATTAGCAAAGAAGCGAAGCATGCACTGAGAATACATGAGCTTCAGAATAGTAGTCCAAGAGGAGAAAAGTCAGTGTTTAGAACAGAATATGAATCGTTGATGTACTTCTTAGTAGATGTTCTAGAACAATCCTACTTTCAATCTGGTGAATATTAGTTCTTTTATATAAGTAGGAACAATGCAGTTAGTCCTATTGAAAGTTGAATCTTATTCATAAGTACATTCATATATTTAATTCTAAATCTCTTTTCAAACATTTAGGAAATCTAAAATACAGTAATGGAACTCCATTTCTGGAGGCCACAATTTAATCTCCTGATAGCTAGACACTATAATAAAATATACTGTACTACCATCACACCATTAGAAATATGCTCACCCCTAATATACAATTAAGTCTTGAATAGCACCCTTTTGAACTAAAAGAGTCCAGTTATAAATGATTTTTTTAAATATGCAAATGTAGGCCAGAGAGATGGTGCAGGGTTGTGGCCCATGCCTTGTATGCAGCCAACCCCCATTTCTTACCAGGCACTGTCCTACAGGACCTTGAGCATTACAGCTTGGCCTGGAGAATCCTCTGCACTGCATGGCCTCAGCCACACCATATCCTTATGCCCTTGCACTGAACCACCAGCCAGGTTGTCTGAGAATAACTGAAAGAAGACCTCTGGACCTCCTAAACTTTCTGAGTACCATATGGGCCCCCCATATATATGTATTTTATACACACACACATACACACACACGTGTGTGTGTGTTTTCTCTTCCTTATGCTTTTCTTAATAACATGATTTTTCTCTAACTTTTTAATTTTGTTTTTGTCTTTTTGGCTGCAGCTGGCAGTGCTCAGGGATTACTCCTGGCTCTGGCTCTGTGCTGAGGAATTGATTGCTTCTGGCATGGTTCCATGAACCATATAGGGTGCCGAGGATCAAACCTGGGTCTCGTGTGTGCTAGGCAAGCACCTATTTGCTATACTATTACTCCAGTTGCAAATTTTCGGTACTTAAATTTTTATTTTCTTTTAGGCATTGTGGTTTACAATGCTTCTCTGGCTTACTTTTAGTGCAAGAACTTATATAATACATATACAAAATAATATGCTAAATATTTTATTGATAAGAGTTCTAGTGAACAGCTCATTAGTAAAGTTTTATAAAACTTCAACGGTAGTACTTGAATTTTCATAGGCCTGGAGGAAAAGGGGGTTCAACTCCCTTAGCTTTCCATTGTTCCAGGATTGATTGTATCTAGAAAGGCCCTAGGGCTGTCTTATAATACTCAGCATTTTCCTCTTTTGCTGTCATTCTTCCTCCTCCCTTCAGAGTGAGCTGTGTATCATGATAACCTTCCATTAAATCTAGTTCTAACAGAAATGACAAAGTTCCAGAGAATAATTTTCTTAAATGTTAACTGAATTCTGTCCAGGGGACCTTTATGCCTCTCTCATCAATATGCCAGTTGTCACTAATACATGTTAAAAGCCCTAGAATTTTTGCTTTCTCTTGGCATTCTGGCATCTGATATCTTCTCCCCTCCCTCCACTCATTGCTGCTGTCAACAGCCAGTCCTAAATTATCACCTCTGGTTACTTGAAAGATTTCATCTTAAAGAAAACTCCTTCTAAATGTTCCAGTTTTAAAGACACCTGCTTTTGAACACTTCCATCCACAATTTTTCACATTTTGAATGTATTACACATTTCTAGTTTAACATGAAAGAACTTAAACAATTCTTATAATCAATTAAAGAGATATTTATTAAACTCCTACTATTTGCCACTAATGATTAAGTTGTTAGAAAAAAAAAAACCACTAACCAATTCACTGAGCTTAAATCAAGAGGGGCAAATAGACAGCAAGTGACTAAATAAGTAAATACAGGAAGCCTAATAGGTAAGCGCTATTTAGGAATATAAGACAGGAAGGGACCAGGAGATAGCTCAGAGACTTGATCCTCCTGAACTGTTCAGGAGGGCACCCCCAAGCATTGCCTGTGATTAGCCTCTGAGCATATGAGGTATGGCTGAGAAACTGAGAAAGTAAATAAATGAATAAATGAATGAATGAGCAAATAAAGCAGCATATTGAGGTGACAAGTGAGAGCATAATTTTTGGAGGTATGAGACTCTGCACTTGATCTCTAGTGCCACATGCTTCCTACCACCTCACAATTTATTGTAGAAAAACTTACAATAAAGCAGAGGGAGTTATATGCACATATACTAATGTGCACGTGTGTGCACTTGCCTATTTATATTGGGCGGATAGCATCACTCAGGAGAGGCTTCTAAAAGAGGTGACATGTAATCAGAGAAGTGAATGGAACCTAGGAGCCAGCTATGGAAAGAGCTTTCTGGGATAGTGAAAGCAAGGACAAAGGCACCAGGTGTTTCAAGATGAATAAAAGACCTTTGTAAAACGCTGGGTATTATTCCAACAGAGTTATGATCTGGCAGGCTATAGGATTTCCCAGATGATTTAAAAACTCACTCTGCTGTTATTGTGATCAGACTGATAGGAGACAAGATTAAAAGCAGGGAGATGCTTCTAGGAAGCTTTCAGTAATACAGGTGAGAGATGTTGGTGGTTTGAATTAGAATGGTAGCAGGAGGTTGCAAAAAATAGTTCATGGTTTAGTTGAATTAAGAATATTCACATTTTTGTATGACTGTCACTGCAACCCATGCCAGAACTTTTTGTTTTTCTTTTTTTTCCTTTATGGTTTATTTTTGTTTTTGTTTCGTTTGGGGGCCATATTTGGTGGTGCCAGGATTTACTTCTGGCTCTGCGCTTGCAAGGCAAGCATTGTATCCACTGTACTGTTCTCTCCAGCCCAATCTCCAGAACTTTTTCATCATTTAAACTGGGGCCAGAGCGATAGAACAACAGGTAGGGCGTTTGCCTTGCATGCGGTCGACCCGGGTTTGATCCCTGGCATCCCATATGATCTCCCAGCACTGTCAGAAGTAATTCCTGAGTGCAGAGCCAGGAGTGACCCCTAAGCACTGCCGGGTGTGACCCAAAAAGCAATATATATTTTGCTTTTATATATATATAAATATATATATGTACTGAAGCTGTCTACTTAGTGTCAAACACTAAGTCTCCATTATCCACTCCCTAATGCCCCAGTAACAACTATTCTGCTTTCTCTTTATGAATTTGCTTCTCCTAGTTCTAAGTGGAACTAGTTCCTGTTGATCCTAGATATATATTCTGAATGTAGATCTAAAGGACTTGCTAGCAAATTGGGCTTTCAGGAAAGGGACAGAAACATCAGGGATGATGCACAGTCATCATCATTCTCAGAGACATCAGGGTATTCTTAAAATGTGGGACTAAGTACGATCTACTGGGTGGAGTGTGATCCCATCACAAAGAAGAAGAGGCTGAAAACCAACTTCAGAGAAACCATACCAATGTACTTGAGAAAAAGTGAATGGATGATGTTCAGGGCAAAACAGAAGAATGAGGTGTTGAGTACAACAGCAGACATTTCATTCTCTACAATAAAGTATGGGCACAGATGTGGGGTGAATGGAACATATCCTGCTAGGAAGATAAGAAGTTCTCTATAAATTGTTTCTATATCTATTTAAGAATACAGGAAATCATCAGTGTGTGCATGAAAGGAGAGCAAGTGCATGAGAGAGAAATTTAGGGAAAGAAATGCAGCTCAGTTATTATTGTAGACTGGGAGAGTGAAGGGATTGGGGAAATGTCAATTACCCTGCAGCAACTGGCCCACAGTGATAGATGTGATAGTGAATTTAATGTGGCATGAATGATCAGAGTTGTGTGTCTTGCAGCTATGTTCAGCTTGAAGAGCAGAATAGACATACACTTGGATGGAATGCATGTCAGAACTTTGCCTGGCAGAGAGGAAAAAGGGAGAGAAAGGCAAGAGGCTAAGAATATGTGTACTGTATATATCTTTATCCCAAGGATATGATCAATGCAGATTAGTGAGAGCTATATTGTCTTTGCTATGAGTGTAAAGTCACTCATCTAAAAGATCAAAGGAGAGTAGTTAAAACAAAGATGACCCACAGATTTAATTAGTACTGTCCAAGTAACACACACTAACTTTTAACTATTTAAGCAACGATCACATAACTAATCCTTTGTATTTTATTCCTTTCACATATCATATGAAAGTAGTAAATTGAGTCAATGGAGCATACTGCTGGAAACATAGTAGCTGCTCAATAAACACATGTTAGCTAAATGACTAAAAACCAAGGGACTGCTCCAAAAAGTTGCATGTAAGAGGCCTAATTAAAAATTAAGATATTAAAGTCTTGAGCATATCGCCTAAGCATTCTTGTTTTTTAATTTCAAACACTACAAAACTAGGAATTATAATTTCCTTCTGCAACTATCAGCAAACCAGTCTCTACATTTGTCACTAATCGTGTCTTACAGAGATGTATGAGTTTGTGCATATATACCTAGATACATACAACTATATTATCCTCTGGATGTTTTTGAATGAAATCCAAACGATAGATCATTTCAGAAATAAATAAATGTGCCCATTCCAAAGCATTTATTAACTTTTATTCAACCCACATAGGATATATTCTAAGTATTTTCTAACTCAATTTCAACGTAATGCAAATATTCATCATCATCATCCCATTGATCGTCGAATTTCTCGAGTGGTCTCAGTAATGTCTCCATTTGTCCTAGCCCTGAGATTTTAGAAGCCTCTCTTTACTCATGCTTTCCAATGGTGCCACATTGGAGGCTCTTTCAGGGTCAGGGGAATGAGACCCATCATTGTTACTGATGCAAATATAAATCTAATATTTTTATAATTCTTTCAAAATATAAACAATGATGACATTTTTGCATGCCTTATCTAAAAGTGTGACAAGTACCTTTTTAGCACCAAATTCTACTCTTAGTTAGTCAAAAATATTTAAATAAATATTATTTTTAAATAAATATTACTTTTCAATTCTTATTTTTAAAATTTATTTATTTAATTTGAATAATTGAGGTAATAGCTGGCAAGAGTATGAATTCTGTATGATTTAGGGGTACAGTACTATCATGTATGCCACATAAATGTTAATAACTGTCCACCACAATCTATTAGGAATCTTTTCTTCTGTTCTCCACATCCCACCTTAAGTAGCCTCAGTTTGTCATAAATTAAGGATTTGTTTTTTCTTTTTTTGTGTGCTTTTTTTTATGGAGAGAGGATTGGTTTTGATATTACTCATGGAAGTGCTCAGGGTTTATTCTTAACTCTGCTCAAGGATCACTCTTGGCAAGGTGAGCTCCTTTGGACCATAAGGGTTTGTTTTTACCTACCTACTAACTTTGTTTCTTATATATATGGGTTTAGTGAAATATTCTGGTCTTTTTCTGGTTTATTTTGCTTAGCATGACACCCTCTAGTTCCATCTATGTTGTAGCAAAAGATTTTATCATTTCTTATACTTGAGTAGTAATCTACTATGTATATAAACCACAGTTTTTTTATCCACTCATCTTTTGGTTGCTTGTATTGTTTCCAGATCTTGTCAATTATAAATAGTACTGCAATGAGTACAGGTGCACATATATCTTTTAGATTGCTGTTTATGAGTCTTGGGATATATACCTAAGAGCAAAATTGCTAGATCATACAGTGATTCAATTTTAAAATCTTTGAGTAATCTCATAGTGTTTTCGATACTGAGTCAGATTACTTTTCCACCAAGAGTTGATGAGGGTTACTTCCACATCCAAGCAAGAACTTGTGGCTTATGTGCAGATGTAGATAATTCTGATGTACATCAGTGTGATGTGATACCTCGCCATCCTTAATAATAAAGAATACTGAGCATTTTTTTTTTTGCATCTGTATATCTTCTTTGGTGATGTGCCTGTTAAGACAATAAAATATAATGTATTATAAGCATGTATTAGTCCTATGTTAACAGTATGGCATGTAAATATTTTTCCATTCACTCAGATGACTTTCTCTTTTAAGAAATTTCTTTTGCAATGCAGAAAGTTTTTAGTTTGACATAATCCCATTGCTTACTTGTATTTTTGTTTTTCTTTGCCAATAGAGTTGAATCACTAAGATACCACTGATGTTAATATCATAGCATTTTTTCTGTGCTTTCTTTAGCATAATTTATGAACTCAGCTCAAGCATCTCAATATTTAATACACTTTGAGTTTTGCACATAGTGTGAGACAGTGGTTCATTTTTTAATTCTATAAATGTAACTAACCAGTATTCCTGGCATCAGTAAAAGTCCTTTTCCCATTTTATGTTTTCGGTTCGTTTGTTGTAACTAACTGTATATGGGAGTTTATCTCAGGTTTTTCAATTTTTTTCCATTAGTCTGGGAATATGTTTTCATGCCAGTACTACATGGCTTTGATTACTACAGCTATGTGGTACAGTTTAAAGTCGGGGGATGTAATGTCTTCTATTTTTTCTATTCTTAGGGTTTATTTCAGTTTTCATAATTTAGTGGGGTTTGCATAATTCTCTTACAACTATTTTCCTTAGATTTCGTTTCTGCATCTCTTCTCAGGGATAATTTCTTATCATGTTCTGGTTAAATGAGTCGACATTCTAAAAGATTCTGGCCTGTAGCAATTCAGAAATATTGGTTCCCTTCCTGCCTTTTCCATGGTACATCAGTCCCCAAAGGGAACTCATGGCTTGAGTTGATAAAGATGACTGCCATAGAGGTTTCAGCCTAAAACCCTTACTCAAAGCCCATCAGAGTTTAGAGTTGGCTAATATCTATATTAGATATTAGAATGTATTTTTCCTAATATCTAATAGGTATATTAGATATACCTATTGGAATATCTATATCAGAATATCTATACCACAAAGAGAATGTGACTTTGTTATGCAGAAGCTGTGTGTCTCTAGTTACAGAAAAGTTCCAAATGAAAAATGAGGCTACAAATTAAAATCTGAAACGTATCAGCAAGACTCTGAACCTTACTTGTTGAAAAGGAATTCATTTGCATTCTTGGCCATTACAGCAACAACCAGAAGAATTTTTTGTTATCCTATATTGTAGAAAATATATTCTAAACAGTAGTTGTTTCTCCTGCTAGGATAGAAATAATACAATGGTGAATATATAACCTTTCATTAGAAACTTAAATATGTTCATGTCTTGCAGGATGTCAGTTCAGATTGTTGGCTACTCTATAGGTTTTAGATATCAGAACTTAGACTAAATGTGAATTGGTTGAGATCATATGCTTAAGGTTTATTTTTGGACCAATATCAGATTTTATGCTTATAATTTTCTGTTTTATTTTTTTTAAATGGCATCACAACAAGGAGACAGAAATCTAATTTTCTTTGAACTTTATTTGATGCAAGTGTTATTCCCTGTGCTTGAATTTTATTTTAGGTTTGGTTGAATATAAATTTTATTTAGATTGTACATCTAATTATATTGTGAATATTAACTTTGGTTGTAGGGAATTTCATCATGAAGCTAGAATTTTCTGACTTTTACATCTTCCTACTATCAATTGAAATCTCCAGTAGACTATACCCTGTCTGCAGACGTATACCTTCAGGGGAGTCGTTATAAATAAACCCATCTTTCGCATCCCCTTATGGACTGTCTGTCTGGGTGGAGTTTAGATTTCTGTAGCTGGTGTTTGTGCTAGTGTCAGGGTTTGTATGAAAGAGAATTTGATGTTCTGCTGTTCCTTTGTCCCAGAATGACCATTGACATTTGTGCACGTCCTCATCTTATGAAGCCTCCAAGAATACTTTTCTCTATAACAGCAGACTAAAATGCCTTGGCATTTCCAAGTCAGCAAGTAGCAGAAATTATTTCAGAATTTGTAAAACACAATCAAATTTGGTATTTGATGACATGACTTAGTAAGAGTTCTCCAGACTCCAAAGCAGTCATTTCCTGTAATCTCTAAGTCATCATAACTCGTCATCAATTAGTCTGTACTTAACACAAGCTAACAAAAATAATAATGATTAGAATCGTCTCTCAGTAGCAGAGGATGTCACCTCTGATGAGTTGTATTATTATTGGAAATAAATAGTTTCCCCTCTCTATATATGTGTGATATGCAAGTTGCTTTTACAAGCTGATGCAGACTGAGTCAAATCCATTACAGGGAATCTCATTAAAAAGTTCATCTCTGAGTCAACACACACCAGTTTAAAAAATTTAGTTTCAGAGAAGTATTCATGGCTGCATCATTTGATTCTTAGATGCTATACCACCAATTTCTCTTTTTTGGGGGGGGAGGGTTGGGCCACACCCAGAAATGCTCAGAGGTTACTCCTGGCTCTGCACTCAGGAATTACTTCTGGCGGTGCTTGGGGGACCATATGGCATGCCGGGGATCGAACCCAGGTCAGCCATGTGCAAGGCAAACACCCTATTCACTCTACTATCTCTTTGGTTTTTAAACATGGTTGTATTGATTCTAAGCCCAGGTAGCAATGTATCCTTTAGAAAGCACTTAAAATACTAGATGGGATTTGTAAATACAATTTCTAGTGCTCCTGAATAACACAAGAGGGATAGGAATGTGAATATTTTACCATGTACAGGATATTTTAATATGAAGGCTTCTTTCCAGTACCTGTCACTTTTCTCTGGAAAAACTACTTTGTGTTTGAGTTTTTTCTTTTCACTTTCAGGTCTTTCCAATGACCTGCATCTGATTCAGAAGTTTCACACCCTCCCACAGGATTTTACTCTAGTTTAAAAGCATACAAACAGCAGCAATAGAGAGCCAAGGATGAGCTTCAAAATAGCTAACAACCTCTGAAGCCTTTGGTATCCTCAACCCACAGCACAGGTTGAATGTCAGCCCAGATTCCCTGCAGATTCTGACACCATTTGTTGGGAAGTGTTTTCTTAGGTCTGTCTTCAGGTGCTCTGACTCTGTTCGCTTCTGAGTAAGACCCCAAGTGATCCCCTATGTTAAAAGCTGCCAGAATATTTGAAAGTTGTAAATGGACTTGACTTGCCATAATGACTGTAAAGAAGCTTTTTTTCATTTGAAGAGACACATTGATCTGACTCTTGGAGCAAATCAGATCAGAATTTCCAATTCAGCAGCAGCAGCGCCCGTTCTCAGTACTGCTGCTGTATTGGCTTCAGGCTCAGTGACTCCAGAAAGGCACTCAACCCTGGGAATTCTGCTGTCAGCGTCCTGGTTACTCAAAGAAATCCTCCAATCCACCGTGAGAGCTGACTTGGGGATAAAGGCAGAGGCCCCGAAATGGGTTTGCTCTACCCATAGCTCCCTAGAGAGAAGGCTTACTAAAACTCATTGCCCATAGAATGGTTGAATAAATCAAGGTTCTAGTGGAATAAAAAGTTTGAAATTACAGAGAGAGAACTTTGATATTTGATCTATAAACTACTAAGAATTATTTTGGAAGTAAGGAGTAGAGAGGAGGAAATATCAATCTTGAATGAAGGAATAAATTCATGAAATAAAACACTGTAATGCAGTGATTTTTAAAAATTCACATTCCATCACTAGCAGGCCTAGATTGTACTACCATCATTTTTTTCTAGATTGTTGTTTTTAAGACATATTAAAAATTTTCAACGTTGGGTTATGAAAAAAATTACTTGGAAATTTGACAGAAGTAGTATTGTACCACTGGCATTCTAAATAAACTTATCACCTCTCTGTTACCTAAACTAACATTAATGTTATGTATTGCAAGTGCTCAATAGGGTTGTGAGTTAAGCATGAAAGAAATTTAAGTAATTTAAGAAATTTCAGTATTATTATAATATGTTAATTTGTGGTTTAAAAGATCTAAAATGTATTTGCAATTTTCAATACCATTGAACTAAGCATACAGTTTCCCAAAGACTATTTAAAGATTGTCATCATTTATGTAATAATAGATATAATAACTACTATATACACCTGTATCTTACTAATTTTTATCTTATTGTTGTTGCTAGTATCATTTATTTGTGAAGTAATGAACATAGTACAAAGAGGGAAGCAGATGGCAAAGATAGTCTAAGGAATGGGTTACTAATGAAAACTTCCTTCCGGAGAGTTTTTCATTTTGGAGTAAAGTAGATATCCACACAGTAAGAGGTTACAGTTAGCATGAAACTATTGAGTCCCTTGTCCAAGGTTAAGGCTGAAATCTGGAGGGCCACATTACCCACTGAGCATTGATCACTGTCATCCCGCTGCTCACCAATTTGTTTGAGCAGGCACCAGTAACGTCTCTCATTGAGAGACTTATTGTTACTGTTTTTGGCATATCCAATACGTACGGGTAGCTTGCCAGGCTCTGCTGCGTGGGCTGGATATTCTCGGTAGCTTGCCTGGCTCTCCGAGAGGGGCAAAGGAATCGAAGTCGGGTCAGCCGCGTGAAAGACGAACGCCCAACTGCTGTGCTATCGCTCTAGCCCTCACTGAGCATTGGTACAACTCAGAATTGTTTTTCATTATTTAGATCATAGATTCTACTGCTATAATAATGACCTCAAACAACAGATGCCTAAATGAGACCTGAGTTTATCCCTATAGCTCTGACATTATAAGCATGATTTTAGATCTGGGGGTGTGATCTCTGTGGTCACAATGTTGGAGTCTCAGATTCTTTCTTAATTTGCCTAGCCTCTCACTCTTTCCAAATGTTCATCTATACTATTATATCTACATTCTTGCCAACAGAAAAGGAAGCAAGAGAAAGGCATAGTCTTCCTTTTCAGGCATTGGATGTATCAAATTTAGTTATATGTTCTCACCTAGTGAAAATGGGACTAGAATATATAGTATTTAATCAGCTAAAATTCTATCACTACAAAGGAAGGAAAGAATAAATATTGGGATACCACAAGCACAACTTTTTTTCTGCATCTTTTCATAGCATTTCATATGGTATTAATAATTGACTAAAATTGGCATATGAAACAAAAATAAATAAACACACTCAGAAATGCAGTGTACCTTTATAATTCAATATATTCATTGGAACACCTAAATAATTCCCATACCCTGCTTTATGTAATTATATCACTCCTTACCTGTGTTTTGGAGCTATATACTTGAAGAATTTTTCACTAACTGGATATTACAAGTTTCTTTGAAATCAGATATAGAAAAACTGTTCAAAACTATATAAGTATTTTAGAGCATTCTGGTTTAGTAACTTGGTTTTTTTTTTTTTTTTGGATTTTGGGGTCACATCTGGTCATGTTCAGGGGATCATATGTGATTCTAGGGATTGAACCCAGGTTGGCCATGTGCAAGACAAACACTCTACCCAGTGTACTATCACTCTGCCCCCTAGTTTAAATAACTTTTAACTTAATTAACCCAAATAAATTCTCTTAGCCTTGAGATAAGTACATATGTCACATTATACATCAAGCATGTGTATTCCATAATGGGTCCTTTATCACAAATACTTTTGCACAGGTGCAAGAGCAGCAGTACAATGGGTAGGACTTTGCCTTGCACGTGGTCAACCCAGGTTTGATTCCTGACACCCAATGTAGTCCCTTTAGTATTGCCAGGAGAAATTCCTGAGAGCAAAGTCTGAGTAAGCCCTGAGCACACCAGGTGTTTTCCCTTCAAAAATTATGCAGTTTGGGGGCCAGAGCGATAGCACAGCAGGTAGGGCATTTGCCTTGCACGCGGCCGACCTGGGTTCGATCCCCGGCATCCCATATGGTCCCCCAAGCACCGCCAGGAGTAATTCCTGAGTGCAAAGCCAGGAGTAACCCCTGAGCATCGCTGGGTGTGACCAAACAAACAAACAAATAAAAAAAATTATGCAGTTTTGCACATCATTTGGGAACATTTAACTCTCAAAATATTAAGAATAAATAGGATAGATTCTAATTTTCTATAAAACTGCAAATTTTGCTCTAATGTTTCATAGATAAATAGTAAAAATAATGTTTACATGATCATGATTTTAGTAGTAGACAATAAAATAGAGATTGATTCGACTTTTAGGTCTATTTAAGGGTTACAATCTATTGAGGATAAAGGAGAACAGATGTGTTTTAGAATTAAGAGAAGGTTGTTTTCTAACTCTATAGAAGAAATATTTGAGGAGAGCAAATTAGTTTGCTTTGAATTAAAGTGTTTTCATCATAATTTGATATTCTTATACTTTAATTAGTCCTAAGTATAAAAGTCTTGCAATAGAGGCCAGAGCAATAGTCCAACAGGTAAGGTGCTTAGCTTGCATACAACCAGCCAGGGTTCAATTTCTGGCATCCCACATGGTCCCCCAACACCACCACTGAGTATCGAGTCATGAGTATGCCCTGAGCATTTGTTGTTGGCCCAAAACAACAACAATAACAAATTTTGAGATACGACCACTGCTGCCGAGTCTTGAACTCTTAGGAATGCTAGTGAATTGAGAGTGTTTGTTAATACGAACAGTTACCAACAGTGGACATTTTCTTAAATAAATGCAAATTGAATCACCTTGATTTAAAGATTAATATAGAGGCCTGAGAGACTGTACAGTGGATAGGGTACTTGCCTTGCATGCAGCCAACACAGGTTCAGTCCCAGCACCACACATGATCTGTTAAGACCTGCCAGGAGTGATCCCTGAGCAAGGGGCCAGGAATAAGCCCTAAACACCATAGGGTATGGTCCAAAAATTTTAAAATAATAAAAATAAGGATCAAAATTATCTGAGCCATTATTAAATCTAAGCCCAGATCATTTTTCTTTTGATTTAAATTTATGTTATTCAACAAAACCTAAAAGGTAGAGCTATCAGCAGTTATAGGGAATTAGGATTTTCCTTCTATCACGATGAGTGAATGAAGTCTACTCTTACCTTACACATTGAATATTTCACTGGGAATATCTTTGAAAATAAATCCCACTTCTCTTCTCTGGCTTCTTTACATGCAAAACAACTATCTTACCCTGTTTCTGGCAGATCTGCTTTCTCTTCATCTTTTTTCAATATGAAATTCAGAACTATTATAATTTTTCTATATATGAGGCTAATTTTTTCAATAAGCTAATGATATATATACAAGAAAAGGTAAATATGAACCCCTTAAGAGAAAATAAGGAAAATTTATTCACAAACAAATGAAATATGATAGCAAAATGTGTTTGAATTTAATTGGTGAAAACCAAAATTTAAAACCATGTTTTGTCTATAAGTATATGTGGATATATGTTTTCAAACATTTTTGTATATACACAAATATTAACAACTTTAACTATCCATATTAATTCTTTTTTTCATTTTGGGTCACACCCGGCGATGCTCAGGGGTTACCCTATTAAATTTTAAATGTACAGGATCTGGAGAGAGAGTGCAGCAGTTAAGTTGCTTGCCTTGAACATGTCAGATCCAGGTTCGATCCCAGGAACTGCATAGGATCCCCCAAAGTCACCAGAGGTGATCCCTAAGTCAGCTGGTGTGGCCCAAATAGGAACAAAATTTAAGTGTAAATACCGTTGTCTTTTTATTTCAAGATTTTTTAATTGAATCATTGTGAGATAGATCCTTTCAAAGCTGTGCAAGTGTACATATCATTTGGCTCTGTAATTTTACTTCTACAAATTTGTTCTATTTAACAAGAATTTTTATTAAATTTATGAATTTTTGTTAAATATTGTTTACAATAATAAAAATAGAAATAATATAAGGATTCATGAACGAGTGACTAATTAAACAGATTTAGTGTATACATTTTTGATATATCCTGAAATTATAAGTTATACAGTAGATTCATTTGGTCTAATATAGAAAGGCATCTGGGGTATAGTTTTTTCCTTTTCTCAAGTTAAATACCTGCTATCCAATTGGACAATTATATTTATAAGCATACTTAAAAATTTATAAATAGAGGTATAATAAAATGGATGTATAATATAAAAAAGGACACAGGTGAACAACGATTAGTTAAAGTATCAGGGAGGAAAACTTTAAATGTGAGAAGGGAAGGAGAAAAAAAGAGGAGGAGAAAGAAGGAAATATCAAGGAGAAAGAAGAAAAGAAAGAAGAGAGGAAGAAATAAAGGATCCTAATATATTCTTTAGTCCACTGTGCTTTTAAGATTCTCTGTATGAGGCTATAGAAATAATATTTCAAGTAAATTGCCTTGCATGCTGCCTACCCTGGCCACTACTTATGGTCCCCCAAACACTGCCAGAAGTGATCCTTGGGCACAGAGCCAGGAATAGTAGGACCTGAACACTGCCAACCCAAAATAAACAAAAATACTCTGTATGGAGTCAAAGTACATATATATATATATATGTATATATACATATAAATAAGGAATTATTCAGCTTTTCAAATGACAGTAAAAAAAGAGAAATCAAAATATATAATTTGTGATACATATTGATTACTCTATAATACTTACCATTGGCAATGATTCTATTACCATGTCAGTGTCTACTCTGCCCTTGTGGCTGCAGTATGCAAAATACTGTAGCAGCTGCAAGACAAATAAAGCATAACTGTGTACTTCAAGATTTAGAGATTTTCAAGTATATTAATAATACTAGTATCTTTTGTTAAAATTTTTTAAATTTTATTGAATTATCGTGAGATAGTTATAAGCTTCCATGTTTGGGTTACAATCTCACAATGATCAAACACCCATCCCTCCACCAGTGCACATTCCCCACCACCAATATCCCAGGCATACCCCGCTTTCCCACATTTCTCCTGCCTCTAAGGCAGACAGTATTCCCAAGACTCTCTCTATTTTTGGGCATTATAGCTTGCAACACAGACACTGAGAGCTCATCATGTTTGGTCCATTATCTACTTTAGGGACGCATCTCCCATCCCAACTGGTTCCTCCAGCCATCATTTTCTTAGTGATCCCTTCTCTATTCCATCTGCCTTCTCCCCTCCACTCATGAAGCAGGCTTCCAGCTATGGGGCAATCCCCCTGGCCCTTGTATCTACCGTCCTTGGGTGTCAGCCTCATGTGATGCTACCCTACACTCCACAAATGAGTGCAGTCCTTCTATGTCTGTCCCTCTCTTTCTGACTCATTTCACTTAGCATGATACTCTCCATGTTTATCCATTTATAAGCAAATTTCATGACTTCATCTCTCCTAACAGCTGCATAGTATTTCATTGTGTAGATGTACCAAAGTTTCTTTAACCAGTCATCTGTTTTAGGGTACTAGGGTTATTTCCATATTTTGGCTATTGTGAACAGTGCTGCAATGAATATACAGGTACAGATGTCATTTCTACTGTGCTCTTTTGCATCCTCAGGATATATTCCCAGAACTGGTATTGCAGGGTCATATGGAAGCTCAGTTTCTAGTTTTTGAAGGACTGTCCATATTGTTTTCCAGAAAGGCTGGACCAGTTGGCATTCGCAACAACAGTGAAGGAGCATCCCTTTCCCCCCACTTCCACACCAGCATTGGTTGCTTTTGCTCTTTTGAATGTGTGCCAGTCTCTGTGGTGTGAGATGATATCTCATTGTTGTTTTGATTTGTATATCCCTGATGACTAGGGATGTGGAGCATTTTTTCATGTGCCTTTGGGCCATTTGTATTTCTTTTTTGAGGAAACTTCTGTTCATTTCTTCTCCCCATTTTTTTGATGGGGTTGGAGGTTTTTTTCTTATATAATTCTACAAGTATCTTGTATATCCTGGATATTAATCCCTTATCAGATGGGTATTGGGTAAATATTCTTTCCCATTCTGTGGGCTCTTTCTGTATTTTGGTCACTGTTTCTTTTGAAGTGCAGAAGCTACTTAGTTTGATGTAGTCCCATTTGTTTATGTTTGCTTCCACTTGCATGGTCAGTGCTGTTTCATCCTTAAAGATGCTTTTAGCTTCAATGTTATGGAGAGTTTTGCCTATATTTTCTTCTATGAGCCTTATAGATTCATGTCTGATATTGAGGGTTTTAATCCACTTGGATCTGACTTTTGTGCCTGGCATTAGGCAGAGGTCAGAGTTGATTTTTTTGCAGGTAGGTTTCCAGTTTTTCCAGAACCAGTTGTTGAAGAGGCTTTCCTTGTTCCACTTTACTTTTCTTGGTCTTTGTCAAAGATTAAGTGGTCATATATTTGGGGGTCTGTGAAAGGATATTCAACTCTGTTCCATTGGTCTGCAAGTCTATTTTTATCCCAATACCATGCTGCTTTAATTACGACTGCTTTGTAGTAGAGTTTGAAGTTGGGGAAGGTGAAGCCACCCATCTTCTTTTTTCCAAGGATTGCTTTAGCTATTCATGCGGGTTTATTGTTCCATATAAATTTCAGAAGTGTTAAGGCCTGTCTAAACACTTTGCAAGAAATAACAGAGTTAATGCTTACAGAAACTCTGAAGTGAATGCTGATTTTTCTAACCTTTGGCCATTGAGAAAACTGATGCACCAAGAGATTAAGCAATGGCCCCAGGTCCAGCTGCTCAGAGAATGACTTCCCAAGGTGGTGTACTGAACCCATGCTTTCATAGTTTGGAGAGACATACACTCTAAAACAGTAAAGCACAATTTAATGATAAAATTACAATGAGTTCAGACAGAGCATTTCTGAGTGGGTTGTTTATTCATAGGATATATGTTGGCACTTTCCTTCAGGTAAGTTCTTGATAGGTAATGGATGATAGGGATGCAGCTGAAAGCTTTCAACAGCCAGATTTTTAGCCTACAGCATGGCATCTAATTTGATTTTTATTAAACTGTTTATCCTTTTCTAACTACAGAAGAAAATTTCAGCTTCAAATATTAAAAAAGGATTGTATATGAGCTGGGATTTGTTTTTTAGAAAGTAGGGAAAAGATATCTGTTTTATTGTTTATATTTCTACCAAATCCCTTTAACAGGGTGATGGAGGAGTTGAGTATAAAGCCAGAATCATAAAACAAGTATTGCATACAGCGATTTTTACATATATACTTATATTCATTTTTATTTATTTCCTCCTTTTAATTTATTTATTTATTTCTTCTTAATTATTTGGTAAGCAAGATACTTTTTATTGAATGAAATTTTCATAGAAAAAAATGTGAGGTGAGATTAAGAATGAAACTAATGTGTCGAAGAGAGAACATGGTCATCTCCAGAGTGGAAAGGTGGCAAGCAAAGAGACAGAGACAAACAAGCAATAATTCATGTTCAAGGGAGAACACAGTCATGAAGAGGAAGCAGGTTGTCTTCTTTATTTGTTATGGAACACTTTCTAGTTAAAAGGTGAAATGAACTAGCCCAGCTTTCACCGGACCTTGCAACTTCAAGTTCCTAGTGTGCTTCTCCTTATTTATGATCAGCACAATTTGAGTTTGGGAAACTTTCTTACTCCATGTAACACAGATAGGGGAAGTCAAATAGGGCAAAGGGGACAAATGGAGGTTAAAGAATAGACTTGAACTTTAGGGATAGATTTGAACTCTTTCACAATAAAACTTCAACAGTTATACAATGTTGTATTTCTACACATTGTTTTGAAAGATGCACATATAAAACTTAAGCAATGTGATGTGACTTCAATTTTAAAATGAGAGAAAAAAGAGAAAGAAAGAGAAAGAAAAAGAGAGGAAGGAAGGAAGGAAGGGAGGGGGAGAGGGAGGGACAGGTGGGAGGGAGGGAGGGAAGGAGGGAGGGAGGGAGGGAGGGAGGGAGGGAGGGTTCTTCACATACCTAAACAATAAACACAGATGAAATACTTAGGGTGTAGAGCTCATTTTCTTTATCTTTGGAGGGTTTGAGGTCATATCTGGGCAGTGCCCATCAGCTACTACCAGTGCACTGGGGATTGAAGCCAGACTGCCCACATACAAAGTATGCCTTCATTCATTCCAGGTATATCTCTCAGGCCCTTACTGGCTTATTTTCATTCAAGATCCTTACCACTTTAGTTTGTGTATGTATGTGTGTGTGATGGATGAGGGGGAGTTACTTTGTGTATGGGGGGTCACAGTCCTATGCTCAGAGGTAATGCTTAGGGGTTATTCTTGGTTCTACACTCAGAAATCACTTCTGGAGGTATTAAGGGAACCATATGAGAAGCTGGAGACCTAACCTGGGTCACACACATGCAAGGCAAACACACTACACACTAGACTAGTGCTCTGGCCCACTACCTTATTTTTATTAATTTTCCCTCCATTTATCTCTTGAGACATTTTCCCTACTGTATCTTGAAGAGCAGGGAGAGATAGTTGGAATGATTATCAACAACCTGATACCTAGGCATTTCCATTTTTAAACATGCATCAAATTTTCAGTTAATCTGCTGATCTCTTCTAAGATGTTAATTTAACTTTTATCAGAGTTTATAACTAGTATGAAGAAAATTTTTAAAAAACCAACGGAAAATACCAGTTTTCTGTTTATCCTTCAGTAAAGACTTATCCAAGCCTGTTTTGTACTTGGTTTCCTAAACAAATGTTTGTGCTAAACTATGTTGTTGCCTATTTGCATCTTTGTTCATAGCATTTTGTAAGGGCTGTAATTGTACCAGTGATAGAGCAGGCTGAGAAGGCGTGTGCTCCAGGAATGTGCTCAATACAGAAATACGTAGTATTTCCTTGCGGTTTGTTATTTTTACATTTAACAAAAGAACCTAGAAGAATCAGCTCTTCCATTGTGTGTTCTGAGGCAAGGATTTTCTATTTTCTCCCAATAGGTACATCCTTTTGTGTGTGTGTGTGGGGGGGGGGGATTGGGAAGAGGAGCTTCTGTGAATCCCATCTTGTGATGCTTGGGAGCTACTTCTAGTATAGTGTTTGGAGGTTACCTCCATAATAGTACTCAAGAGTTCCTCTCAGGGATGTTCATATTGGTGTGCTGAGGATAGAACCCAGGTGCCAATATGCAAAGTATGTGCTCTAGCGCTTTGAGCCATCTCCCTGGTTCTAGTAAGCACATGCTTATAGAACAGTATGTATGCAAAAAGATTATGTAATGCTTGCAAAAAGAGAATGTGAAGAGTTAGGTTAGGAGCTACCATGCCTCTTTCAGACCAGTTTTACTAATCTGACCACTAACTCTCAACTATTCCCTCAACTTGAGACCATTCTCAAAGCTGATCTTAGGAGTTAGGACCATAAGACCTCATGAATATAAGCATTTCCATCAATATTGTTTCTCTAAAGGGAGCAAAAAGTGGGACAGAAGCAGAACTAGTCAAGTTTATGGAAGTCTCCACTGACGACTAGATTTGAAATGAGATGTTTCCTAAATCATCTATCTCAAAGTAGCTAGTTCAGTAAGTGAACTCCAGACGCATTATACTGCCATTATATTTATCTCTCATTTTTGGGTGGAATAGCCCAAAGTGGGCTTTTGTTGTTAAACCTATCATAATGAAATAACATGACAATTTTGATAGATTTGTATATATGTATATATGCATATATATACAAATCTATCAAAATTCATATACATATGTACAAATCTATCAAAATATATTATATAAGTATATAATATATACTATATAGATACACATACATAGAACATGTAATATATCTATATTTATATAGCAGATATAATTTACAGACAAAATATGTTACTATAGCTGTTCTTCATTAGTCATTTTCTGGGCAAATGAGACAAGGGCAAGGAAATCTGAGGATAAATAGTATTGACATGTTGGCATTGGTTTCAATTCCTATTTAAAGGGAAAATAAATATATACCTTTCTGAAAAAGTACTTCTTTTAGGTCAAAAGTATTTTATTACTTGGAAATAAAATACTTTATGTCTAGAGATACAAAAATGTGAAAAGGAGAGAAGCAGGAATCCAGTTCTTGGTCATCGTTGAAAGATGCAGAGTAGAAAGATTGACAATGATTATTATAATTTATTTAACAACTAATATTTTTTGAAGATGTACTAAGTACTAATCATTGTGACACACATTTGCCATGCATTAACTCACTTGATTTTTCACCACTATAATATCTGTCTAATTTGAAACAATAAGGAGACTTTTCCAGCAAAAGAAGGTGTTGATTTAAAAGATCTGGTTAGTTGGAGAGATGATGGGGCAGAAGAAAACTGATATAGAAAGTCTGAGTGATGCTTTACATATGTTTTAAATGTGCAGCTTGGGTTGCCATCACATATATAAATTTATATAACTTGAGTGATCGGTCTGCTTTAATTAAATGTGTATCTGACCATTGGGTTGTAGAAATTTCAAAGATTTTATTTTTTGACAGGATGCCTGCCGTTTTTCTCTCTTGACTCCCGCTTGTTTTATTCATTTTGGGGTAGTTGCCAATTAGAACCAATTGGTAAGTATGATTAATGGACAACATGAATTTTTCTCTTACACCCCAAATAAGAAAATTAACCATAGAAGCAATTATTTCCTTTCAAATTTCCTTAACACTCTTCTTCCCTATACTGTTGCTTATCTATCTCTTCTAGACTTCCAGCCACTTAGTTGTGAACAACTTAGTTATTCTCTATTACTTATTCCTGTTTATTGCATTTGTCATGGTAATTACCACTTATGACAGGAAATATAGAAATAAGCATTTATTGAGTTGTTCTGGGCACAATGCTAGGTATTTTTACATTTACTATCTCTTTTTATATACACAAAATTTCAAGTTAGGACATATGAGTTTCCTTTTTCTATAGTGGATGTGATGCATCTGAATTGCTAACACTTTGTTGTAATTCCAGTTAGCCATGTACAGAGATGCAAATCTAGGCAGATGTGATTCCAAAATCTTTACTCTTTTACCCCATAATAACTTGGTAGCATTTCCTCAGTTATAAAGAAACTCCCCTAAATTTTAATCATATTGGAGAATTTGGGAACCAATATTTCACTCAACAATTATTTGAACATCAGCTTTGTGCCAGACATGAGTTGATCATTGCTTCATTGGATGGAATTAGTCATCAGCACAACTGTGGGAAGAGAATAGTGCTAAGAGGCAAGATGGTGGAAGAATTCCTAGGAATAAATGGGGATGTAATAGAATAGGGCAGTGGCACAGAGGATGGGCTAGACACAAACAGAGGAGCTCCTGATCCTGTACCCATGGCTACAGTCTTTCTTCATGTGACTCGTGGACTTCCCTTTGTCATCCTATGCCTGAGAATATATGAAGGAGGCTGGGAAGGCAAAGGGACGTTCAATTGTCATCACTGGCATCTTTTCTGATCATTGCACCATCATCAAATACATTAGGATAACCATGACATAAAATTTTCCATCATAACTGTTTCATGGTATTTAACTTCAGTTTTATAAATTAAAGGTTCATCCAGGGATCCCTTGAAGTATGAAGTAACAAAGTTAAATATACTGATGACCCTGTGTCAAACCATAAGACTTGAAAAAGATGTTAAACTTCCTCTGGAAGTATATATATGTATTATTGCCTTCTGCCAATGTTCTGACTTACTCAGTGAAAATCTCAGACTTTCTGCTGCCAGTAGATGTACCCTGTCAAGACCAGCCAAAATACAACTACAAAACTGATCAGTTACCTCTGGACTGTGATGATTTGCCAATTTTTCAGATGCTCTCAATTCAAAGTGTAATTTCTCTGCCATTCAAATAAAATTTCCCCTAAAGAATGGGGTACATGAGGAAGCACATTTGTTTAAACATCTGTTCTCTTTTCATCTTGAGAAATGGCACAAATTTACTGGGCTACTGAGATGTTTGTCATGCTTGCTAACAAAGTTTCTTTGTCCATCCAGACAATAATCAAAAGAAATGCCTTGCAAAGAGTAGAAAAAAAAGATTTAGTAAAATGTATTTCTTGGTGTTTACCTGTATTTTTCTTTGGTCTGATTAATTTTTCACATTGGGATAACTTATTCAGGCACCGGGACAGTTCCTGTCAACAAATTAGTCTAAACAGAGACACTATTCAACATTCTAATAAGATTTATTTGGTTCTTTTACATGAGGAAGGGACAAAAGAATACTAAGATCTCCTTTCAGATTAGAAAGATTTATACTGCAAATGTTTGATAAGCATTTTGGTATGAAAGTCAGTCAAGCTTATGGTCTCTGACCAAATCTATAAGATTCCTATCAGGATTAAACTTCTCAGTGAGACTCAATCTCTTCCTTATTCCACTGCTAAAAAAAGAACTTCCACATGTTTTATCTGCTGTTTTTCTTACTTTTCTTCTCATAATAGATATAAACTTTATATTATACTTATTCCACGCTACTTTCAGTTTCCTTTAAATGACACAATTTCTTATTTGTACTTTTGTCCTGTATTACCTTTGCTAAAATTCCAACTTCTCCCCAACTCTCTCAAAATACCTATCCTCCAAATTCCTAGGAAATTCTTCTCTTGTCTGAAACCTTTTGAGAAATGGCCCTTTCATTCTATGTTTCTGCCAGACTCAGTTAGTCATCACGTCTTCCGTGTATACCTGCAACACTATGCAAACCTTAGACCTGACAGTCCTTTTCTTCTTGGACTGGCTCTCTGCCAGCTGGCTGCACCATCTCTAGATTGTGAGCTCCTTGGGAGCAGAACTTGAGTCTTATTTGTCATCTTGCAAATATAGAGTCATTCCTGGCACATGCTCAATAAATTTTCATTGTTAATATTGTTATTTGGTTTTCTGGCCTTATTTTTAGCTCTGACTTGTCACCATGACATAAAAACATAATAGAGATGAGCTATTAAAAACTATTCAGAAGAAATAAAAAATAATGAGATAGATTCAGGGAAGATAAATAAATAGGAGCATGCATTGGTAAAGACCATTATACATGCTTCTGACTGTCATGGGCAGAAGAGCATTTGTTCTGGGAAATTTGACCATTTCCTTGTGTTATAAATCATTGTTGAAACAGTGCCATATTAGGAATTTAGATTCTAAAGATACACATTTTTTGTAGCAGACAATTCCATCATGCCTTCATTATTTCCATTTACACAGAAAAGAAATAACTATTGATTTTTCCCACTTACTTAAAGTGATAATTGCCCATGACTGCTTTTCACTCTAGATTAGGATCAGTTCATTGGTAGAGGTGCATGCTAACTTTAGAAAGTTAGACAAACATAAAATAAATAGGAAAACTTGTGCTGACTGAGTACTTTCCTGCTATAATCAGTTTTTCAGTGAAATATATTTAGAGAAGATAAGCTATGCCATTCTCTCAGAGTCTATTAAAATGGTGGGAGACTTCAGTCTGCTTGAAATGGTAAGGTCAAGAAATTTATCATAGAACCATTCAAATATCCTTGCTAGAATTTAAAATAATATGTGTATTGCTTCAAGCTATTTTTTATAGTTGGGAGCACACCAAGCAGTGCTCAAGGGTTTTTCCTCACTCTGCACCGAAAAATTACTCCCGGTGGAACTCAGGGGACCACATGGAATGCCAAGGATCAAACCTGACTTAGACATATGCAAGGGAAGCACCCTCCCTGCCATACTATCACTCCAGACCTGCGTCAAGCTATTATTTGGGTCATTTCAAGCCACTGAAACTGGTAGATAGAAAAGTGAAATGTAGCTCTAAGTTGAATAACTAACTAGAAATTGCTCCCAGGATATCACTAATAAAGTTAATATAGGCCTTAACAATAAAAATCATTCAGCGACCAAAGCACATGTTTTGCATGTGGAAAGCCCAGGTTCCATCCCTTGCACCACTGAGCATATCGAGGAGTGACCCCCCACCCACTACCATTGAGAAATTGGAAGAAAACCTCATTCAGAGTTGGTTGTGCCAACCCCCCCAAAAAAATTATTTAATCTTTCATTTTGCCTAAAACATTCATATGTGAGAAAAATGAGGAAATAGAAATATTATAACCTAGTACTAGCTAAAGAAGCAAGCAGCTGACTCCCGTTACCCCCCAACCCCTCTTTTGGGGGCATCTGTAGCTGAAACAAATAAGCTGCTGCACTCAGAGAACAGACACTCTGGTCTGTGAAGAGGCCAGATTTCCAAAGCTAAGTGCTGTTCCACATGCCACAACCTGCAGGCAAATACTGAAACCCTAAATCTCAGACTGAGCAACCAAAATTCCTTTTCTCTGATGGGCCTTGATTTATCTGAGTCCCCATGAACTCAGTGGACAATTCCTGCAAAGAAAAGGCAGTGGTATAAAAGCAAGTTCACCTGTGTTAAAACAGAGGCATGGAGGGTAAGAATTGAAGAGTCAGGTTTTTGGGTCGTCAAACAAATCTAAACTGAATTCTGCCTCATTAGCAGCATTTCTTACACCCAGAAAGAAAATGCAGAAAGCAAATCTCCACTCTGGTGCACTCATAATTTATTATGAAATCATGGGAGCAGGGATTATGATGAGAGACATAATTAAACACATTGTGACCCCATCAGATGCTTGAAGAGAATATGGAATACCTCACCCTGTATTTCTAGTCTGAGACTTTGCTTTCTTAGTATAGAAGGGGAACAGGACTCTTTTCTAAATTTTAATCTTTTGATTGACATATTCATTATTCAAGGAATAAGAACTGTTGCAGTGAGAATAAGTTATTGTTTACAAAATGAATTGGTAGAAAATGTCATACAAATTTTTTTCTTAAATCAGTTCAGTACTAACTTCCTTCCCATCAAGATCTGGTAAATTTAATTTTAATCTATAGTAGATCTCTCCTCTGTTTTCTCCACCCTCCCGATTCTCTTCACTTCCCCTGCTGTCTCTTTCCTCTTTTCCTCTTCTGTCCCTCAATCACACTCTCTTCTACCCCCTTCCCTCCCTTCTCCTCCTCTTGTCCTATTTTCTCCCTCTTACCCTTCACCCATCTCTATGGCATCCATCTGCCTCTCAACTTCTACTCTATCCTGTTCAACTCTCATGCATATCTGGAAAATCAGAAAAGGGCATTTTAACTCCCCTCACCCAAAGTTATCACTAGTTTATCACTGGTGCAATAGAGATCCATCCTGCTTGGTGAATAAACACACATACACACTCATAAGGCTCTGATGCTTCATCTCAATAAAGTCAGTAGAGGTCTTTGCTTTATCACTCAGGCCCTGGACTCAGCAGCCTCAGGCTCAGGACCCCAAAATGCAATTCACAAAAATTTCCCTCAGACCTAGTACTTTTGCCCATCACTGCTTTATGGAGTTTGCATTTGTATGTATGGAGTAGAAAATATATAAACAACATGGAGTATTGGATAGTGATATGTGATAGGAAAGAAATAAAGCAGTGAAGGGCAAAAAGTGTGGGGAAGAGATAGCATTTTTCAAGAAAGTGGTGGGAAAGTCAGTCTAGAAAAGGGGATGTAACTGGAGATATAAGACAGTGGGTAAGGCACTTACCTTGCACACAGCTGACATGGGTTCCATCCTTAATACTATATATGGTTCCCTGAACCCCTCCAGGAGTCATCCCTGAGCACCAATCCAGCAGTAAGCTACTGAGCACTGCCAAAGAAAAAAGGAAAGAAGGAAGGAAGGGAAGAGGGAAGGAAGGAAGGAAGGAAGGAAGGAAGGAAGGAAGGAAGGAAGGAAGGAAGGAAGGAAGGAAGGAAGGAAGGAAGGAAGGAAGGAAGGAAGGAAGGAAGGAAAGGAGGGAGGGAGGGAGGGAGGGAGGGAAGGAGGGAGGGAGGAAGGGAGAAACTGAATGCTATTTGTGTGATGATTATACTGGAGAAGTCCATTTTTGGTTGAAGAAACAGCAATAAAAAGTGCTAATGTAGGAATGTGGGCAGCTGTTTGAAGAACATCAAAAGATCTGTGTGACCCTATGAAATGAACAAGGAGAAGAGTAAGAAAAGAGCCAGAGAGGGAACAAAGGGCCAGATCCAGTGAAGATTAAAAGACCTTTGACTTTTACCAATGAAATGGGAGCTTGAGATTTTTTAACAAAACTGGAAATGACCTTATGTATTTTGACAGAATAGCTTTACCTGCTGAGTTGAGAGCCGCCTAAATGTGGAACAGGCACCAAAGCAGCAACAACAGTGAAGAGAAAAGGGCAATACTCTAAGCCAAGGTTAATGATGACTTAGTCTAGAGATGGTAGCAGTTGAGAAGGGCAAGAAGCTATCCTAGTCTGGCTATTATTAGCAGGCAAGCAAAATTTACCATCAAATTGAAATTGGCATGTAACAGGAAACAATTCAAAGAGAATTCCTAGCTTAAGTGACTGATCAGTTTGCAGCATGGGGTTACCTTTTTCAAGGATCGTGAAGATTATGTGAGGAGGATGACAAGTAGGAACCAATCTCAGGAACATAGCACTGGGCCTGTCAAATGAAGATGAGATGACCACAGCATATGTGCAGGTATGAGGACAGCTGTAACTTCAATGGGGATATAGGTCTGGAAATTGTCAGCGCATACATGGTACATGAAAAGACATGAGTGGACATGATCTGCAAGAGAGTGGGTAGGGAAAGGACAGGAGAGGACTAATAACTGAGCCCTGCAGCAGAGGTGAGGAGAAACCAGCAAAGGATCTGAAGGAGCAGCTAGTGAGGACATCAGGAAGCCAATGGTGTCTAGAAAGAAGCCAAGACCTGCGCACAGTTTGGTGTGGCTCCCAACTCCCAAAATTAAATACATAAATACATTCTAAAAATGAAGTCTCACACACACACAGAGAGGATAATTCCTACAGCTATCCATCTTGAGAAAGATTGATGCAATCGTCCTGGAGTACTTCCTGGAGCAAATAAAGATATAAATCTATGGGGTGAGAGTGAAATATCTGTGATGTTTTCACAAGGCTATGTTAATGTCTGAACCAGGAGTTAATAAATTTGGTTGGTAAAATGTCAGATTTTCCAGGTGCAAGAGAGACAGTTCAGTAGGTAGGGTTCTTGTCTTGCACAGGGATAACCCAGTTTTGATCCCCATCGTTCCATATGTTCCCCTGAGCACCACTAGGAATGATCCCTGTGCACAGAGCCAGGAGGAAGCCCTAAGCACAGCTCCAAAAAATCGCCCCCCTTCAAAAAAAAAAAAAGTCAATTTTTCAGCCTAAGGGAACAAAAATTCTCTTGCCATACTCAACTCTGCCATTGCAGAAAGAAGCCAGTGACACTACCTAAGAAAATTAGCATGGACATGAACATGTTCTAATAAAGCTTTATTCACAGAGACAAGATTTGGCCCTTGGCCATAGCATGCGAACCTTTGGGGGATAAATAATATGATAAAAATGAGTCACAAAAGGCCTGAGTATGTCTGTAATTACTGATAAACTAACCAAGTTGGAGATCTGACCAAATCCAAGGAGTGACACCCATATTTGATGCATGTGACTGCCATAATGTCGCCCTTACTGGGAAATATGTACCATTTTTGCAGTTCAGCCTCTAAAACCAACTTTCTTAAGGAAGCCTTGACCATCATCTTGTTTCACAAGGGCATTTACTGCACTCCTGGAAATCACTTCTATGTTTTCCATTGGAAAAAAAAAATGCTCGTTTCAGAAAGGACTCAGAAGCTTTGGAGGTCCACCGAGCAGTGTGTGTTTCTACTCCTCCAGCTGATTCTGCTAAAGCAAATGCACACCACACTCCCTCCTCAGGATATTTTTTAGTATGCAAACTAATGTGTCACACAATGGAATCAGAGGAGTAACTCCTTATAGTCACCTTCTCACAGAGAGAAAGAGAGAGAGATGTATATGGATTTATCTCTTCTATAAAACATTAATGGACTATCAGTGATATTAGCATTTATTATTGTGGTCAAATGATTCTTGGCAGCAGTAGCAGGAATAAATAAATGACTAAAAATGGTAGAATAAGATAATGAGGTTAAACACCTTCAGTGATTAAGACCTCATGTACCCACTGCCTGCCTCTGGGTCATAACTACCTCCTAATGCCTGATTCTGTACTCTGGCTCACTTAAGTGATAGAATGTAACGATGCATTCATTCATAAGGGAGCAAAGTAAAGGGGATTGATTTCCAGCACTATCAAGGGTTTCCAAGAACACAGAGGAACTTTAAATTGATATTTCTCACCTACAAGCATTATGCAGGTATGTTGTATAACTGGTACCCTTTTCCTTTGATCTGATTTTTCTCTGGAGCTCCATCCCTCTGTGCTGTGTATCTGGATGAAGGAGTAGGAAGGAATATCTCTGACAATGAGCAACTGCAGTTTCTGTGGAGTGGAGAATCTGTTTCCAAGGATGACAGTAGCAAATATTTGCCTTCTTTTTTTGTTTGTTTGTTTGTTTTTCTTTTTGGGTCACACCTGGTGATGCACAGGGGTTACTCCTGGCTCTGCACTCAGGAATCACCCCTCAGTGCTCAGGGGACCATATGGGATGCTGGGAATCAAACCCAGGTTGGTCAAGTGCAAGGCAAACACCCTACCTGCTGTGCTGTGCTATCGCTCCAGCCTCATATTTGCCTTCTTATGCCAGGAATTGATGCAATAAAGGAACTATACACAAACATACAATATTTTCTAATAGCTGAAGTTTGCATCTATTTTTGAAAACTGCCAGAATTGAATTAGAGACTTTACAATGTGAGACTGATCAGATGGTTTGTCAAAAACTAACTAATTCTGGTCTTTACCTCTCGTTCCTGAGTGGTTATAAATTATGACCCCCTTTGCTTACAAAAGTGCCCCATTATTTGTATAAGAAGTTATATGGTCACCCTCATGAGCTACAATCCAGTAGAGTAGAGTGTAATACTCTGTTTCTGAAGATGTCTTTTTCTGAAGCCCAGTTCAGAAATGCAGTTTACTCTCTATGCCTCAGTATCTATACTGAGGGGAAAACAAAGGGGAAACAGTTATCCCTATTAGAGGATTATATACAGATATGGAAGTCACCTGGCTAAATGCCACCAGCACCCACTAAATGCTTAGTGAAGAAAAGAGAAGAGAAGCTACTAGACTCCATTGCCCTTGGGTACTTTTCCTTTATGTCTTCATTCACTGCGCCCAGAAATTTACTAACAACCTTGATGTGACTCCATTTGATATTTTCTTATTTAATTTAATTTATTTAGTTTAGCTTTGGGGCCACATCTGTCTGTGCTCAGAACTTACTCCTGGTTCTGTACTCAGGGATTACTCCTGACAGTGCTCTGAGGTCTGTATAGAGTGTCAGGGTCAGCAACATGCAAGGCAAACACTCCACCCACTGTACTTACCTCTTTGGTCCCTGAAATTAGCTTTCTTTAAGTGTTCAAATTGTGAAATTATCCTGAAAAGGTGATGGTAGATCAAATAAGTTTGGGAATCTCTCAATTCAAATAGACTCACCTAAGAAGTTTCAGTTCAACTGTCTTGTACTTCCAAATCAAACCTGTGCTACCTCTCAGTATTAGAATCTGCTAGAGTGACAATTATATCCTGACCACTAGAGAAAAGATATAAACAAAGGTTTGCATTCTTTGCATTCTTATCCTAGAGTGGTTATCACAAACCTGGTTACTCAGTTCTGCGCATGGAGAGGAGTAAATGTATCATGCTGAAAAAATTCCTTCCCTACAGAAATTTGAAGTCAGAGCAATGCATGTGCCCCAAATCTACCACCCATATTTATGACTAAAGATTTTCTTATCATAAATACTGGATTAGAGTAGGCTTGACATGTTTTATATTGGAAAAGATGCCAAATAATCACACACACACACACACACGCACACACTCACACACAATTTTATCATTTGCCCAACTAGAGGCAAAAAAAATGGATTAAGTACCATTAGTGGTTAGTCTGATCAGTACCCTTTCTTGGCATCATGTATGATAATGGCAGCTATTTTAGTAACCTTGGTGGGGAATGAAGGGCAATCCTAGCCTTCTGGCTTTTCAACAACATCTAAGCTGCTAAAAAACATCAATCATCTCAGAGGGAACAGAATTAGGTTTCCATTTCAGCCATATAGTTCCCTATTTATTTCAACTGCTGCAAATAATGGCTTTTAGCAGCACCCTTCTAGCAAGAAGAAGAATGCAAACCTTGGTATATATCTTTTCACTAGAGGTCGAGATACATTGTCACTTCCGCGCTCAGTCTTATACTGAGAGATAGCATAGGTTTGATTTGGACGTACAGGTTAGTTGAACTGAAACTTATTATGTGAGTCTGTTTGAGTCTAGAGATTCCCAAATTTAATTGGCCTACCAGGCCCCCTTCAGGATAAAAATACCACTCAGTGTTCCCCTGGAAATATTCCTTCTTTAATGGAACAGAAAGGGCTCCCAATTGCAGTAAAGCGGTTACCCTTGGCATTATTCCATCCTTGTTCAGGGGGGCAATATCCCCTCAACCCCCGCCCACTGCAATAAACATTGAACTAGACCCTGTAACTTCATCCAGAGGTACAAATGTGAACCCCATTCGGGTCCTCAGCACAGTTTCTCTAGGTCTCTGATCATCACCAAGGGTCCGTAGTTAAGGCCTATGAAAGTGCACTGCTTAAGTGACTAGCATCCCCACTTTCCTTGGGATACAGCAAAATATTGAGACATGAGTTTCCAATGTATTCCTTTTCCTTCAACAGTGCTATTCTCCACACCCAGGCCTGAGGCTTTTAGTCAACTTCAGTTTTGTTTGATTTTGAATGCATTTATTTGAACTAAAGGAGAAGAGCTCTGTGGGACCAAGAATGCTGCCTCTGAGGGAAGGAGGTCTCTATCCCAAGATTGTGCAATTTAGTGAAGAAAACTTTCATCAAAGAAAGGTAGAATAAAATAACTACAAAAAACAAATGTCGCTTTTTTTTTTTTAAGTCAACAGTAAGACTACAAAGGAATGAATAATGAATAGTGCCTGAGGGAGTGAGGAAGGGCCTCTGAAATTGGCAGCATTTGAACTGGACTTTGAAGACTGAGTTGGTCTTTCTGAGAAGCCACAGTAAATAATACATCTCTTCCTTATCCAAATTCTCAACAATTCTAGAAATAAAAGAAGCACTTGATGGAACCCAATATACCATATTTAGCTGGGGGGGAGGGCATGTTAGCAGACACAGGCTTTAGGTCTCTGGGATAATGACTCGTCAGAATTAGGCAATACCCCCCTCTCCTATGAGTCTTCTGCTTTCCACCTGATAATAGATACCCTGGAGAAACTTGGGGATCTCAGGCTTCAAGCAGACAGATGCCAAAAAGAGCAAAGCTGAGTGAGCAAACCCTGTCACTCTCAAAGTTAGCAAGCAGGCAGAGAATGTGCTTGGGGAAAATTCTTCCTCATGAAACCAGGAGTAGGGAAAGAAACACCTCTAGGGAAATTAGTGTGGCCAAGTGTAAGTAAAACCTCATCCTAGCTGGAAGGTGGAGAAGAATCTGCTGAAAGCAGAATCACACTAACAGGCTCTGAGCACAGATGAGGCTGAAAGACTTATGCCAGAACACAGGGACCCTTGTCAGTCACCCAGAAACCGGGCTTTTAACATAATTCCTGGTTCTGTGAAAAAATTGTCTTGAACACCATTTACATCACAAATGAGGGTCCTTGATCTCAGGTCAGTTGGTTGAGAGACAAGTTCTTATAAAGTTTTTTTATATGTAAAATGATTTTCATTTTTAATATTCTTCCTTCCTCAAGCACCCCAAATTTTAGTGAGAAACTACTATCTGTCCTGGGAATACAAAGATTAACCTGCCTAATAGAGAAAAGAGATGCCCAACATGGAATCAGTAACATAAAACTTGACGAGATGCTTAGAGTATGTTTTGTTAATGCCATTAATTGATTGATAGAATGATAAAATATATTCCTTGCCATGGGACTTTTAGAACTAAATACTAAATAAATCTAAATACTGTAAGAATATACAATGGAGCTAGAGAGATAGAATACTGCGTAGGGTGCTTGCCTTGCACAGGACCAATCTGGGTTCAATCTCCAGTACCACATGTAGTCCCCTGAGCACTGCCAGGCATAATCCCTGACTAGAGACCAAGGTGTGAACCCTGAGCACTGCCAGGTGTGGCCCCACTTCACAAAAAATAAAAGAATCCACAGATGCATGAATGATTAATTGGTGAGATGAAAGAGAAATGTGAAGATTTCTTTGAATCCTGGAATTCGAAATATGTAAAATTTAGTAAAGAGAAATGTTTCTTAAGAGAGAGTAGAAATTTCTGCAGCAGGGAGGGAGAAGTAGTTACTATGTAGATCACTGCAGAGATATTTTGTTTCCAAGCAAATCTTCCTAGTCTGCCAGTGTGTCCACTCTGTCCCTGCTCTCTCCCTCTGCCTCTCATATACAAGCTTTTCACTCTCACTTTGATGATATGATATCATAAAAGATTTTTATTTTAAATGTACAAATGATTCATGGAGATAGAAGAAAATAAATGCCTCTTTAATGTTTAAAACATATGGAGGTTCTGATGAACAATTTGAAAGAGGCTTATAATACACAAACAAATAATATACTTAGCAAGATAAATTCCTTTATCTTGTATCCGAAAGGTTAAACTGACACAATGGCAAAATCTTTCACTCTTATGCAGGCCACGTACACCATTTTGTCATTACCAATATTTCCTTCTCTCCTACCGTCTCTCTCTCCTATCGACCTCTGCCTTGTATAATAGGTAGTCCACGGATTTCCAGTCTGTAATTCCCCTGGTAGCTCAGCTGCTTACTAGTTCTACCAAAAAGTCAAAGGAACTGTACAGGCTGTGGGTCTAGATCCTGGAACATTTATGAGGAAATGTGGACAAAAGTATTACAAAGTAAAATGAGTTAGAACTGCTCTGATACCCTTATATTTGAGAAGGCAGAGATGCCTTTTGATGTGGGTTCTGAACAGAGCAGAAAACTATTGCTTTGTTTCTGGAATTTTCTATTGCTTTGTTTGGGAGAAGATAATACTGGCTCTTCCATGAAAGTTATAGTCTCGCCTTACAACTCAGGGGATGGACAGTTTCTTTTCAACTGGGAGATTCGCTTGGAATGTTGCTTGGATATCCTGATAATACAAGGACATTAATAGAATATTTCAGAGAGGTCTGGTCATAAGGGAATAACTGTTTCACATTGATTAAGTCAGCTAGTTTATTAGCATATAATTTGTTAGGAATCAGTTTATGGGTTTTGTTATCTGGCATTTACAACTTTGCTCAACCCACAGAACACAAAATATTTACATAGACCCATTCAGGAAGAGCCTTGGGGAGTGATACAAAATGTCATCTAGCCAAAAGAAGAAATTTAACCTTTTGGATACAAGATAAAGGAATTTGTCTTGCTAAGTATATTATTTGTTTGTGTATTATAAGCCTCTTTCAAATTGTTCATCAGAGCCTCCTTTTGTTTTAAACATTAAAGAGGCATTTATTTTCTTCTATCTTCATGAGTTATTTGTACAGTTAAAGTAGAAATCTTTTATGATATCAATATTTATATTTGTAAAAGAATCTTTATATTGATGTTTATCCAAACCGTACCATTCTTATTAGACAACACTGCATCACTGTATCACTGTCATTCCATTGCTCATCGATTTGCTTGAGCATGCACCAGTAATGTCTCCATTGTGAGACTTGTTACTGTTTTTGGCATATCGAATATTCGATATGCCATTAGACAACAAACTGTTCTAAATAACTCATCTGTTACTCAAAAGAGCCCATTAAATTATGTACCTGCTCTGCGTGTTACCACCTTTCTTAGGAGTACAAAAATATATTTGGGGTATACCAATATATCCATCAGGGTGAGTTTCTGCCCTTCCAGCGTCCGATTTCAGATTGCTTGAGAAGTGGAGGGAAGCCATGCTGTCAAAGACTAGAGGCAGTTAGGTCAAACAGACTGGAGCTGTGGCTTCCAACCTTTCATCCATAGACAGTGCTGGCCTGGAGCTGCACAAAGACCAAAAAGCACTGGATGAGAATGTGCCAGTGAAAAGGAAGGCAAGCGGCAAAAGACCCATCATGACTGAAGGCAGGCCTGGTGTTGAGAATCTGCATCCCAGGACCAGGACCAGACAGCTCCTGGCCAGACCCGGGCAGTTTCATCTCAGAAAACCTTCATCTGAGGGAATGGACAAGGCCTAGACCTCCAGCACACAGGGCAAGCTGCAATGGGGTTGTGTCCAGGTCCCCTGAGATCAGGGCTGGCAGGGAACATGCAGGTGTTCAAGCTGGGGTGGAGAAGACGGTGTTCCTCAGGAATGAAAGACACACAGGGAATAGTGATTGCTTTCTCTACTCCCGGACTCTCTGCAAAGGCGGGCTCTAAACCCTTTGTGTTGTTAGTTGAAGTTTCTGATATACCACACTGGCAACTCCTCTCTTTGACTGAAGTGGAGCAACTAACTTTTACTTGTAAACAGGATTCCCACATGGCCATTAATTATGCTCTAAAAGGAAGGTTCTCCTGACACCTCTGCAGAGAAAGCCATGGACTCATAAATTTCAACCTGAATATTCTCTTTTTTGTTTGTTTTTGATTTGGGATCACTCCCAGATTTCAGGGCTCCTGATTCTATGCTCAGGGATCATTCCTGGCAGTGCTCAGGGGACTATGTGGGATGCCAGAGATCAAACCCTGGCTGGTCACATGCCAGGGGTGCGCCCTACGATCTCTTTACCCCCTGAATATTGCTCTTAAAGTCCTACATTCCCCACCCAAGTCTCAACTATTCCAAATTGCATTTAGACAAGGGACTCACAAATAGTTTCTTCCTTTGACAATATCTTAATGATGAAAAAAAGTAGTGCATGAGCACCTTCAGGCTGGTTAGGGACATGGGAAGACTTGAGAGTCCTTAAGTCTTTAGAGTCAGCAGAGGTGAGCCTGGGGGAAAGGAATGTGACAGCAGTAAGAAAAAATTAGCTCAAAATAGATAAAGGAGTAATTTTTATAAGGAAACAAAGATGGGTCTACAGGAAAGTTGGAAAACTTTGACCCATCTCAGAGGCTTAAAATGTTTTATTCATTTTTAAATGTTTGAAAACAAATCCAAAGGATATTTGGGGACATAGGAAAACTACATTAAATTCAAATTTGATGACTGATATAAAAATCCCATTTTTTCTCATTAGTTGACTGTTCATACAAAACTGTGTTTTGAAATTCATCTATGAACATTCTGTAGAAGTTTATTTTCTCTCTTATTATGTAACTATTCGCAGAATGTGCTCTGTTTTGCCAGGTCACTGTTTGGCCTGCAAAGCCTGAAATACTAACTAATCCTTTCAAGAAAAAAGCATGAAAAAATCTGTCTGCCTCTAGTGCTTGCTCTAGTGGAGACTCTGCAAGAACTGAAAGCAAGTGATTATAACTGAACTGATGAGTCACCAATAACCCAAATAACTTGAGTTCCTTCTCCTCTCCTTCTTTCTTCTTCCTCTCCTCCCTCCTCCACCTCCTCCCTCTGCCTCATTCTCTTTTGTTGTTGTTTACTCACTCACTCACTGTCATCCCATTGCTCATTGATTTGTTCGAGCAGGCACCAGTAATGTCTCTCACTGTGAGACTTTTTGTTACCTTTTTTGGCATATCCAATATGCCACGGGTAGCTTGCCAGGCTCTGCAGTGGGGGCAAGATACTGTCAGAAGCTTGCGGGGCTCTCCGAGAGGGCCGGAGGAATCAAACACGGGTTGGCCACGTGGAAGGCGAATGCCCTGCTGCTGTGCTATTGCTCCAGCCCTTGTTGTTTACCAAATTTTATTCAAGAACTCATATAAAGAACTTAAGATAAATGAGCTTTAATCTTCATCCTCTCTTTTCTTCATCCTGGTTAATCTGGAAGTAACGCAACACAACCAGCAACTCTCTTTGCTGTTAAACAGCATGTGCAACCAATCACTTAGGTTATTCTTCAAATATTCTTTGTGAGATATTTCAAATACCTTTTGTAAAATAATAATCTTGCCCTTACTCTGTTCAATGGTCACAGTACTGCCACCCAGTATTGCCAATTTTGTTGTTCATCTTGATTTGCTCCTGAAAAAAACTGCTTGAAATTTGCAACATCCATGATTTCATCTTCCAGAGGGTGGCTGCAGTCCAGGGAGAATTTAAGAACTTGCTTGCTTTCCCCCCACCCCCTGCCTTTCCCCCACCTCTGCCATGCACAAGCTTTTTTATGGACACCATGGAAGCAGCAGAGGCAGAAAGCCCTCTGCCTCATTCTCCTTCCCATCGCTGTTCCTCTCCTCCCTTCCTCCCCCTTTTTCTCCTCCTTCTTTCTCCCTTGTCTCCCTCTCTCTCCATTTTTCTATCTTCTTCTCCCTCTCCTCCTTCTCCCTCTCTCTCATTTTTCTCCCTTCTTCTCCCTCTCCTCCTTCTCCCTCTCCTATTGTTCCCTCTCTGTCTCCCTTATGACATCTGTCTCTTCCTCCCTCATGCACTCACAGCTTTTTTCTCTCTCACTCTGGCCACTTGAGCCCTCCTTTGTAATGCCCTATGCTCCCCTCTTTCCTTTCTGCATCCAGCCTTCTTTGCTTGATTATTTACCATCTGATGGTGGTTCCCCAGAGTCACCACTAGTAGAGGTTCCATCCCACTCTGTACACCTCCCCGTTACTCCTATTTTGTGCAAGATCTGCATTCCAATAAGTCAGGTATGGCCCTCTGCACATCAGGGTTCCACCTCTAATTCAACCAAGAATTTTAAGAAAAGTCAAATATGACTGTCTTTTTGTGCTGAGGACAGATCAGTTCCCTCCTCAAGGAATACAGAGAGGGAGTACATGGTAGGCATCTATTTGGCTGGCTTGGAATTTCTCATTCACGTTGCCCATCTCCAGTTTTGTCCTTTGGTCTCTGTCATGTGGAAAAGCAGAAGAAGGAAGACAATACCCCAAATGAAAATTAATCGGTAAATACTAGTGCAGGATTCCTATGAAAATATCTGCACCATTTATAATGCACAAAATAGATTAGTTCAACCATATTGAAAATAGACAAAAAGGGGTTTCACATACTAATTTAATTATTTTATATTCTAAATCCTCAGGATCAGATATACTATGCATCATCAGTTTTCAATCTTTTATCACTTCCAAGAGAAGCACTCTTGTTAATCCAGAACCTTTGTTTTAGTAATCTTGACAGCCCCATATCTCCAGCCAAATTTGCTGAAATTTTAAATGTTGAGAGAGAATATACATATGTGAGTATTCTAGAATGTTAGTAGTAAATTTAAATATAGAAAGAACATATGTGAAAGGGAAACTAAGTTAAATATCAAAAGGGAATTTCTATAGAGGTTGGTGATGATGACAGAAATAAACAATTAAGAAATCTACATTAATTTTGCCCCTACCTCATCTTAAAGTGATTTAGAAATGCATGCCTTTGGAAGCTGCAACCTCAGGGAAAAACCTTAGCCATCTTTTAAGGATTTTTCTTTCCCATTAGAAATAGGTAAGTATAAGTGAAGTATCTTACTGTGAGTGCTTTTATTTTGACTGCTTAATAGTTTATGCGTGGCATTATAAGTTTTTGGTATATAATTCTAAGTGTTTTCCTAAGCATTGATTTAAGTTCATAATTATAGTGACAGAAATACTGAAAAATAATATATAAGATTGGTTGGAATGGAGTTTGGTTTACCAGTAAGGTAAATCATAAGGATTTTCCAGAAGAAATTTGTGTTATTCATTTTTTAAGTCAGATGAGACACATGCATTAATAGTTTCTTTTCCTTGAATAGATACTGTAAGTGTGTCTCCAAGACATTGAAAGATCTAATATATCTGCTCCCATTAAAAAGTGAAAGCTTTTTAGATAGACAGATAGATATATGATAGATAGATAGATAGATAGATAGATAGATAGATAGATAGATAGATAGATAGATAGATATTTCATTTCTAGTTGTTTTCTTAGGCTCATACTTTTTTGGTAGTGCAAAGATTTTAGTCATGTTTCCTTATGCAAAATACAGCATATTAAGGTATTACCTTTAGATACAATAATAGTCTCCAGTTGCATCTGAATATTTAGGTCTGTACTGGTAATCCTAATTGTAAAGAAGTAAGGTACCTTAAATTTTAATAATAATAGTTTTAAGTTTTCTCAGTCACAGCTTTCATAAATTATGCAGCTTTCACAAATCATGCCACAGATTTCAGACCATAGAAGGGAAATACAAAATAGTTGCAGACATTAAGAATCTAAATCTGTGGGAAACTGGTCTCTTCAAATTTCAATCAATGTTTCTCAAGTGAACAGTATATTTGTGTCCTTTAAGATAAGGAAAATGCACTGGAGAGATAGAAGAGGGTGTAATGACGTTTCTTGCATGCCACCACACCCAATTTCATTCTCAGCACCACCTGGCCTATGGACACCACCAGGAGTAACTCCAATGCACAGAGCCAAGTGGCCTCTGATATCTTCCAGGTATAATCCAAAACCCAAATAAATATATAAAGAAATAAAGCAAATGATCTAATACATCCGCTTCCATGAAAGAGTGAGAGCTCTTTTAGTTCAAATTAGATGCCTTTATCATCTATATACATATCCTATCTAGTTGTTTTCTTGGGCTAAGCATAGGATTGTACTTATTGTGCTCTTGTCTTTCTATCAAAACAGTATTTGCTAATGTCCCCTAGGATAGCATAAGACTTTCAAAACCTCAAGATCCTGGGGGGTTAATGGGCTTTTATGGTCCATTGAATAGTTGAAATACAAGAAATGGTGGCCATGGGCTGGAGGGATAGTACAGTGGGTAGGGCATTTGTCTGGCATTCCACATGGTCCTCTGAGCACCACCAGGATTAATTCCTGAATACAGAACCTGAGTATCCCCAGGTGTGACCCTCTCCCCCCCCAACAAAAAGGAAAAAAAAGAAATGGTGACCAGAGTTTTTACTGGTAGCATAAACAACTGAATGAAAGACTAGGGTTATTCGAGTGGGATGTTACATTAGAAGAATGTGTTTAATGTATTTTCATTTTTTGCCAATTTTACATATGAAAACACAAAATTAGGCAACAAGATATAAAGTCTCACTCTATTCATAATTTTGAAGCAGTTGAGTTCTCCATAATTTTTTATTTTTGTGTTTGGTTACTGGGGACAAGAGGTGGCCCATAGCTGATTGTGCTCATGAACCATTCCTGACTGTGCTCAGGAATGACCCCTAGCAGTACTCAGAGAACTACATGGTGACTGGAATTTGAACCAGGGTTGCAGCCACCACAACCACATGTAAGGCAAGTGCCTTACTGTCTCTTAGGCTCTACCTAGAATTTTTAAATCATCAACAATTATATAATCTCAGAGTTGATGCACTACTGAATTAATTATCTATGTGTTATTATACATGGTTTTAGCTAATGAACAGAAATGTTCATTATAACTAACAGATTTTTTTTAATATTTCAAGATCTTCAAACAGTCATCTGTCACACAAAAGTGGAGTTCTCTTTTCTTACCTTATATTGTAATGATCATGTCACCTTGCTCAATGAGATTTACCTAAAAAATCAAACTTTATCCTCCAAATCTGTATAAATATGCACCATTTCCAAACAGTAAACCTATTGGTCCCTAGGGCCATAGGCATTTAAAATCATATTATAGTGATGTTGGCATCAAATTATTTTGTTCAAACAAAGCATATTCAGGTAATCACTACAACACACTACATGTTTTCACAAAGGCATATATTGATCTTAGGTTACAAGTTCATGTCAATAAAATGATTTTTAAACAATGGAAGGGAGACTTTTAGAATGTTGTCTGTCTTCTACTTCTACCACTTCTCTTTCTTACAATACTGTACTGAGATTCTACCGAAGAGCAGTTAAAGGTTCTACTTAAACAAAGTCTACTTTCTACAAGGAACAATTCATTACGTTTGTTTGTAATTTGAAAGCCCTGGATCTGTCTGGAATCCTGTTGAATATAGCTGCTAACCCTTTACCAAGTTCATGTTTTCTGAAGGCTAACATGTATTCCAATTCCAAATGACAAAGCATCTTAGCCTCTTCCTGCTTAAGCAACTTTATTTTACTTTAAAATTAATGATACTATAAATCTCTTTGAACTACTGCAAGTCTTTGGTTATGTTAGAAAATGAAAAATTATTGCAAACAATTAAAGAGGTAACCTACTTTCCACCCAAAACCAAATAACAAATATTCATAAAAAGGTTCTTAGGGTTGACAAAATTTTTACCTAATTCACACTATGCTATTAACTATGAATCTATGAAACCATGCTTCTTGTTAATAGCCAGTTCATTTAGCTAAACAAGACATGAGATTGTGAGAATATCCAAACTAAGTCATATTAATTTTTCTGTTAAAAAGAAAGTGGCCTGTGATCCTACTGAACATATAGTGAATTTCCTAAGTGGTTTGGTTTGATTTGGGAGTCACACCTGGCAATGTTCAGGAGTTACTCCTGGCTCTGCACTCAGGAATTATTCCTGGAGGTGCTCGGGGGACCATGTAAGATGCTGGGGATCGAACCTGGGTCAGCCATGTGCAAGGCAAGCACCCTACCTGCTGTACTATCTCTCCAGCCCCTATAATGTTTTTGTTTATATTTTTGATGGGAGGCTCCTAAGTGATGCTCAGGAGTCCTAGATACCCCACCCACAACTCTCAACCAACTAGATGAGGTTCAATGCAAGTGCTTAAAGATACAGCACCTCTCTGGTCAGCCCTGAGGTGCAGACAGCTACTGGGACCATCAAAGCACTGTTCGGGGGACCTCAGAGCCACAACCAGCAGTTTTAAAAGGGTCATATGATTCTTAAGATTGAACCAGAAATAGCTGTATGCACGCTTAACTATGTCTCTGACACCTTAAATGTTTTCTTTATGGCACCAATTTTTAAAAATCATCCCTTATTTTTTGTTTGTTTTAAGTCCTATCCTAGCAGTTTTCAGAGATTACTACTGGTAGTGTGCAAGGCAAGCATTCTACCAGCTGTACTATCACTATGGCCCTCTTGATATTTTTAATGTTGTTTTTTACTAAGGAAATAATATTCTACAGATTCTAATTTATAAATTTCTATAACTATGTCTTAATATCCTGTTCAAATTGTCATTTAGAACAAATAAATAGAAAAAAATAAAGAAAAACAGGGAAAAGAGAGAAGATGGCAGAAGCAAAATGAGTTATTCAATACAAGTGCTTTGCTTTCTAAAATGTAGGCCAAGAAAGTTCATAAACTGGGCAACTCCCTTTTCAGAAAAATTAACATCACTCACTGTCCCTCTGAAATTTTACCTTTTTAGATAAACAGAAAACATCTTCCAGTTGTACCCCCCTTCCAATTCCCTTGGGGCGTGGCAGTCAGCAGAGAAGGGAGGATGACCTACTTTGGGAAATATTGTTTTAGGCACTCAGTATAACTGGTATAAATGATGTAATTCCCTAGAGGATGTTGAGTTTTCTTTCAATACCCATTTTGGAATTTGTTTCAGAAACCTTGGTGGAACTCCTTTTAAAAATTGTGTCACGTGCTCTTTGTGGATTCCTCACTATATTTAATTTTGGGGTGGGATCTTTAGGGATTCATTGGTAAACTAATGATAGGCTTCAAGGATCCATGAAACTGTTAAATTGTATTAAAAAATTTTGTACCTATCTATATATGATCTTATTTAGCTAGAGAAAAGCTCAGTAGCCTGCATCAGATTCACAAAATTATTCCAAAATCCTTGTCCTCAAAACTTAGTCTAAGTACCACTATTCTAAGTTATTATTGAAGTTTCAATATTTTCTTTACTCAGCAACAAAGACAAAGTTAGGGACTGGAGCTATAGTACAGTGGGTAGGGCATTTGCCTTGCACGCATCTGACCCAGATTCGATTCCCAGTATCCCATATGGTCCCCCAAGCACTGCCAGGAGTAATCCCTGAGTACAGAGCCAGGATTAACCTCTGAGCACTGCCGGGTGTGACCCAAAAAAGCAAAAAAATAAAGAAACAAACAAACAGGCAAAGTGTATATATATATGTGTGTGTGTGTGTGTGTGTGTGTGTGTGTGTGTGTGTGTGTGTGTGTGTGTGTGTGTGTGCAAGTTTAATTTAGGATTTGCATGATATTGTTTGGAATAGTTTTATTCTCTTATCACCCATAAATAAGGTCAAAATGCTTTTTTGTATAATCTATGTGATCTTTAATTGTCTATGAAATAAATTTATGTGTATTTTCACTTAAAAAAAAGTAGGAATAAATTTAGAAGCATAGATAATTTTGAGGTAGTCATTATTGGCGGAAAAATCTGGTGGGGCTGAAGAAATAGTACAGTGAGTAAGGCTCTTGACAAAAGTTCAATCCACAGAGCTGCATATGATCCCCCAAGCCCACCAGGAGTGATCCTTGAGTGCGGAGTAAATCCTAAACAGATTGGGATATGCTCTGACAAAAGAGATGCTATTTAATATTTTGCTCCATTTCATTTTTAGCACTAAAATCTATGTGCATATATGTATATTAGTGTAGTTGTTTTCATGATTTTAATTGATAGCAACTTCATTCCAAATATAGGGAAAATGTCATCTAAAATGCTACCATAACAATTTAATATATTTGACAAATACGTTGGCAGGAAATAAACTGACAATTTGCTACTCTGAAAATTCTTTATTCTTATACATTCTGTCAAAGGAGAGAGTTTCCCCAGCCATCTTACTTATTGTCTACTACTGGACTTCAAATCACTGGAATACTCTAGAAGGTCCATTTTAGGACTTTTCCCGTTGCAAGTTAGTTTTTAATCTTAATAGTGACTTTTAGCAGGAACTTACTTAATCCTTGTAATCAGCAGTAATGGGGAAAATATTATAGACAACCAACCAAGTTTTCAAGTGATCTTTTGTCTAAGTCACTAAGGAATCCTCGGTAAAAGGAAAGTAACAAGACCTTCCACTTACCTCCTCTGGTTTCTAGGAATAACTCTCAAAACCTCTCATACACAGAACACTCTGATAAGATTAAGGGCTATTTTTCTCTCCTCCAATTCACTCTTGGGGGACAAAAAAATATCTTGGCATCTTGCCTCATTGTCATTTACAATCTACCATTGTCATTTTCTTATCATTTCAAAATGTAGATTTAAAACAGCACCTATTATTATTTAACTAGCATTTTGAACCCTGTTGCTTTAAGATGAAAATCAAACTGTAAAAAACACTGAGAGGAGATAAGGCCTAGGAGACTGAGTGTATATACTGTGCTTAGAAGTAAAACAGGTCACATGAATCAAATAAAATCACTTACTAATGGAGAAAGAAATCAAATCCCAAACTATTATTTCTTAAGGATAAGCATTTTCTTGATAAAAGATAAAACCATAGCAAAAGGGGGAAAAGGAAAAGATAGACAACTAAAGTATTTGTACTTTTCTTTAGTTCATATTTACAAAACGTTGTCGTAGAATTTGGATAGATTTCTTCTTTAAGATAGCTGTTTTGTGTACCCTACAAAACCCACTCATAATTTGTGGGACTACTCATTGCACTGTGAGAATGTACAGAGAACAAATTAATAGACTGAGCAAATGGGAGTTACTCAATGGTCTCTGATGATACTGAGAAGTCATTTAAAATGAAGTTAATTTCTTTTTCATCATGTCTCTCTCAAACATTTATTTTTAATATTTCTCTTTAATAGCTTTCGTTGAATTATATGTAAGTCTGATGTTGAGGCAGTTTTTATTTGAAAGCATATGCACAGGCCTGTTCTTCAAGCCCGTACTCTCCCTTGAACACGTCCCTGGCTTGCTTGTTTTTGTCTCTGCTTGCTTTGTCCACCCTGTAGAAGCCCATGTTCTCTTTGGAACATGTACTTTCTTTTCTTCTCTCCCCGCACATCTTTCTAAGTAAGTTTAAATTTAAAAAAAATTCCTTCATATAAAAAAGGGCAAGTATAACTTAAATATCTTAGAAAGAGTCTGTGGAAATCCTCATCTCAGCTTAATTCATGTTCCTGTGCCTCGTTCAAATAGGAATACAGCAGTGGCAGATGCAGACACTCTCTCGTGGGTACATTACTATGACTGTTATGCTGCTAAGAATCAATAAGCAAGTCAATCACTTAGAAATATGTAGACTTAAGTATAGGAAAGGAAAAATAACGCACTGAGGAAAGTGGCAAGAGGTGGAGGAGTGATAAAAGAGTTAAGAGGAAAGGACCATGGTCACATTGACGGCATAGAGCTGTTGGATACTATATGCCTGAACCACAGAACCAACAACACTGAAAGCACTGGATCCAAACTCCAACAACCAAATTTAAAAAATGTGCCTGTCAAGAGGCAGGGTCTACGAGCTGGGGAGGGGACTGGGGACACTGGTGGAAGGAAGTTGACACCTGATGGGATTGGTGATGCAGTATTGTCTACCTGAAATTCAATTATAGTCGTTTCTTTAATCGTGGTGCCTTAATAAAAACCTTAAAAAAGAAAATAAATAGTTGATCAACAAGTTAAAATGTCTCCAGCTGATATTGATAGTCTAATAAGAACCACTTAGTTCTTTTCTTAGCACTGCAAAAACTTCAGTGAAATGGTATTTTTACTATATTTTAGGCTCCATGATTTACAATACCATGAATGGTTGGGTTTCTTGAATAAAACTTTCCAGCACTACACCCTCCACCAGTCCCTCTACCCCCCTGTACCACAGTCCCAATGTCACACTCCTATCCTTTTCCTAAACCCCCATTCACCCCATAAGAGCTTCCTGCTGAAGATCAGTTCTTAGTTTCTGTTGCCTTGGCATATATTATTCCCCGTATATATGAGACACATATATATATTATGTGTGTGTGTATGTGTGTGTATCACGGAAGAGCCTGGTAAGCTACCCGTGGCGTACTCGATATGCCAAAAACAGTAACAACAACAGTCCTCATTACCCTGATCCTGAAGGAGCCCCCAATACACCATCGGCCTACACCAGCACGAGACAGGGACAAATGGAGACGTTATTGGCACCCACTTGAGCAAATTGATGAGCAACGGGATGACAGTGATACAGTGACAGTGATATATATTTATACCCCACATATAAGAGAGACCACTCTGTTTCTGTGCCTCTATTTCTGACAAACTTCATTCAACCTGATATTCTCCAGATACATTTATGTAGCAGAAAATTGCATAATTTTATCTTTTTATCTTTTCTTATAATCAAGTAGTATCCTGTTATGTATGTGTGTGTGTATATATATAGAGAGAGAGAGAGAAAGAGAAAGAGAGAGAGAGAGAAAGAGAGAGAGAGAGAGAGAGAGCGCTTCTTTATCCAGTCACCTGTCCTTGGACACTTGGATTGTTTTCAGATTTTTGCTATTGTGAAGAGTGCTGTAATAAACATGAGTTTGCATGTTTATTACATAAATAAACATGTTTATTACAGCACTATTTGTCTTTTCTAAATAGTCATTTTGGACCCTGGGGTAGATGTCAAGAAGTGGAACTGCTGAATCATATGGTTAGTTCAACTCTTAGTTTCTAAAAGAAGTGTCCATTTTGTTTTCCAAAAATGCTAGGCCAGTTGACATTACTACCAGCATGAATGAGGGCCTCTTTTCCCCCATATCTGTATCAACATTGACTGATTTTGTTCTTGTTTTGGTATGTGTCAGTCTCACTGGTGTAATATGATTTCTCATTGTTATTATTTGCATTTGCCTAATGAAAAGAGATGCAGAGCATTTTTTCAATATAACTTCTGGTCTTTTAGCCATCTGTATGTTTCCTTTGAGGAAGTTTTTGTTCATTTGTTCTCTCATTTTTTTTTTTTGCTGGATAAAAGCAAGTACCTGGGAATCAGCTTAACAAAAGAAGTGACACACTTATGCAAAGAAAACTATGATTTACTACCTAAGGAAATAAAAGAAAAAGTGAGGAAATAAAAGCATATCTTCTGTTCATGGTTGGAAAGATTAATATTGTCAAAATGACAAACTTGCTGAGGCATTATATAGATTCAGTGCAGTTCCTATAAAAATGCCCATCACATACTTTAAGACATAGATTAAAAGATGTTGAATTTTATATAAAATAATAATTCTCCCACTCCCCAAACAGCCAAAGCAATACTAGGGGAAAATAAAATGGGAGGCTTCTCTTTTCCCCAACTTCAAACTAGACTACAAAACTATAGTAATGAAAATCATGTGGTACTGTAATAAGGACAAACTATCAGACTAATGGAATAGGATAGATATAGAGACAGATCTTTAAGTGTATAAACAATCATCGATAAAGTGGCTAAAAGTATAAAGTGGAGCAAACAAATCTTCAACAAATGGTGTTGAGAAAACCTGGTCAGTTATATTCAGAGAAATAAGGTCAGACCCCTTTCTAATGCTGTTGACAAAAGTAAAATCAAAATGGATTAAAGACCTCACTGTTAAACCTGAATTCATAGTTTATATGTAGAAAACATTGGTAGAACTCTTTGTGACATTGGATCTAGAGGCAGCTTCAGTGATTCCCTGCCTGCGGCCAAGCCAATAGACTCAAAGATAAACAAATGGGACTGTATTAAACAAAGCTTCTGCACCACAAAAGAAACAATGACCTGAAAAAAGGCCATTCCAAAGAGTGGGATATTTTCCCACTATTCATCTGATAAAGGGTTAATAGCTAAAATATATGAAACACTGGTAGAACTTTACAAGAAAAAAACTACCAATACCATTAAAAGGGGAGGGGTGGAATTTTTAATTTTCCTTATTCATATAGGGAGCAGCCTCTGAATACATATAAGTCTTGTGTAAGATCACATTTGGTTCCTGATCCTTTGGCTTGTGGCCCAGTGTGTCATCTACTAACAATTGTTTTCTGCCACTCCTCTCTCTTTCCGATGTCCCCTTAAACCCATCCACAAAATCTGGTAATCTGTACCTGAACCCATAACTGCCCTTGGGAACTGTGGAAGAAAACAGTCAAGTAGACTTTCAAAAGGGTGAACTCTGCTAAAGGGTTTTCTATACATTTTCACTTCATATTTTCCCGTCATATGTTATGACCTCCCCTGTGCTCAGTAATTTTAGTTTGTGCTTTTTGTTTCTCTTTTTCCTTTTCTTTTTCTTTCTTTGCTGGCTTTGTGTTATTTTCTCCTTTTGTTTTTTTTTCTTTTTTTTTTTTTTGATTGCAGGAATTGGTCAAGGTGTTCCAGTGGTGGCGCTGATTGTAGAAGGAGGACCCAATGTGATCTCAATTGTCTTGGAGTACCTGCGAGACACTCCTCCAGTACCAGTTGTTGTCTGTGATGGGAGTGGACGGGCATCTGACATCCTGGCATTTGGACATAAATACTCAGAAGAAGGAGGGTAGGTAATTTTCTAGGCCCCATAGGAGACTTATGAGTGCAAGGTCTGTGTTCCATTCTTAGCCAAGTAGGCATTGGTTGACTAAGATGATAGTCTTGGGAGGATGGGAATGAATAAATTTCCACTTCATGGGAACTTGTTGTGGGAAATTCCCTGCATGCTCCATGAGACCACAGTGATCCTAATTAGGAGTGGGGGGAGGGCACATGGGATGTGGTCTCATTTCTGTTCTCTTTGTCACTTTGTTCCTTTATTTTCCTCCAAGAAGTAAAAGTAGTCATTGTGTTTTTGCATGAAGCACAGCTAACCTGGACCTTAGAGTACAAATTAGTAACATGGGAGGAATAGAACACATGGGCTCTGAACTGGGCCTTCAAACACCAGGATCATAACAAGTTGCTCCATGTTCATAAATGCTAAATATTTGCAAAAAGAACTTGTGGGCAGCCTTTATTGTCAGAATGCTCTAGGTCTAAACATGGTATTTGTAATGGTAGCCACTGTTATGGCATGGTAACCACTATGATGAAATCTCTGTGATGGAACCTACCTGACCCCATAGGGGTCAGTGCCTCAGTGTACTGCTCTGGGTCTGTCAGCCCTAGTGCTGCTCCTTAATGCCTCCAAACCCAGGCAGTACTTTCTATCACATCCTTCCTCTCCAGTATGAGATTCAACTCTAAATGGTAAAGTAAAGGCACCCTAACAGGTTATTCAAAGTAATTTATCTGAAAGTCTGAATGAAGTTGCAAAGAAAACACAAGGGCTGGGGAGATAGTCCAGCATGTAGGGCTTTTGCCCAACCCTTGTTGGATCCCCAGCATCCCTTATGATCCCCCATACACTATCAACAGTGATCCCTGAGTGCAGATTCAGGAGAAAGTCCTGAGTACAGGTGGATGTAGCTTAAAATCTGAGAGAGAGAGAGAGAGAGAGAGAGAACTTGAGAGAGACTTGAAGTTGTATATAAAAAAAATTCTCAATCTTATCAGGCTTCTTAACACATGAAACTTGCAGAAGAAATGATCCCAAAGGAGTTTTTTTTTTCAATCTCTTTTACAAATATAGTGTCTACTGGTACTGTATACTGTATTACTGTCATTGTATCACTCTCATCCCCTTGTTCATCGATTTACTCAAGCATGCACCAGTAAAGCCTCTATTACACTCAGCCCTGAGATTTTAGCAGCCTCTCCTTATTTGTCTTTCCCAACGATTGGAGGCTCTTTCAGTGTCAGGAGGCTTTCAATGAGACCAATCATTACTGTTTTTGGCATATCAAATATGCCAAGGGTAGCTTGCCAGGTTCTGCCGTGCAGGCCGGATACTCTCGGTAGCTTGCCAGTCTCTGCGAGAGGTATGTATATATCTGTTACTATATTTGGAATATGAATATGCCACAGGGGCAATAGACTCTTGGTAGCTTGTCAGAATCTCCAAGAGAGAGAACTAGGCTATAAGATGTTGTGTGGCCTCAATGCGGCCATGCACTTCCAGGAGCTTGGTTTTATAGTCTCTGTATGTTAGCCATTGATGGAATTACACGGCACTGGTGAGAGTGGGGGCAGTTTCTGGGTGTGACTGCCTAGCTACTGGAAAATGGAGGATCTGGGTGGAAGAGGCCCAGTCCTGATCCAAGCAGCCTCAGGGACTTTGGTCCCAGGTCCCCCACACCTGGGTTCCTCCGCCGGCTTCCCTGTGCGTAAGGCTTGTTTGAATGTGTGGAAAGTGACTTTGAGCATGGCTGTGTCTGGGTTTGGGAGGTCCTCAACTGTCAAGGCTCTTCTCTCAGCAAGGAGGGAAACACAATCCATCCCCTCCGAGGGGCCTCGGTGAAGACAGCCAGGCACAGGGTTAAGAGACTATGTTGCTCTCTTCTGGGAGCTTCGTTTTATAGATATAAAAATACCATGCACTCAGATATGAGAAATTTCCTAGTCCTACACTCAAGAGCTCACAGCAAGCCCAGCATGCATATCATTATAATAAATATGATGAGTGAATTACTGTCCATCAACAAATAATGTGGGGATATAAGGGAGAGGAAGGTTGCACCGGAGGTGGCATAGTGGCATGTTATGGCCATTTTGTTGGTATGAAGTTACTGTGTATATCAATACCATAAACTTGAACACCACTGTGACCCTCTCACCAAAACTATAATTTAAAAATTAATCAAATAAAATACACTATGGATCTCCCCAGATGATAGATGAGACTGCTGACTTTGGAAAACTCCCTGCTTCTCTATCTCCTCCAGCCAGAGAAATTAAGAAGTGCAACACTAACTCAATATCAAGGCTGTTCTTATTCCTCTCTCTCTCTCCCAGAAGTCCTACCTCCCACCTCTGCCTGAGCATGGAAAATAGCCCACTTCCCAAGTTAGCGTATAAACCTAAATATGTGGGAAATGAAATGTGGAATAATGAATGGAGCAGGGCCTCAGGATAGCGTTGTAAATGCTGACAGTGACTTTAGGTCCTTTTACAGCCTTTGATATGAAAAAATGGAAGCTTCTTAGCATGAATTTGGAGTATGCTGACTGGCAATTGTACTAAAATTACTTTTCTATATTCCTCTTTGATAATAAATATTGATCCACTTTGTAGCTAAAATGACTAAAATGCCTAAACGCGTCCATGGTCATTTCCAAGCACAGTTCAGTATAACTACTTTAGCTTTGTTTTTATGAAAAATATAATTATAATTCTCACTGACTTAATGACAGCCATTATTTTGGGTCAGAGAAATAATACACCAGGTAGGGGGCCTTGCCTTGCATACAGCTGACCCAGTTCAATCACGATCACCCCATATGATCCCCCAAGCCCACCAGGAGTGATTCCTGAGTGCTCGGTCAGAAGTAACCCCTGAGCCCCACTGGGTGTGCCCCATCGCGCCTCCCCAAGAATTCTAACATTATCTCCTTTTTACAGAAGTAAAATAATTACAGAGGCTTTAACTTTGCTTATTGTTTGCATTCTGAATACTCCTTTCCTTCCAGAAAATTAATAAGAAAGCAGGCATCCTGCTCATCCTATAAGAAGTTCTAAGTCTATGGGGTCAGAGGAATAGTACAGCAAGAAGGGGATTTTCCTTGCATGTGGCTGATCCAGGTTTGATCCCCAGCTTCCAATATATCCACTGAGTCCACCAAGAGTGACTCCTGAACTCAGAGCCAGAAGTAAGCCCTGAGGTTCTCCTGCTCTGGCCCCCAGACAAAACAAAACAAACAGAAAAACAAGTTCTAGTTCTATCCTCGATATAAGTCTGAGTCTATTCGCATTTTTTGATAATTATAATGGACCCTGTACCAGGAAAATAATGAAGTCTTTGGTAAGTTATCTTTCCTGATTCTGTTATAATATGAGAGAAATATTATACATTTAAGAGTTGGGTATAACTATTATTTAACAAGTTACGTGATAAGAGCACAGATATATTAAATATTTTCCCACACAATACAGAATCCCAGGCCAGTATTCTTTCCAGTATATTGTAGAAATTCACTGAAATGTATTTTGGTATACTGATTAGTTTTTCTCCTATAGGCCTTCATTAATATTGTCTTTTAAAATATATGTAAAATTAAGTTGTCATTGACTTTCTCTTTCCATTTAAATTTTTTATTTATTCTGAGTATATAGAGTATAGATGTGCATTCTAATAGTAAACCAATGTACAAGTGACAAGTAATAGTAAACCAATATACAAGTGACAATGTCACTGTCACTGTCATCCCTTTGCTCATCAATTTGTTTGAGCGGGCACCAGTAATGTCTCTCATCGAAAGACTTATTGTTACTGTTTTTGGCATATCCAATACGCACGGGTAGCTTGCCAGGCTCTGCCGCACAGGCTCAATACTCTCGGTAGCTTGCTGGGCTCTCCGAGAAAGGCAGAGGAATCGAACTTGGGTTAGCCGTGTGAAAGGCGAACTCCCAACTGCTGTGCTATCGCTCCAGCCCAATGTAACACTGCATTATGTGAATTCCTTTCCTTCCTTCACCTATATAGGGATTGAAAAACATCTGGTTCTTTAAACTTCAGTTGGCAGTTCTAGTTTTAAAACTAAGGTTTAGTCTTAGTTCTAATCACTTTATAGTCAAAATATTCACAAGTACAATTTATATGGGATCTATAAAATATAATCCATGACTGATTATCAGAACTGAAAGTCATACACATAACTAGTATTGATATAAATCATGATCACAAAATCCCGTTAATCACCAATTTCTCAGGCGGGCTCAGTAACCTCTCATTTTGTCCTTTCCCTGAGATTTTAGAAGTCTATCTCAAGATAGACTTAGAAGTCTATCTCAGCCCTCCTAACAATGTCGTACTGAGGGCTCTTTCAGGGTCAGGGGAATGAGATCCAGCTTGTTACTGGATTTAGCATATGAATACACCATGGGAAGCTTGCAAGGCTGTCCCATGTGGGCAGGAAACTCTCAGAAGATTGCCAGTTTCTCCCAGAGGGAAAAGTAGGCTACAAAATATCCTGTGGCCGAAAAGTGGCCGCACGCTTCTGAGAGCTTGCTTTTAAGTCTCTCTCTGGATGTTGGCCGTTGATGGGATTACACACACCTGGGTTCCTTGCCGGTACCTTCATGAATGAGGATTGTCTGAACGTGTGGAGAGGGGCCTCAGCATGACTGTAGCTAGGTTCCTGTGGTCTTTGGCTGCCAGGAGCTCTGCTCAGGGTGGGGAGGGAAACTGGAGCCCATCCCTTCCAAGGGGCCCCGGGGAAGACAGCCTGGCATGCGGGCAAGAGACTCTTTATCTTTTATTATTTATTCAGATAAATAATTAAAATATCATTTTATATTTTGGAAGTTATTAAAATTAAAACACTTTGCATGTTAAGCCATGTTTAGAAGTGTTTCTAAGTAAAGATAATGTATATATAATATATGCAGAGCATTGTGAAAAAGGTGATATCTTGTTCAGTAAAACTAAATTTATTTCAATCACATGAATTAGGTATATTAATAATTTGCCTTTAAATTTCATTATTTATTATATTCAAAAAATATGGATTTGAAAAATAATCACTCTGCAAGCCAATTATAATTGGCAAAACTGATTAACTTTTTCAGACAAGATTACTTGAAGTAGGAAAAAAACAATCATGACACAAATTGATTTGGATAATTAGAAGAAAACTGCAGTTAAATTCTCAGTTTTACCTTTTCCCCACCCCTATCTCTGTGCAGAGGCTTGAGCAAACTACTTGAAAGAAAAGATCATGCTCTGTTTTTTTCTTATTATCATACTACGTTTTCCTATTTCTCATCTGCCCAGATTTAGAATGAGTCAGAATTTGGGGCTGGAGTGATAGCACAGCTGGTAGGGCATTTGCCTTGCACAAGGCTGACCCGGGTTCAATTCCCAGCCTCCCATATGTTCCCCTGAGCACAGCCAGAAATAATTCCTGAGTGCAGAGCCAGGAGTGACCCCTGAGCATTGCTGGGTGTGACCCAAAAAGCAAAAAAAATAAAAATAGAATGAGTCAGAATTTGCTTTTACATAAATAATTGCTTAAGAAATATCCAATTTTATTTCTGAATCATGAGTGACTAAACACTATAAATACAAATAGATTTATGCTATCCAAGTGGCATGAGATTCAATTGCCTGATTTTTTTTTTAAATAAGATTCCACTTTTTGTTCTTTACAAAACAAAACGATCAATTTTATGTGTAGCTAGGAACTCCTTGTTTGTAAGTGTCTTGAACCTGGGTCAGAAATTATTTACCTGATAAATGTCAACCTAAGTCTCTGCATTAAAAAAATACATATATATGTATATATATATATATATATATATATATAGCTTATTTGTCACTGAGCAAATACTTCACCGATGAAAAATGTCAGTGTGAAAAAGACATCTGAATGGAGATGTGTTCTGGGGTGATGCCTACCCCACCCCCCATTCATCCGGACTTAATCACTGAAGTTCAGGTTTATTTTGGTATCTTTTCCCCTAATATAGTAATTGGATTATTATTTTTAGATAACTAGGACAAGAAGCAGAATCTGTGGGAGTAGAAAGCCTTAAAGCTTTTAAGCAATCTAGTTCTATCTTTGGGAAAGTTCTCAGAGGCAAGTACTAGAAGTTCACATTCTGTGTCTCATGCAATTTTTATTAAATATTGGGAAGAATATGATTATTATCTTGCTCTTAAAAGGGAGGGAATAAATCAGATGCTGCAAACAACAATTTAAAAAATGTGTTTTAAAATTGAAGGGCACTCTCTGATGCTACATTATAAAAGCAAAAGTGGAACACACAATGGAGACTTCTAAAAAACATAGAAAAGAAAAAATATGTTGAATGGTTTCAAATGATATAACTACATCCTGTGATTGAAGTGACAAAAATTTATTTCTCTCCAATTCACATTGAAAAGGACCCAAGATGGGGAAGATAACTGTGTTAGAATCCAGGTCGAGTCTCTATTCCCTTGGGTCTGTCATCCAGTGTGGTGGTCACTAATATTTCCTTCTATTGCTCAAGAGACCGCCTTCTAAAGCTAAAGGGTGCCATAGCCCTATCATTTGTCTCTATCACGTCCGCTGAAAGAAATTGATTTTGATGGTTTGTATTCCAGCATGATTTAGACATAATTGGAATGTCAAGTGAGAAAGGAGGAAACAAATATGAAACATGTTCACTTCAACTGTTCATTTTCGTTTTTGATAATTTCACCTTGCCTTGTCTCTTTTCTAAAATTTCCAGTAAGATGGCATGTCAAACCTTGGTAATGTTTTATAACTTTCTCAGAACTGAAGTGAGAAAAGCTGGGAAAAACAATTATCCAACAAATAACATGGGTAGCTTTATTTAGAAAATTGTTGTTTTTGTAAACTGCTTTCTCAAGGTCACATTTATTGAGTGGTTACTAAGTGCTTGGAAGATTTAGGGGATAAAATTTAAGACATGGTCCTAATTGTCTAGGAATTTATATGAAGCTTAAAACAACACAGTAAGATAGAGAGGTCAGTTTACTATGATATATGTGTAATGTGCGGTAAGAGCACAAAGAAACAAAACATTTGAATTCGGCATTTCTGAAAGTATATTCAGTGACGTTACTTATCCACAAAATGTTGGGGTAATCTCTCTGTTGCTCTTCCTCTACCTTTCAATCAAAAACTGAATCTAACTGGGATCAGCATAAATATCTGAGGAAGAGCTAGTACTTAACTCTTGCTTATGTAATTTAACAGAGTCAGTCTGATTTGGAATGCAAAAGAAGTCAATAAGAACCAACAAATCCTGTGAGATAGTACGATGGCACTTTGTGCAGTAGTACAATCTGTATGCAACTCTGCATGATACCCTCTCCCGACAAAATTAATAGTGTGGGCCTTAAAAATCCAGGAATGCATTCAACATTTATGTGAATGAAGTGCAAATAATAAAGAGTCTCCGTATTAAATCCTTCTAAATGGAACTTTAATTTTGAGTCAACTACAGGTTTTAATGTTGGAGCGATAATACAGCAAGTAGGGCACTTGCCTTGCACACAGTTGACCCAGATTTGATCCCCAGCACCCCATATGGTCCCCAAGCACAGCGAGGAGAAATCCCTAAGTGCAGTGCCAGGAGTAATCCCTGAGGATTTCCAGGTGTGACTGAAATCCCCCCAACACACACACACACACACACACACACACACACACACACACACAACTGCAGCTACAAGAAACAGTAAATTAACATCACACCTACTATTGTCATTAATAATAGATAGTGTTTCTCTTGCTTTAATGAATTTTCTGAGATTCCCCCGTGCAATTCTGAATTGTTGATTGAATTGTCACAAGATTTATTAAAACTATAAAGACAGTGACCACTTGCTACAAAAGCTATAACCAGAGAAATACTAAAAATGCATTAAAGTAGCATACAAGGTTAACTCATGTCTGTACCAGTTTAGACATCACTGCAAGACAAGTACCTAGACACCATAAATATAAAGAGATTCATGATTCTATGAATATCTCTGTTCAGTTTCAATAAATCCATTTTAATTGTTCTAATTGTGAGGCAACTGTCCTAGAGTGAATGTACATATTTACTGTATTTTCTGGGGATATTAAGCAAAAATCAAGAGTATTCTGAAAATAGTGACATCTAAAGATCTTGAGTAAATATAAGTGTGTAGATTTCTCTAAGTCTATGAGACCACAATTTATTGCCTTGTGGCAAATTTAAAATTGTGATTCATTTACCACTTGAATATTTTTGGTTTTAAGTTTTGGTAGTCTAATTGTTTTATGATTTCTAGTGCAGGGGTGACCATTTATTTTCCTGTTTAGTGCCAATTTTAACCAACTAGTACTTATTTCCTGAAAATGACATGTTAAGAATAGTTCTATAGGGGCCCTGTAAGATGGCTCAGAAGTTAAGGCACTTGTCCTACAGTGCTGTCTCAACTGGCTCAATCCCTGACACCTGCATTTGGCCTTTCAATTACTGCCTGGAGTAATTCCTGAGAGAAAAGCCAGGAACAGCCCTGAAGTACTGCTGGGTGTGGCTTAAATATTCCCCTGCCACCACCACTTCCCCCAAAAAAAGAATAATTCTGAAAACACATCGGTGATAGATTGGCAATGATACTAAGAAAGACATTTATAGCCAATAGACCACAAATGTCCTCTCCTCCTCAAGAATGAAAATAAAAGTCATAAACACAATGCTATCAGTCATCCAGGGAATAATCAGCAGTGCACTGCACAGTGAAACACGAACAATTAGAAAGTTATCTCCAGGGCATTGGTGGACAGAAGTAGACACTGGTGAAGGAATTGGTGTAGAAACATTGTATTCCTGAAACCCAGTCATCGGTTTGTAATTCATGGTGAATTTTTTAAAAAGAAACTAATCTCAATACTTAGAAAATAGTCCATTTTTATTGGCACTATGAAGCTCAGTGGTTTATAAATTATTCAATGATATAAGAGTTTCCACATTCACATAAAGAATAAGGAAGGAAAAGAAATTATTATAGACTAATGTTTGTCTATGGATGAAAAGCAATGAACAATTGCATATGGATAATCTGTGAAAAAAGAAAAATATTTAAAAACAGGAACTAATATTTCAGAGAATATATGCAAAAAGGTGAAGAGAGTTATGCTTTGACTCATTGATAGAATATTTCAGAGAATATATACAAAAAGGTGAAGAGAGTTATGTTTTGACTCATTGATAGAATAGAATGTGGAGTTAATAGTATTTTGGCAAGTTATAAATTAATTTAAAGGTAATTTCTATTTAGAAGTCCTTTTCTCCAGACTTTTGACCCTCTCCTCATTTCCTCCAATGCTAATTAAAATTAGCACTGTTGGTGGACAAGCCTCCCAAGCAGTACTCAAGAAGCCAGGGGATCATTCCCAGTGAATCTCAGCCAGTGGTTCAGTGTAAGAGCCCACAGATTCAATACTGGTCACTCCAGTGGTGCTTGGGTCCTCTCAGACTTCACTCTGCTATGTGCAGAAAGCCATGTCATACTGCAGTTGAACCAGAGACATGTAAGCCATAAACTCTATCAAATTGGCCCTGAAATTATTTGTTATCTTTAAAGTTCCCATATACAAAAGATTTGTCTAAACACTTCGTTTCATAAACGCTTTTATCCCATTTGTCAACAAGGAAAGTAAGAACAGAATGGTTAGGAACTTTCGTTCAAAACTTCATAATCTGCCCAGGCCAATTTGAGCTGGAACTTGTGTTTTTTGTTTATTTTTGAGGCACACCTGGCAGTACTCAGGATCTCCTCCACATTCTGTGAGTAGGGGTTGCTCCAGGCATTGCAGAAGATCATGCAGTGCCTGAGATCAAAGCCACTCTCCCATAATAGTGAGTTTTGTTGAAATATTGTATGCAATCAAAGTGAAAGTAAAGTGAAATTTATTAGTTACACAGGCGGGGGGGGCTTAGGGTGGGGGGGCTAGGGGCGTGGGGGGGTTTGGGGTGTGAGGGGGCGGGGTGGAGCTATACTGGGATTCTTGGTGGTGGAATATGAGCACTGGTGAAGGGATGGGTATTCGAGCATTGTATAATGGAGATTTAAACCTGAAAACTTTGTAACTTTGTAACTTTCCACAATAAAAAATTTAAAAAAAAAATAAAAAAAAATAAAAAAAAAGCCACTCTCCCACATGCATACATGCAGAGCATACATTCAGCCCACGGAGCCCACTCTCAATCCCTCCCTCCCTCCCTCCCTCCCTCTTTCTTTCTCTCTCTCTCTCCCTCCCTCCCTTTCTCCTCCCTCCCGCTCTCTATCTGTCTGTCTCTCTGTATCTGTCTCTGTCTCTGTCTCTGTCTCTGTCTCTGTCTCTCTCTCTCTCTCTCTCTCTCTCTCTCTCTCTCTCTCTCTCTCTCTCTCTTCCCTCCCACGCCCCGCCAATACATGGTCTTTGCAATTACCCATAAGTCCTCCTAGGATCCTAGGAAGGTAAAATTCAGTAACTAGAGGAAGTTTGCTGCTGCAAAACTGAGTTCTTTCTCTGTCGCTCTCTGTCTCTTTTTCTTTCTCTATCTCTCTCTAGGCAGTGCCCAGTGCTTACTCCTAGCTCTGCACTCAAAGATCACTCTTGATGATGTTCAAGGGACAAAATGGGGTGAAGGGAATAGAAATTGAGTTGGTTGCATCCAAGGCAAGCAGTGCATTACCCACTGTACTATATTTCCAGCCCCAAGAACTAAGTTCTTTTAAACAGAGCAGACTATACCCAATTTCCATCTCATCCTCTACAATTTCAATATTTCCCCATTTTCTAAAATGCTGGCTAATTTTTCTTCTGAATGAAGGTGTATCCAACATGAAAGCATGTGGATGCACCAGTGCCAGTGTTTTTCCTGTACAAATTGCCCTTCTATCTCAGAGTAGCCCTGATTTTTTCTATTTTAGAAATCTGAAACAATAGACATTTGACTCTTCCTTTTGCCTGGCTGTGTATTGTATTTATCTGGTGGGATTTCTCTTGGAATGAACTCAGAGGATGTGTTTTCCATACAATTTTGGCAGCAGAGAAGCTACCTGAGTATGTGGCTGTCCCTGTATCCTTTGGCTACACTTTTTTCCTCTATTCAAAGAGACCCAAAAGTGATGTGAGGATACGAAGAAAAATATCCCACCACTTTTGGTTGTGCCTTAATCTGAATACTAAACGTTGATCAAAGCATGCATGTACTTTTTTGAAGACGTTCCTTACACGTAAACTTCAACAAGTACAAATGGTAGGATAATAAAGGTATTCATGAAAAAAGGCAGTGCTTAGGTCATGATGATATGTAAAACATTTATTGTACAGATAATTTTGTGGGTAATTTATTTAGGAAGAGGTATAGATAGGAAAATTATTTTCTACACCATGATCTCTAACACCTCAGCTGGAGAGGTTTGAATGACTGAAGATGTCTATCAAGGTCCAATTGATGGGGCTTGATGGGAGAAGATGCGGGTCAAAAGACAGAGAAAATGCTTTGCATTTTGGATACCCTGATTCTATTCCTAGCACCACATGGTTCACTGTGCACTTCCAAGAGCGACTCTGAGCACTGAGTCAGAAGAGTTCTCTCTGAGCATTGCTGAGTATCCCCAAACCAAACCAAAATTAAACAAAAATTCAACTGGAGCTTTCTGTCTGGGCCTCAGTTTTCCATCTGGAACTGGGGCATCCAACAAGGCTCTTTGTTTCCATTTCTAGTGTCTGATCAGGAATGGTTGAAAGAACTAAGGGCAGGCTGTCACTGCTACCCCTGGTGGCATAAAGGTAGTTAGACGTTTTACACGTCACCTGGCTTCTTTCAAAACGAAAATCTCAAGAAACAGTGTTAAAAAGGGCGTTGGCAGAAACTTCCAGGCTTTAACAAATCTCATTATGAGAGTCCCAATAACTTTCTTATATTCAGCTAATGAAGATAACTAAGAGCCCCAGACTCAAGAAGGAGGAAGAGATCCTATCTTTTGATCAGAGATAACTATAAGCATACAGATAAAACAAATATATTGATGTCTTGATCTAGGAGTCTGGCAACTCATCAAGTGATCTGTACAAATACAACACTGCATGGCAATGATATGCATTGATAAATACCCATAGTTGCCTTGTTTTAAATTCACTCTTGTAACAGTTGATTAAATGTAAAGTATCATATATTTTTTAAAGATTGGTCAAGGGATGGGAGAGAGAAAAAGGGCAGTCAATAGTCACTCATAAGTATTTTGAAAATGTTGATAAAAGCAGAGAATTTACAACTGCTTTCTTTCTTGATCTAGATGCCTATTTGCATTTTTTAGTGCCTATTACTACTACCACTACCACACACACACACACACACACACACACACACACACACACACACACACACACCCTGACCTAAGCACTGCCTTTTTTATGAATATGAGTTCCATGATGCCTAGATGAGAGCGTTTATCTCTCTACCCTTCGCATGGTTCTTGGCACACAGGAGGCCTCTACTATGTACTGAATGTAAGCATAAATAAGTGTGCAGATGTCTCCATGAAGTTCTGCAAGGCTCCACTATAGATACACCACCAAATCTGCTAAGCATCTCTATTTCCCAAGGAAGTGAATGGCTTTAGTTCTCAGAAGGGAAAAAAATTATTTCTCTATACTGGATTGGAAATGATCTTACATCAGAGGGCTCACCAGGTGTGCTGATCTCAGAAGAGAACTGTCCACTGCATCCAGAGGTCCCACTGATTGTGCACTTAACAAGATGGAAGATGTCAGTGAACAAGAATCTTTATAGGACTGTGTTATAATAATAGCAAATATGTATGTCAAGCTTGCTGTGGAAGGCCCTTTACAAAGATAAAATTATTTCACATTTCCAAGTCTATGGAGATATGTTACTGCTATGATTCTCATTTTACATACATATCCCCAAAATATATGAAAGAACAAAGTAGCTTGCAGAAGATCACATAGCAAGTGACAGCTGAACTACAGACAGCCTGATCATGGCAACTATAACCTTTTGTTCACAATGTTATCCTGTCTCTCTGGAAAGAATCATGCTGTTACTTATGATCTAGTGCCATGCCATCGGAAGGAAGTGATAACTCACTAAACATGAAGATAAAAAAGAAGGGAAAAATACCATTCTCTACAACATTAGGCCAAATGTGTCATCTTTATGTGTCCTTAATGCTATAGTTACTAATTAGCCTTGACTTCAAGTAAATAATGACATTTGATTTTGCTATGAGGCAGTAAAGATTTCATTGGAAATGATGTCTTTTAGTTTTGTTATTTTGGGGCTGGAGCAATAGCACAGCAGTTGGGTGTTCGCCTTTCATGCAGCCAACCCGAGTTCGATTCCTCCGCCCCTCTCGGAGAGCCCAGCAAGCTACCGAGAGTATCGAGCCTGCATGGCAGAGTCTGGCAAGCTACCCGTGCATATTGGATATGCCAAAAACAGTAACAATAAGTCTCTCAATGAGAGACATTACTGGTGCCCACTCGAACAAATCGATGAGCAACGGGATGACAGTGATTTGGGGGCCACACTCAGCGGTGCTTAGGGGCTACTCCAAGTTCAGTGCTAGGAGTGCCCCAGGCAGTACTCTGCAGAGCATGTCACCAGCCCACCGAGCTATCTCCCCAGCCTGACAAATTATGTCTTTCAAACACCAACTGAGAATGCAATCCCAGTACTCCTCATACCCCCTTGGTCTTTTACAGACGTAAATTCTAACCCTGTGGCAGCTGAGGATCTATTTGGGGAACCTAGAGAGACTAAGTAGAACTCACTAATTCTGAAAATTGTCAAAATGACCAACACAAAGGGAAAGATGAGAGACACACCTTTGAGAAAACAACATTTTTCCTTTGGCCGCATACCTGAGGATCTACAGGAAACATGATGTAGCCTAAAGGGAGTGGGCACTGTTCAAAAAAAATTGTTCCCATGGCAAAACCAGAAGAGTCTACAGTATTACCCAGCATGAGGTTGGCATTGTCAGATGCAAGTCAAGGGCAAGAAAATAAATGTTTGTATTACATTACTTAATAGCATTCTAAGAGCTGAGACAGCTTCCTGAAACTTGTGAAGGAAAAAGAGAGAAAACTAAGGAAGCCAAGGAGAAAGGGACTTTTGTTCAACTGAGGCACTAGCCTGTTCCTCCCAGAAGACTCTTTGTGAGAACCTATGGAAAGGACCCTGGGTTACTGGAATCCATTCCCTGTGAATTCATGGCATGATGGATGGGTTTTTTAAATAAAAATATTGGGGCCAAAGAGATAATGCAGTGGGTAAGGTCTTACCTAGCATATGGCTGACCGGGTTTGTCCTCAGCATTTCATATGGTCTTTTGAACCCTACCAGTCCCTACCAGGACTATTGCTGTGTATGGCACAAAAACCAAAACACATAAAATGGAAAAGACCTCTAGACTACTAAAATAAGTTAAATGTGGCAATATTAACAACCTAAATTTATGTAAATAAAATTTTATTTTTAAATTAATATTTTTATTCATTTTGTATTTGAATAAATTAATAGAGAATGTTTTGGCAGGGTTTGAAAAGGCTTCCTCTCCTCAAAAGTCAAGATCTTTGAATCTCAATGAATTCTAAATGCATTTTCTAATTACTAAATCTAGGAACAAATTCTAATTTTGGCAGATAAAAAATTGAGAGAAGTGACTACATTTGAGCTGTATAACTAGCAGTTAAACTGAATACTAATTGAAAACTGGGATATTTTAGTGGTTACTTGAAGAACTGGATGGACATTGACCCATTTCAAAATCTGTGACTCATTTAACAAACTCCTCACTTTTTAAAAAATCATAGATCATTAGAATTTAAATGAAGACAGAAATGCCATATATATTTCCCTCACTTTAACAACTACATTTTCTAAATCAGAAATCCTTCTAATTTGAGGTGTACCAAAAATAATATTAGTACATATGGAGTCACAAATTAACAGTTTCCATAAATAAGCACAAAGTTTGTCAAAGATATAATTTTAGACCTGAAAATTCACATAATACTATGACTATGTTTTGATGTCAAGAAATGTTCAATTGCTGGTTTAGTGCCATAAAAAGGAAATCTAAAATAGAAATCTAAAGTTCTATTTTTGCCAACAATTAAAATATCACAGTAAAATATTTTTAATTGTTCCAGTGTTGTACACTGAAAATATAAATTAAGAAGAGCTAATTTAAGAAAGCAACAATTTCAAGATTGTGTCAAAAAGAAAATATCTAGGTCAGCATAGCAAATACGTGTGAAATATTGGAAGCAAAAATAATCTTTAATAATCTAACTGAACTTTATCACTGTTCTCATTTCCTAGTTTTCCCTTAATTTCTCCACCTTGATTGATTTCTTTCAGATGTTCTCTCCATACAACAAAAAGTAAAAACCATTTACAACAAATATACTTGAATTTTGACTTCTAGCGAAGATAATTAGAAACCTGAAATTTGTATTTATAGATTTCAAACAGAAAAAAATAGTGCTGTGGATGAAGTTTTAGTTCAATAGACCCAATACAAGCATTGCAGTCAATGCAAGCATAAAGAACGTGTCTGAGTCATGGTCTTCCCTGTGCAAAATGAAATTCATGTTTCTCTCACAAATTGTAGTGAAGATAAAGTGGGATTATCTCTGTCACCTGTTGTATGCCATAGCTTACAATTTTCTGTGTACATTTCAATTACACGGAATATTTTTAAATGCCAGTGTACCAAGCAATCTAACAAAAGTATAGTACACAGTAGATGTGGTTTCTTTGCTTAAAGCAAAAGTTTGACAAATATTGAGCAGCTCTTATGACACAGCAGCATGAAAGATAAAATATATAGGTCAGGGAGATAGTTCAAGGAGCTAGGAGATGGTTCAGGGGCTGGGATTCATGCTCCATGTGTAAGATATCCAGATTCAAACCAGGTATTTCATAGCCCCCTGAACACTGCTGGGTATCATTCCTGAGCACCAAGTGTGGAAGTAGCTTCCAAATACTGCCAAGTTGGCCCTTGAGAAAATGAGAGGGAGAGAAAAAGTGAGAGAGAAGGCTTCTCTCTTGATGCAATCAGAAAAACAGAATATGGACAGGAATGATGGTGACATAATGTTTAATGAACATATATTAATACTTTGGAAAGACAAAATCACCTTTGTTTTACCTAAAACCATCTGCTCCATCCATGATAAGCATCCTATTCTTTGGAAAAAGCAAATTCTACTTTGGTTTGTATTCCTAAATGCTTTAGCCAAAGCCACAACTTCAATCCATTGCAAAATAGGGCTAAAAATTATATGGTTCTCAAATGTCTTTCAGTTCTTATAACCACAGAAGACTGTAATCAACTAAGATACACATCATTCCTCAATTTTTACCAAGTGACAGACCGCATACAAGTGACAGATAGGTTTTTCAAACAGTTAATGGCCTCAGGGAACTGAGATTTCATTACATATGGTTGTCAGCAGAAAAAAATTGTGATGTTATCAAAATTAGACACCTGCAGACAAATGATTGAATCTGTCATACGGCTAATCAGGAGTCTTCTCTGTTCCTAATCTCATACAAGTATGTGTGCTTGAGATGTCTGAACTTCTTAGAAACATCTGTGTGGGTTCATAGGAAAGTAAACACAGATTCATGACTTTACTCTCCAAAAAAATCAATTGGCAACACATGTAAAACCATGGTCGCTCACTATCTTAAACCTTACAGTGGGTTCTTATTGCCGGAGAGAGAAAATCCAAGATCTCTAATATGATGTTGGAAGTTTCTCATAATCTTATAACTGCACTCCCCTTTTGGAGTGGCATTTTGTTCTCTTTCCTTTGCTTTCTATGCTCCAATGACACTGACATTTTATTTTCTCCATGCCAGAACTACGTATCCTGTTTTATCTGCCAAGAATGCCTCTATTAGGCCCCACTCTACCCTGTTCCCATCCCTGCTAATGTTCATTCATTCTTCAAAACAGTGTTTCCTCAAAGGATTCACCCCTTTACCCCTAGATTAGATTCATCTCTCATAAGTGTTTCTGTTCTTGGCCACTGTTGTTCACAGTTGAAATGCCAGCTCAGGTCTTTCCACACCCGTGATATGGACGTTCACTGAGCTTGGAGAGTACATCTTATCTATCCCAGTTTCCAGTAACGCAGTGCATCAGTGTGTGACACTGAATTGTCATCATTAGGCTGTTTTAAGTGAGTGAATGAGTAGCTTCCGACTCATCCGCACCTGGGCCCACAAAGCCCTCTAGAATAATTTAATAATGTTGAGAGTGGTTCTAGGCCATTGTCTTTTTCTAAATGGGAATATTCATGATATCAGTCTTCCTGGGATCAGGGAAAAGGGAAACACAATCCTGTTTCCCTCTGAGTGGCTTCCCAGGATCCTTGGGATAATTCTACCCTGGGGATTGTGTCCTGCCCATACAGGGTCACCATAATATCTTATCAGGTTTAAGTGAATTCTTACCCACGCTGCAGCACAACAGGCTACCTATATGAAAACATTTTTAAGCCTTCCCTCTTTTGTAACAACAGAATTTTTCATGCTTTCGTGTTAAAGGAAGTTTCATAATTTCCTGTACAAGTAGCCACATTTATGAGAAAATCATTGGTGTAGTGCACTTGGTGTAACAAGAGGCAGATGCTACCATGGAAACAGCTCTGGACAAGGAATCAGCACAATGAGATTCTCGTCCAGGCCCTGCCTCTTCCTTGTTGAGTGACTTTAAGCACCTGCCTCTTCAAGACTTAAATGTCCTCCTCTTTAAATTGTATACATTTCTAGCCTTTAATGTTGCTTCAAGCGCCAGCTGAAATAATTGTATTCTACTATCGCATATAGAAGTTAGTGGTATTTTATGAAAGATACTTTCAAACTGTAAAATAGCAGACAACTTATGATACTTCTGTCACTATTCCTTGAAAGCAATGTCATCTTCCTGGGTCTGAGCAGTACCTGCTAATAACAAAGTCAATTTTTATTCGATGACCCACAGAGGTAACTCAATTCTCCCCAGGCTAGTAAGAGAGCAGATAAATATTAGAGATTAGTCCATATTCCATAGATAATTAAACACTGTTTGGATGGAATAAATCCTCCTTTCTTAATTTTCTGTAGTATGAAAACAATCTTTAAAATATTGTTTTCTTTCAAATATTCAATATAATACTTCCTTAAGGGTTAGATTTGGATTGACTGGTATACAGTAATGTTAAACATAAATAAATGAGTGAAGTGGAAGGGAAGATAAACTGTGACCTATATGGAATGATTTCAGAGGAAATATGAGCCCTCATCCAACTCAGGAATCCATTACTGAGATGTAGCTTATATTTCCACAATTAAGATAGAAATTCAAAGTTGAAATCTAAGTCTCTTTCAAATAAACAGGGCAGCAAATTCTTACCAAGGTGCAAATGATTTATTGAAGACATAAATGAACAAGACATTAGCTTCATACCATACAAAACAAGGAGACAAAAAAGTCATCAATCTTCTTACTTTATTGTTTTAGGCTCTAAAATATTAAAATGAATTTGTGGGGGAGGAGTTGATTACATCTGGCTGTGCTCAGAGTTTACTCCTGACTCTGCTCAGGGGTCACTCCTGGTGGTGCTCAGAACATATGTAGTGTCAGGGATTGAACCCAGTTAGCTGCATGTAAGACAAGAATTCTACCCACTGTACACTCTCTCCCACTTTAACACAGGTTTTCTATTGTACGTTTGTTATTTTTTAAAATTTATTTATCACAGTCTCACTATTGTGAGAAAATACAATAGAAATAATTCTCACCTATGATAAATCTTCATAATACTTTCCTATGTCAAATATCATGTCTTAATAGGAAATAGATTGACCTGGTTTGGGCATTGTTTTTCAATTGCAGACTTATAAACGAATCTTTGAGGGATCAGCTGTTGGTGACCATCCAGAAGACTTTTACATACACTCGAACGCAAGCTCAGCATCTGTTCATCATCCTCATGGAGTGCATGAAGAAGAAGGAACTGGTATGTGTCTTGAGTTTCCTGTGGTGACTCACAACAATGCTCTCTGTGTGTCTAACCATTTCCTTGAATCATGAACCAACATTTTTCCCCCCGCCAAGCTCTAAATTTTCCTTAGACTTCTACTGGCTCTGGTAGTTGCCTTCCCCCAGTAGTTAAGACTTGTGCTCTGTGCCTGAATTAAATGAAGTGTGTGCAGTGATGTTTTCGTATCATTTTCTTTTGAAGCTCACCCAAATGTTTCTTATTGCCTCCATTAAATGAAAGAAAATAGGTTTCCTCCTAGGAAATCCTTCAGTTGAGCCTCTCATATTGGGGGTTTCACCTTGTTTGAGAGCTATGAATTGAATCATTGGTGTGCTTATTGTTTTTACTTTGTTAAGGGCACAGGGTCCAGATTGATATGCTGATCTGTACAAGTGAAAAGTGGAGAAAGTACCTAAGGAATACTGGAAATGTCTATAATTTCTAAGTGTCTTCTAATAATTGCTGAAATAATTATATATGTGGGATTATTTATTTATAAATATATAAATAATTATATGTGTGGGAAGCGTGTTCAAAAATGTGTTCAAAAGCTCTCTACTGGGGTAAACAGAAATAACATGAGCTGACATGCAATAAGCAATTGCCGTATGCCAGGCAGGACATCCTTATACCCAGGAACTCATGTGGCATTTTCAAATATCCCAGTGAGAGGATGCAATTAATGACCCACTCACCTTGAAAATGAGGAGACAGACTCAGTTGGTAAATTTGAAACTAGGATTTCAAATTAGTGGTGTTTAAATCACTGTGGGAAGTGTTTTTATTCAGATATTATCTCACTGAAGCGAATGTAGTGTGTTGCCTACTCTGGGTAGATTCCAATGGGACTTGGACAAGCAGAAACTAATCTCAAAGGTTGTTTGAGCCCAACTGCTGTCAGGGAAGATTTAGGAACAGTTTAAAGCTGAGAAGTGGTAGGTTTTAGACATTCCATCTGGTCCCCAAGAATAGCCAGGAGCCATTCCTGGGTGCAGAGCCAGGAGTAACCCCTGAGCATTGCCAGATGTGACCCTCAAAAAAAAAAATCACAACCCCTGTTTAAAAGGTCACCTACATTTTCTTATTTGGCAGGGGGTGAGGTGTATTTTGGACCATATCCAGCTCGGGGCTAACTCCTGGCTCTGTGCTTAGGGATCTATCACTCCTAACATGCTTAGGGGATCATATGCAGCACTGGAATTTAAACCAGGATTGGTAGGAAGCAAGGCAAACACTTAAAAAACCACACCATCTCTGCAGCTTCGGTTACATTTTAATCTGAGATATTTATTGAGATAAATTTGATAGATCCCTTGGCAAAGGCTATGTGACCTTAAGTAACAAATTTTTCTTACATTTATGGCTGGGCAGATATTATTGGGATTCTAATACTACAAATGTAATTAAGAATACTCCACTTTTGAGGAACTATTTTTCAGCAGTGGTAGAGGATAAATGGGTACTTTTATTTATTCATTTTATTTTTTATTTATTTGCCTTTTGGGTCACACCTGGCAATGCACAGGAGTTACTCCTGCACCCAGGAATTACCCCTGGCGGTGCTCAGGGGACCATATGGGATGCTGGGAATTGAACCCGGGTCAGCCACATGCAAGGCAAACGTCCTACCTGCTGTGATACTGCTCCAGCTCAGATGGGTACTTTTAAAAGAAGGTGATGGGGCCATATAATGGGTAGGGTGCTTTCTTTGTATGCATCTGACCTGGCTTCAATCTTTGGTGCCAGTACCCATATGATTCCCCTGAGCCCCACCATGAGTGATCCCTGAGCACAAAGCCAGTTGTAAGCCCTGCGCACCAGCAGGTGTAGTCCAGAATGCAAAAATAAGAAAATGAAGGTGGACAGGAGACAGATGTTGTTTTTCTCCTTTTGAAGGGATGATGCAATAGATGGATGGTTGGAAGAGGTGAGAAGAGTGCACAGCCAGAAAGGGCCACTCCAGAGCTGGTGGGTGGGAAGCTCAAGCAGTGTCTACACAATGTGCTGCATGGCTTAGCATTTGAAACAAGAACACACTGCAGAATCTAGTTCCTTTTCACTCTTAAGCATCCATTTGATTCTCTTCATAGGAAGAATATAATCTAAGATCAGTCTGGCCATTGGAACCGGTGCCTTCGTCCTAGAGGGAAGAATTCTACTGGCTTCTTCCCTTGGCTTCTCCTGTGGCGCTTTGGTCTACTACCCATATTCTAGCAAAAGCCTTGCCCCATCACCAGTTCTGAGTCTCTAGCTCCAAGCAAGGGCAATCTAGGTCCTTTTAGTTAAAGAATATTGCTTGGACTCAGCACCATGTGCAATGCACATGACTCTGAACAAATCATATTGGAGAATGGGCCCATCCAGCTAGGAGTTAACTATTTTCCGTTCCATATTGATGGCTCCTCTGACTTGCTGTCCTCCACACTCCTGCACCCAGACCTCCTGGGTGGTATGCCATTCACTCCACCAGTTATACCTGGAAATCCAACCTCCACTCAAAACCAGTGCAAATGCAACATGTTAAAGTCAGCTGTCCCCCTACCACCTTCACTTTATTCTGATTAATCCTGAATGCCACAACCTCCAAAATTCACTACCCTAATACCAAATGCCTGAGATCATTTATGTGGAAGCATATTTTAAAGTGTGGTTTTCATTGTCCCACACCTACTTCAAAGCCCAAGTCCTTCAACGTCTTTTGTCCTATCTCTGTGTACTTCTACTTCTTTGTACCACTCACATCATGGAATCATGTGTTTCTAATTCAGGTAGACCTTCCATTTCAGTGGCCATTTCACCTCTAATGAAAAGATACTCCATATAACTTTTCCATGTTAATCTGCCTGCTTTTGGTGAAGGAGTAATTTTAACTTATTCATGGCTTTTGATATGATAATATGAGCTTTCATCTTTCATTCCTATGGTGGGTTCTCATTTGCAATGACAATTCTAAAATCTAGATCATCAAACATCCCCACTAGGCTAGTGAGTGCATCTATCTGGTCCATCAACTCAGTATACACAGAAAGGAAGATGCGCTGAATTTTCCTTATTTTTCATTTCACTAGCCCTGAACAAATACAGTGACCTCTTAGTACCTGCACTGCAAGCCATAGTGCACAAAAGGAAAAGGAGAGAGAGAGAGCAAGAAGGAGAGTGCCTCCCATAGAGGGAGGCTTGGGATAAAGGGTGGGGTGTTAGGGGATGTTGGGTGGGAAATGTTCTCTGTTGGAGGAATGGGTGCTGGATCATTGTATGACCAAAATCCAATTATGAACAGCTTTGTAATGGTCTATCTCATGGACATCCTATTTAAAAAAAATTTAATTAATTTCACCAGTAGATATAGAGAAGTAATTTAAGGACAGTTAGAAGGGGCTATGGGTCTCCCTTATTTGGAAAATGATGAACAGACAACCTCTAAAGCTAAACTTAATTGATAACTGATGTGTCCTAGAAGCTGAAGTGTAATCCTGAATTATCATCACGTTCTCACTTGGGTAAGGCCCTCAAACACAAGGAAAAGCCAAGAACAGAAAATATGCTCACTGAATATAGGAACGAAAAATATCAGACCATCAGGTCCATATCACTTCCAGCAATTTCTCTATATCATTTAACAATATCAGCCTGACACCTTCAAATGTACATTCCTGTGGATTACATGGGATTATCCTGATTCTTTCCTATGTCTTACTATTTTCCTATGTTTACTTACCTTTCTGTTGCTCATACACCTTCCTCTACTCCACTTTATAAATAATGTTTGAGAAAGGTCAATTCTTGTTTCTTTCTCTTTTTGTTTGTGATTCTGAATTTAACTATTATTTCATGCCAGCTCCCAAATGTGCAAATATCTAGGGTATCTTCCCTCAAGTTTCTGCATTTCCATATTAATTCATAGCTTCATTTTTTCCTTGCCTGGACAGTACTACTCCCTATTTAACCTGGTCTCCTCTAAATTGGTATCTCAACCACCCATCTGAGTCACTGCACAGTCATAGCATAGTTTTCTATAAGATGCAGATAGTAAATGTTTCCAGTTTTATGTGCCACATACAGTCTCTGCCACATTTTTCTGCACTTCTTGTTAAACAATGCTTTAAGTTACAACAACCATTCTCAACCTATAAGTCATAGAGAAACAGACCATAGACCAAGTTTGACCCATAAACTGTGTTGCCTGTCCCAAATATTGTAATGCTATATATTTTTTGCTGAAGTACAGAACTAATCATATCACTCTTCCTAATATAAAGTATGATGTTTTATAGTCTCTGTCTTAAATTCTGTTTTTTTTTCTTTAATGTATCCTCCATGCTAACCAAACTGATCTCTTCTCAGTCATTTTTCCTGTGCTTGTTCAAGCTTAGAGGACTGTGTAACCATAACCAACTGCCAAACATAGTATGCACGCATATGTACATATGGATTCATATATCTGAAACAAAAATACACTTTGTTCCAGGACTGTAGAATTGTGTAGCACATAGGGATTGCTTTGTATGTAGCCAATATGGTACAATTCATGCTATACCCCATCTAGTCCCCTGAGACCACCAAGAGTGATCCCTGAGTGCAGAACCAAGAATAAGTCCTGAATACTGTCAGATGTGGCTCCGAAACTAAAATAAATAAATACACTTTTTTTATTTTTTTAATTTTAATTAATTTATTTATTTTTAATTCGTGAATCACCCTGAGGGCACATTTACAGATTTATACACTTTTGTGCTTATGCTTCCCTCATACAAAGTTTGGGAACCCATCCCTTCACCAGTGCCCATTCTCCACCACCAGTAAACCCAGCATCCCTCCCACCCTCCCCGATCCCATCTCCCCCCACCCCACCCTGCCACTGTGGCAGGGCATTCCCTTCTGTTCTCTCTCTCTAATTAGCTGTTGTGGTTTGCAATAAAGGTGTTGAGTGGCCACTGTGCTCAGTCTCTAGCCCTCATTCAGCCCACAACTCCCTTCCCCCATATGGCCTTCGACTACATTATAGTTGGTGATCCCTTCTCTGAGTTGCCCTTTCCCCAGAATGTGAGGCCAGCCTCCAAGCCATGGAGTCAACCTCCTAGTACTTATTTCTACAATTCTTGGGTGTTAGTCTCCCACTCTGTTATTCTATATACCCTAGGTGAGTACAATCTTTCTATGTCTGTCTCTCTCTTTCTGACTCATTTCACTCAGCATGAAACTTTTCATGCCCATCCACTTAAATACAAAATTCGTGACCTCCTTTTTTCTGACAGCTGCATAGTATTCCATTGTATAGATGTACCAAAGTTTCCTCAGCCAGTCATCCGTTCTAGGGCATTCGGGTTTTTTCCAGATTCTGGCTATTGTAAATAGTGCTGCGATGAATATACATGTGCAGATGTTGTTTCGATTATACTTTTTTGCCTCTCTGGGATATATTCCCAGCAGTGGTATTGCTGGGTCAAATGGGAGCTCAACCTCTAATTTTTTGAGAGTCGTCCATATTGTTTTCCAGAAGGGCTGAACCAGTCGGCATTCCCACCAGCAGTGTAGAAGGGTCCCTTTCTCCCCACATCCTCTCCAACAGCGGTTGCTTTTGTTCTTTTGGATGTGTGCTAGTCTCTGTGGTGTGAGGTGGTATCTCATGGTTGTTTTGATCTGCATCTCTCTGATGATTAGTGATGTAGAGCACTTTTTCATGTGCCTTTTGGCCATTCGTATTTCTTCCTTGGTAAAGTTTCTGTTCATTTCTTTGCCCCATTTTTTGATGGGGTTGGATGTTTTCTTCTTGTAGAGTTCAACCAATGCTTTATATACCATTGATATCAACCCCTTATCTGATGGGTATTGTGTAAATATCCTTTCCCATTCTGTGGATAGTCTTTGGATTCTGGTCACTGTATCTTTTGCGGTGCAGAAGCTTTTTAGTTTAATGTAGTCCCATTTGTTGATCTCTGTTTTTACTAGATTGCTTAGTTCTGTGTCACCTTTGAAGATACCTTTATCTTCAATATCGTGGAGGGTTTTGCCGACCTTGTCTTCAATGTACCTTATGGTTTGTGGTCGAATGTTGAGGTCTTTAATCCATTTTGATCTGACTTTTGTGCATGGTGTCAGGTTAAGGTCTAAGCCCATTTTTTTGCATGTAGTTGTCCAGTTGTTCCAGCACCATTTGTTGAAGAGACTTTCCTTGTTCCACTTCACATCTCTTGCTCCCTTATCAAAGATTAGATGATCATACATTTGGGGTTGTGTGTAGGGATATTCCACCCTGTTCCATTGGTCTACGGCTCTGCCTTTGTTCCAGTACCATGCTGTTTTAATTGTTACTGCTTTGTAGTAGAGTTTGAGGTTGGGGAGGGTGATGCCTCCCATCATCTTTTTCCCAAGAATTGTTTTAGCTATCCGTGGGCGTTTGTTGTTCCATATAAATTTTAGGATTGCTTGATCCATTTCTTTGAAGAATGTCATGGGTATACTTATAGGGATCGCGTTGAATCTGTATAATGCTTTGGGGAGTATTGTCATTTTGACAATATTGATTCTCCCTATCCATGAGCAAGGTATATGTTTCCATTTTCTCATGTCTTCTTTTATTTCATGGAGTAGCGTTTTATAGTTTTCTTTGTAGAGGTCTTTTACATCCTTGGTTAAGCTGATTCCGAGGTACTTGATTTTCTGGGGCACGATTGTGAATGGGATTGCTTTTTTCGTGTCCCTATCCTCTGCCTCATTGTTTGTATATAGGAAAGCCATGGATTTTTGCGTATTGATTTTGTAGCCTGCAACTTTACTGTATAAGTCTATTGTTTCTAAGAGTTTCTTAGTAGAGGCTTTGGGCTCCTCTAGATATAGTATCATATCATCTGCAAATAGTGAGAGTTTGATTTCTTCCTTTCCTATCTGGATGCCCTTGATCTCTTTTTCTTGTCTAACAGCTATCGCAAGTACTTCCAGTACTATATTGAAGAGAAGTGGTGAGAGTGGGCATCCTTGTCTTGTGCCTGATCTTAGAGGAAAGGCCCTTAGTTTTTCTCCATTATGAATAATGCTTGCCGTAGGCTTGTGGTAGATGGTTTCGACTATCTTGAGGAAAGTTCCTCCAAAACCCATTTTGGTGAGAGTTTTCATCATGAACGGATGTTGGATCTTGTCGAATGCTTTCTCTGCATCTATTGATATGATCATATGGTTTTTATCTTTACTTTTGTTGATATGATGGATTATGTTGATCGATTTCCGGATGTTAAACCATCCCTGCATCCCCGGGATGAATCCCACTTGGTCATGGTGTATGATCTTCTTGATGAGTTGTTGGATCCTATTTGCTAGTATTTTGTTGAGGATCTTCGCATCGGTGTTCATCAGGGATATTGGTCTATAATTTTCTTTCTTAGTGGTGTCTTTGTTTGGTTTTGGTATTAGGGCGATGTGTGCTTCATAGAAACTGTTTGGGAGAGTTCCTGTTTTTTCAATTTCCTGGAAAAGCTTGAGGAAAATTGGCAACAGGTCTTCTTGGAATGTTTGAAAGAATTCACCAGTGAATCCATCTGGGCCTGGGCTTTTGCTTTTGGGGAGATTTTTTATTACAGTTTCAATTTCCTTAACATTAATGGGTCTATTCAAGTATTCCAAGTCTTCTTTGTTCAGACTTGGGAGATTATAGGAGTCAAGGAATTCATCCATTTCTTTTAGGTTCTCTTGTTTTGTGGCGTATAGACCTTCGAAGTAGTCTCTAATGATCTTTTGAATCTCACTGGTTTCTGTTATAATGTCCCCCTTTTCATTTCTGATTCGATTTATTAGGGTTCTGTCTCTCTCTTTATTTGTGAGTCTTGCTAGCGGTTTATCAATCTTATTTATTTTCTCGAAGAACCAGCTCTTTGTTTCATTGATCTTTCGGATTGTCTTTTTGGTTTCAATGTCATTAATTTCGGCTCTAATTTTTATTATTTCTTTCCTTCGGTCTGGTTTGGGTTCCTTTTTCTGGTCCTTTTCTAAGGTCTTGAGCTGTGAAGTCAAATTCTCTATGTGGGCCCTTTCTTCCCTCCTGAGGAATGCTTGGAGAGCTATAAATTTTCCCCTTAACACGGCTTTAGCTGCGTCCCATGGGTTTTGATAACTCGTGTCCTCATTTTCATTTGTTTCTAAGTATTTCTTGATTTCTTCTTTGATTTCCTTTCTGACCCGCTCATTGTTCAGCATTGAGTTGTTTAGTTTCCAGGTGTTTGATTTGGTTCTCCATGTCGGTGTGTGGTTGGCTTCTATCTTCAGCGCTTCGTGGTCTGAAAAGATGGTTGATACAATTTCTATTTTTCTGATTCTATTGAGGTATGTTCTGGGGCCCAGTACATGGTCTATCTATTTTGGAAAATGTTCCGTGTGCACTGGAAAAGAATGTGTATTCTTTCTTTTGGGGGTGTAAAGCCCTGTATAGGTCTATTAGGCCTCTCTCTTCAATTTCTTCTTTCAGAGTCAGTGTTTCCTTGCTGAGTTTTGTTCTTGTTGATCTATCCAGAGGTGATAGGGGGATATTGAAGTCTCCAACTACTATTGTGCTGTTAGTGATGTCCTCTTTGAGGTCTGTAAGGAGTTGTTTTAAGTATTTAGCCGGTCGTTCATTGGGTGCGTATATGTTTAAGAGTGTGATTTCCTCCTGTTGTACATATCCCTTGATGAATAGAAAGTGGCCTTCGCTGTCCCTTCTAATCTTTTTCAACCTGAAATCTATATTGTCGTATACTAGGATGGCCACTCCAGCTTTTTTAAGGGAGTTGTTTGCTTGCAGGATTGTTTTCCATCCTTTGACTTTGAGTCTGTGTTTACTCTGTTTGTTCAGGTGTGTTTCTTGTAAACAGCAGAATGTTGGGTTTAATTTCCGGATCCATTTTGCCACTCTGTGTCTCTTGATAGGTGCATTTAGGCCATTGACATTGAGAGAGATTATTGTGATGGGGTTTTGTGTCATCTTTCTGTGGGGTTAGTTGTTCTTATGGGGTTCCTCCTTAGCTTACAGTAGCCCCTTTAGACCTTCTTTTAAGTTTGGTTTTGAGTCTATGAAGTTCCTGAGCTGTTGTTTATCTGAGAAATAGTGTATGGTTCCTTCGAGTTTGAGTGAGAGTTTAGCCGGATAAAGTATTCTTGGTGAGGCATTCATTTCGTTGAGTTTTTTCACTATGTCCCACCATTGTCTTCGGGCTCGGAGAGTTTCCTCTGACAGATCGGCCGTAAATCTGAGGGGTGCTCCTTTGTATGTGATTTCCCTCTTTGACCTTGCTACTTGTAGAATTGTGTCTCTATCTACAGCATCCGCCATTCTGACTATGATATGCCTTGGAGTCTTTTTATTTGGGTCTCTTTTTGCTGGTACTCTTCGGACTTCTTGTATCTGGACGCCTGCCTTCTCCAGCTCTGGGAATTTCTTAGTAATGATGTCTTTGACTATGTTTTTTTCATTGGGGTTACTTCCCTGTGGTTCTGGTACTCCAATGATTCTTATGTTGTTCCTCTTGAAGTCATCCCCCAGGGCTCTGATTCGCTCTATAGCCATTTTGAGGTCTTTGGCCATTATTTGTTGCTGTCTGTAAGCTTTCTGCAGCTCATCCTCAAGCTCGCTGATTCTGTCTTCGGCTGTAGTCATTCTGCTGTTGAGGGCATCTAGTGAGATTTTTATTTCATCTACCGATTCCTTTATTTGTGAGACTTCCGTTCGAAGGTTTGAAATTTCTGCTCTCATTTCTGCTCTCATTTCTTCCTGTATTTTCTTGGTAGACCGTTCCAGCGCTTCATTCATCTCCTCCCTTAATTTATTGGATGTCTGTTCCATATTTGCTTGGAGTAGGTTGACTCTCCTCCAGATTTCCTCTCTGAATTGTTTATCTGAGAGGTCGTAGATGTTGGGAGACTCTTTTGAGGTTTCTAGTATCTTTTCTTCTCCCTCTCTTCCTGGAGGGGATTTTCGCTGCTTCTTCATATTGTTATGGAAGTATAGGATTGGAACTTTGTAGGTGTTTATTCCTACTACCTCTTGCTGAGAGAAGGAGGGGGCTCTGTTTGTGCTATTGCTGATGGCAGCTTTATTCCTATTCTAGAAGTCTTCCTTACACTCAGCCTTTTCTTTCTGATTGATGTTGGGGCTTTAATGAAGACTTAAGGCTAAGTTGTCTTTACGAAAGCTTGCTAAGCTTCTCTTATTCACTGATAATTTTTCTAAACTTAGAGCTGATAGGCTAGTTCGCATAAGTGAATGAGATGTGTTAAAGCGATTTTCAAAGCAAGAAGACGATACCTAATGTGCTAAGGTAGGAAATAATATCTGCGGCCGCTCTGGCAGGAGGCCACGCCCCTTTTTAGACCACGCCCCTTTCCGGCCACGCCCCCGTTTCTTCCTAGCAGGGGCTCCTGGGACGTGGGTCCCCTGGGAAATGGCCGGGTTGGAGGGAGCCGGGCGGACGGGAAAGCTGGGGCGGTGGGACTCAGGAATTGGCGGCAGTGGCAAGGGTCAATAAATACACTTTGTTCCTTTGTTCACTATTCTCTTGTTATTTATACCTAAAATTACTATGTCTCTAAATTTCTACATAAGTTCTTAAGAGTAGATCTATCTGAATTGTCATCCTGTTTCCCGTGCACTCATTAACCCTTAATTATACACAGTACCCTAGTATTTACAGCACACTCAATAAATTTTTGCATAAAGGATAAGCTGAATGAATGAATTTAGACGAATATATATTAGTAGGAGATATGCATATTTATTATCCATAAGCTGTCTTAAAATCTCTCTAATACAGTGGCACATCTCCCTAGGGAATCATAAATTTGGTTTGTGTGCTTAAATTTAATTCAGTTCCATCTGCTTAAGTTAATGTTAGACTTATGGGAGGTATTCTAATATGGTGGGTATAAGGAACAAGATCCAAAAGCAGATAAACCTGGACTGAAATTCTGGATTCATTACTAAATTAATCTTCATTAAGTTCCTGGACTCTCAGCTTTAAAAATGAAAAAATATAGTGAGTGTTACCCTTGTGCCCATGTGTTCTAGAATCTGCATTAGTTCTTGTGTCTTTTATATGAGACTGGGGGGTGTGGGGGGGGAGTGCATCCACATCAAGCAATGCTCACTCCTGGTGGGACTGGGGGCTCTATGTGATGCTGAGAATCAGACCTGGGTCAGCTTTCTTGCAAGGCAAGCACTTTACCTGCTGTTCTATCTCTCCAGCCCCAATCCAATCTTGTGTCTTTTTACTAGTCAAGATTTTTTATTCTCTCGAGAGAACAAATTGGAATGCCCTGCCACAGAGGTGGGGTGGGGTGGAGGGATGGGATTGGGAGGTGGGAGGGATACTGGGTTCATTTGTGGTGGAGAATTTATACTGGTGGAGGGATGGGCTCTCAAATATTGCATGAGGGAAAAGGGGAAAAACAAGCACAAAAATGTGTGAATCTGTAACTGTACCCTCACTGTGACTCACTAATTGAAAAAAATAGTTACTGGAAATAAAGTATTTCTAAACATTTTGAAAAAAAAGATTTTTATTCTCTCTATCTCTCTTTCTCTCTCTCTCTCTCTCACATACACACACACATATACACATGCACATACAGAATGAGACAAATATCCCTAGCACAGTAGCACAGTATGCACAGTATCAAGACTTGTGTGATATTTGACCCATCAAATACAAGGCCAAGCTCTCCGCAGATGTTCCTCCCATGGCTCCCCACCCTTTGCTTAGTGGTGTCAGGCTGTAGAGCTGCTGGATCTCTCTTAGACATTAAGGAGGCATCAGATGCATTATCTGTGCCCCATAGATAAGTGCTTAGACCTGATTCTGCTGATTCCTGAGGAAGGGATATTTAGTTCCTTTATAGACACACATTTAATACTTAATTTTATGTCCAACACACCCTCTGATCAAATTTAGAAACTAAGGAGCAATCTTTACCTATATTTTCCTAGATTCACAATAACCAAGCAAGTATGACTTGGCAACAGAGAGATTCCTCTCCTGTAAATAGGTGTCCTCCATATGAGAAAGTTCAAGGATAAGCTGAATGATTTGTGGGGATTTTTGCTTTTGTTTTGGCTTAGAAAAATAGGTGTTTGTGAGACTTTGGGTTTGTTTTCAGTTGTCTGCAGCCCACACCCATCAATTTTCAGAGTTTACTTGGGGGCAAGACCCTCAGGGCTCCAGCCTGCAAAGCATACCTTCCTGTTCTCTGAGCCATTGCCCTGGATCTTGTGAGATCTTTAGTACTTGAGCAGGGACAGTATAACTCAGCAGGTTAAGAATCTCAGCATCATGTCAGATAGACTCTTATCCCAATTACCCAAGCATCCAAATTTCTGGGAGAACTATCATTTCAGAATGTGTAAGAACATTGAAGAACATTGCACTGAGGGACTCCCAGCAAACCCTTATTAACTTGACTATCATTAGAGTTATTCCACGAGCAGCCAAGAATTCAGTTTTTCTCAACCTTATTCTGACTCTAACCCCCTTTCTTACTTTAATTTCTTTCTGTGCCTCTACCCTGCCAACTGAACCCTCTGGTCTCATCCCATGGCCTCCCTTTTTACATGATTTTCACCTGTGGCCCCTTTGTAATATCTTGGGGGCCATATGATCCTGCTTGAGAAATACTGACCCAGAAACTACTGTGCATCTACACAGCTATCTTCCTCACTCGTGTGTTTTCTCTGATCTCAGTTAAAGTTGCTCATGAGGCAGTTTGACTTAAGTAACCTATCACCCCCATTTTCAGGGTGCATATTCTACCTCTGATCATCTTTTTTTTCACTGAAACACCATGAGATAGTTACAAAGCTTTCATGTTTGAGTTTCAGTCATACAATGATTGAACACCTATCCCTCCACCATTGCACATTTTCCACAACCAATGTCCCCAGCATCCACCCACATACACCTCCCCCTGCCTCTATGGCAGACAATACTGTCGCTATACTTTTGGGCATTATGGTTTGCAATACAGATACTGAGGGACTATCACATTTGTCCTTTATCTACTCTCAGCACACATCTCCCATCCCAAACTAACCCTCCAACCATCATTGACTTAGTGATCCTCTGATCATCTTAATGACCAGAGCATAGACAAGAAGACACATTGACACAGTCTCCCTAGTGACAGGAATGGAGTAAGTGGTGACTTCCAATGACGAGTGACTAACAAGCACAGTAGAACTCCTAGGGTCATGAGAGAAAGAAAACTGGTAGAATGGAAAAAAGTGTATGGTCCAAATGGCTAAAAGTGTATCATATGTCAAATTTGTAAAACTGTTGTCCCCAATATTTTAATTATTTTATATTTTATATTATATTATATCAAATATTTTAGGGGAAAACAAATGCTCTTGCACTCGATGCCAAATTTTACCTAGCTACTTTTAAATTTATTTGAATACCAATTTAACGTAGTTTAAGTATAAACATTTTAAGTCACACAGTGGAAAGAAAATACAGAAATGATATTGCTCCATTAATCTCTCACAAAAAATAAAAATAGAAAAGAAAAGGTCTGGGGCTGAAATGATAGTATAGGTAGAGACCTTACATTGCACACGGCTGACCCAGGTTTGATCCCTAGCAACATATACATATGTGGTCCCTAAGCCCCACCAGGAGTGAGCCCCAGCTCAGAAACTGGAGTCAACCCTGAGCATTGCAGGGTGTGGCCCCAAAACAAAAGGTCTTCTTTGTGTTTTACAAAGATAATTTGTTAGAAGTTCTGAAATACACACACAAATATCTTGCCCCTCCCCCCACTTCCTTTCCTTTTTCCTTGAGATGTCTGGAGGAGTGTTATACATGCTGAGTCACAGTGTGCCAGAGATTTCACACCTAGTTGTGGTGCTGGGGGTCAAAAATCATGCTACTGCCTGAATTGCAAGTTTATATGTAGGGTGGTGCAAGGATCAAACTCGAAGCCTCATTCCTACCAGTCAGACAGTCTACCACAGAGTTACATTCCAAGTTCCTCTGTAACTTTTAAATGGATGCACATTCACATACATCATTAACAGCTTTGCACAATGCTTCCATTTTAAATGACAACCATGCATTTCAGAAAATTTCAGAAAATCACCAACTAATGAATGACCTTAGAACTACTTACAATCAGACCCAAAATTCATTAGTTCATAAAGTATGAAGATAATTACCAAATTTGTAGTTTGATATAGAGTGAGAACATGGAACCAAGAAATGTAATAGAAAAGAAATCTTTTTTGAGACTGATCCTAAACCAAACTGTTACTTTGTTAATATTCTAGTACCTGCTCCTTTGCAGCATTGCTCCCAGAGATGTCCAGATACTCTCTTTGGAAACCCTACCAATATTTCCCCCAAATTCTTCTTTCAGCATCACTGATCTCTCACTTCTTATAATACCAACTTCTCACTGCCAAGGAGCTTGCTTGGGATTCCAGAGGCCAGCACCAGTTTTGATTTTAAATTCACATACGTGGAATTGATAGCTCTTTGGCAACTCTGTAGCCTAATTGAACTTTCCATAGAGAGCATATTTTAAACCAAAATAATATTTATTAGGTAACTTCAAGGAATTAAAGAGGGAAATACAGGTGGTAATAATGGGAAAGGGATAGATTGTCACTTGGGTTGTAGTTTCTTTTGAAAATCTTCAGGTATCTTTTCTCATATGCAAGGGCATCGTCATATGGGTAAAGGCAAAGATAAAGAACTGTAAGTATAAAAGACCTAATACATGCCTTCCCTGGTTCAAACTCATATTAGTTCTCTAACCTTTTCCTAGCAACACTTCATTTGACTAGAAGTAGCAGGACTAGATATTGAAAAGAATCACTTTCAGAATAGACTTATTCCTATCTTATCCCTTCTTTCACTTTGGTTCCATAAAATTGCCTGTAAATTTTGCTGTGATTTTGCTTTATTTTTGTTTGTTTGGGTGTCACACCAAATAGTCCTCAGGGATTATTCCTGATTCTGTTCTATTAGGCTTGGGAAACCAAATAAGATGCTGCGGATCAAAACCAGATCAGCCACATGCAAGGCAAATAGCCTACCCGCTGTATTATCTCTCCAACCCCTATTTTGATGGGGTTTGGGGTTTTGGCTTTGGTTTAGTTTTACTGAATCATCATGAGGTACAGTTACTAAGCTTTCATGTTTGAGTTTCAGTCATACAATGATCAAACACCCATCCTTCCACCAGTGCACATTTTCTACCACCAATGTTCCCAGTATCCCTCCCCCTATCCTCTACGCGCCCCCCAAGACCCCCTGCATCTATGGCAGAAAATTTCCCTCTTACTCTCTCTCTGCTTTGGGGCATTATGGTTTTTAGTACAGATCCTGAGAGGCATCATGTTTGGGCCTTTATCTACTTTTGGAAAACATCTCCCATCCCATGCTATCCTTCTAACCATAATTGACTTAGTGATTCCTTCTCTATCCCAGCTGCCTTCCCCCTCAGTTCATGAGGCAGGCTTCCAACTGTGGAGCAATCTTCCTGGCTTGTGTCTCTACTGTCCTTGGGTGTTAGTCTCATACTGTTATTTTATACTCCACAAATGAGTGCAGTCCTCCTATGTCTGTTCCTCTCTTCCTGACGCATTTCACTTAGCATGATACTGTCCATGTCCTTCCACTTCTAAGCATATTTCAACTTCATCTTTCCTAACAGCTGCATAGTATTCCATTGTGTAGATGTACCAAAGTTTCTTTAACCAGTTGTCTGTTCTCGGGTACTTTGGTTGTTTCCAGATTCTGGCTACTGTGAACAGTGTTGCAATGAACATCCAGATGCAGATGTCATTTCTATTGTGCTCTTTTTCACCCTCGGGATATATTCCCAAAAGTGGTATTGCAGGGTCATATGAAGCTTAATTTCTAGTTTTTTGAGGAATGCTCATAATGTTTTCCAGAAAGGCTCAACCAGTCAACATTCCCACCAACAATGAAAGAGAGTCTCTTTCTCCCAACATCCGCATCAGCACTGGTCATTCTTGTTTTTTTTTTGATGTGTGCCAGTCTGTGTGGTGTAAGATGATATTTCATTGTTGTTTTGATTTGCATCTCCCTGATGATTGGTGATGTAGAGCATTTTTTCATATGCCTTTTGGCCATTTGTATTTATTTTTTGAAGAAGTTTCTGTTCATTTTTTCTTCGCATTTGTTGGTGGGGTTGGAGTTTTGTTTCTTATGCAGTTCTACTAATGTCTGGTATATCCTGGATATAAACCCCTTGCCTGATGGGTATTGAGTAAATAATTTTTCCCATTTTGTGTGTTCTCTCTGTATTTTTGTTTGATGGGTTTTTGATCCATAGCATTGGAATTAGGAAGAGGGAAGATGAGGACTGAATGGGGCAATAAAAATGAAGGGTTTAGAGAGGATGTTTCTGTGCACGAATATTTGCAAACCAGGAGTCTGAAAACCAGATAATTCCTCTTGCTAATCAATACAAATATAACACCTCCTATCCGTTGAACTCATTCATCCGGAAATCCTGCTGTATTTGTGTTTATGCTTCTTCTTATTAAAAGTGAGTCTCAGGAAATGAATGCAGCTGTCTCCACTAACCAAAAGCAGAGTATTTCTATGAAAGCTTATGCGCTTTTTAAAATAGCAAAACATAAAATAGCAATTGCCAATTTATAAGAACAATTTTTGAGCATTTTCAGGCCCTAAGGAAACATAAGATAACACGAAATTTAAACAAAAACTACCATATGGTCAAAATATGATATGACGGTGGCCCACCATCCCCTGCCCTGCCCCGGGACAAAGTACAAATCATTTGTGTGTGGTATGATTTCCCTTACTGGAACTAGGCAGATAGTGAGCATGTAGGGTGACTGAGAGGTGGAGGTGGTGGTGTGTTAAGCTCACAAACTGAGATGATGGGAAGTACTGGAAACTTTCGTATAAGAAACCAGGTATTAAGATCCTATCATTGTCCCTAAATCCAGGGCAGTGACTGAAATGTCCTTAGCACCTCCCCCTTTGCTTGTCTGCTTATTGTCACACATTTATTTTTTAGTCACAAAAGTCTTCATAGGATCTGAAAACATTCTGTAAGCTTGTCCTAAACCTACGCTCCCTTTAAAAACTATGTCAGACTTTTTTTTATAATCACTGTAACACCATGTGACTCAGCAAAACTCTCGGGTTCAGGGATTGGATAGTGTGGCAGGTTATACCCATTTGCTGTGCAACTGGCAGAACCAGGCTTGATCCCTAACAACATATATGGCTCCCCAAGCCCTGCCAGGAGTAATCCCTGATCACAGAATCAGGAGTAACCAGGAGCACTGTGAGCTGTGTCTCAAAAACAAACAAAAAGTAACATGTTTAGGAGCAGAGAAATGGCACAGGAGATAAGGCACTTGCCTTTCATGTGGTCAATCTCGTTTGATCTCCAGCACCACATTCAGCCTCCCATTGGGGCCTTCAGCGCTTATATTTGGGTTTTACATTAAAATTAACACCTTTAACAAGCTATTCTAGGCTGTTGTGATATCTTAGGGTACATCCTGCTAATGAGAACTAAATCAAAATAAAGCTCTAACGCTAGCAGCTACAGAGCTAAGTGGAGATGTGTTGCATAGTTCCATTTCCCAGGAAGCAGTTTGGCAGGAGCACACCTGTGGGCACACAGCCAAAAATCTAACACTGAACACTATTTTCTCTTTTGTTATAAAAGTGAACATCCTCTTCAGTTTGGTTTTGGTTAACAAAAACAGATATCAATATAGCTCTTCCCTAAGCCAGGTGGCATGACTCAGACTTTTGAAACATGGAAAACACTGATCTATTCATCAAACTTTCAGGTTCTCAAGGACTATTAACTAGAAATGGACCACATGTTGCAACACACACACACACACACACACTTTATTCTTTTTTTTTATACTTTATTTATTTTTAATTAGTGAGTCACCGTGAGGGTACAGTTACGGATTTATACATTTTTGTGCTCATGTTTCTCCCTTACAAAGTTTGATAACCCATCCCTTCACCAGTGCCCATTCTTTACCACCAGTAAACCCAACATCCCTCCCCCCCTCCCCAGTCCCGTCTCCCCCCACCCCACACTGCCACTGTGGCAGGGTATTCCCTTTTGTTCTCTCTCTCTGATTAGGTATTGTGGTTTGCAATAAAGGTGTTGAGTGGCCATTCTGTTCAGTCTCTAGCCTACCTTCTGCCCTGCATCACCCTTCCCCCGCATGACCTCCGACCACATTTTACTTGGTGTTGCATTCTCTGAGTTGCCCAGAATGAGAGACCAGCCTCCAAGCCATGGAGTCAACCTCCTGGTACTTATTTCTACTATTCTTGGGACACACACTTTATTCTCTGCCTGCACAAACCCCAAATCTTCACCTGAGAAAATAGCCCTGATGAGGAAAGACAATTGTGGACTGCTTAAAAATTAGCACTGTAGCACTGTTGTAGCACTATTGTCTCATTGTTCATCAATTTGCTTGAGCAGGCACCAGTAAAGTCTCCATTGTGAGACTTGTTGTTACTGTTTTAGGCATATCAAATATACCATGGGTAGCTTGCCAGGCTCTGCCATGCAGGCGGGATACTCTTGGTAGCTTGCCGGGCTCTCCAAGAGGGATGGAGGAATAGAACCCTGGTCGGCCTTGTACAAGGCAAATGCCCTACCCGCTGTGCTATTGCTCCAGTTAAAAATGATCTGATGTTATTATCTCTGTTTCTTTTGGAACTTACATGCTATTCATGACCATCTTCTCTCTGAAATGGGAATTAGACAATTTTATTCCCTAATCTCCCCTTTCATCTTAAATAGTATTACCCTTCTCTTCCCTTAACATCTGCTCTTTTCTCTTTCTGCTTTCTTTATTGTCCAACTCCCCTGTTAGTTGTTAGCACACAGCTATGGACTGGTGGCAAGTCTCAGTTCTCACATCAGAGCTTGTCTATTATACTTATTTCCAAGATAATTTGAGTGACACTGTTTGCCCTATCTTTTCAGCATGTGCACCGGCCTATGGTGGCCATATATTCATAATATTATTCTCCTGTGCCTTCCTCCACCCCCTCCACCTCCTTCTACATCTCCCCCTCCTCCTTCTTCTTTTTTAATTCATAGAAACAGAGGTTTGGTGTATTATGAAAATGAAACAGCAATAGTTCTGTCTTGGCTGCATATTAAAATCATGTGGGGAGCTTTAAAACTTACTGCTGCCTGAGTTCTACCCCTGGAGATTCTGCTAGAAATGACCAGTACTGTGGCCTGCATGTAAAATATGTTAAAAGCTTCCCTACTGGGACTTTCAGAGAGAAGGAACTTCTGCTTCATTGCCACTTACACATTCTATTCCCTTCTGGGTCTTTGGACCTAGACAAGGTCTGGTCTTATTTGCCACAGGAGATGGGCTTCATTTTTCTGCCAAAAAAAGCCATTAAGTTCATTTATAAACTTTCACATTGAGAGTCGTTTGGTAGAAGTTGGAACAGAAGAAGAGCATAAAAATAAAATTGGCCCAGCTCTCTGGGAGATTATGGTCACTTCCTTCTCTCCGCAAGCACTCGGCCCTACTTCTGACAGGGATAAGAATGATTGTTGGGGCCTGCCTTGGCACAGGGGCTTTCTGCGCATGCCCACTTGAGGGAAAAAGGCAAGCGGAACCACCTTCAGGTGAAGGAAAGGGAAAAAAAGTGGAAAGAGTTAAAGGAGCTTAAAGGGAATAAAACGAGATCTAGCGTGCCCCCCCCCCGATTTGTCTAATTTTATCTTCCCCACAACATTAAGAGATGGGTAGTATCATTCCCATCTTTCCCTCTGCCCTTTCTCATTGCTCTCCTAACTCCAATTCTCTATGGGCTCCATTTCAGATCCTACGCTGATACTTTGCACACTGATTAAGTTCTCATTTAGCATCATCTACAGAGTCTTAGAAAATTTTAGTGAATAGGAATTTAAAATTGTTTTCATCTTACCAATGTTTCTATAACACATATATTATGGTTTCAAAAAAAATCTCTGGCTTCTAAATGAACACCCCCATTTCTTCTAATATGAAATCATACACTGTGTTTATTTATATCTTTTCCAATCTGCTTACTTTAGTTCAGGCTAGATATGGCCAGAACTTGTCCTGGAAGCTGCAGGCAGAAGGCAGAAATTATGTGGGTCCTTTGCAGGGTACCACACACACACACACACACACACACACACACACACACACACACACACACACACACAAACTCAAACATACACACATACACTCAAACTGAGACAGTCAGGGCACACCCATAACATCATGTACATGTACATCTTTGGAGATGGGGGGCAGGGGAGGGGGGGAAGGGGAGGCAGATAGTACCTTGAGAACATCTCTGCTGATGTGGAAAGAGCATCAGACCACACAGATACTGACTGCTTGAGGCAGATACTGATTTTCTTATCAATGTTTTACTGAAAGGACATTAAAAAAAACAATGTCATTTAGGGGCTTGAGCGAAAATTCAGTGAACTGGCACTTGCTTTGCATGTGTCCAACCCAAATTCAATCCCCAGCACCCTGTATGGTTCCCTGGTCTCTGCCAGGAGTTATCCCTGAACATAGAGCCAGGAGTAAGCCCTGAACACCGGGTGTGACCCGAAAACCAAAATACAAACAAACAAAACAATTCCATTCACGGGCGGAGTGTATTTCATTTAAGACTCAAAACAGCCTTATGAGATAAATGATCTCTAATTTTACAGACTAAGTTCTCAGGAATTGGCCTTCATTCTCTTTTTGGTTTGGGGGGCTACACCCAGAGATGCTCAGGGCTCTGCACTAAGGGATCACTCTTAGAGGGGCTCCAGGACAGTATGCAGTGCCAGGGATCAAATCTGATTAATCGGGCACAAGATAAAACACTACTGTCTCTCCCTCCCTGGAACTGGCTTTCCTCCTGAAGCCAGCCTCACAACATAATACCTAGGACCCATGTGCAGATGCATCAACTTCCAAAGCCTTTTCTTCTTTTCACTCTATGATGCTGTCTCTAAGGAACTAGAGCTAGCCTGTCAGGATAATCTTTCCAAAGGATCAAATGACAATGCTCCTTGTTTATCTTTCTTCCTTTCCTTTTGTGTGTTCATTTTTTCTCCCTGGGCCCTCCATTTCACAATTGCCATAATCATGTACTTTCACTGACAGGAAATACAGTGAATAATCCCTGGCAGAAAGTAGTTTCTGAAAACACTAAAGTCAGAAAGTCACTGTCAATGGTAAATTCTGTCTATGACTCTTGCAGAAATTTCCTCTTCTAGGGAACACTAAGTAATATGTGATTGGAGATCCCACGCGGGGAGGGAGATGCGTGCTGAAAGTAGACGAGAGACTGAATAGGATGACCACTCAATACCCCTATTGCAAACCACAACGCCCAAAAGGAAATAGAGATATAAAATTGGAATGCCCCGCAAGAGGTGGGGTGGGGTGGGGTTGGGGGGATGGGATTGGGGGATGGGAGGGATACTGGGTTCGTTGGTGGTGGAGAATGGACACTGGTGGAGGGATGGACTCTCAAACATTGCATGAGGGAAAAACAAGCACGAAAATGTGTGAATCTGTAACTGTACCCTCACTGTGACTCACTAATTAAAAAATGACTAAATTTAAATTAAAAAAAAGAAAAGAAAAAAGAAGAAATTTCCTCTTCTAATACTTCTATTTCTAGTACCTCAAAGTACTATACTCTGCAGCTATATCCTTAGACAGATGCTCCTGAATTGGCTGAGTCTGCTAGGAAAGAGAACAGGGCCCACTTAGCAACTCCACCAGCATCCCTCAAACCCAGGACTCACAAGAACCAACCTGTTGGACCTAGAGAGTTTAGCAGATTGGGCTCTTGCCTTGCACATTGCCAACCTGGATTCAGTCTCCAGCACACTATACGATGCCCCACTGAGCACAGAGTCAGTCAATCCTGACACACTGCCGGATGTGGAAAGAGAGAGAGAGAGAGAGAGAGAGAGAGAGAGAGAGAGAGAGAGAGAGAGAGAGAAAGAAAAAAATCTTGCAAGTTCCTTCAGCCACAAAAGAATGGAAATAGGACTTATCAACAATCACCAGGACTTGTCACCAATCTGTCTGTGGCTTTAAATGAACATGTTCCAATCCTGCTAAGACAGAGTGTTTCTCCAAACTCCGATTTTTAACCAGACTTCAACCATCTGCCATCCGTGAGCCATAATCTCTTTGTCTTCCTCTTCATTGGTCCTCAGAAGCTTCTCCATCCACACTGCAGCTGTTCCCTCCATGTGTGGGTTGATTCTGTCACTCTGCCAGCTTAGCATACTTAGTTCCAATAGAATAAGAGGAAAATTATCTAAACCTCCTTATAACCTGCCAATAAACCCCAGATACCCTGTGGACCAAATACACAGAGGGTCGGGAATCAGAATATTTGCCAGGTCTAGCCTGCATCATACACAAATAAACATGGACATATGTACCCAAAACTCAATGCATAAAAATAAAATCCAAAGAGGACATAAATCTTTTTAAAGCCAAATCACCACACATGCCAACAAATTGTAAATGTTGAACAAAGTTCAGGAAACACTGATAGTCTCTGTGGGCTGGACAGCAGCTTAAATAAAACATTCATTCACATTCAAGTTAGGGAACCCTTCTAAATCATACAAAGCAAGGGAAAGTCTGTCTGTTACCTGCCATAGTCTTTTGTTCACCAAGCTACTTTTGCCATCATTAATCTCACAGACATATACTGAGTGTCTGTCATATGATGCTCAGTCTTCTTCTTGGTGCTGAGATAAAACAGGGTGGTACTTGTCCTCATTTACATAACATTCCATGAAGAAGCTATAGTAAAGTAATCATTTGTAATATATGTAAAAGTGTCTGGAAGTGCTACGTATGTAAAATGAAAACTTTTAAAACAAGATGAGCCAATAGAGAGCAGCGAGATGGAATGTAACAAGATAAAGTAGGATAAGCCCCTGAGGGAAAGGGTTTTTCTGAAGAAATTCCCTATCAGAATAGTTCCTGCAGTCACTGACTATAGAAAGAGGGGAACTGGGGGCCAGAGAGACTGTACAATGGGTAAGGCTCTTTCTTGCCTTTCATACAGCTGACCCAGGTTCTATTCCTCGGCATCCCATATAGTCCCCAGAGCTTACCAGGATTTACCCTTTAACACAGTGGGGTGTGGCCCAAAAGCCAAAAAAAATCAATAAAGAGGGGAATTGGAGATTTCACCCTAAATGTATCAACTTTATTAAGGTGATAAATTAATGGAGTTAACTAACTTAAGAGAGCCAGGTGCCAAGCAAAGAGCAAGAGGCAAAACATCCCAGAAAGAAAAATGAATATGTGCAAAACTCCCAGAGAGGAGTATACCTGTAGTAAAGTGAGAAGGATGTGTGCCAGGATAAAAAAAATTCTGTTTTATAGGGTGGCCATGATATATGATATTGGAGAAAGAACTAAGGACTAGAAAGCACTGGGTTCAGCTGAACATGGCAGGATATGGGTTTTATTCTGAGTGCCATGGGAAGCTATTGGCTTTAGGCAAAGCAATAACACAATCAAATTAGGTGCTTAAAGATTAACTTTGTTATCTGCAAATATGGAATGTCATTTATCCAGAATGATCTAGATAAAAAGTGATAATCACTTGGATTGGGGGAGAAACAATGAGAAGTGGGTGGAAAATGGGCACTGGTAAAAGGATGGGCACTCGATCATTGTATAACTGAAATGCAAGCACGAAAGTTTGTAAGTCTGTAACTGTACCTCATGGTGATTCACTAATAAAACATTTTTAAAAAATAGAGTCAGCAGGATTGCAATGAATTGATAAGGGAGAGAGGGGGACATGACTATTCCCAGCTTTTTTGCCATCCTAAACAAGTAGAAAAATGGTAGTATTGGTGACTGAGCTGGAGAAAAATGGGTAAAGCTGAGTTTAAGAATAAGTGTAGGCAAACCATAAGGTACATTGAAGACAAGGTAGGCAAAACCCTCCAGGATATTGAAGATAAAGGTATCTTCAAAGATGACACGGAACTAAGCAATCTAGTAAAAACAGAGATCAACAAATGGGACTACATTAAACTAAAAAGCTTCTGCACCGCAAAAGAAACAGCGACCAGAATACAAAGACTATCTACAGAATGGGAAAGGATATTTACACAATACCCATCATATAAGGGGTTGATATCAAGGGTATATAAAGCACTGGTTGAACTCTACAAGAAGAAAACATCCAACCCCATCAAAAAATGGGGCGAAGAAATGAACAGAAACTTTACCAAGGAAGAGATACGAATGGCCAAAAGACACATGAAAAAGTGCTCTACATCACTAATCGTCAGAGAGATGCAGATCAAAACAACCATGAGATACCACCTCACACCACAGAGGCTAGCACACATCCAAAAGAACAAAAGCAACCGCTGTTGGAGAGGATGTGGGGAGAAAGGGACCCTTCTACACTGCTGGTGGGAATGCCGGCTAGTTCAGCCCTTTTGGAAAACAGTATGGACGACTCTCAAAAAACTAGAGGTTGAGCTCCCATTTGACCCAGCAATACCACTGCTGGGAATATATCCCAGAAAAGCCAAAAAGTATAGTCGAAGTGACATATGCACTTATATGTTCACCGCAGCACTGTTTACAATAGCCAGAATCTGGAAAAAACCCGAGTGCCCTAGAACAGATGACTGGTTGAAGAAACTCTGGTACATATATACAATGGAATACTATGCAGCTGTTAGAAAAAATGAGGTCATGACGTTTGCATATAAGTGGATCTACATGGAAAGTATCATGCTAAGTGAAATGAGTCAGAAAGAGAGAGACAGACATAGAAAGATTGCACTCATCTGTGGAATATAGAATAATAGACTATAAGACGAACACCCAAGAATAGTAGAAATAAGTACCAGGAGGTTGTCACCATGGCTTGGAGGCTGTTCTCTCACTCTGGGCAACTCAGAGAAGGGAACAGCAAGTAAAATGTGGTTGTTGGTCATGTGGGGGAAAGATGATGCGGGCCAAATATAGACTAGAGACTGAACGCAATGGCCACTCAACACCTTTATTGCAAACCACAACACCTAACCAGAGAGAGAGAACAAAAGGGAATTCCCTGCCATAGTGGCAGGGTGGGGTGGGGGGAGACGGGACTGGGAAGGGGGGGTGGGATGTTGGGTTTACTGGTGGTGGAGAATGGGCACTGGTGAAGGGATGGGTTATCAAACTCTGTAAGGGAGAAACAGGAGCACAAAAATGTATAAATCTGTAACTGTACCCTCACGTTGACTCACTAATTAAAAATAAACTATAAAAAAAAAAAAAAGAAATCAAAGGGATGAAGTTTCCTTTAGTGAACAGAGTAAAATAGCAGAATTCTTGATGCCTACTAATATATTAAACCAACTTAAAAATCAATAAATTAACACAAAATAAAAAAAAAAAAAGAATAAGTGTAGGGTCTGGAGCAATAGCACAGCAGGTAGGGCATTTACCTTGCATGAGGCCGACCCAGGTTCGATTCCAAGCATCCCATATGGTCCCCTGAGCACCACCAGAAGTAATTTCTGAGTGCAGAGCCAGGAGTAACCCCTTTCGGGTCCGGGTGTGACCCAAAAAGGCAATCAATCAATCAATCAATCAATCATTAAATGAATAAATATAAGCCTGAAGGTTTTGTTTGCTTGTTTGTTTGTTTGTTCTGGCACAAGAAGCCCATTTAACATCAAAGTAGAACTATCAGTGAGGTGCCTGGATTTATTAACCTGCATATCAGGGAGCAATTACAGTGGAAGTTATGAATTTGAGACAAATGAGCATATTTATCTTTAATCTACAATGATTACATATTTGATCCAAGAGACCAAGAGGTAGTTTAGGGACCTGGAGCTCATGCTTTGCATGTGCAAAAACCCAAGTCCAATCCCTAGCTCTGGATGGCTTCCTGAGCACTGCAAGGAAGTGGGTCCAACCACCACTGGGTCCAAGAAATATCACATCACCTGGACAAGCACTGAATCATGCAGTTTGGTGGGCCAACTTCACCAGTAGTGACCCCATGATGCCCTGGGCAATGCTTAGGAGGCCCCTAAAATACTTTTTAAATAACAGAATAACAAAAGTCAAAAACTGACACCAGATTCAGCAAGTTGGAATCACTGGTGTACTTGAGTGAAAAGTGTAGTTTCAGTATAACTATGGGAGAAAATACTGAAGGGAATACACGACAGCAGTAAGGAACGAAAATATTTTTTTAGGAACTTTGAAATAAAAGAATAAAAAACAGGGGGCTGGAGCAATAGCACAGCGGGTAGGGCATTTGCCTTGCATGCGGCTGACCCGGGTTCGTATCCCAGTATCCCATATGGTCCCCCGAGCACAGCCAGGAGCAATTCCTGAGTGCATGAGCCAGGAGTAACCCCTGTGCATCGCCAGGTGTGACCTAAAAACCAAAAAAAAAAAAAAAAGAAAAGAATAAAAAACAATAAAAGAAGGCAAGAAGCTGCAAGAAGAGAGTTCAAGAGATGATGGTCATAACTCTTGTCTCTGAAAGTATTTGTCATGCATGACCCTTAAATACTTAGCTTAACCAATATTGGAAGGCACAGGGCAGAGATGTTTGTAGTTATCTGCATTTTCTTCTAAACCCAAGAGAAATGGCACCAAATATCTCTGGCCTGGTATTACTGAGGAATCAAAAGGCAATAAGTATTGCCATTATTATCATCATCATTATGATGGAAAGGCTTCCTATTGAGTACTAGGAAATAATATTTACACATTTAAATCCACTTTTGGAACTAGGTATTACTGAGCTAGAATCTATGGTATTTTCTGTTTCCCTGAGCACATTCAGGAGTGACCCTGAACACAGAGCCAGCAGCCGCCCTCCAGCACTGCCAGCTGTTAGCCCACCCTGCCTCCTCCAAAGAAGTTATTATTATCATCTTTCTTCTCTGTAGTTTGGCAAAATTAAGCAATTTTCCCAGGGGACAGAGAGTTGTGTAGCAGCATTAAGGCTTTAATCCAGGCATGTTTGTATTAAAAATTGTTTTCTTTCCACTTCTCTTTTCTAATGCATGAAAGACAGGCTTTTAATTTGCTAGCCTGAAAGTCTCACTCCCAAATAACCTGATTAGATGAAATACTCAATTTAAATGATCTCAAGGTTCCACTCAGGACTGTTTTTCTCGGATTCTGTGAGTTATTTACACATGAGAGTTTTCTTTTGTATTTCAAATTAATTCCACATTTCTCAGTAAGCATCTTAAATTTCAGTATTAGTGTAGCACTTTGATCCAGCTTATATTCTCTATTATAAGAGGAATAAATACTTATTAAAAAAAGATATTTGTTATTGAAAAGTTATTTAAAAATACATTTGTTATTGAGACTAACAAAATTTTAAAGAAAAACTATCTCAGACCTACAAACACCAAAATTTTTTTTTGTTAAAATTCCTTGTAAAGTATTTTTGTTAATGTAAAATGTTGTAAAATTTATTCTGTGGGTGGGAGAGATACAGTAGGTAAGGTAATTGCTTTGCACGTGGCGACCCAGCTCCAATCCCTGGGATCCCATGTGATATCCCAAGCCCACTAGGAGTGATCCATGAATGCAGAGCCAGGAGTAACCCCTGAACACCACCAAGGGTGGCCCACCCCCCAACCCAAATCAATATAGAAATGAAATGTATTTTGTTTTGAACAAAATGTACAATAGTATTATGTAACTATGCACAGTGATATCTTGTATTGATCATTAAATGCTTGCAGTTGTCCTGCTTTTTATCAGCATATATACTTTAACGTTAAATCATTATTTCATAGTGGGACTTCCCCTCTCTCCCTCCCAGCCTCAAAAAGACATAAAATGAAGTTGGAAACTTGGGAAAAGATAGAGCTCCTAAACCATTTTAGCTGTACTTTTACTTTTTTTTAACTCTTTTTTTCTTTTTTTTTGGCCACACCCAGTGGGTTCAGGGGCTGTTCCTGGAAATTTACTGAAGGAATGGAGTTTGGGTGGGGGTATGGTCCAAAACATCAGCATATGAACCATGCATGTGACTGGCCCATTGAGCTCTACCCAGACCCTAGTCCTAGCCATTATTATGGAAAATAATGGAAAAGAGAAAGTTTATGATTATAACGCTAACTAAATCAGTGCTAGAATTTCTTTCCCCATTTTCACCAAGGTTCTTTTTTTTGGTGAGGGCTGAGTCACCCAGGCTCAGAGACTGCTCCCAACTCAAGGGTCACTCCTGGTGATGCTCTCGGGACAATGTGGAGCCATTGATTGAATCCAGGCATCCTGCACACAAAATATGTGTTTAGCCAAGTTGAACTATCTCTCCGCCCATGGTTCTTTTTTTTTCTCCAATTTTTATTTAGGCTTAGGGATATATAATTCTGATAATAATAGAAATTCTGACTTACTGTGTTTTAACACCACACCTGCTATTGAGTGTCAAGGTCCCCTTCTAGCCCTGCACCTCACCCTCTTGGTAGACTCAGTTCTGTAAGCCCACTCTCAAATGCCATTGACCCATTGTTATTCTTTTATTATGTTTTATTATACTCCATATATGAGACATCATTTTATATTTGTCCCTTTTGGTCTAACTTCACTCAATATGGTTCTCTCTCTCTCTCTTACTCTTTCTCTCATTCCATCCAGGTTGCAGAAATTTTATGACTTCATTTTATAGTTGATTAGTATAAATTTCTAATTTATACACATACTAAAATTTATCATCTTATTTATTCCTGCGCTGTTGTATTATTTCCAGATCTTGGCTATTGTGAGTAGCACTGAAGCAAACATTGGAGTGCAAATCTTTTTGAAATAGGATATTGAGGCTCTTGGAATAGATTCCCAGAGTGGAACTACTAAGTCATATGGAAGCTCAAGCTTTTGGAGGTCTCCATACTATTTTCCCTAGAGGCTAACCAGATGTCAATCCCATTAACAGCAATTGAGGATTCCTTTTCCCCATACGTCTCCACAAGCACTAGTTATATCAACTCTTGAAGTACACCAATATCCCTGATGCAATATTCCTTATCTTGTTTTGATTTGCATTTCCTGATGAGGTTACTCAGAGCACTTTTTCATATGTCTATTGACCATCATGGTTCTTAAGATTATTTCATGACAAGTATAAACTTTGGGATCATCCTATTAATATATCCTGTTTTTATAAAAAAAAAAAACTTTAGATTTAGTACTTTCCCAGCTCTGTATTTTCCTAAACAGAACCTGTCCTAACCATTAAAACCAAGCATGTGATTTGTATTCTGAAGCCTAGGATTCTGTCGCAAGCACTGTACACTCACCTGAGCAACAAATCTAAGTTTCCACCAAATACCACTAGGCATGAATATTTAAAAATTAGTATTTGTGTCCAGAGATATGGTACAATAGATGGGAAATTTGGCTTACAGGGAGTCCATATAATCACCACCAAGAGCGATTCCTGAGCATAGAGCCAGGGGTAAGCCCTGAGCACCATTGGGTATCACCCCAAAACAAAACAGAAAAGATAAATATTTTTAAATAATACAAAAATTTTATTGCAAATGAATGCTTCTTATGAGTATCTATTAATGACTATACAGTATTGAACCATTTGTACAGAGGGCAATTGTTTAATATTCTAATGCTAAGTTGACCATAACTAATTGACACCTTTCACCTATGAGGATTATATAATACCATTTATTTTATTTTATTTCTTGTCTTCCTTCCCATGCCTTTGCTTATGCTGTAATGACCAAGGCAGCACCACATACTTTGGTCACAGTGCTGTGCAAGGGAGCACACTCGATTGTAGTGTCCCAGAGACTGAGTGGTTGTTGCATCAAGAATCACAAACAAATGTCCATTGCCAGGGAAAACGGGCCAGGAGGACTGGTCAATGAATGGTCAATGGTGTGGGAGATTAAGATGGTAGTTAGGATAGAGGAGGATCCATTATGACAATATTAGTTGGAAATGAACACTCTGGATAAGAACTAGGTATTGAAAACAGGTAAAAGGATATGATGATAACCCTTCAGCATCTTTATCACAGACCATAATGCCTAAAATGAGAGGGAAAAGGAAAAGAGAGAGAAGCGAGAGGTGCCTGCCATAGAGGCAGGCTGGAGTTGCGGTGGCTTGAAGGGGTAGGAGGGAAACGGGAAATTATACTGGTGGAGGGATGGGTGTTGGAACATTGTATGATTGAAACCCAACCATGAACAATTTTGAAATGCTCTCTCTCACAGTGATTCGATTTAAAAAAGGAAAAAGAAGGAATCACAAACAGCATTGCCTCTGGGATCCTACTAGGCCTGTGGTGGTGCAGGGGATCCAACTCACGACCTGCTGCCTGAAAAGCAGGTTCTCTACCATTGAATTACTCCAGGATCCCTATAACTAATTTTCATTCATTTATAGTCCAAACACTTTGTGGGGCTAAGTGAGTAGTGCATGGATTCTTAGCACCATGGATTCTGACTTCATTAAATCTATTTAAAAAACCTTAGTCCTTTTTTCCCATCTATTTGAAGGACTCACAGGATAAGAAGTAATTGTTAAGGCTGGAGTGATAGTACAGCGGGTAGGGCATTTGCCTTGCACATGGCCGACCTGAGTTTGATTCCCAGCATCCCATATGCTCCCCTGAGCACAGCCAGGAGTAATTCCTAAGTGCAAAGCCAGGAGTAACCCCTGTGCATCGCCGGGTGTGACTCAAAAAACAAAGAAAAAAAAAAGCAAATAAAAAATAAAAAAAAGTAAGTGGCCATGGATTTGAAGTATATATATATATATATATATATATATATATATATATATATATATATAAAGAAATAGTTGATGACAAAAGAAGCACAAAAACTTATCCTATATTTGACATGTGATGAAGTCAGTCTTTCACTGATGTACTCCTGTCGGTTCCCTTGTGTTTGAAATTGCATTCTCTATGTTAATGTTATAATGCTGACTGTAAAAGTCCCATTTGAGTCTGCTGTTTAATGGATAGAAAATAGTAGGCACAGTAACTTGCATACCAGCTGTTGACTAACAAAGCACAGACCTATGATTGAAGAGATCTATGGTCACTCACTGAAGAGTATTCTTTATGGACAATAAGAGCTGTGTCTAAGATAATGTTAGAAGCCCATTAAAGTCACCGAGATAATTCTCTTCCATTCTTTCCTACATGCTTTATTTTTCTCTGTGTCTTTCATTTTCTTTTGAGTTGTTTTACTTGTAGTATTAACCAAACAGATCCAAATCTGGCCTGAAGTTTTGTTAAACAATTTTGTTTTGTTAAACAATATGGGAATCAAACAATTAATGGATTATTTTTTCTTTTCTGTTTTTTTTTCTCCTAGAAAATCTATATTTTCTCTCATACTTTTTCTATTATTTTCTCTGTGCTTTTGAAAGTAAGAAATATAACCTTTGGATTTTGGTAGAAGTAAAATACTGGGAAATATAAAGGAAAGTGTCTTTATTTTAGGAGTGGACACATTCTCTTCCTTAATTCATAATTTTAAACAGTTTATAGCCACATGACTAACATCTATTCTGCATAAGAATATATTTGAGAAAGAGAGCAACTATTTGGGGAATAATGAATTTATGGTAGCAGTTGTTAGAACAACTGGCCTTCAGCCTGTCCAAACATTATCTCAGATTTATAACATTAAATTACTGTATCAGAATGAGCCTTAGGGGAGCTGAAACAACCAATTGACAAGCTGTTCGGTTCCCTGTGAAGACTGAGTTGGTCTCTCTCCTTCTGGTTCCAAAGCATTCAATACTGAGTCAAGTTTTAAAACCCCAGGGGAAATTACCTGCATATTATCATTTCATCATTCTTCATTATAAAAATAAAAATAAAACAAACACTAAAGTTATTTGCATGGAGCAAGACAATACCATTATTCTTATGCTTCTCTTTGGTGCTGTGGGCTCTTAACACCTCTGGGTAAGTTTCTATTTACCTGTTAACCTGACCTACTTGCCTGAGGTTATTGTTACTTCAAATAACCTCCAAAAAACTTGACAACAAGAGATGGGGGAGGCACAGAAAAAAAAAAAAACTGGAAGGAATAACTGTGATTATGTTCACTCCCTTCTTTTACAAGTAAGAAACTCAGACTTTGTCATCAGCACCACAATGGCATTTATGAACACTTAGCATTCTAGCTGCTTTGATGTATTTCAATCTCTATCAAGCTAGTTCAGTTTTTCCAAGAATATGCCAGACTTTTTTCTGACTGATTTATGCATATGAATTAATAGCTCTCAGAATAATGCATGAAGGAGATATTGTTATTATCCTTTCCAGAAAAACAAACATATAACTTTCCTGAGTCCACATAACTGGTTAAGAGAGCGCATATATGGCATGTCTAAATATTATTAGATTATCTAAGGTAACTAATAAGTTAATGTATCATTTGTGCTATGATAAAATTATAATAAACTATATGATAATTAATAGGATGCTACACAGTGAAACTTATAAAATCCATTTTCCCCAAAGGTTCTATGATCAAGTAATTCATTCAAATGTGTTACAATAAATCATCACCTGTTGAACAGCAGGAAAATAGAACTTGGCATAACTATGTTCATAAAACAGATGTTCTGATTTCACTAGGTATCAAATAAGAACACAAAGCTTGTATGTGGGGATGGGGTTCAAAAGTATCTATTGAATCACAACACGTTTCATTGTTAAAGTCAAAATAGTAGATGGATCATATGGATCTATGGACCATGTATATATTTTTTAATTTTATTGAATCACCATGAGATAGTTACAAGCTTTCATGTTTGGGTTACAATCACACAATGATCCAACACCCATCTTTCCACCAGTGCACATTCCCCCCCACCAGTGTACCCAGTACAACCCCCCTTTCCCACCCTCCCCCCATGGCAGACAATATTCCCCATATACTCTCTCTACTTTTGGGTATTATGGCTTGCAACACAGACACTGAAAGGTCATCATGTTTTGTCCATTATCTACTTTTAGAACATATTTTTATAATGAAAATCTAGGCGGCTGGAGTGATGGCACAGATGATAGGATGCCTTGCACATGGCAGACCCGGGTTCTATCCCCAGCATCCCACATGGTTCCCTGAGCATTCAGAAGTGATTCCTGAGTGTATGAGCCAGGAGTAACCCCTGTGCATTGCCGGGTGTGACCCAAAAAGAAAAAAAATACCTAAAGTCTAGACTAATGAATAGCCTTTGAACATGAGCTAATGACTAGATAAAATATGAGCTAATGACTAGATAAAGCATCTAAATAGGGGTAATTCTAGAAAAGGTTTTCCTAGTCATTATGTGTGTTTAATGTGTGTAAATAGTCTGTGTATTTGGTGTGTGTGCGTATAATATGTAAAATGCTTCTTATGTTTCATTCCTACTTGAATATTTGTACAATATTATAAACTGCCTATATTTAAAACTGTCGGTATGGGGCTGGAGCAATAGCACAGCGGGTAGGGCATTTGTCTTGCACGCGGTCGACCTGGGTTCAACTCCCAGCATCCCATATAGTCCCTCAAGCACCGCCAGGAGTCATTCCTAAGTGCATAAGCCAGGAATAACCCCTATGCATCGCTAGGTGTGACCCACAAAACAAAAAAGACAAACAAACAAAACTGTTGGTAAAACCCATAAAATATTTAAGTTGGAGTGAGAGCAGTGCACCAAATATACTTTCATAAGTCAGTGTGTTACCAGTCTACTTCTGCTGATAAGAAGTCTACCCCCTACACCCATTTTCTTCATGCCAGGAGTGCCTCCTTCCTTCTTCTGTGTCATAAAGTGTATAAAAATATATTCTGACGGGCTGGACAGATAGAATAATGAGTAAGGTGCTTGCCTTGCATGCAACTGATCTTGGTTTGATCCCCTGCATCACATATAGTCCCCCAAGCACTGCCAGGAGTGATCCTTGAGCACAGAGCCAGGAATTAGTCCTGAACACAGCCTTGATGTGGCCCCCAAACCAAAGGAAATAAAGTATACCCAAGACAACTTTCAGAAAGCTGCCCGTTGGCCTCTTCTTTATTAAGAAGGTTCTTTCATAATCTCCACCACACTGGCCTCGGTGGAGTGTGCTCAGTGAAGCAGGGTTACAAAGCAATTGAAACCCAATTGGATTGGGCCTCTATCAGCAGCTGGTTACTTGAAATTACAAACTGGAATCTTTGGAATGAAACTTGTCATGCCCAGCAAAGCTGCTGACAGCCTGTCACATCTGGGAATTCTTGGAGGAATTGAACTCACCTGACAGATGGACTCAGAAAAAAACAAACAACTTGGAAACTGCTCCCCCAAACCTCCTGAGCCCTATGGTTCTATGAATGCTGGTGGCAGAGGGCCATCTGTCTCATTAGGTCTTAGTGGAAGGGTGTTCCTGCTGTAGGGGACCATTTCTTAAGAGTATGAGATACTAGGCTAAATATTATGGTTTTGAGAAATGAAAGGCTTTCTAATTCTTCCTATTGCCTCCTTTATTTCAGATCTTACTCATTTTTATTAGGCTTTAGGAGTTATGGTAGCCATGCACAATCTGAATTTGCTCTTACCTGCTCTTTCATATTGACAAATATAATTATGAAGAAACCTGGATGATGTCATCTCAGTCTTAATACAAGCTCAGTGCTTCTTTTCTAAAGGGTGACTTAAAATAAAATCACTGATTTTCATTTTAATGAATTTGAAATTTCCACAGTGTCTGTAACAAACATGCTAAGTTTTCCTTCATTCAGAAGTCTTAAAGGCCTGCTGAGTGGTACATAAATGTTTAACTTTTCCCCACAGCTAAATTTATCTATATTTAACTGCTAACATTATCCATTGTTTCTTACTGTAAACCACTATGTTGAGGGAAAAAATGCTTCAATAACACTTTCCTTATAATCTGTATAAGGATGATATATGTAAAAAAAAACTATTACTTTTTAAATTTACAGAAATGCTTTCATGATCTAGTTTTTAATACTTTATTTTTTTTTGTTTAAGCTTTCAAGTTGTGAAAATTTGAGCAGTCTCACATACCTGTAATTCCTTATCTATGGGGGAAATTCTATGTAGAATCATGGTTTTGTTAAAATTTAATGAGTTGGCTAAACATGGATAAAGAAAAAATCATTTAAAGGCTGGCACAGTACAGAAAGATAGATAAACACACACACACACACACACACACACACATACACACACACACAGAAGTTAAAATCCTTTAAACAGGTCTTTACATTAGTGTGTCTGGTACTCTAAAGACTCCTATTTAATATTTTTGGAAGGAAGGGGAGATGTTGGAAAGAGAAGGAGATGTTGAAAATAGAACCAGACATGCAACTTATATATAGAGATATATAGAGAGAGACTCGGTGTTAGAAAGCTTCTTAAATGTTCCTATGCATCTCTCCATACTTAACTTTTAAGTTGAGGGATGTTTTGCTGCAATGGACCAATAAGGAAGAGGTTAAGAGAAAAAGAAACAACTCTACTGATGTCCAGAAATAAATACCACAGTGACAGGCTTAAAGACATGTGCTTGACTGAAAATAATTACATTCTACTTTGTTCCCCTGTTACCAAAATTAAGTGCAGGAGCTTTATAATTGCTAGCTCAAAATAGACATGTTTTCTTACCATTCTACCATGCCTATTTTGGGGTGTGTGTGGAGGGGAGGGATGACTTTCTTTAGCAGCTTGCTTTACTATACCCTGGTTCTACTTCTGGGCATCTAGGTAATTCTCTATTTGAAAACATAAAATCCAATGTATCCTATGGTAAATAATAAAATTTGTTTGAGTATTCTAACAGATCAGAAGGTGCCCTTGCTCAAGCAGTAAAAGGGAATTTAAGACTACATGTTAATCCCCTTTCTTTGAAACCAGTTCTGTTGTTTTGTGTTTCCCTTAACTGTTAGATAATGGTCTTCTGGGAAAAAAAGAGTAAGTAAGATCTGAAATTTAGAGAACAAAAGGAAGAGCAATTATTATATTAATCTTTTCTTTTCCTGAGCTTTCTCAGGGATCATTCCTGGAGGGACTCAGGAGACCATATGTGGTACTGGGGTTGAATCAAGATCATCCACATGCACTGGGAATGTCTGGTGAATCACCCAGCAAAGAGGGCAAGAAGGCCTTCAACCATTTCACATTGGAGACTGTGAATCTGTTTCTTCTTTTTCCGTTTTGGGGATATCTGCTGGAAAATAGAACTCAGGGCCTCAAACATACAAGATGTGCTCACTGCTTCCCCCACACACACCCTTTTTTCTTATCTGTGTGTACTAGTTATTTTTATAGTGATAGCACTGTAGCACTGTGGTCACATTGTTCATCAATTTGCTCAAGTAGGCACCATTAACGCCTTCATTGAGAGACCTGTTGTTACTGCTTTTGACAAATTGAATACGCTGCAAGTAGCTTGCCAGACTCTGCAGTGTAGGCAGGATACTCTTGGTAGCTTGCTGGGCTATCCAAGAGGGACAGAGGAATTGAACCCGGATCAGCCGCGTGCAAGGCAAATGCCCTTCCTGCTGTGCTGTCATTCTAGCCCAGTGATATTCTAGGAAAAGGAGACTAAAATTTGTTGGGAACCACTGGTGTCAAGTATGGTTGTGACCATTTTAATCCATTTTCTTTTAATTTATTATTCATCACAACATTGATAAAGTTTTTTTAGGAATTATAATGTTCTAAGAGGATAATTAAATTCAAAAAAAAGAAAAATAAGATATCTGATATTCTAAATAGGTACTAATAGTTTATGATGGCTTCCCTTACTTACTCTCTGGGAATATTTCTCAGATTCTGCAGTGTATTTGTAATTCCTGAAAGGTATGCTTGACCATTCCTGCAGGACTAAGAAGTATATACTTTCTTGGTTCAAGTTTCCTGGTCAGCTTGTTTAATATAAGTCCTGCCATGTGGCTCATATTACCATGGTGTGGTACACACACATAGACTGAGCTTCTTATTGCTACAAGAGGTTAACTGAATGTGTAGAAAACCACCCTTAATTTTTACTCTCCAGAAGGGTCAATTTGATAAAGGTTCTGTTAATCTTAGGTTCTCTGTGTACACAAAATTGATCTGTAGCCTCAAAATCTTACCCAATCCTTCCCTTTCTCCACCTTTCAGTATATCCCCAGAGCCCTGATGAATATCCAAAGGCATTTGAACAAAGAGCTCATTCTTTTTTCGCTGCCCAATGTGCAGAGTTTTCCAGGGAAGAGACATTACTTATCTGGTTTCACTGTAGGGCAGAACTCTGTTTGAATCCTACTCCCTCCCACTCCTACCCCCACTCCACCCCCCTCCATTGGAAGGGCAGCCGTGAACTCTTTCACTCAAAAAGGAAGGAAGCAAGCTTTAGATAACCATCACCTTCTCCCAGTCATCCTGTCTTCCCTGTTTCTGTCAAGAGCAGGTCAATGCTGCCAGCACAGAGGCTGAAAAACACAGAGTCATCTTTGATACCTGCCTATGCCTTGTCTAGCCAAAGGGAAACACACCTTGTGATCCTCCATCACAGAGCCACCTCCTAATCTTGACCCTTGTTGTTTGATCTCAAAACCGCTGCAACAAGACTGAGTCTGGCCCTCCCTCTAATCCCCTCTGAGGTTTATCCTCCTCTTCTAGCATTTGCTATTAGTGAAGTAGCTTAGAAAGGATGGGAGCAAACCTTTGATTCTATAAGACTCTGAGATCCAATCTTGACTTTGTCATTTACCAGATAAACACTCCTTCTAGAATTTGTGTGAGGATGAACAATATGAAATATACATTATGCTTAGTCCAAGGCTTAATATGTACTGAGTTGCGTCCAAATTCCTTAATACTGAAGATCTTGTACAGTTTAGCCTCGATTTTTCTTTATAAGTCACCTTCCCTTTATTGAATGCTCCAGAGAAGTCCACTATTTTCACATAATGCTTTTTTTGTACTTTGCAATTTATTTATTTTTTTAAGTTGTTCACAAAATTTATTACATTCAATATCCTAGCACCAATCCCACCACCATTATACCTTCCCATCACCAGTATTTCAGATTTTCCAGCCACCACCCAAGTCTGCCCCAAAGGCAGATCCTAAATAATTTACTTTGTATGGCTTGTTATGAACAATCTGCTAAAAATGATCCAAAAAAGTTTCTTAGAGGAAAGTGTATGAAGATTTTATAGTTCACTCTGAAGACATTATGCTTTTGTATAAGAGATTACTAACATGTTACAGGTTGGGCCTTGTGTGCTAATTATTTTTTATCAAAATTGATTGCCTTCTACTTTACACCCCATCAAATGTGGTGTGCTACTCTTAGTACATCAGTGGCATGGAGTATGAGATGTTGTTCCTGGAATTCTAAAATTTTAAATAGGGTGATAGAACTGGAGTTAAATTTTTAACTGGATGGTGACTTTGGGGTCTTGGAGGCATCTCTGCAGCTTCTGACTCTCTTCCAAGATTTATTTGTGAGTGTCTTGATTATGGTCGTTAATGAGCTTATATGGTACCAGAGGCAGTTCATGGGCATGACTGCCAGGCTCCCAGAAGAGCAGGGAGATGCAGGGGAGGTCACCCATTCCTGACTCTGAGATCCTGGAGATTTCAGTCACAAATCCCACATACCTGGGTTTTTCAGCAGATTCATTCTCATGCGTTTACATAATGTTTTTAATATTTACTTTCCTCATCATTTTCTTCTTCTGTGCCTACCTACTACAAAATTTCCTTATTGAAATTCCAACAACTCCACCAATTCTACATCAAGGTTTGTCCTGCTCTACAAAGTCTTTGTTACTATAGCCAAATTGGCCTTTATCTGGTTAGCCAGATATTTTTTCCCTAGGGGGAATTTTGTGGCCTTTTTCACAGTTTTCTAATCTTGATTGTTGGAATCCCTTATTTGCCCCTCAAATGCTTTTACCTCTGCTATGTGGACATAGACTAGGGAACATAAGACATTGAACAATTAAACAATCCTGAGACACATAGACAGGAAAGAATTCCTCTGCCTCAGAGAGAAATGCCTTTCTTCAACAGCTATTCTGAAAAAGCTAATAATCCCATATTGAATCCAGGACCTTCCACATATATGTGCTCTACACAGAATTACATCCCTGGGACCACAAAGAGAATTTTCTTTTCAGCATATAAGAGCAAATTAATTTTATAATTATGGGGAGAGGCAGATAGATAGTACAGAGGGTAGGGTGCTTGTCTTGCACACAGCTGGTTCAGGTTTAATCCCTTTACCCCATATGGTCCCCTGAGCCTCCTAGGAGTGATCCCTGAGTACAGAGCCAAGGTTGATCCTGGTATAGCCAAGGTTGATCCTGGTATGGCCCAAAAAAGAGAAGAAGGGAGGAAGGAAGGGAGGGAGGGAGGGAGGGAGGGAGGGAGGGAGGGAGGGAGGGAGGGAAAGAAGGAAGGAAGGAAGGAAGGAAGGAAGGAAGGAAGGAAGGAAGGAAGGAAGGAAGGAAGGAAGGAAGGAAGGAAGGAAGGAAGGGAGGGAGGGAGGAAAGGAAGGAAGGAAGGAAGGAAGGAAGGAAGGAAGGAAGGAAGGAAGGAAGGAAGGAAGGAAGGAAGGAAGGAAGGAAGGAAGGAAGGAAGGAAGGAAGGAAGGAAGGAAGGAAAGGAGGGTGGGAGGAAAGGAGGGTGGGAGGAAAGGAGGGAGGGAGTCTGCAAGGGAAAGTACTGAAACATTAACCATGGTTATTTCAAGTTGGTTGAATTAAAGGAGAGAGCTTGTTGTAGCTCAGCATCACTGTCTTATAAAAAAAAAAATTTTTTAACTCTGATTCCCATTGCAAAGGGTTTGACCTTCACAGTTAACAGTGAAGGTTGGGCATCTACCTTTCACCTGTTCAATAAGAGGAAACAGAACTGTTAGTAATGGCCCAAGGATAGAGGGATTGTTTGGCATTAGAGAGAAACAAAAGAGCTGATAGACTGCTTTTTCTTTGAATGAATTCCATCTGAACTTGAGAGAATGGAAAACTTTTCAAAATAAGGCTTATTGTATGCTGGTATAATTTGACCTCCATGGGCCCAGGACTTTCCCCATTTGCCAAATGTCATGATCTTCTTTTGTCAGGTCAGAAAAAGCAGTTTCATGGGAGAACTGCCTTCCTCCCACCAGCTTTATTTTTAACTTGCCAAGCCAGTTAAGGGGAAACCTAACCAGGGTTGCTTTTTGTTTCCCTTTTATTTCCATTCTTGTCTCATGACAAAAGAGACTCTTTATTCTTTGCAAGTTGGGGGAAGGGAGAGAAGGGAAGAAAAAGGCAACATCTCCAAGTCAGCATTTCAGCATTGTGTAAATAAACAAGGGATTTTTCTCTGCTGTTGGACTGACAGCCTGACTCTTTGGACAAGGATGGGGAAACAGTCCTAGAAAATGTAAAAACTTAAAGGCACAGATAATCTGGGGGGTGTTCGACTTCTCCTAGATGGTCTTCTCCTAGATGACTTTCTCTATTATTGGCCTTTGGTTAAGACAATAATAATTATGCTGAAATATAACCTGCCTTTCCTTTTTTTTTTAACATTTTTCTTTTTTTTTTGTAAAAAAGTTTACAAATATTTTTACTCCAATATACACAGAGTTCAGAATTATCTCCTCACACCCCAGAATGTTTTGGCATCAGTTCAGCATGTTCTTCAAACCAGGTGTGTGCACATGTGCACAAAGCATCCAGGAGGTTTTCTTATTTACCTTCTTTCACGCTAGGAACCAAAATCAGGGGCTACAGGAGGGGGGGTTGGAGAAGGGATGCGAGGGAGCACACCCAGCAGTGCTCAGAGCTTGCTCCTGACTCTGCTCTCAGGGATCACTCCTGGCAGGACTTGGGACATCATAAATGGTACCAGGGAATGAACCTGAGTCTGCTGCATGCAAAGATTCTTGCCTTACCATCTGTGTTATCTCTCTGGCCTAGGAACTAATTTTTCATACTATTTTTAATGACCATATGGGAACATTCTTAACCTGCAGATCTGCCTAGGAAGTGAATCCTAATGCTTTAGATCTGAGTGCTCCTGGAATATAGCACTGGAATGTAGTGCTATCTTACCCTGGAACTACATGTGTCTATTAGATGAAAACAAGGATCACTCTCTGAGTGGAAAATAATTCAGGGACATGTAGGTTCCTTCCAAACACTGAACATGTGTTATGGACCAGCCCTGCCCTCCCTATGCCATCTGGTCCAGCTGGGACAATAGAAAAATTATTATGACACTTGCTAAAGATGGTGAAGGGGACCAGAGAGATAGTACAACACGAAAGGCACTTGACTTGCATGTGGCTGACCCGGGTTCAATCCCCAGCATTTCATATGGTCCCCTGAGCACTGCCAGGCGTAATCCTTGAATGCAGAGTGAGTAGTAATTCCTGAGCATCGCTGTGTGTAGCCCCAACACAAAGCAAAAAAATTAAAAAGATGGTAAGGAAGCTTTTATTTAAAGGATTTCTACAATGAAATTGCAGTCAGAGAGATCAAGTTTAATTCTTAATAAACCAATGAAAAGTGGGGATTTATAGTTAAGGAATAAAGGAAGAGGGGCAAGTGAATGGAAAATTACAAAAAGAGTAGTGATTCTTGCTAAACTGAACTAACAGATTCTTGTTGAAAGCATGCTAGAGGTGATCAGATATCATTTGGGGGAAGTGAAGAACAAGGAATCTGAACAAATGACCCAAAAATGATTAAAGGTGGACAGATAAGAAGAGTGGATAATTTTCAGTAAACTTAAGAGAATTTTTGCTAAAACTGGGTAATACAAAATAAACATAACAGTCAAATGTGGGACCCTGGTAGAGAAGAGATTTTTAGAGGAACCTAACTAAACTTCAGTCAACGAGAGGGTCTACACCAAATACCATTATTGTGCAAGTCACAGTTGAATTCAAGATAAAAATTTCATTCTGCAACACTCACTTAGTACCTATAATTAACCAAGCATTCTACTGAGTAATGGGGATGTGGAAATGGAAAGAGCACCCTGGTTTGTCAAGAGATCAGAGATATTGGAGGAGGCATCAAGCAAACAGGAGATGGTACCCTCACACCAGGCTGACTTGTTTCCAGGGTACCTCTGCCTGTCCTGGCTGCACAGCCTTCCACATGGCATTCTGACTGCTCCACCTCAAGGCCATTGGCTAGGAAATGCCAATGACAGCTGGAACTAGATGATAGAGATTTGTGGGATCGGCTAAAGCCTAGTTTATGAAATGCTTGCACAGTAAATGACACATTATAAATACCCAATAAATGGCCATTGTAGTACTATTAAGTAGCATAATAGTCATATTGCCATCATTGATGTCGGCAATGTTTATGCTTAGCTACACTGGCAATAATAGCAGTGCTGGGAGAGAGGTAAATTTACGCAGTAGAGAGGAAGTGAAGGAAATACACACCTAACCCAGATGAAGGATGACTAGAATCAACATGAATTTACAGGAGTTGAAACTTTAATTGTGCATAAGGATAGGGGCTTCGAAGCAGACAGAGCTTCAGGGTCAAGGCACACCAGCAGGGAGACAAAAGTTATTGCTATTCCCAGCTGAAATTTCTCCCCAAAATTAGAAGATAAGGAGCTTAGCCTCTGCCCATCTTTTGCCTCATCACAAAATCCATAGGACTACTTCTTCCTATTCTGTGTATTTGTTTCCTTATGATTATAGTGTCTCCCAAAGTGGGAAAAATAGTCCCCAAGGCATGCGAAGACTATGAGGGTATGAGAGTTTGTAGCCATGAGTGCAATTATCCAGTTTTCTGGGAGAGAAAGACATGGTAAGGAGAGTGCCGTTCTTTCTCTTGATTTCCTTGAACAGCTTTGAAAGCTACAGTGTCTCAATAAATATTCCTGGTGGGGGGGGGCGGGAATGTGCCTATCAAGGAGGCAGACAGGGGCTAAGAGTGAGGGTTTGGAGGGAACCTGAGGACACTGGCTAAGGGAAGTTGACACAGGTAGTGCGATTGATACTAGAGCACTGCACTGTAAGAACGAAATTTGAGTCTATGAATACATTTGTAAATCATGGTGCCTTTAAAAAAAGGTAGATTTTCACGGGGGTGGATGAGTCTTTTTTCTTTTCTTTCTGAAAAGGGGACAGTAGGCCAAATAGTTTTGGGAATCTCTGCTTTAGACTACAAAAGATTAGTCAGTCTTGGATCCAGAGATCCCTTGGTTGAATTCCTGACCTATAATTAGCAATTTTTTTTTATTGTGACATGACTTATCTGCTAAGTAGTAATAATATTAAACAAAAAAAATTATCCAAAGCTCATGGTCACCAAATGAATTCATTTGTATCTCTCTCATATCAGAGCTCTCACTAACCTTGAACATATGCAGCGTTCAAAGGATTAATATTAAAATTAGAACAGTAAAACCAGGGAAAATTTACAAGCACAATCTATTTTTAATATATTGCTTGTAACTTTTCCAAGGAAAGTATTAGGGTCAAATGTTACTAGTAATTAGTACAGGCAAACAGAGGGGGCATAAGAATTGATCTTGCTCAAAGCTCATCTGGCACCAGGTGTAAATGCAATTTTCTTTTTCATTTTCCATTGCTGTTTTTGTACAATCAGTTTTGAAAGTGCCACTCCTCTGCTAAGTAACTGGGTGAGAGAACAATGGTAGTCAATCACAGGTAGCCCAATGAACACTGGGCTGTCTTAACAGTGGACAGTCCTCCTGGCCCTTATTTCTAGTCATTGGATATTGGGTTCATGTTGTTTTTTCTCTCTTTTATATCCCACAAATGAGTGCAGTCATTCTATGTCTGCCCCTCTCTTTCTGACTTATTTCACTTAGCATGATACTCTCCATAACCAGCCACTTATAAACAAATTTCATGACTTCATCTTTCCTAACAGCTGCATAGTATCCCATTGTGTAGATGTACCAAAGTTTCTTTAACCTGTCATTTCTCAAGCACTTGGGTTTTTTCCAGGTTCTGGCTATTGTGAACAGTGCTGCAATGAACATTCAGGTGCAGATGTCATTTATACTGTGTTTTTTTCCACCCTCAGCATATATTCCCAGAAGTGATATTGCAGGGTCTTATGGAAGCTCAGTTTCTAGTTTTTTAATGAATGCCCATATTGTTTTTCAAAGAGGCTGAACCAGTCAGCATCACCACCAACAATGAAAGAGAGTCCCTTTCTCCCCCCCTACATCAGTGCCAGAACTGGTTGTTCTTGTTCTTTTGAATGTGTGCCAGTCTCTGTGGTGTGAGATGATATCACATTGTTGTTTTGATTTTCATCTCCCTGATGATTAGTGATGTAGAGCATTTTTTTCATATGCCTTTTGGCCATTTGTATTTCTTTTTTGAGGAAGTTTCTCTTCATTTCTTCTCCTCATTTTTTGATGGGGTTGGAGGTTTTTTTCTTGTGCAGTTCTACTAACGTTTGGTATAACCTGGATATTAACCACTTACCTGATGTGTATTGGGTAAATAATTTTTCCCGTTCCATGGGTTCTCTCTATATTTTGGTTTGATGGGTTTTCGATCCATAGCATTGAAGTTAGGAAAAAGAAAGATGAGAATTGAAAAGACAATAAAAATGAAGGGTTTCATAAAAAAATGGGGAGAAGAAATGAACAGAAGTTTCCTCAAAAAAGAAATACAAATGGCCAAAAAGCACATGAAAAATGCTCCATATCGCTAGTCATCATGGATATGCAAATCAAAACAACAATGAGATATCATCTCACACCACAGAGACTGGTACACATTCAAAAGAATAAAACCAACCAGTGCTGGCATGGATGTGGGGGAAAAGGAATGCTCTTTCACTGTTGGTGGGAATGCCGACTGGTCCAGCCTTGCTGGAAAACAATATGGACAGTCCTTCAAAAACTAGAAATTGAGCTTCCATATGACCCCGCAATACCACTTCTGGGAATATATCCTGAGGATGCAAAAGAGCACAGTATAAATGACATCTGTACCTGTATATTCATTGCAGCACTGTTCACAATAGCCAAAATCTGGAAACAACCCTAGTACCCTAAAACAGATGACTGTTTAAAGAAACTTTGGTACATCTACACCATGGAATACTATGCAGCTGTTAGGGGAGATGAAGTCATGAAATTTGCTTATAAATAGATAAACATGGAGAGTATCATGCTAAGTGAAATGAGTCAGAAAGAAAGGGACAGACATAGAGGGACTGCACTCATTTGTGGAGTGTGGGGTAGCATCACATGAGGCTGACACCAAGGACGGTAGATACAAGGGCCAGGGGGATTGCTCCATAGCTGGAAGACTGCTTCATGAGTGGAGGGGAGTAGGCAGATGGAATAGAGAAGGGATCACTAAGAAAATGATGGCTGGAGGAGCCAGTTGGGATGGGAGATGCATGCCAAAAGTAGATAATGGACCAAACATGATGACCTCTCAGTGTCTGTGTTGCAAGCTATAATGCCCAAAAATAGAGAGAGTCTTGGGAATATTGTCTGCCTTAGAGGCAGGGCAAGGGTGGGAAAGGGAAGTATACCTGGGATATTAGTGGTGGGGAATGTGCACTGGTGGAGGGATGATCATTGTGAGATTGTAACCCAAACATGAAAGCTTGTAACGATCTCTTGTAACAAAAAAATAAATGGTCTATGGCCATGCTGGGGGAAAAGGCAGCTCAGATAGAGAAGGCAACACCAAGTAAAAGAATGTTGGGAGGAACCATTCTGGTTGAAAGATGCGTGCCAAAAGTAGACTATAGACTAAACACGATGGCCGCTCAATACCTCTATTGCAAACCACAACACCCCAAAAAAGAGAGAACAAAAGGGAATTTCCCACCTCTGAGGCAGGGTGGGGTGGTGGGGAATGGCATGGGAGTAGTGGGGAGGGATGCTGGAAACATTGGTAAGAGAGAATGGGCACTGGTGGAGGGATGAGTAAACAATCATTGTATGACTGTAATGCAAACACGAAAGTGTTTAAGTTTGTAATTGTACCCCATAGTGATTCACTTTTTTAAAAAAAAATGAAGGGTTTAGAGAGGATGTTTCTGTTCATAGATATTTGCAGACCAGGAGTCTGAAAACCAGACTCTTTCTCTTGCTAATCAATACAAATATAACACCTCCTGTCAGTTGAACTCATTCATACAGACATTCTGCTGTATTTGTGTTTATGCTTTTTCTTTTTAAAAGTGAGCCTTAGGGGTATTAGGTAAATATTCTTTCCCATTCCATGGGCTCTCTGTATTTTGGTCACTGTTTTCTTTGAGATGCAGAAGCTTCTTAGTTTAATGTAGTCCCATTTGTTTATGTTTGTTTTGACTTGCTTGATCAGTGGTGTTTCATCCTTAAAGATGCTTTTAGCTTCATGTCATGGAGGACTCTGCAGACATTTTTCTCTATGTACCTTATGGATTTATGTCTGATATTGAAATCTTTAATCAACTTTAATCTAACTTTTGTGTCTGGCATTAGACAGAGGTCAGAGTTCATTTTTTTGCAGGTAGATATCCAGTTTTCCAGCACCATTGTTGAAGAGGCTTTCTTTGATCCACTTCACATTTCTTGCTCTTTTATCAAATATTAAGTAATCATATATTTGGGAGTCTGTGACAGAATATTCAACTCTGTTCCATTGGTCTGCGGTCTGTTTCTAATCCAATACCATGTTGTTTTAATTACTACTGCTTCGTAATACAATTTGAAGTTGGGTAAGGTGATGCCATGCATATTCTTTTTCCCAAGGATTGACTTAGGTATTTGTGGAGGTTTATTGTTCCATATGAATTTCAGGATTGCTTTGTCTATTTCTTTGAAGAATGTCATGGGTATCCTGATAGGGACATCATTAAATCTACATAGTGCTTTGGGGAGTATTGCCATTTGGTAATGTTAATCCTCCCTATCCATGAGTGGGAAATGTGTCTCTATTTCCCAGTGTTCTCTTTTATTTCTTGAAATAGTGTTTTGAAAGCTTTTTTGTACAGGTCCTTTACCTTTTCAGTTAAGCTGATTCTGAGTTATTTGATTTTCTGAAGCACTATTGTGAATGGGATTTTAAAAAATATTTCTTTCTCTCTTTCATTATTTGTACATAGGAAAGCCATGGACTTTTGGGTGATACTCATTTTCTAACAAAAACTGTACTCATTATATTCCACTGATCTTCAGTATGCCCATTTCCAGGTGTATTTGAATGTTCTCCTCCTCCTCCGCATATAATTAACAAGTTCATTTTGAGATGGAATTACCATTGGTGAAAAATTAACTTTGGGAATTTTATCAACCAAAGGGAATTTATTTTGTTGTGTACTGGGGAGCAAACAAGAATATATTTTTCAGGCCGTTGCCTTCTATTTTAAAATATATTATTCTCTTCTCTGTATTAACTCATCTTCATGCCAAAGTGAAAACTGAAGTCAGTGTCTACTTAAAAACCTGTTATTAATAGACAAGATTCCTGTGAGATCTCTTATCAGTGCTCGTATGTCATTCTTTATCTTGACAAATAGAAATTTTTACATGTTCTGTTAGTATTCAGTTGTTATAAATGATTGTGAACTTTAATAATCAGGTAAATATTTTGCTAAAGTAGTGATTTTTAAAAAATAATTGCATTGCAGTGATTGAATTAGTTTCAAAGTCTAATTTTTTTTTGTTCTTGTTTGTAGCCTTAAAAACATATTGCTGGGGCTTATGAAGAAATTGAAAAAAAAGAAAAGAAATTGAATGAACAAATAAGAAACATCTCTGAGATGTGTCTTTTAGAAAGTTTGTTTCATATCCATGAGTCTATTGGTTAACATTATGGGTAAACTTTCTAAATAACTGCAAGATCATCAGAACCTTGCAGATTTTTGTGCCACTTTGATATTTTTCAGACATGTTACAGAACATTGTCAATGTCAGATATCATCTCTCACATACCTAAGACAGCATGAAATGACTGTAGACTCTCCCTGTCTATTTTTGATAGAATGAGCCAAAATGTCCTTGCAGCTCATAGATGTATTTCAGTCTAATATCATGGTTATTTTCCTTTTCAAACACTCACCTCAGTCTCCATGTCTATTTCCATGGATTTATTGTTCACTGTGACATAAATATCAATGACAAATTAAGCTAATCAATGGACATCTTTAAAGGAAGTCAGCTTAATTTTATGATTATATTTTTCCATCTTGTTTAAGATGAGCTAGCTTTTAGAACTGGGAAGTTCATGATCAATTCAATCACATTTGTTCTATTTTGTACTTAAGTGATAAATATGCTTCTGTGTTATCTAGAAAATTATCAGACCATCTTTACACATGCAATTACTTTTCACAAATAATTTCCACACTTTTTATTTCTCTATACTATATTCCTGCTTCAAGTCTTTTTGTGTACTCTGGTTTAATCTACATGGAATCAAAGGATTAGATATTTTGTGTTCATTGTTGAGAAACATTGTTGAGTTCATTGGCACACATGTTTTTAAAACATCAAATTATATTAACTTTCAATAAATATTTTTATAACTCTGGCAGTCCAGTTTCCATCTCATAATGACTAAGTGTTCAACCCTGAGTAATAACATAAAGTCAGTAGATACTTGTGTTAAAATGAACTCTTAAACTATTGGTGTATTAGAGTATACTAATATACTAATTCACCATTTCAGTTTAGCTATGTTACCATTCTTTTATATGAAATGTATTTCCTTTTAATTTTTGGTTTCTACAAACCAAACTCCAGACAAACCCTTTGATCCTTCTGCTCAATAAATACTTACTAGTGGGGGCTGGAGAGATAGCACAGAGGGTGGGGCATTTGCCTCGCACGAGGCTGACTTGGGTTCGATTACCAGAATGCCATATGGTCCCTGAGCACCACCAGGAGTAATTCCAGAGTGCATGAGCCAGGAGTAATTCCTGTGCATTGCCGAGTGTGACCCAAAAAGAAAAAAAAAAGAAATACTAGTGATCATGCCTGGGAAAAGGACCACTCTATAATACAGAGACATAATGTGCAAACACAAGCAATGAAGTGGTTAGAAGCTGCTACAGAGTAAAATGAGAGCACAAGAAAGTGAGAATCCTATCCTACTTGTATAGGAGGTCCTTCTTGGTGGTGTATTTAAATGAAAGATTTGGAATTTGTTTGTCAAGTAGTGAAAATAATATTCCTCCAAGAGAACTAATGAATAAAGACCAAGAGGCTAAAAACAGCATTGCTAGGTCTAAAAATAACAAGTTGCTTGGCATTAAGTGTAGGGGTGAGTGGTGATTGTAGTATCCAGAGCATGGCCATGAGGGTATGTCTATGGGCATTGAGACTAAAAAATAGCCAGAAGTATGATATTGACCTTCCTTGAATATCCTGTTAAAAGTTTCTAGCATTGTGTCATAGGCAATGGAGGCCAAAGTTTCTAGCTATGATAGTTTTTTTTAAAGATAAGAAATGTGGTATAATCAGGAATACTATATAAGTAGCTACAAGGGGAATAGAATGGAAGGACCAATATAAGGAAGACCTGTCAGGAAACTTTTGGGATGCTAATTCAGACTGAACATAGGATGCTAAGGACTGAACAGTGAGAAAGATGGTTCCATTAGAGAAGGAAGCAACAGGAGTGAGAAGCACTGCTTTCGAGAGTCTTCATTCTAACATACCTTGTTTTACTTCCCTTGTCTTTCCTCTCTAGAATGATCTAGTAGTAAGTTCCATAGAGGTAGGAGTTGTTTGTGGGCTGTGTTCACTGCTCAAGAAATGCATTTTCAGTGAGTCAACTGTGGGTAGAGGGTGGTCAGGTCCTCACATTGATGGAGGAAAAACAAATGAGGGCAAATAAGCTGGTTAACAGGTTGGAGAGTCCAAGACTGGAGGAATCCTGTCAGTTTGGGTGAAGAGGGAGAGAAGACATCACTCCACCCCAGTCAAGCTCAAAGGCTACACCCGGTTCTGTGCTTAGAGGGGTCGATTCCCAGATGCTCAGGGCGATGCTCAGGGAGTCACATGCTGTGCCAAAGATCAAAACTGGGTTAGCTGCATCCAAGGAAAGCACATGATATCCTCTACTGTCTCTCCAGCAGGACCCTGTCATTTTAAAAGACTTAGGTTCCCTTCAATGTGAGAACCAAATTTTGTTTAGGATAAGGCAATGTGTCCTTAAGCAAGCTTAAGATATAAAATGTCAAACTGGGGATGAGGAGAGGCTAAGAAAATGCTTGATTGTTCTTTTTTAGAATCCTGACCAGACACTTTAATTTTCTGTATTCCATAATGCTTTGCTTAAATAGTCAAGCTTAATCTGTCACATTCTTAAGGTACACATTGAAATATCCCTTTTATTTGCTTATTATTTGGGAGCCTACACCTGGTGGTGCTCAGGGCTTACTCCCGGCTGTGCTCAGGGGCCATGTGTGGGTGTCAGGAATCAAACCAGAGTTGGCTGCAAGGTAGGTACCTTATTCTGTACTATCTTTCCAGCCCTGAAAATAACCCTTTTATAATATACAAAATCAAAATTAAAAAAATTAAGTCTATAAAGTAATTAGATGGATTTTTGCTTATTTTAAATGTTTGTATTAAAAAGTGAAACAATGAGAAATAAAACAGACATTGTTTAAATCCCTATTAGTGCTCAGCTTAAAGAAAAAAATAGAAGATGTCATTTGTACATACAAAAAATTTTTAGAAATTTCTTCAATATAAAAGCCAACATCAAAACTCATTTCCAAATCTGTATAGGATAAAAGCATATGCTGTGAAGTTAAAAGTTATTTCACTTGCCACACAAAAAATGAAATAATTGATTGGAGGGGTGAATAAGTTGGGAGTAAGAAAGCATCCAGGAAACAGAATCAGAGCAATGAATTAAAGAACTTTTTCCAAAATAACTGAGTCAAAAAATTCCCTTTCTCTGAGTTTTGTTCTATAGATATATTTGCTATATGCATCAAAGGACATTCCCTGCAGTGGTGCTTATAATGGCAAAAGATTGAAAAGAATCCAAATGTTCACCAATAGAAGGGTTAGATAATGGCACATCATGTGAAGTCATGCATTGCTTAATGACTATTTAGTTAGTATGGTGGTGGTCTCAGTAGGCTATACCATATGACTGTAGACCATGTAGGGCTGTAAAATAACACTCTGATGTTCATGTAATGATGAAATTAGCTAACTACACATATATCAGAATGATCCCCAAGTGCTAAGGAATCCTGACTATAATGAAGCACTCAACAGCTAACAACTAGAGAGCACATCTATACAAAACTAGAATCTCTTCAGGATACATTGTCATATGGAAAGAGAAAAGTATAAAATATTGCATAAAACTTGCTACTACTGAGTAAAACTGGGGTATATATGCTCTCTTTACTTATGCATAGAAAAACTCTAAAAGTGATCTTGTTTTTTGCCTTTGTTGAGAGTATCAGAAAAAATGACAGAGAAGAGATTCTATTTTCACTATACATCTCTTCACGTTAAAATTTTTGCCATGTGCTTATATTTATATGATCTATTCAAATATATGACTTTTAGAGGAAAAGAGAGATAAAAGTGAATTGATAAGAAAATACAGAAAATAGATAAAAAATCAGACGAAATACCAGTAATTACACTAAATGTAGCAGGATTGTTTTATAGTAAAAGAGAGCTACTCACGTACAGAATACACATTAGGTTTCCGGCGCTGTGTGTTTCATACCTTGGCCTGTTTTCCCTGGTGGCTCAGTTGCTGCTGTCATCTTCCAGAGGCCTAGGGATAGCCAGGGAGGGGCCCGCAGTGATGAGACACACAGGGCCTTATGGGATGGGGGTGGAGCCGGCCCTTTCCCCACCTATGAGATCCTGAGTTGCCTTCCACGAACGAGCCCTGTGGCTGCTGATGGAGCTGCTTATTGGCCATGATCCCAAAGACTCAGAAACAATGCTCAGAACACAGTGGCTTTTGGCAAAAATCCCTCCAGATTTAATTATTAAAACTTCAGAATTCCAAAATCGCACAGCCGCAATAGTGACAGAGCATCATCATGTGCAATTCATAATCAGCAATAGAAAACGAATTGTCTAATGTTGCCTTTTTGGCAGACCTGAGTGTTGGGGTTAAATCCCAAATAATAATGGTGGGTCTGGTGTCGAAATATTGAATGTAATCAAAGTAGAGAGAGAGTAACATGGAAATCATCTGCCACACAAGTAGGGGGAGGGTGTGGGATGGGGGGGATACTAGGGTTTTTTTGGTGGTGGAAAATGTGCACTGGTGAAGGGTCAGGTGTTTCATCATTGTATGACTGAAACTGAAACCGAAAACTTTGTAACTGCTCTCACGTGTTTCAATAAAAATACATACATACATACATACATAAATAAATAAATAAAAAGAGAGCTATTCAGAGTAAAGGAGAGAACTATTCCTGTCCTACATGAAATAACATGTTTGTCTTGCGGGTAGTCTACTTGGGTTTGATGCCTGGGCAAATGTCAGCACCTGAGCACTGCCAGGAATGACTCCTAAGCACAAAGCCAGAAATAAGCTCTGAACACCACCAGGTGTGGCCCTCTCCAAAAACAAAGGGAATAAAATGCATATAGTATTTTAATAAAGAATTGGTAGTACATCAATCTAATACTATATTGTATATATTAAAATAGAAAAGACAGAAATAAAGTGGCTGAGAACTCAACCTAAGAATCTAGGTCTAGAAAAAGGCTAAGTGTGAGGAGATAGAGAAAGAAAGAGAGAGAAAGAGAAAGAGAGAGAGAGAAAACCAGGATGAGGGCACTTGCCTAGCATGTAGCCAACCACTATTAGATCCCCAGTATCACACATGTTCTAAGGGCTACCAGGAGTGATCCCTGAGCACAGAACCAGGAGTAAGTCCTGAGTATTGCCAGATGTGGCCCCAAAAAACAAAAAGAAAATGACTAAGAGAGCAAAAATTAAAGAAATGAATGGACAGTAATAATGACAAAAGTAGAAAATAATAACTTCAAGTTGTAGGTAGTGATATGAATTCATAGAATGGAAAAAAGATGCTTTAAAATGTCCATGATTCCAATTGAGTGAAATAAAGTTTTTAAATTACCATATGATACTAGAAAAAGGATATTTTAAATTCTATGTTGAACTGAAGATCAGGGCAAGATGTTAGATTTTCTGGGAAGATAAATATACTTGAGACAAATTGAGGCATAAAATATAAACTGATGATTAACTGTTGAAAATACATAAATGTAATTGATAAAATACTCCCTAAAAAGCTATAATGCTAATTTCTAAGCAACTGAACTTGCCAAAGGAGCATTTCTTTCTTATGTCAACAACAAAATTTGCTTCTTTGTTGCGGGGTCACACTTGACTGTGCTCAGGGCTTACTTCTGGCACTGAGCTCAGAAATCACTCCTGGCCAGCTCAGAGACCATATTGGGTGCCAGGGATGAAACCCAGGTCACTTTCATGCAATAATTGCTATACTATCACTCCAAATCCAACAAGGAATATTTAAGAATACCCAATTTTCTGTATTTCTGCCAACAGTGGGATGTGGTATGAGACAACTCAGGTTTTGTTGCTTGACTTTACCTTTCGAAGGTTAACATATAAATTTCATATTTGACATTTTCAAAGTTTTCTAATTTCAAATAAGACTGTGTAGGGGTGACAAAGAAGTAGCTCAATGGACTGGAGCATATGTCTGACTTGTATGTGGCCCTGGGTCCTATCCCAGCCAACACCCTGAGGCTTCTTGGCACCACTATGATCCTGGAAATCTCCAGCCCCGAGGGTCTCCAAGCAATAATGCTTCTCTGACCAGAGCACTGAAGTAGTCAGGCAGGTACAGCAGAGCTTGGAATCACCAGCAGTGTTCATGAGCAATGGGACGGTCCCCTCACCCTAGAGAATAAAAGAGAGTTTTAGGGTAGTGATTCAGGCCTAATATCTTAAATCAACTCAAGGCAAAAACACAGAAAGAATTTTTATGTCTGTATATTACTGTTTTCCCTTGGCACTCTCTTTCCCTCTTTCAAAATTTGATTTAAGCAACCAAGACAATGGCACGGACAAAGGGGAACCAGCCCTTTCACGTCCACTTTCCACAAGAAGTGAAGACCTAGCATGAGTGACAAATGGCAAACGTAGTCACATCTCTCTCATTCATTCCCTGAAATCCTTCAGCAATCCTTCCCTATGCACCTTCCTTTCTTCCTCAAATCTATTTTTAGGGAAGTCTGATAATTCTAAGTTTCAGAGTAAATTCATTGTATCTATTTTCTTTTGCAAAAGCATTTGCATCTAATCTATGAATGCTAATTAGGCAGTGAAATTTAAGCATGTGCAGAACAAGTAGGTCAGATGTTTAAGGATTCTGTTTGATGCCTAATTTCTGAAATCTAAAGTGGTGAGCTCAGATGGCAACCTGATTCTGCTCAGGTTGCTGCCAACTAAACACATGACAATCCATTTAGACCAAATCTTTGCTTAGATAGCCAACATTCTACTTTTTTCCCTTGGTTATTTCTCTAGTGAGCCCCCAATGTGCTTCTGAATTCAGGCACCCCTTTCTGAGTTCAGACCAGAGAGCAATTATCTTTCTTAATCTAAATGCATTCTGGGAGGGGAATGTGGGACATCCAACCCTGTTTGGGTGGATGTCCCAATAATCTAAAATAATGGTTAAAGCAAAATAATGGTTGTACAGAATCAATATTTCAATGTGAATATAATGAGGCCACTGCACATCTCTACCAGACAGTCTTGCCAGAAAGTGTAACTATGACTCAAGAGTCAAACACCATGTTTTGATGGACTTTGTCTAGTTTTCTATTCATATTTTTCATTTTTATCCCAAATGTCTATAAAGATATTTTAATTTGCATTCTCTGCATTACTCCAAGCTCTGACATCAGGACATAAACAGGCATTCGTCATCTTACAGATCCTCTAATATGATCTCTCTTTTGACTTCTCCCCAGTGCTTTTTTGGAGGGGGAGTGGTAGAAGTGGGGTGGTGGGTTGTGCCACACACAGCAGGACTCAAGGGCTATTCTTGACTAGGTCACTCTTGGTGGTGTCTTAGGGACTGTATGCAGTACCTAAGTTTGAACCAGTGTCCACTGCATGCAAGTGCCTTATCCCTATGCTATCTCTTCTGGCCCATTCCTCTAGGTATTTAAGGAACAAGGCAAAAATATAAAAGTACAGAGTCCAAGTAACAGCCATTGTAACTTACTCTTAACTCAAATTACTTTGTATGGAGATAGTAGACAATATTTTCCAAGATAACTGATAAACTAACAGTCTATTGTTCTGTATCTATTCTCCCCATTCAGTGGCAAAATTTAGAGATCAGAAAATCCCGTAAAGTTTAACACCCTGTAGTTAGTAAGAGCCAGCACTATTATTTTTCTATTTTACACATAGAGAAACTTCCATACTAAGAATTTAATTGAATAGTAATTCAATGTCGATATCCAAATAACCTTTTAGGTGCAGGAGAGATAGTAAAGGCTTAAAGTGCTTGCTTTAATTATAGCCAAACCCTTTTAAATCCTCAACACCTCCAGTGAAGACATAAGATACTCTTAGCATTACATGAAAAGTCATCCCAAAATTACACACTGATGAAAATAAATTTTAAGAATGAAATGAAATAAGTCTTTCAATTCACTCTTCTTTCTTTCTGTTTTTTTATGTCAATTCTCAACACTCTCTTCCTCACTGTTCATTCCCAGAAAATAGTGCTGTCCCCTCTCCAAGGTAATCAAAAGAAAAGACATTTCTGTGTTAATTTCTTTCCCTCATTATGGGCTAAATTACTGTGACATTATCCTTTGTGGAGTGGAAGGGAACTTATAGGTTATTGATAGGATTGAAAGCTCTAGAATGATTCCAGTGTTGAAATCCTTTACTATTAGTAAGTGTAGTGATAGCCACTGTGCACACATGCACAGAGAGAGAGAGAGAGAGAGAGAGAGAGAGAGAGAGAGAACCACTTACTAAAGGACATACTGGATAGCTTTTTTTAAATTGAATCACTGTGAGATACACAGTTACAAAGATGTTCATGACTGAATCTCAATCATAAAATGTTTGAACACCTGTTTCTTCATGAGTGTACATTTCACACTACCAGTGTCCCCAGTTTTCCACCTGCCCACCAGCCGTCTCTGAAAACTGCCTCTATAGCAAACACGGTTCTCCTTTATCTCTCTCTGTGTCTCTCTCTGTCTCTGTATCTCTCTGCCTCTCTGTCTCTGTCTCTCTCTGTCTCTGTCTCTGTCTTTCTCTGTCTCTGTCTCTGTCTCTCTCTCTCTCCCTCCCTCTCTTTTGTTCCCCACCCCTCATTTTCCTTTTAGGCTTCGTGGTTTGTAATAGTTACTGAAAGGATATAATATATATCACTTTACTTCCTTTCACCACTCAGTTTTTGTTCCAAATGATTATTTCCAAGTATCATTGTCATAGTGTTCCCTTCTCTGTCCTAGCTACATTCTCTCTCACCCTTTGTGGCAAGCTTCCTACCATGGACCAGTCCTCCTGGCCCTTGTTTCTACTCTCTTTGGGTATTCACATACTAAGCTTTTGTTATATTTTAATATATATATAAAATTTATGTATACATATATATTTTGCAAATGAATACAATTATGCTTGTCCCTTTCCCTCAGACTCATTTAACTCAGCATGATGTTTGCATGTCCATCAATGTATAAGCAAACTTTAAGACTTCATTTTTCCTAACAAGGATAGCTATTTCTAACATTTACCAGCCCAGAACTTACATTATGGTCTATACATTTTGTAGGATCTAAAATTTTTCATTACAAAGCTGAGTTGATGAATGAGGTCATGTTCCTTGGTCTCTGTTGTTGCCCTTATTGTAATGATAAGCAAGACAATTACCTAAGGTGGCCACCGCTCAAAGGTTATTGAGACTTCTCTCTTTTAACAAATTGCAGATTTCTCTGATTTAATGCTTTTTATGATTACTTTCTCCCTGATTAAGAATCTATCTTATAGATGGTAATGTTGTCTTTATTCAGAAATGGTCTCTTTGATTTAACTTTTTGGGTGGGAGAAAACTGTGCTGCTAATGGCCATCTTGTCTCAAATTGCAGATAACAGTATTTCGGATGGGATCAGAAGGACACCAGGACATTGATCTAGCTATCCTGACAGCTTTGCTCAAAGGTAAACGTTTCTATGTCGAAAGAGTGCAAAGAGTTAAATAGACCAATATGTAACTTTTTATCTTCTAATAATGGATATAAACACAAATAATGCGATGACATATTCAATTATGGTACTATATGGATTCTCTTGTAACACTTTCTTATTACTATTAAACTCTCATAGAATAGACCTATTATACTATGGCTCAATTTCATGAAGTTTAAATAAACTGCTATTTAGTCATATTCATTGAATCTTAAATAGATACATAAAAGTTCATTTAAGTAATGTGCTGAGTTATCTGAGATTTTTAAAATAATTCTGCCAGAGATATCATACAGCAGATAAGCCACTTGCTGTATATCTAATCAACCTGGGTTCTATTTCTGGAACCACATATGGCCCTTCAAGCCCTGAAAGGAGAATCCTGAAGCCAGAATTAAGGCCTCAGAATATCCAGGTGTGGTCCAAAAAAATCAAACTACAGTAACTATTATCCTATTTTTTTTAACTATTTGAAACGCCATAGAAAACAAATGAGAGGAAAAAAGAAATGTACCACTAAAATAGGCTAGTGCATTGTTATGCATGAGCATTAAGTTTAACTCTAAACTTTCTAGAAGTCCAGGCAAAAATAGAAATGCTCTTAAATGTATGGTTTTCCTTCATGAAGTGAGTTTGTCCTGTTCTCAGTCCCAGTATTACAGAGAGGGCCCTACATGTGCTCAGCCACACCCAAGGGAAACATAGTTTCCTCCAGACTCAAAGGATCAAACCTAACCTCTGATTCTCCTTAAAAGATATATAAGATTTGACTAAAATGTTTTGGTAAACAACCACTCTTGTCAGTCCTGAAGTGAGAACTGGAACAATCAGACCAAACCTAACCCTAAAACCTTGTTTGTTTAGGGGCTGGAGCAATAGTACAGAGGGTAGGGCGTTTGCATTGTACGCGGCCAACCCGAGTTTGATTCCCAGCATCCCATATGGTCACCCAGCACTGCCAGGAGGAATTCCTGAGTGCATGAGCCAGGAGTAACCCCTGTGCATCATCAGGTGTGAACCAAAAAGAAAAAGAAAAATTTAAAAACCAAAACCTTGCTTGTTTAGAGCTATCTCTCCATTCTCCTTGAGCCCATACTTTGCCTGCTGCATTATCACATGGCGGATCACCACCTTCCTCACTCCAAGTTTTATCCAGCAAAGAACGTGCTTTGATTATTACTGCTTTCTCAGCCCCTCACACAATCCCAATAAACATGGAAGCATTCAGTCACCCTTTGTTTTAAAATGAATGAATTACCCAATGATTGATTCAGTGACAGATTTAGCAGCATTCCAGAAGGAAACCTCAGTCTAGCAACAATTACTCTAATTTCTGCTCTATTTACTCTTCTACCGCCATCATTTTTTTCCCTTGTGTACATGTGATGTTCTAACTACTGTGCTAAGTGTGATGCTTTTTGAAATTACAGTAAATGTTCATTATTACAACTGTATCATATAGGAGTTGCTTCTAATTTCACTTTATAGATGGGGTAAGTGAAGCTAAAAGAGGTTGAAGTTATTCAGGTTAACATGCCTGGACTTAGATCAACGTCTAATTCTTAACTGTACATATGTCTGAGAAGTCATATATGCATGATTCCTGTGAGTCTTGAAGCTGTTGATCCTTTTCCCTTATTCCGCCAAATATATATGTGTGTGTGTGTGTACACAATATCCTGATCACACTTCAATAATGTCACAATCCCATGAAGTGTTGTGTTCAGACTGAGAATCTCTATTTTAAGGCAGTTCGTTCCAGTGAACTAAAATATTTCACACGTGTAGAAGAGTTTAGGAACCACGCATGAACCAAACTAAACTAAATAAACTAAACTCATGATCTGGACTCCATTTGTAAGAAACATAATTAAAACTTCAAGAGAAATAACTCTCAGATACTTGCTTTCTTTACATTTATAAAAAGTAATTATAGGAGGGCTGGAGAGATAGGATAGTGGATAGGGTACTTGCTTTGCATACAGCCAATATCCAAGTTCAGTCCCCAGAACCATAAGGTCCCCAAGCCTGCTAGGAGTAATCTGAGTCCAGAGCCAGAAATAAGCCCTGAGCACTACTGGGTGTGGCCCATAAGCCAAAAAATTTTAATTCAAACTTTTAAAAATCTAATAAAACTAGTAACAAATATTTGTTGAGCACTGCTAGGTTCCAAACACCTTTAGATGAGTTCTATGTACAAATTCACTTCATTTTTACAACAATTTGATGAACTGTTTATTACAAAGTCAATTTTCTTTTTTTTTTTTTTTTTTTTTTTAATTTTTAAAGAAATATTTTATTGAACCACAGTGAAAACAAAAAAATACAAAGCTTTCAGGTTTAAGTCACAGTCAAATACTGATTAAACCACCATCCCTTCACCAGTGCACCCGTTCCACCACCAAGAAACCAAATACACCCCCCTCCCACCCCTCCCCCCATCTAAGTAGCTGATGATACTCCCATTATTCTCTCTCTATATTGAGTACATTTCATATTTCCATACAGAACTCACTATTGTTGATTGGAAATTTTCCCCAACAATCAGGCCTGCTGAATAAGCATCATCTAATAATTTCTCTTCCTTGGTAAAGGTGAAGACTTTGAGTCCGCGCGGCCGTAATAGCGGCCGCGCGGTTTTGGGTTTCTAATATTTTAGCTCAGTTCACAGTCAAAATGGATGGCTGCAAGAATCTGCTCTGGTGCCAAAATGGGTTAGGAGACCTCAGGATCACAGTCAGTAGGCGGGAGGCTCTGCTTCTCGTGCCGCGGCTCTTGGTTCATCTCTGGGCGGAAGGCGCGCCGGGAACACCTCCCCTCCCAGGATCACCTACAGGCTACGTCACTAAAGAAAGTCCTACCTCCTGGTGTAGGGGTCTTAGAGGGTGGCTCTCACCGCGTGGCTGCTGCCGCTGCCGCCATTTTCACTCAGAAAAATGGGGTGGAGAGGGAAAAAAAAATCCCTTCCCGGGCTGCACGAGGTTGTAGTTCAGTTCGCAGTCAAAATGCATGGCTGCAAGAATCTGCTCTGGTGCCAAAATGGGTTAGGAGACCTCAGGATCACAGTCAGTAGGCGGGAGGCTCTGCTTCTCGTGCCGCGGCTCTTGGTTCATCTCTGGGCAGAAGACAAAGTCAATTTTCTAGATAAGGAAATTAAGTACAGAGCATTTCAGTGGTGAATTGGCCTGTAAGTGTTACTTACAGTCAGCCTAAACCTCTAATCCCATAATCCCAGAACACACACACAGCATCTTATGTCATTGGCAATAAAAAGTGGAACACCACCTTTAACACCTTGAACCTGAATTCATAGCAAATAGAGAAGGGCCCCTTTTATCTATAAAAGCGTATCAGTCATCATAACTTCTTTTATTGAAAATTTTCACTTTTCACCACTTAGTGAGACTTAAATATGTGCTTTACCTATGGATTATTGGGGTGGGGGGTTCTTTTTTTCTGGGGGGGGGGAATAACACCCAGCAGTGATCTGACAGTTCAGATCATTGAACTGGGCTAGACTGCATGCAAGGCAAGCACCTTCATCCTTGCATTCTCTCTTTGGTCCAAAAAGTCTGTTCTATTACAGAATACTTCTCCAGCTATTTTAAAACACACCATATGAAATACATGTTACGTTATTATGAAGAAATTATATATATGTGGCTTTAATCAAGTAAATGAAATAATTTTTATTCTAATTACTTAAGTGATAAAAGGATAATTTTTATTCTAGTCTGCTCTATACTTTACTACTGATATATACCACTAATTGATTTTATGACCCACTAAATCTACAGTTTAGAAGATGTTGCCATAGAAGATTAAAGAAAATCATGATTATTCTAAGAAATTAACATTTCTAATAACTGTAATGAATATTATTTATGAAGCAATTGATGCTAATGAGAATGTATGCCTTTAAAATATTTTGGCATATCAACTCTATTTTGCAGAGGCTTTTAAATGCTCTGTGATTTTGACCCAGTTGATTAGGGAAGGATATCCAGCATACTTTTGCTCACTTCCTTGCAGGTCAAAAGTAAACTTCCATCAGTTTTAGATTATTTAATTTATTAAATTATTCTTTCCATAATTAAAAAAAGTATTCCTCCATGCATGTTGCTTGGTTTAACACTTTTACACTCTGCTCAGTTTTCAGTTATCTGATTAATGAGGAATCTTTGTATACTTGTTTCTATTCTGTCATCTGAAATTCTCTTCTCTCTCTCTCTCTCTCTCTCTCTCTCTCTCTCTCTCTCTCCCTCTCTCTCCCCTCCCCCTCCCCATTTGTTTGTTTTGAGGTGTTTTGAGGCCACTCCTAGCTCTGGGCTCAGGGATCATTTCTAGAAGTAGCTCAGGGGACCTTATGAGATGCCAGGGATCGGAAATGAGTCAGCCATGTGCAAGGCAAACACTCTACCCACTGTATCATTCTAGACCCTGTCCTCTGAAAATTTCACAAGTTAGGTAGGACTTGGAAATAGTGACAAAATTAACTAACTATTGTTCCCTAAATCCAGAGCCTGAAGTGGAGAAACACACAAGAGAACCATAAGGTAGCCGGGGGCTTTAGGTCTTTGCTGTTCCTGGTTTATGCCGTTCCATTTGCTTATCACATTGGGTTTCCTTTGCTTCATCTGTGTGTGTTAAAGGGGTGCTGCTTCTATAGTACTGACTTCAGAAGTTACTTTCCAAAACTGAAGACAAAAAGAAAATATGTTGTTTCAGAGGCTGAAGAAGCTTCTTCAGATGCCAACTTGAGGTAGCTTCTGAGCATAAGTGGTGCCACACTTCTCTTTGGCATTGAGTTAAACACTATCCAAGAGGGAATGTCAGAGTAAAGCTTGCTGACTCCTCTCCATTTCAGTATTCCTCTCCCCTGCCACACACAACCCAGGGACCCAAGGAACTGGTGCTTAGTGTAATTGTTAAAGAAAATATAGGACTTGTAATGTTTAAGAAAAAAAAGAACATAAGTTTAGCATAAGTATGTCCCAAACCTTGCATGGGGCATACTTATTCTTCAAAAATAAAGCCAAGTTGAAACAAATAGTAAAACACCATGCTTATTACTTATCTGAAATTTCAACTTTTTACTTGCACTGTCTTTTTTTTTCTGTCATGCTGCCCTACTCAGAGAGGCCCGAAGCCATTAAGATTTCTATGCTTTGGGGCTGGAGAGCTGTACAGTGGGCAGGGCACTTGCCTTGCATGTTACTAACCTGGAATCAAACCCCAGCATCCCATGTGTCCCCTGAGCATCACCAGGAATAATTATTAAGTACAGAGCCAGGAATTACCCCTGAGCATTGTTGCAGGTGTGACCCAAAACCAAGGTGTGTACTTATATACGTTGGGAGGTTTTCTAGAATTTGTGAGCTTTATCTACCTCCTTCCTTCTCTCAGTCAGCCATATCTAAAACATAGTAAGAAGAGGTTTAAACAGGAAAGGACCCCAAATCTACCTTAATAAACTGTCCAGGGCTAACCACCTGCTTTCTCACTTGCCTGGTCTTATCTGCATCCCTCTGACAGCAGGACAAACCCCAGCTCCAGGCTCAGTGATGTCTGAAAGCATCTGCTCATTGCAGTGATTCTAAGTGGATAAGTCCACCCATTCTGTGGATAAATTACCCTCAATCTTTATTAGCTTTTCTTAATTTTATAAGTAAAAATCTTTTGGGTATATATTATCATTCCTAGGTATGCACTCAAGTATAATATGATAATGACTGCCCCATCAATGAAACATTCTTTATCTTTGGGTTTAATCCCCCTTGGTAATAAAGTGTATGTGTGACATAGGGAGAGAGAAAGCTTCTCAAGACCTTCAAGTCTATGAAAAACAAGGGATCCCTGAGCTCAGAGCCAGAAGTAAGCCTTGAGCACCACTGGGTGTGACCAAAAAATCAAAAGCAAAAGAAATAGAGATTTAAAAAATTTTTGAACTTCAAATAAAAAATGAATAAAAACTTAAAAAGAAGCAAATAACTTGCACATTTTGAAAAGGCTTCTGAATGCATGCACCACCTGACTCTTTTGAACTATAAATGCACTTATTATCACAAAGTAGTACTAACATCAATAGACAACTAAAATTTGAAAGAGTATGCCTTATTTTTTAAGTGACTGCATTAAACCATAGTAAAACAAAACAATTTGTCACATTCTGAAATTGTTTTTTTTTATAATTTATTTATTTTTAATTAGAGAATCACCGTGAGGGTACAGTTACAGATTTATACACTTTTGTGCTTATACTTCCCTCATACAAAGTTTGGGAACCCATCCCTTCACCAGTGCCCATTCTCCACCACCCATAAACCCGGCGTCCCTCCCACCCTCCCCACTCCCATCTCCCCCCCACCCCACCCTGCCACTGTGGCAGGGCATTCCCTTCTGTTCTCTCTCTCTAATTAGCTGTTGTGGTTTGCAATAAAGGTGTTGAGTGGCTGCTGTGCTCAGTCTCTAGCCCTCATTCAGCCCGCAACTCCCTTCCCCCACATGGCCTTCAACTACAATGTAGTTGGTGATCGCTTCTCTGAGTTGCCCTTTCCCCGGAACGTGAGGCCAGCCGCGAAGCCATGGGGTCAACCTCCTGGTACTTATTTCTACGGTTCTTGGGTATTAGTCTCCCACTCTGATATTCTATATACCATAGATGAGTGCAGTCTTTCTATGTCTGTCTCTCTCTTTCTGACTCATTTCACTCAGCATGAAACTTTTCATGCCCATCCACTTAACTACAAAATTCTTGACTTCCTTTTTTCTAACAGCTGCATAGTATTCCATTGTATAGATGTACCAAAGTTTCCTCAACCAGTCATCCGTTTTGGGGCATTCGGGTTTTTTCCAGATTCTGGCTATTGTAAACAGTGCTGCGATGAACATACATGTGCAGATGTTGTTTCGATTGTACTTTTTTGATTCTCTGGGATATATTCCCAGCAGTGGTATTGTTGATGGCCACTAACAATATAGACAAGCTAGATCTCCCAAGTAACTGATATTCTTGATACTAAAAATTGATTAAACTTCAATAAATCATGAACAGGTTTTATGGTAACTTGTTATGGCTCTGCTTTGAAAAAAACTATATATATATATATATATATGTATAGTTTTGTACAAAACATTCATGGTGCTTCCCTTTCAGTGTTATTTATTTTAACGTAAAACTGTTTAGGTAGTCTTATTTAGAACAAAATAAGAGAGACATTTGTGTTGCCACTTTCAAAATTTATATAAAATGCAAGGAAACTATAATCAAATATTATTCAAATGGAATTACTAAAATTTTATTCAAAGACAGTTTACCCAAGTGCAAATATACAGCATATTCACTTTATTTTAGGCTTAAAGGGGCACAGAGAGAGTAAACTGTGGAACAGTAGTGAAATATTTCTATCAGTGACTAAATTTCTAAGGCCAGGTAACTTTTACAATGCTATTGTTATAAAAGTATTTATTAGTCTGTCTCTGCATGTGGCTACTTTAAGTCTTTCTGGTATCTTTTAACTTGTAAGAAGAGGCTCCTCAAATGCATTAGTCTCCTGAAGGTTTATTTTATCCCTTTAGTCAAAGTCACTGATGTCCAGAATGTGTTTTTCATTTGCAATTAGAGACTTAGCATGGGTACACCCGTTTGTCTCTGGTCTTTTATTACCACCTCACCCCAAAACCATCATGAAGCTCCTTTACCTGGCTACTCCCACGTATCCATATATTCTAGTAAACTCCAGCCAAAGAGTCAATGAAAGTTTCACAATCATATGGCTAACCAACGGCAGCATCACAGCTTACTGGTGTTCCCTCTGTTCGATTCAGTTTTATGTAACGTTTATGATACTCTCAAAGATCCAGCACTCGTTGGCTCAAATTGCCATACTGATGTCAAGCATTTGCTCTAGGATTGTGGGGTTTCCTCTGCCCCAATAGTATATCAAGAACATCAACTTCCTTAAAACCACTACCAAGGTCCTTGGCTACCAGACACAGTATCTTGGAAATAAAACTAGGAAGCCCACAATTTCACCTGATGTAAATAATGTCTTGTCTCACACTCGTTGATCCCCTGATGAAATATAGCTTCAATAAGACATTTTTCTCAGTTATAAGGGAAAGAAATTATTCAGATTTATCCAAAATAAACAATAGATTTGATGAGTCTCAAAACCAGAAAGTGTAAGAGTATGCTGAGTTCAGACTAAGTGGGATACAGGCATCAACTGATGTCTTCAGGGGTTGTACTCTGAAGCATCTCTGAGACGCCTGTCACAAAATGCTCATCAGCCGTGTCAGCTTTGTTCTTAACCAATAGAGTAAATTTCAGTTAAAGCATACAACAGCAATTTGAAAAATACATCTTTCAGATCAGGGAGCTGTCTGAGATGACTAATGTGCTTGCTTTGCATGTGGAAGTCTAGGGTTTGATCCCAAGTGCCGCATGGTGCTTGAGCACTGACAGGAGCAAGCCCAAGGGTGCCAGGTGCAGGCAGTAGTCCCCAGCACTGCTTGGTGTGGCCCCAAACCAAACAAATTGAAAGAGACAGGGAGGACTTAGATTTGTCCCCTTGGATATGTGCCCTTTCTTGTGGCTAAGGACATAGAAAAATTCTTATAACTTGAAATGAGAGATGATGTTTGATTGTCAACATCACAGTGTTATAGGTTCCCAACAGTGATAACAAAAAGACATCCTATAGTCTGGAAGGGAAAAGGAAAAGAGTGCTGCTAAGACCAAAAACAAGTTTTAAAATACTATGTAGGCCAGAGAGATAGTAAAGGGCTTAATGTGCTTCCATAGCATGTAGTGACCCAAATTCAATCCCTGAGACCTGAAGATCCCTTAGCCTTGCCCTTGAGGTCCCTGAGCATCACTGGATGGTCCAGATAATCCCCAGAACAGGAAAGAACAGCCTGACCATCACCAATCCTCAGACCTCAATCCTGCTGGCCCAGTTGGTCAGTAATCATGGATGGAGTCCCCAGGTCCCCTAAGCACCACTTGGGAAAATCTCATAAATAATAGGCATTTTATTGCCCCTCAGCATTGTTGTGTGGTCAAGATATCCACCAGGTGCTACAGCAGTACCAAGGTGGCCGTCAGCACTGACCGAAGCACTAAAACATCATTTCACACAGGTTCAGGACCCAGTACCAATGGGGTTGCCACTGAAGTCCCAACACATCTAGGAAAGCAAAATAATGAGGGTGAAAGAATGTAAAAATTATCTCAAATGCAAGCAATTCAGAGCACATTCATATAACAGGAATAAATTATTTAAGTAAAAAAAATAAGAAGTACATCAAATTGATATAAATCAGGGGTCAGGTGTTCACTCAAACATGCTCATCAAATGATGAGTAGATCTAAATATTGAATTTGTTCATATTACATTAAAAGTTCTTTACTATCATAGCAAAGATTCATTCTTTTCAGTGCTAATGTTCAATACTTAACTATTTCTATAAAAGTTATAAAAATATATTATGTTCTTTCCATTTGATTCAAGATCAAAATCTATTTCTATTTTTGCCATGTAGGGAGGCCCATACACAGCAGTGTGGGAGGAATTGTAAGCTTGGTGTTCAGGGCTCAGCATCGCTCAGGGGAACATGCAGTACCAAGGTTAGAACCCCAGGGTACCTGAATACAAAGTACCTGATCCAACCCTTTGAGCTAGCTTCCCTTCTCCATCATTTCTTTAAGAAAAAGAAAAGAAAATCCTATAAAGGCCAAATCACCCAAACTTTCCCCATTAGATTCCTTTCACCCAGTCTGCTACTATGCCCAACCCATTCATTTAACACCATGAGACCACTCTGTTAAGAACTTTTCATGGTAAGATTGATAGCCATATTTGAAGTACCACTTCACCCTGTTGAACAAGTTAAACTCAGTTTCCTAATCTATAACATGGAGTTGGTTCTAACTTCTTCCTCACTGGCACTTTAACAACTTAAATTATGCAAGTACTTAACACTGAACCTGGAAAAATCTGTATAATAAATTGTCTGAATGAGGAAGAAGAGTGGGAAGATGAGGAAGAGGAAATAGAAGAGGTCAAGCTAGAAATGAGGGCAAGGACCCAATTTGCTTTACTTGCACCCATAAAAATATATCCACAGCATCCAGTTCATGGTAGGTGATCAAAAAATACATATATATATATATATATATATATATATATATATATATATAGTTAAACTCACGAATGGATAATAAACAGGCTTTGGGTTTGTTATCGTGGTTCAGTCAAGTGAGGAGCATGGGAGGTATACTGGAGTAAAGAATCTTCACCTCTCTACTCAACCCATCTTGGTCATAAGCTCTCGGGAAAATACCTGGCCTTGATCAGCTCTTTCCCAACCTCAGCCAGTCTTTGGGTACATCACCTTTACCTCACAAAAAGGAATCCCAGGAGGAGGCAAATTAGTGAAGCAAGGTTATATTTTAACTTATTTAGAAAGATGTGATGGGAGAGAGAAAAATACATGTTAACGAGAGCACAGACTTCTCTAGAGTGGAAATAGGCAAGCAAAGAAACATTGAGAGATATGAGATAAGTGTTCAAGAGAGAATACTTAACTCCTCACTTTAAGATTAAGTTTTACTCTGCCTAAATTAGTGATAAGCAGGGCAGCCCTGAACAATATTTTGTTTATACAATCCTGTTAGGGAATATAATTTATGTTTTTTTTTAAGTCTGTATCTTTCATCTCTGTTAAAGTCCTGTAAATCTTTTTCATGCAGTTAAAACATTTTTTTTGTTTTTCTGAAAAATAATTCCCAAGATGGCATTTCCAATGGTGATAAATACTGTTACTATGTATTATGTATTCCCTGTATCTGAACACTTGTTGCTGCCTCACAAGAAAATAGAACTTTTATGTTAAAAATAAAGTCTGTTCTTTTTGAAAAAAAAAAGAGCAAGCCAAAAATGACTTTTGGAAGGAGTTTTCATAGTTTTTCCAAATGGGTTTTCCTAGAAACCCATTTCCATTCATTTGGGCATTATTGCAGGAAAGTCTTGCACTGTTGATGGCCTTTTCACAATCTCATAGATTCTTCTTGTAGTTTCTCCTTTCCTCCTCTGGGTGGGTCCTTAGATTTCTGCATCTGGGTGGTACATCAGTTTCTCTTCTCCAAAAGTCTCAGAATTTGTATCAATCAACGGGATGTGGCCATCATACCTTTGGGCTACTTCAGAGTTACAAAATTGCTTCTGAAGTTTCCAAAAGTACATTGCCAGGGTCCCCTTACCTATCCATTTACAACAGATTCAGATTAGATATACATTTAAATTTTAGTGTTTTGCTTTTGCTGGCTGTGGCACAAACTAATCTATTTAATCTCTATACATGATAGTTCTCTTCCCTGTGTAAACAAAAATCTGATATAAAGGACATATAAAATGATTAACCTGGAAGTCTTTTTTATTTTAATTTTTTTTTAATTTTATTGAATCACCGTGAGATAGTTACAAGCTTTCAGGTTTGGGTTACAATCTCACAATGATCAAACACCCATCCCTCCACCAGTGCACATTCCCCACCACCAGTATCCTGGGTATTACCCCCTTTTCCCACCCTCCCCCTGCTTCTATGGCAGACAATATTACCCATACTCTCTCTCTATTTTTGGGCATTATAACTTGCAACACAGACACTGAGAGGTCATCATGTTTGGTCCATTATCTACTTTCGGCATGCATCTCCCATGAGAGTCTCTATGGTAAAAACTTAACATCCAGTACTTCCATATACTTTCTATATACTTTCTCTTCAAAACCAACCTTTAAAAATTTCTGAGGAACTGACAGTTCCAAACCTCATAAGAACCATGAAATGTGGAGTTTAAAAGGAACTGTACATTTGAAAATAAAACAGAGCAAAACAAAACATTGATTATTTTATAAGGATTCGGAACTGACCACGAAAAAGGAATTTAATCTTGAAAATGGTTGAACAAAGTCTAGGCTGCTTTAAAATGGCAAGATGATTTCCTAAAAGATCCAAAGATATCTTGGACCAATAACAGAGACTAAAGTAGATACCCATTTTAGACATTTCTGATTGTCTCTAATAGAAAAATATGCATTTAAAAACTGAAATATATTAATCCTTTTATTTGTGTATGGCATTACAATTCCCAAAGCAATTTCCTTCACATTTTATAATGTAATCTTCAGAATTAATTGAAATGGTTGCTAGGCAAATGGTCACAAACTACAACTTTCTTCAGCATAAAAATGGGTAGTATTACCAATTATGCATGGAAAGCTAGAAGAAATTGCTGTGGCCAGCTGAAAGTATCATCACTCTAGTTACAAACCCACCTTTCAATTAGGAAGTTTTCAGGGGGAAAATGACTGGATCTTCTTTGCCCCCATATTGTAATATCCACAAAAATGTTTGAGATAAAATACATTCAGTAAGTATCTATTGATTGAATAATATACAATTTAGTCCTAATCTAATTAATTAGTAGCCAAAATCACATAAACTAAAGATGAGACCTCCATTCCCCTGGAAATTTTGTAAACGTAAAATCTAACCTCTCAACTCAATGATCCACAAAACTACAAATCCCACACCTACTTCAGGATTTCCTAATAATCAGAAATGACTCAAGTTCTCTCCTTGATCATGCCTGCTTTTCAGGCACCCAGAAAATCAAAAAGAGACAAATATAAAGGAATGAGTTCATGTTTTTGTTATTGGGTTCTTAATGTTTTTGTTTTTGTTTTTGTTTGGGGGATGGGGGTGGGCCACACCCACAGGTGCTCAGGGTTTGCTCCTGGCTCTGCACTCAGGGATTATTTCTGACAGTGTTCAGGGGACTATAAATGGTGCCAGGGATCAAACCCAGGTCAGCTTCATGCAAGGCCTTACCTGCTACACTATCTCTCTGGCCCCAGAGTTGAGGTATTTTTCAAAGAAGCAACCAGAATTCCCTATCTTCTCTCAAATTTCCAAAGCCTTCTCCTAGCAATGAATAAAGGCTTCTTTCTCTAAAGGAGGGATAACAGATTCTCTGCATAATAGGATAATAGGCATAGATGAGGACTGAGCTACAGTATTGAAAATAAAAACACTGGATCCATTCACACTGCATACTGAGATCCCAGTCTTCTTTGCCCCATGGAGATTGAAGGTGATTGGTTGGGGTCTTTGTCCTGCAGGCAGAGATTGGTAAAAAGTTGTCTATAAAACCTGATCCTCTAAGAAAAATGGCCTAAAGAAACTATGATGACTTTTGCCCATTCAATGAGACCAATCTGTTTATTTTATAATGATGTTCAAAATTGATCATCACCGCTCAAGTTCTAGGGACTTTCAATAAGAATTTAGGGCCGCACTTTTGTATATGAACAAGATGAGCAGATAACCAAGGACAGCCAGATAGATAAGAAAGAGTTATAATATAAAATATGACTGTAGAAATAAAAACAAGCAGAGAAATTAAAACTTGAAGCAAACTACTTGGAAGGAAGAAGGAAACCATTAGTCATTTATGGATTGGAGCATAGCACAGTAGGTAGGGCATTTGCCTTGCACTCAGCCGACCCGGGTTCAATTCCCAGCATCCCATATGATTTCCCGAACACCGCCAGGAGTAATTCCTGGGTTCATAAGCTAGGAGTAACCCCTGTGCAATGCTGGGTGTGACCCAAAAAAACAAACAAAAAAATAGTCATTTATAATACAAAAAAGATATTCCAGAAAAAGAAAAAAGTCATTTGTATCTTGACATAAGTCAGAGAATACCTAACACTTTCAAAATTATCCTATATTTAGTTCAAGAAAAAATAACTTTTACAAATTAAAAATAATTAAAAATAATAACATAAAATAAATTTAAAATTAGGTGATAAGGTTTAAAAGTTCTTTCATAAAATCCTGAAAGAGAAGAATGAAAGGAAAGAGAATAAAAGAGAAAGAAACATTAGAACCCTAATTCCAGAAAATGTCCAATATGTGTCCAGCATACATTTCCAGATGATAAAGGCACACTTATGACACAAGACATCCTATTATGTTATAATAGTGCAAATCATGGGTGGCCAGAATATACTTATATTGTAGGGGCTTCAAAGAGGAAAACTGGTTGCCTGCCAAGCACCAGAAGTCAGAATACATGGGACTTCTATACAACCATGCAGAAAATCTTTGAGCAATTCCCTTAAGACTCTATCACTGTCACTGTCACTGTCACCCCGTTGCTCATCGATTTGCTCAAGCGGGCACCAGAAACGTCGTTACTATTTTTGGCATATCGAATGCGCCACAGGTAGCTTGCCAGGCTCTGCTGTGCAGACGAGATACTCTAGGTAGTTTTCCAGGCTCTCCGAGAGGGGTGGAAAATCAAACCCAGGTCAGCTGCATGCTAGACAAATGCCCTACCTGCTGTGCTATCGCTAAGACTCTAATGAACATTTATTTATAATCTAAAATTTTCTGTCTAGTGTACCATCATTTGTAAAAGTAGAATCACTACATTATCATACATAAGTTCTCAAAAACTTTACTTCCCATGAAACCATGTCTTCAGAAATCATTCGATTTATTCCATCAAAAAAAAGAAATTACAAAACAGTGGTGAAAAATGTACACTGGTATTGGGAGGGGTGTTGGAACCTTATATGAAAGAAACCCGATCATGAATAAGTTTGTAGCAGTGTTTATCATAGTGAATCAAAAAAGGCATGAGCGAATAGCAAAACATCAGAGACACAATGCAAGAAACTCAAGGTTTAGCAACCTAGCCAGGAGTTTGAAAATTTCTGCATGAGAAATGTAGAAGACAGCTCAGCAAAAGCAAAGGCAGGAGCTGGTAGATCTTCTGGGACATAAACAAGGAAATAATCTGTATGTCATTTATGCTACTTTCTGCCAACTAAAGAAAATAACAAGACCAGACCAGATTTGGCGCAAGAAAGAGTATCCCAAGAGTGTGAATACTGGAAGCTATCTTCAAAGACTTGCTACTATGGAAATCCAAAATAACCAGATACAAGAAGAGAAGTGGTTGCCTCTGGGAAGAAAGGAATGGAGCAGTAAAACATAATTTTTTTCTAAGAATCTTATAAAATTAGATAACTCTACACTCTGTGTATGTATGACTTTAATAAAACTGAAGTACAACATGATCCTTGGGTTACCTATTCTCAAAGAAAGAAACAGAATGAATGAAAGAAGAGAGAATTGAAGTCAGAAAATAATCAATGCAATAATTCTAGGAAATGTTCTGGAACTCCAGGGCATATGTTCCTATAGAATCTGGCTAAAAATCACAATATAAAAGTTGCAAATATTTTTATTTACATGCTTATGTAGATGAATTACTTTTTGGTAGACCACAAGCAAGCAGATAAGCCTAATAGAATTTTCTTTTTTCTTTTCTTTATTCTTTTTTCTTTTTATTCCCTCTTCTGTTTCATATTGATAACACTTTCCTTGGATGCTTTTTTCCCCTTTTCCTCACTTTGTTTCACATTGGTAACTTGTTCTCAATTTTGCATATTGCATACAGAAGCACTTGTATAAAAGTTTGTAAGAGGAGGTCTTTACAAATGATTGGTTTCTTGCATTGCAGAAAGAGCACAATAAAGAGGACTTGTCCATTCAGGTAGTCAACAAAAAGGACAACAAAAAGGATAACATAATAATAACATATGGTATTAATTATAAGCCATATAATTTTATTTGTACTTGCTGCTTTCATATGTTATCAGGACATGGTGAAATAATTATCAGAGTCCCTACAGAAACTCAACAAATGCCATCACCTAAATGACCTGACTTTATGAGGTTTTTCATGCAGTTTTAGTCCACAAAAGCTGAGTCCTCTGTCTCTGAAAGTCAAACTAAACACTTTTTTTTCTTTTCAAAACTAATGAGACACGATATAAAAAACCGTTCCACTTGAGACCAAAGTCATCGTACAGGGGTAGTGTACTTGTTTGCACATGGATCACCCAGGTTCAACACCCCAACACACAGATGGTCTCCTGAACCCACTAGGAGTAACCCCTGAGCACAGAACTAGGACTAAAGCCTTGAGCACAGCCTGGTGTGACAGAAAAGAAAAAGAAGGGAAGGGAAGGAGAGAGGAGGGAAATAAAGGGAAGGAGCAAAATAAAAGGAATCCACTAAATACAAGTAAAACAAGACGAAATTTATTTGTTCCCTCCTGCCACCGCCAACCTAGGAGCTAGGGAACAGAGGGACTCAGAGAGAGTGCATTCAGATCTTGATCTAGGCTGATAGGAAGCCTGGCCTTCAGTCCCTAAAGATGCTAGAGTATCAAAAAATGGGGAGAAGAAATGAACAGAAGTTTCCTCAAAAAAAAAAAATACAAATGGCCAAAAGGCACATGAAAAAATGCTCCACATCCCTAGTCATCAGGGAGATGCAAATCAAAACAACAACAAAATACCATCTCACACCACAGAGACTGGCACACATTCAAAAGAATAAAACCAACCAGTGCTGGCATGGATGCGGGGGAAAAGGAATGCTCTTTCAGTGTTGGTGGGAATGCCGACTGGTCCAGCCTTTCTGAAAAACAATATGGATAGTCCTTCAAAAACTAGAAATTGAGCTTCCATATGACCCTGCAATACCACTTCTGGGACTGTATCCTGAGGATGCAAAAGAGCACAGTAGAAATGACATCTGTACCTGTATATTCATTGCAGCACTGTTCACAATAGCCAAAATCTGGAAACAACCCGAGTGCCCTAAAACAGATGACTGGTTAAAGAAACTTTGGTACATCTACACAATGGAATACTATGCAGCTGTTAGGAGAGATGAAGTCATGAATTTACTTATAAAGGATAAACATGAAGAGTATCATGCTAAGTGAAATGAGTCAGAAAAAGAGGGACAGACATAGAGGGACTGCACTCATTTGTGGAGTGTGGGGTAGCATCACATGAGGCTGACACCCAAGGACGGTAAATACAAGGGCCAGGGGGATTGCCCCATAGCTGGAAGACTGCTTCATGAGCGGAGGGGAGAAGGCAGATGGAATAGAGAAGGGATCACTAAGAAAATGATGGCTGGAGGAGCCAGTTGGGATGGGAGATACATGCCGAAAGTAATGGACCAAACATGATGACCTCTCAGTGTCTGTGTTGCAAGCTATAATGCCCAAAAGTAGAGAGAGAGTATGGGGAATATTGTCTGCCATGGAGGCAGGGGGAGGGTGGGAAAAGGGGGGTATACCTGGGATATTGGTGGTGGGAAATGTGCACTGGTGGAGGGATGGCCATAAACCATTCATTCAAAAAAATGAATGGTTTATGGCCATGCTGGGGGAAAAGGCAGCTCAGATAGAGAAGGCAACACCAAGTAAAAGAATGTTGGGAGGAACCATTCTGGTTGAAAGATGCGTGCCAAAAGTAGACTATAGACTAAACACGATGGCCGCTCAATACCTCTATTGCAAACCACAACACCCCAAAGAATAGAGAATAAAAGGGAATGTCCTACCTCATTGTGAGATTGTAACCCAAACATAAAAGCTTGTAACTATCTCACAGTGATTCAATAAATTTTTAAAAAAAAATTTTTAAAAAGATGCTTGAGTAGCTCACATGGGTCTGAGAAAGCTCAGCAAATTATTGCGGTTGCAAGCCCAGAAGTTCTTTACTCCAGGCAGTCTGGGGAGGGGCCAAAAAGGCTAAATGCATTTTCCTAATGGTAGGTGGTTAATGGTCTTCTTAAGGAGGCACCCCAGGATGTAGTCAGGGCTACCCACCCAGCCATAAAAACATACCCAGTCTTCTCGACCTATCTATATTCCTACTCAAACTAATCCTATAACACAACCACGTTCTTACAAGCCAAGGCATATATATCTAAACCCAAATTCTCGAGGGTTGTTTTTGGTTTGGGGTGTTTAGTTTGGTTTGGGGTTTAGTTTGGGGGCTACACCTGGCAGTGCTCCTGGCTCTGCCCTCAGGAACTACCCCTGGTGGAGTAGAAGGGATCATGCGTGATATCGGGATCAAACCAGGTCGGCTGTATGCAAGGCAAGCTCCCTACATGCTGTACTCTTGCCCCAGCACCCAGATTCTCATGTTTTAATAAATATAGCTCTTCTTATTTTATAATTTAGAATCTAAAAACTTCCATTTACTTAGAGAAGTGTCTAGGCGCAAACCTAAATAGGAGGTATTTTATTGACTCCATACACTCTGCCTAGAAACCACTCTTAATGTCATTTGTCATCTCTGAAGCGTCTCGAAATCCTGGATAAGTAGGGGGCTGTCAGCACTTAATTCTGAGAAGTACTCTTTTATTATACAGTGTATTTTTCTTTCATGAAAATTCTGTGAGAAGTCATATTTCACATCCAGCCCAGTAGAAAACTAAGAGATTGGGTGGTTCTGTTCTCCATCAAGTGAGTCTGCGTGGGGCTGCAATTATTAACCTGACAATGGGTTAAATTATTACTTATTCTAGTGAATTTATTGTTGGATATATAAAATACTAAAACCATTTACATAATGCTTTAATTTTACAAAACAATTCTCAGTCTATGAGCCTAGTTAATCTTTAAAGCAATTGTTTAATGGAGATTTTATTGACTATATTTTATACATGCAGAAACTCAGCATAAAGAGGATAAGTAACTTTCCTTAGCCCCCATGGGAGATAAATAAGCTTAAGGCACTATTTAACTTGCCACATACCTGCTCTCAACTAACCAAGAACCTCATGCAGTTTCACATTGAGCCAGGCAGCTGCCATCTTCCTGGCATCTCATCTAGCTGTCTAAGAGGTCAATGTAGCTATATTAATATAGGGAAGACTCCTAAATCTCAGACTACCAACTATGTACAAATGCTATAAAATCTGAAAGAAGTGCACCACATAATATCAAGTGCAAATAAAATGACTGCAAGACTCAACTAAAAGAGATGCCTGAATTTGGGGGAGTTTTATTCCAGAGGCAGCATTTGAAATACATATCTACATAGAGAGGAACATAATATATATAGTACAATGATTACTTCCTCTGAGGAATTTTTAATTGAGAAAACTTATTTTACAATTTTACCTGGAGACCGGAGAGATACTACAGCATAGGGTGTTTGCCTTGCACTAGACCAGCCAGGGTTGGATCCCCAGCATCTCATATGATCCCCCCTGCCTGCCAGGAGTAATTCCTGAGTGCAGAGCCAGGAGTAACCTCTGAGCACTGCCAGGTGTGGCCCAAAACACAAGAAAAGTAAAATAAATTTTATATATAATTTTAAAATCTTATCTGTAGATTTTTTCAGAACCCCAAAATAAACAGGATATAACAAAGTTATTAATATCATACAGGTAGCATCATGTTATCCTAATTGGTCACATGCCAAGAATCGGGAGTCAAAATGATTATAAATTAAATGTATTATACATTTTTAAATGACTATAAAATGCTTTGGAAATTATCTGTACATAGTATCTTTTAAATGGTATTCTGCTTTTCTTGGTCCTATAACTTCCTAATCAGGGAAAGAATGAGAAATACTTTTATAAAAGAAATTCTTTTACAAACATCAGTTGTTTAAGCTTTAAGAATACTCATTTGCCCAACCTGTTTAAAATGGAGAGCAATGCTAGTGATTGCCAGGAGGGATGAGTAGGGATGGACAGGCTGAAAAGGACAGGGCAGTGAGGAAAGTGGATGGAACCCAATTCAAAACCAATCTTCACTCTCTGGGAGGAAGTGAAAACTGAGTTCACTTGGAGTCCCTGCAGAAAATGGCCTAGACTATGAAACTTAATCCTTCAAAGGACTAAAAACACTTATTAAACAAAACTTCAAAGAGAATCTAAGAGAAAAACAAAAACAAAACAATCATACTTATGGTAAGATGTTTCTTGAAAGGAACTGGGTGGGGGATTCGGGGAGGAAGGCAGTATTTTGGACCACACTAGGGGCTGTGCTCAGGGGTCCCTTTGGGTGGGGCAGGGGAATCCAACCTTGGGTGACCACATGCAAGACAAGCATCTTAACCCTTATTCCATCTCTCCAGCACCAAGGAGGGTATGCTTCTTTAAATTTGATTCAGCCTGGTATTTTCCTATGCCTAAAATAAAGATGAGCAGAGAATTGGAATTCAGTGAAAATCTGTTGATTTGTTGAGTTAAATAATGCCCTCAGGGGTTCCATCACTCTTCCATAAAGATAGCCCCTCTCCCTTCCTCAGTCCTGAAAGGATTAACATGAAGTCCCCAGGATTCTGCTCTGAATCCAAACTGCCTGAACCTGACCCTCTGCTCTAGCACTTTCCACTTATTGCACATTGACAAGATTTTTTTTTGCCTTAGTTTCCTCCTCTATACAAAGAAATAATGATACCTCATAGACTATTTAAGACTCCAATACATTAGCACTTAGAAATAGTATCTGGTACAAATTAAGCAGCAGCAAAATAATACATCAGTTAAACACAAAACCTCATCTTTCCATAGTGCTCTTTTACTCAGCTGCCAGTTTTGTCTTTTACAAGTTAAATCTGAACCTCTTCAGCTAAAGTGAATCCATTTTTTCCTGATCCTTTTTAAGAAACTTGCTCCTGGGAACCTACTTCATGTTATTTTTAGCAAGAGGAGATAATTCTCATCCAGGGCAAGAAAGTAGAGTAAAAGATAAATTACACTCTGACCTCTCCATCTCCAATTTTTGTGGGTGTTTCAAGTTTAAAATTTGGTGTTCCTCCATGTAGCATTCCTGAGAGGCTTCCCAGGGAAGGCAAGTATCTCCTCTCTGGCAGACAGTTGAAGTTGTAGCCTAGCAACACAAGTCACGTGAGGAGAGCTTTCCTTCCACCTTCCACCTTCAGGGTTTCCTTCCACATTCAGGGTTCACATACAGGTAGGGAATCTGTTGTCTTGAAATGAATGTGTGAATGTGTTTTCCTTAGTGGAGATCTCCTTGGATTTAGTTGCAACATTTATAACTGAAGCATATTGATGAGGATGAATGGAGGCCCTAGAAAAAAAAGGCTAGTTCAGACAAGCTTCTCTTGATAAGACAAGAAAAAAATCAAAGAAACCAATAAAAGAAAATATGGCCTAATGATGATAGAAATAGGTAGTATAATCCTGTATATCACAACATTATGACATCTTGAGGGACTTAGCAAGGCTGACAAATCCTGGTGCCTCTATTGCCCCAGTGCTTCTGGCAGGACCACACTTAAGTCAGGTCAGATCGCTCACCTGACTTGTTTTATTTGGAAACTCACCCAAAGAGTTTTCACAGTTCTATTTGTAAACTTAAGTGTTTGTTTTGCTAGTGTTCACTTCATCCCTTTCTCACTGCAGCTCCTTGGCTGTCTTTGGAGACAGCCTTGGATTTAAGCCTGGATCTGCAGATTCCCCTACTTTTCCAAGCCTCTGATTTTCAATCTTTGAAGTGGGAGTAAATTCACTATTTATGGTTTTGCTTTGTTTTGTTTTGCTGAGCATTGAATGAAAAAATATATGTAAAATGTCTAGGATATGATTAGCTCCCAATGTGTGATAGGAATTATTTTTATATAGTTCCTGCTATCAGAGATATTGTATATTCTATCTGTCCCCTTAATTGGATCCTTCTTTAGTCTTTACTTCTTTATTTTAATTAATTTTATTTTAGTGACTGTGATTTATAATTTTACAATACTGCCAATGATGGGATTTCTTGCATACAGCATTTCAATATTATATATCCTTACCCGGTTCGATTCCTCCACCCCTCTTGGAGAGCCCAGCAAGCTACTGAGAGTAACCCACCTGCATGGCAGAGCCTGGCAAGCTACCCGTGGTGTATTTGATATGCCAAAAACAGTAACAAGTCTCATAATGGAGACGTTACTGGTGCCCACTTGAGCAAATCAATGAACGATGAACAGTGACAATGATACAGTGATATCCCACCAGAGTATCTATTTTCTTCTACCATTGGCCCCCTGTTCCCTCCGCATCTTAAAGCTGTTCCCTCTCCCCAGCATGATAAGCTCAGTTCTCTAAACTGCTTTTCAGGTTCTGTTTCTTTTGGTCACTTATTCCGTTATTATGCTTCTTTATAGCCCATATATGTATGAGAGAGATCATTCTGTTGCTGCCCCTCTCCTTCTGGCTGACTTTACTCAGCCTTCTGTCAAATCTATGGAGTATCATGTCAGGTCTACACATATATATCTTTTCTCTATGAATAACTGTTGAATTTAACTCATATCCTAGCTTCCTATGCTATCCCCTGTTCTGAGGCATGCATATGTAAGCTCATCATTCCTTCCAGAAAATTTTCAAAAGTCAATAATCACAAAAGAAGGGCAAAAACAAGAAAGCTCCTGTTTTAGTAGAAATAGATGATGTCTAAAATATGGTGTATGTGTGAGCTATTGTGGGGTGAAAAGTTGAAAATTGAAGGAAAAATCCAAAATATGCAATTCCCAGACATATAAAACACCCTAAGGTGCGAAGTTCTCCTTTGTCGGGAGCAGCAAGTGCAGGGGACAAGAGTTGGAGGCAGGATAACCTCATGCTCCTTACGAACAGGAATAGATAAAGTATCTACTTAGTAAATTACCTAGTTAGCACTTATCTGTAGGAAGGAGTTTGTGGTAGCTGGGAAGAAAGCTTTATGTTGTAAATAACTCACCTGGAGTGCTAAGCTCTTGATTACTAACTGAATGATAAATAATTTTTTTAAAAAGATCAGCGTGCAGGTATATTTAAGAAAAAATTACTAAAGAGAAAAAATGTATTCACTGAAGGGTAATACTTATAATAAAAATATTTCTGGGGAACAGGTGAATATTTTGGATAAATATTTCACTATTAACTTAAATTTTTAAAAATCTCAGTGAATCATTTATCTCTGAAGAAATACTCCAAAGATGAAGTACCAACATTCAGGTAAGAATAGACCAGGCATCTAGAGAAGATAAAAAAAGAGTATAGTATACTCAGGAGTAATGTAGAGATGGGATCAGATTGTCAAAAAGTAAAAAGGAACCAAGACTGGTGCAAGACCAGATGTGCAATGTGGAAAATCTAGAGCAGAATGCAAATGGTTTGTGATCAGAAAAGTGTACAAAAGTAGAATAAAATCAAAATATTTAATTGGATTTAAAAATAAATTATATTTCTAAAATACAGAAAATAGAGTTCTAATTATGCTAAACATCAAGCATAATTGATTTTTTCAAAAAAGAAAACAAAATGCATCAGAACAAATTTTTTTGATATGATCATATAATTTTAAAATTAAATTGTTATTAAAATTGATGTCCATAAAACATATACAGTCATTAAAACTAACATTATCTCAATAAAAATTTCTAAACACTATATAGATCAGGGGCTGGAGAGATAGAACAGCAGGCAGAGCACTTGCCCTACACGCAACCAACCTGGATTCTTACCCTGGCACCCCAGATGGTCCCCTGGACACTGCCAGGAGTGATCCCTAAATGCAGAGCCAGGAGTTACCCCTAAGCATATCCAGGTGTGGCCCCAAAACCCAAACTTAAACAAAACCTAATCCAGTTTGAACTAGTATTAATTCACAGTAGAAAACCATTGTTTTATATATTTAAAGGACCATCTATGCCAAAAAAAAAATTAGTCAACTCATTACAGAGGTGAAAACTCTAGTAGGAACACACATATTCATTGCCTGGAGATAATAGAACAATAGACTTTATATTTAACCAATACTACTCAGCAAAGACTGTTTTAAAAGCATATAAAACATCCTAGAACTCATGGAGCATTGTTCCCATAAATTCTTTAAAATATTACTGGAGAAGAATTCAACCTATCAACCTAGATATAGCTGGGAGTACTGTGGCTAATCATGCATTAATTCTAAGCAAGCACTAATACCAGAATCTAATAGAACCAAGACTAAAATTTGTAACAGGCATTTAAATAACAGAAATGAATGTAAACGTTATTTTCCATAACACTGTAGAAATTGTTAATACCATAAAAATAATTTGAGAGGAAGAAGGATGAAGATCAAGTTGATAGACATAACAGAATCTGTGGATTTCACCTACTGTAATGAAAATTATGAAAGACTCACAACACAAATATTAATAATTTAAATATAAGCCTATATAACAGCACAGAGTGAACTATTAAAATGTAATGCTACATTTTAAGATTATAAGAATATAATAATACTAATTTTATCATTGCCACAGTACAAAACTAAGGAGAATCGTCTAGAAATTTAAAATTAGAGTCCTCATCCCAGAACTGAATCGGAATCTCTATTTAAATAAGATCATTCTGATAAATTATGTGCATATTCAAGTTTGAGAAACCTACTCTACACTGCAAGAGTTAAAAGAAGAAATCTTGCTTTCTCTAGCTCTGATTTTCTGTTGATGTTCTGTTTCTCTCAAATGTTATTTGAGTAGTTCTGCATTAGTCTTTTATTTTCACTGTAACAAATTACCTCAAAATTTGGGACTTAAAACAACAAAAATGTATTCACTTACAATTCTGAATCATTGCATGAAATGGTATCTCTCCATAGTCTACCACTCTCCTATAGAATGTAATTGCTTAAGATAAAGAAGTCTATTTTATCATTTTGGTGCTCATTCTGTCTTAGTGTTCTTCATGTGAGAAAGCATGAAATTAATATCTTTGAGTTCTTAAATGAATATGCAAATGAGCTAGTGAATGAATTAGTGTATTATCTAGAGGTTCTTAATCTGGTTTTCACATTAGAATCACTTTGAGGAGCTTTTAAAAGCTGCAATGCCCAGGACCAATTAAACCAGAATCTCTGAGGAAAGGAAGTCCCAGGCAGTGTACATATTAAACTCCAGGCAATTCCAGTATGCAGGCACAATTGGGAAAAGTGACCCATCATCCTATGTAGAACCAAGGGATCTCAAAGGGTCTGATAATTCCAGTGCTAAGCTGTGACTGTCACCCTCCTTGAGAACCATTGATCTAAGCTGTCGCCTAACACCATTCTTGAGTGATATGTTTTCAATTTTCCAAAAGCCAAAACTTATTGGCTTCTTGCTTTGATTTGAACTCACCTAATTACATTCAGGCCCTGTAGCTCCTGTTGACCTCCATGACTGCTTCCTGCTAAGTGTTCTTGTTCAGGCTTGTGCTGCTACCATTGACTTCAGTGACATGCCAATTTGTGGTATACAAATGGCAAAGAGAATAATTACGGTATTACAGCGGTAACCAATAGAGTAATAAAGTAGAAAGTGCTACTATTACTAATGCAGCTCCAATAAGTTTTGTGGGTTTTATTTCCTCCTTTACTATGAGCTTTTATTTTATCTACTTTCTACTTTATGTGAGTTTTTATTTTCTCCTTTAGAATGATTATCATCCCTTTTGACACCTTCTATGTATCATTTATGTGAGTCAGTGTGTAGTATCCATTGTCATCTAAAGACAGAAGAAATTATTTCCTTAATGGAAGAAATCCTTAGTCAACTGAATTAGTATTCACCATACTAAACACGATTCAATTTACTACAAGGATGTGGTTTAGACTGACTCTATCTGTGTGTGAACACTGGTATTGCAAGTGCCCTAAAACTGATAAAGGTGTGACCCCAAAAGCAAAAAAATAATAATAATAATTTTTAAAAATAAATAAACTGATAAAGGAAGTGTAGTATGTCAGTTGTGTAGGATTCTGTGCTTCAAAGGGGAAGCCCAGATCACAATAAACTCAGATCCCATCCCAGCCCTGTTGAATCAGAATCTCTGGAGGTCAGCTCAAGAAAAAAAAAAAGTATGTTGAAAACCTTTCTAAGTGATTTGTATACAAGCTCAGCTTTATTCTTTTTAGATTACTCACTTATTCTTTAATTTAGTTGGGGGCCACACCCAGCAGTGCTCAGGGATTACTCCTGGCCCTGCTTTCAAGAATCTCTCCTACTATTGCTTGGGGGACCATGTGGGGTGCCAGGGATTGAACTCAGGCTGGCTAGCTGCAGGCCAAACAGCCTACTCTCTGTGCTGTCTCTGTAGCTCTGCATGCTCAGTTTTAAGAAGCACCCCGCTGAGAGGACACTTGTCATCTAAAGTCAGTATCTCAGAGGCGAGGGAGGACAATGAGAATTAGCAGAGGAATGGGCCCACTGCAGATGCTCCCTTACTCAGCTGCACACGTTAGAGAGATATGGAGAGCTTTAAAAATGGTAGAATGATGACAGGTGTGGATTTAAATGTTTTTTGTTTGTTTTGGTTTTTGGCAATACTCAGGGGACACCGGGAAGTACTGCTGACAATGCTAGGGATCAAACCCAGGTCAGCCATGTGTAAGACAAACGCCCTACCACTGTACTATCCCTTTGGCCCCATGGTCCGCAGAACTTTCCAAAAGCTTCCCTCCCGATTCTAACATGCAGGCGCATTTAGGAATTGCTAAGACAGCTTCATCGGCAGCAGAGCTATCACCAGCTTTTGGTTTCTGGTGTCCCCTGCCGCATAGCCCTGCAGAGTGAGCAGCTCAGGGCTTGCTCGCCAGCTTTCTCCACCCTGTCAGAGTTGAAGGAATGAAGGAGTTGCTCCCTGCTCCTGCGTGTGCTGTTCACCTCTGGTCTGCTAAGCGCGTGTTCCATAGACTCTCACTTCATAAGCTGGGAGGCACGGAGCCTGGCCTCTCCTGAGCTCGTGTCTCCACCTGCCAAGTGGAGACAGTAAAAGCCAAATGTGAATATTATTTCAAACACTTCCTAAAATAACATGTGAAAGTGCTGGATACTTTTCCGAGCACAGGTGAGCTGTTCCAAACACCTGAGCCAGGTGCTGTCTCTGCCCCTTGCCTTGTGCTGGCGGGATGTCAGCAGTGTGTACTGGGCAAGAGTTTAGGGATGTCTCTTGCTCAGGGCACCAAGGCGGCTGATAAATTGTAAAAATTTTTTCCACATATAAATACACTTCCTCTCAGTCTTATATTGGGAGTGGAAAAACCAAGCAGGAAGTAAGGCAACTTTGCCTTGCATGCAGTCGGTCCCGACTCAGTTCCCGCCATTGGATAGTCCCCCCAAGCAAACCAAGGCTGACTGAGCCTGGAGTAGTCTCCAAGCACTATGTGGCCTAAAACTCACATATGTATGTGGTCCAAACATATGTATGTACTCCAAAAACATGTGTATGTAGTTCATATGTGTATGTGATCCAAAAAATAAAAAGAGGAAAAAGAAGGGACTGGAGCAATAGTACAGCAGATACTATTTGCCTTGTTTGTAGTTGACTTCATTCAATCCCTGGCAAAGCACATGGCCCCTGAGCACTACAAGTAGTGATCTCTGAGCACAGAACAAAACTGAGTATGGTCCAAGGAGAGAGAGAGGAGAGAGACAGAGGCAGAGGGAGAGAGAGAGAGAGAGAGAGAGAAGAATAAGAAGAGAGAAATAATTTGTATACAGTGGAAGGTCTTTATTGCCAAAAAGAGGGAAGGACAAGGTTGTAAGCAAGAACTGAAATAGGTAAGTTGAAATGAAAGTACAGGAGGTAAAGTGCTTGCCTGGCATGAGGCAGACATTAATGTGATTCCAACACTGATGTGAATCTCACAAGCATAGAGTCAGCCTAGCCCCTGAGCACCACCAAGTGTGCTTCAACAGCACCACCCGACCAAAGTCTCATAGCTCAATCACATTAACAGGATAAAATTCATTGTGCCCATTCCACAGGTGATAAAAGGTGATTTGATATATGTCCAGGGTTGTCAGTCAACTGCACCTCAATATTAGGGGGAAGGAAGAGATGACGCACAGCAGTCCTCCCCGGGAGCACTGAACCTTCCTCAGAGATGATGGCCCTTAGTGATGTTTTCATTTTCCTTTCTATGAAAGTTGCCACTGTACCTTGTAATCTGTTATAGAATCCCGTGCAGCTGATTCTAGAATCTCAAAAACTATAGGCTCTGTTATATGTAAGTGAATTTATTTGTGGAGTCAGAAAGCTAGCACAGCTGTTAAGGTGCTTGCCTTGCAAACAGCCAACCACTGTTTGATCCTCGGCACTGCAGACAGTCCACCAGGCCTCTCCAGGAGTGACCTCTGATAATAGAGCCAGAAATAACCTCTGAGCACCTGCGGGTTTGGTGCACCCCACAATCCCACAATAAATAAAGAACTTATTTGCTATCTACATTCTGGTATAAAGGAGACAAACAGAGCATACTGCTGCTATGATTGGTAACCAGATGATCCAATTTGCAAAACATACACTCACACATAAAGGGTTGCTTAGAGAAGCTAAGTGTCATCCACTTTTAAAATAAAAGACTCAAGATCCCTGACAGTTTCCTAATGTTCTCTCCACTGTAAAATGACTCACAGGTTCAGTAGCATATATGTACAGCTATGTTGTATGTACTCGGGCAAGCTCAATACTAATAGAATTTTCTTTGATGATGGACATAGAGTCATCTGTATTCTATATCGACATTGTCCAATTCTCCACGTCTCCAAATAGAGTTATTATCGCTGCAAGTTTGACTTGTGTAAGGTGTTTAAAACTGTAATCAATAATAGATAGTACAGGGGATAAGGAGCTAAACTTGCCTGTGCCTGGGATCAATCCCAGGTCAGCTGAGTGCAAGGCAATACCTGCTCCCTCTCCCAAAAACCTTTAATCAGTGTGTTGCTGTTAGTGAGCTCGATCCTCACCAGTGGAGGTGAAGGGCTCCCTGGATGCCCTAAGAAGCGGGGAGGAGAGAGGCAGCTGTCTTGAGAAAGGGGGAAGAATCTACCCCTTCCACCTCTACCCACCTCGGTCACTCAAGGAAGTTCCTGGGGAACTTAGGACTGCTGAGAGTTCTTTTTTTTTTTTTTTTTTTGCTTTTTGGGTCACACCTGGCGATGCACAGGGGTTACTCCCGGCTCTGCACTCAAGAATCACTCCTGGCGGTGCTCAGGGGACCATATGGGATGCTGGGAATCGAACCCGGGTCGGTCGCGTGCAAGGCAAATGCCCTACCCGCTGTGCTATTGCTCCAGCCCCAGGACTGCTGAGAGTTCTTGATGAAACCCTGCACAGCACAGATGTGAAGTCAGTGGGCCCCCATGGGTGGCTTACGTGATGCGGAGAAGAGAGAGGGTCTCATTCTTCTGATCACCCTCTGCCACCCCAGAACTGGGAAGGCTAGGACTGAAGTCGGCAAATGAGCCCGCCTGTGGCATGGGCCAGAATTTCTGCCAGCCCCACTACATGGCCATCAAGCCACATCTGATGTTCACATGGTCTTCTCGGCACGTGATTAATCCCCACCACCTGATTTCTCATCGCGGTAGACTCCAGCTGGAGAGAGGAACTGCTCTTTGCACGAAAAGAAAGTCAGTCCTAGGCCTCACCCAGGGCTTCCAGGATGTTATCCTTCTTACAGAAAATAACTTCAAAAATAGTCAAGCAGTGAAGTAAAAACAGGTTTTATTTAGAGATTTTGAGGAAGGAGAGGGAGAGAAAGAGAGAGATAGTAATGCACTCAAGAGAGAGAGAATGAGAGAGCTACTCCAAAAAGAGAGCCATGAATGGCCTTTAAGATTAGCTTTTATATGGATTTTTCTCAGGTTGCCTTGGTCTGGAGTTTTCTGCCAGAAGTGTGGGTAATTCAAGTATTGCCACAAAGGAAGAGCTTTGAGGTTTTCTATGGAGCTCCTTCAAGTCCTTCTTGCAATCTCTATCTTTGCAGAAGTTTGTCATCCAGGGATATCAGGATATCCCTGGAGAAAAGCACTTAACTTCTGGTGCTCTATTCTTTTTTTTTTATTAGTTTATTTTTAATTAGAGAGTCATCGTGAGGGTACAGTTACAGATCCATACATCTTTGTGCTCATGTTTCCCCCATACAAAGTTCAATAACCCATCCCTTCACCAGTGCCCATTCTCCACCACCAGTAAACCCAACATCCCTCCCCCTCTCCCCAGTCCCGTCTCCCCCCACCCCACCCTGCCACTATGGCAGGGAATTCCCTTTTGTTCTCTCTTTCTGATTAGGTGTTGTGGTTTGCAATAAAGGTGTTGAGTGGCCATTGTGTTCAGTCTCTAGTCTGTATTCAGCCCGCATCACCCTTCCCCCACATGACCTCCAACCACATTTTACTTGGTGGTCCCTTCCCTGAGTTACCCAGAATGAGAGACCAGCCTCCAAGCCATGGAGACAATCTCCTGGTACTTATTTCTACTATTCTTGGACGTTAGTCTTATAGTCTATTATTCTATATTCCACAGATGAGTGCAATCTTTCTATGTCTGTCTCTCTCTTTCTGACTCATTTCACTTAGCATGATACTTTCCATGTTGATCCACTTATATGCAAATGTCATGACCTCATTTTTTCTAACAGCTGCATAGTATTCCATTGTATAGATGTACCAGAGTTTCTTCAACCAGTCATCTGTTCTAGGGCACTCGGGTTTTTTCCAGATTCTGGCTATTGTAAACAGTGCTGCGGTGAACATATAAGTGCATATGTCACTTCGGCTATACTTTTTGGCTTTTCTGGGATATATTCCCAGCAGTGGTATTGCTGGGTCAAATGGGAGCTCAACCTCTAGTTTTTTGAGAATCGTCCATACTGTTTTCCAAAAGGGCTGAACTAGCCGGCATTCCCACCAGCAGTGTAGAAGGGTCCCTTTCTCGCCACATCCTCTCCAACAGCGGTTGCTTTTGCTATTTTGGATGTGTGCTAGTCTCTGTGGTGTGAGGTGGTATCTCATGGTTGTTTTGATCTGCATCTCTCTGACAATTAGTGATGTAGAGCACTTTTTCATGTGCCTTTTGGCCATTCGTATCTCTTCCTTGGTAAAGTTTCTGTTCATTTCTTCGCCCCATTTTTTGATGGGGTTGGATGTTTTCTTCTTGTAGAGTTCAACCAGTACTTTATATACCCTTGATATCAACCCCTTATCTGATGGGTATTGTGTAAATATCCTTTCCCATTCTGTAGATAGTCTTTGTATTCTGGTCACTGTATCTTTTGCGGTGCAGAAGCTTTTTAGTTTAATGTAGTCCCATTTGTTGATCTCTGTTTTTACTAGATTGCTTAGTTCTGTGTCATCTTTGAAGATACCTTTGTCTTCAATATCCTGGAGGGTTTTGCCTACCTTGTCTTCAATGTACCTTATGGTTTGTGGTCTGATGTTGAGGTCTTTAATCCATTTTGATCTGACTTTTGTGCATGGTGTCAGGTCGAGTTCTAAGCCCATTTTTTTGCATGTGGTTGTCCAGTTGTGCCAGCACCATTTGTTAAAGAGACTTTCCTTGCTCCACTTCACATCTCTTGCTCCTTTATCAAAGATTAGATGATCATACATTTGGAGTTGTGTGTAGGGATATTCCACCCTGTTCCATTGGTCTACAGCTCTGCCTTTGTTCCAGTACCATGTTGTTTTAATTGTTACCGCTTTGTAGTAGAGTTTAAGGTTGGGGAGGGTGATGCCTCCCATCATCTTTTTCCCAAGAATTGTTTTAGCTATCCGTGGGCGTTTATTGTTCCATATAAATTTCAGGATTGCTTGCTTCTGGTGCTCTATTCTTAAATCATTATCAAAGCCTTGGTCTGTGCATTCCTGGCTCTTCTCTTCTCAGAGATCCACCCATGCTAGTGCCTGGAATTCTGCATCTCAGTGGTTTTCCAGGCTCCTGATGGGAATTTCAAAGACCTCCATGTGTACATGCTGGTTTAGGTTTCAGATACTGTTTTCCTCACATACATTACCAGGGCCCAGCCCCAGCCCCTTCTTGCCAGCAACAAATGTATTCATTTAAACTAATGTTTATTCATTTAGTTTTAAATAACAGAATGTGAATAGCCCAGATCTAAAGACATGGGAACCACTGGTAGTTGATTGACCATGCTTTGACTAGCAAGACTAAAGCAGCTAGCTTTGAAAAAGAGTTCAGAAGGTACTTTGAGAGAAAGGCAAATAAGTGGCTCAGGGCTTGCTTCCTCCTTGGACCCACACAAATTAGTACCAAGGGCACCATCCCCTCAATATACAATGCAATATGCATTGTCCAGTATACAGTGAAGTCTAGGGTGCTGTGATTATTAGAAATAATATGTGTTGCAGAGCCATAGTTATCATTCCCTCCAGTGCATGCAAAATTATATGGAAGCCTGTGAAAATGCAGGTTGTTATTTTGTAGGCCTGGGGAGGGGCCTAAGGTTTCTAACCAGTTCCCAGGTGATGCTCCTGGTTTATGGGCTACACTTGAACCAGCAAGATGGTGGAATGGTCATTGGCAAGTGAGTGGCTTGGGCTCTTTCCTGCCACCTCACCCGCCACTCAACAGTGTCTGGAGACAGTTTTGTTTGTCAAACTCAAGTAACTCTTGACATCTAAGATTTTAAGATGGTTTGAACCCAGGAATGCCGCTAAATAATCTAAATATTCTGCATTTAGGTATACGACCATGCTCATAATTACAATTTATCTTGCTCAAATGTCAGTAGAGGCAAGGTGGCGATCTTCCCGCTGTTGAGTGGCATGGGCTTTGGGGAAGGGGGACTGAGTGGGAGAGTGGGAGAGTGGGTCTTGGCACTGATGATTGTTTTCTCTCTCCTACTTGTCTACACACAGGAGCCAATGCCTCAGCCCCAGATCAACTGAGCTTAGCTTTAGCCTGGAACAGAGTGGACATCGCCCGCAGCCAGATCTTTATTTATGGGCAACAATGGCCGGTAGAGTATACGTCATCATCCCTGAAAAGCCCGCCTGCTTGGCGAGGATATTCACTTTTTAAGTGGCTGGGAGAACCTTTGATTTCTCCTTAGGATGTTAACGTTCCTTTGTAGCCAAGTCTCTCTCTACTTAAGAAAACACTGCCACCTGCTGGTAGACATCACAAACCACAAATGAGCGCAGGTGCAAACGTTCCATTCACTTCAGTGGCCTTGCGTAGCTATTTTCCAATTCCAACTCTATATTTTTTAAGCCTCCATAAATAGAAAAACAAATCTATATTAACTGCAGTTAAATGAAGAGTAGAATGAATTTCTTATTGTCCTTTAGGAAGACAAAAGAAGAGACTGTGGTTTCCCGGCAGTGGCACCCCACGTCGGGGCAAGTCCGCATGGTTCCATCGGCGTGCAGAATTAGCAGCTTTCCTCACGCAGGTGCCATCTGGTCCTGGTCCTGGTGTAGGTCCCCCCTACTCCTGAGAACACCAGAGAGGGAACAAAGGCTTTATATAACTGTTCTTGGATTGTTTCCCTCAATTGACTCCACCAAAAATTAAAAATTGGAAAATTGGCCTTTGGGTTGTGCATGCATGCATGTCCTCAGGAGGCAAAGGCAGCCTGTGTTTCTGTGTCTGAAATTGCCGTAGAATAATCCCTCCATGCCCAGGTCTTTACTCTCACTCTTTTGCTGCCTGGAGCAAGCTTCTGCCTGGGATTGAGCTCCTGTCTTCAGTTATTGCTAATGGGTTGAATGCTAGTGTGAAAAGATTTCTTAAGGCATCTGGACACTGGGGAACTTTTTGTGGGGGATTAAATAAAGATTCTAGCCAGTGAAAAATCCAAATAAGGAGGCTATTCTATTTTCTTTTTTTGGTAAGTGATATTCTCACCTCCATCATCACCAATTCTACACAGAAACACAACATTCACTTAGGTCCTTTGGTCTGCTTACTTGCATCCTTTTTCTTAATCAACCAGAGGCCTTTTTCAAAATCAATGAAGATGGTAATAAAGCAGAATGTCACTAATTTTAGTACGTCCCTGGTGTTGCTAAAGTTTGGGAGAGGAAAAGTCGTAAAATATCATAGTGTTTCAGGTGCAGAACATACAAGAGACTTGGGGAGGAAAGAACTTTTAGGAGTAGCTATCCTTTATTTCTAAGTGAAAAAAACAAATCCTAAAACATAGAAGATATAGTCATGGTCCCCCAAGGGGAGATGGAAACGTCTTGCTAACAACTTCTAGGAGGTTTTGCTTGTTTGTTGATTAGGGTGGGAGGGGGGTGATTGTTTTGTTCTACTGCTTTGGTTGGGATTTTTGGATTTGGGGTGGGGGTATTTTGAGAGGGGTTGGTGAGTATCATACTTGGTGATACTCCTGATTTTACACTGAGGAATTGCTCCTGGCGGTGCTCAGGGAACCATATGGAATTCCAGGAGGATTGAACCTGGGTTGGCCACATGCAAGGCAATGCCCTCCCTGCTGTACTATCGCGCTGGCCCCACTCGCATCTTCTTCAATGTACTAAAGAGTTACTAGATGTCAAAGACACTCACCTTGAAGCTGTTCAGGTAAACTCCAAAGAGCTGCATCCTTCGAGCCCAGGGAAGACTAACTCAGTTACTTGATTTGCAGGTGGGTTCTCTGGAACAAGCCATGTTGGATGCCCTAGTTCTGGACAGAGTGGATTTTGTGAAATTACTCATAGAGAATGGAGTAAGCATGCACCGTTTTCTCACCATCTCCAGACTAGAAGAATTGTACAATACGGTAGGACCAAGCTAAGGCATTTTCTCTTTTCTCTCTACATTCTTTGTTTTACTTCTCCTGCCTTCCACGTGTGTGAGTCTCCTCCCTTCCTTCCAAATGCATGGACCATTGCTCATAAATGCCCCCTGAGACCTGTGTAGACAACAAACAGCAAGTTGCCGGGATTCCACTTGTTTTAACTGCTCAGTTGTCAGCATCTAAAGCAGAAAGTTTTGTGATCATTCAAAAATCGGGGCCAGGCAGGTAGTATAGCAGGTTAGGTGTGCACCGTCTTGCTCATGGCTGACCTGGGTTCATTCCTAGGCACTCCATATGATCCCCCGAGTCCTGAGTGCATTTAAGCATCACTGAAGAAGTACTGATTTAAATCCAAGCATCAGGCATCAGAGGCTGGTTAACACACCATCTTGTTATCCTCAGAATGATAAAATTCTTTCCTTTTCAACTACAATGGAATAAAATGTAGAATACCTCTTATTTGAAGTTGCCTCCCAAAAGAATTTTTGTAATAATTTAAGGTGCTTGCTAGGGATAAGGAGTAATCAGAAGAATAACTACTATTATGAAGAAATCGAGAGTATTCAATGCATACAGTCCATAGTCTCTGGGCTGAATTCAGATACTAACATCTGGTGATGTTTAAAGAATAGACATTATTTTTTCCCAGTTCACAGATAAGACAACTAAGACTACAAAGTCAATTTATTCAAATCATAAATTCTTTAAGTACAAAAAGAAGCCAGTACTGAGCTAATGCGCCTTCATATCATCTGCCATAATGCTTCTCTGTCCCTCCTCTCAGGGCACCAATGAGATAAAGCCTTTTGACTGCCCCAGTGATGGCAGTGTCAGGTGGCATCCTCCCAGATCTGTCTCATTCCCATGGCCCAAAGTAGAAAACAGGTTAGCAGAAAGGCTCCACATTTCTGGCTTTGCAGCAGATTTTTCTTGGTTCAGCTTTACTGACCTTCAATAAGAACATTGGACCGAAATGATGGAGTAGGAAACCTGAATTCCATCCCCCAGTAATGATCAGCATTGGCCGGTTATCCGTCAGAGAGAAGATGACTCTGGGCCACACATTTCAGAATAACATAAAACCTAAGAATAACCACAGGAAAGGGAAGGAGGTGAGATTCATTTCACCAGCTCAGTGCCAAGAGGGAACTCGCAGCTAGAAAGGAAAAGCAGGTAAGTGAGCAGCTTCTCCAGCCTGTGGGGGGACAGCACACAAGAATGCTCTTGGATTTCTCACTCCACACAGAGACTGTGTCATGACAGCTAGGAGGAAGGAAGAAGAAGAAGACCAGGGGCCACCAGTGTCATCTGCACAGTGACAAGAGCCAGTTCTTAGTGACCTGTTTTGCAGAGGAGCCAAATCAGTTTTCCCACTAAAAAAATCCATGGCCAGCTCATCCATCCTGGACCACTTGCAGGTTTCACCCATTTTAAACCTACCAGTATTTGCATCTGCAGATGGCAGTTATCTGCATACTTATCCCAGGCCCTCTCACTTATCTGTTGTGGCGCCTAGGATCCACACCAGCAAGCCTGTATCTCAACAACAAAGCAAGTGCAAGACACCAGCTGAGACACTCTCTGCCACACAGAGACTGATCCCTACTCTTGTGTGCACTGAGCTCTAGAACCTTCTACTCTGCATCTGCATTCTGTTGACATGACACATACCTGCAGTCTCCGTGGTACGTGCCTTTGGCTAGATGCTGCAATCAGACATGCTTACAACCAATGCAAGCCACACCTTATTTGGCCCTTTCTCCTGTCACCAATCCATACCACGGGGATGATAGGTAGCATGCAGTGAGTATCTACAGTTCTGAAGCAGCACATTTCCTGCAAGACTCTGATTACACATTAGTCTGTCACTAGTCCCCACTGTTATATACCCATGGCAAGATCCTAGAATCACAGGAGTGCATGTCAACAGTCAAGGCACCCAAAGCAACTTCTGAACTAGCTTCAGGCCTGTATCTTGTAACTAGCCTGCACTATATGGTTTGCTTACCCCTGAACCCCACCGTTCTGACTCCTCTCAACATCTTCCATGGCTATTTTCATGCCCTAATGGAATGCAAGCCAACAGTCAGGGTTCTGCAGTTGCCACTGGACCTATACTTGGCCTCTGTCACTAGGTGTGTGTTTGCAGCCAGTCCCTGCCACCATACAGGTACCTGCAATTGTCTTCAACTGCTCTGCATATATATCGCACCAGCTCCATTTTCTCTGTCTGCCTTAGATCCCAGTCAGTGGGCCTGGAGACACTGAGGACCCCAACAACCACTGCAGACACTGAAAAGCTCTTGTGCTCACCAAGAACCATGCAGTTTTAGATGCTGTGGGTCCCCTAAACTAGGCTGACAAGACATCATCCTCAGGCAGACTCAGACACCACAGACCCTACATATGCCACTCTTCACCGCCAGAGCTGAACTCAAGGTACACTCCAGTTTGCCCCCTGCTATAGTCAAGAGCTTTTCTTACCCCGTGCGTCCATCAAATCTGGAAGAGGTGGTTGCTGCTTCAAATGTGCAGACACCTATGGAAGGCTCCAGGGATCGCCTTCAATGAGAGAACATGACTCCCTCAAAAAAGCACAGTAAACTTCCAGGAACTGACCTTCATTGAGCCACATTAATTTCCCAATGAAGTAGTCTAAATACTTGTTCTAAAGCCATTCTGACACTGCAGGAGAGCAAAGATCAAGACTTTTTGATCCATGAGAATTTTTTGTTTCTTTTTGGGTCGACTCAGTGGTGCTCAGGATTTATTCCTGGTTCTGTGATCAGGGATCGCTCCCAGGGGGATCAAGAGACCATCTAGCGTGCCAGGAATTGAACTGGGGCCCACTGCATGCAATGCAAGTGTCTTGATCCCTGTACTTTCTCTCGAGCCCCAATTCTTTCCAAATTTTTGAAACTTAAAAATGCAATGACTGAACTGAAAATTTCAATAGAGAGAAAAGAACAAAGGAAAGAATCCATGAGCGTGAACACATTATTTTAAAAGATCTAATTAGAGAAGAATTAAAGGGAATGAAGAAGACCTTTGATGTTTATGGAACACAATGCAGAAAAACAGTATGCGCAAGATTGGAGTCCTGAAAAATTAAAAAGGAGGGAGGAGGATGAATTATTAATTTTAAGTAATGATTGAGAACTTTCCAAACCTGTAAAGAGATTTGAGCATGCATGAAATTGATATGACCCCCAAATTTGAATACAAACGTTTTTCTAAAACATATTATCCTAAAATTGTATAAAATCAAAGAATAAAGAAGAAATCATAGGCAGCAAAAGAAAAAAAATCCCTTATTTTTAAGTAGGTATCTTGCAGACCAGGAGGATGTGGAGAAATATATCTTAAATGCTAAAAGGAAAATAAAAGACAACCAAAAATACTTTGAACTGCAAAATTGTCTTTTCTAAGTGAAGGTAAGATAAAGAGATTCCTCAAAGAACAAAAACTGAGAGAACTGATCACCATTAAAACTTTTTTTACAATAAATTCTGAAATCAGGTCTTCAAGCTGAATTGGAAGGATGTGAATTAGTTTCATGAAAAACACACAACACAGAGACAAAGGTAAGTATAGATCGTCTGTTGCAAAATTCTCTAGTACTGTATGTATTCTGGATTGAGCACCTAAATTTACTACATGAATTCCAAGACCAAAGGAGTTTTATTTGGGGACAGTGGGGTGTGGTGGTGTTTGCGTCACACCCGGCATCGCTTGGAGCTTACTCTGGCCAATCACTCCTGGGGTGATTGCCTTGAGTAAAGGATAACTCCTGGCAGGGCTTAGGGGACCATCTGGGGTGCTGGGGATTAAACTGGGGTCAGCCAGATGCAAGGCAAGTTCCCTACCTGCTGCACTATCACTCCAATCATAAGACCAACGTATTTTTTAAAGCCATTGTTATTGTGAGGTCGAGATGCCACATACTCGGCTTGTTGCTCACACACTCTAATTGCAGTTCTTGCCAGAGCTACACACTAGAGCTGCATCCGTGCACTCTTCAGTTGCAACGCCTGCCAAGGCTTGCACACTTAGTGGCAGTCTTGCTTCCTGTTTGATTTCAGTGTTTTCCAGAGGATACACAAGGATTTGGAGGGGCACACACTGATGTGTTTCTCCCCAGAGACTACCCATTTTTCCTTTAGTTGTGGTGCCTATACATGCTTGGTTGCAACGTGCTGCAAATCATATGCTTTGCCGTGGTATCAGGAATCACAAACAGTGCCACACAGCTAGAATCTTACTCTGCATGTGGAATGGTCCTGGGACTCCAACTTGCAGCTTCATGCCTGCAAAACGGGGATTCCATCACTAAGCCATTCCTGGACTTTCATTCATTTAGTAATACACACAGTATTAAAAGGTGTAAATAGTGAAACATGAAAGACAGAAAATGGAGAGGTTGTAGTAAAAATGGTAGGGTGTACTTTGTGGATGCAGTAGTCTTACAGTTATAAGATATTGCAAGTAAGTGAGTGGGAGACATAGCACAAGGCTGAAAATACTTTGTGGCTGACTCCAGTTCAATCCCCGATACCACTCAAGGATCCCCAAGTACCCCAGGAATGATACCCAAGTGCAGAGACAAGAGTAAGCCCTGAGCACTGCAGGGTATGGCACAATAACCCCAAAAGAAAATATTTATTTCAAGTAAGCTTCAGGGTTACCATAAAACAAAAATTTAAGGTAGATTCACACAATATAGTAAGAAAAGAGTCAAAGCATATCACTACAGAAAATCATCATTTCACAAAGGAAGGCCAGACATAAGGGATAAAGGAACTAAGATATCATTCTTCTCTGACTACAAAATGGAGTGAAAAAATACTCCCACAATCATTTTACAAGATCAGCACTACCTTAATATTAAACCCCATATGAGAAAACTATTTTTTTTACAAAAAAGGAAACAGTAAGTCAATTACTCTGATGAATGTAGGTGTGAAATTTCTCAACAAAATACTAGAAAACTGAATTCAACAGCATATTAAAGTTGAGCACTTTGTGAACAACACAGTGTGGGTGACCCCTGCCAGTTCTGCAACCAAAATATACACAAGCACCACAACTAAATTGTGTAATTGACAGTGAGCACTGCAGTAGTGTGTGTGTGTGTGTGTGTGACACATTTCACTGCGATAAACATCAGGGAAGAGATGGAACTAACGTCCACTCGTTTATTACTGTCTTTAAAAATCAATGGTGAGACAGGACAGGATGCCAGTAATAATAACTAAAGCCTGTTGAGTACCGGGTCCTGTTTAATAGCTTTATAAACATTTCATCCTTTTGATTCTCACAACAGCACTGTTTGAGAAATGGTATATTTGTTCCCAAGTAGGTGATAAGATTGAGTGTTAGTTAGAACACTTCCCTGTGGTCTCAGCAGCAGAACCAGGCATTCTGACTCTACATCAACGTAAGACTTTACATATCCCATTCCCTTCTCTCACATCTGCATGATGATGTTGAGTTTGAGCCCAGGGATGGGCATAATACTAATGTGTTCCAGTCGTGCTAAAACATTTGCCAGCACTGAGATCAGTCACCGGATTTAGCAAACAAAAATACAGGACGTTCAGTTGGATTTGAAGTTGAGATCAACAACCAGTAATTTTAGTATAGACATGTCCCATGCCTTGCCTGGAGTATGCTTGTATCACAAATGAGTCTTGGTCTGTCTGAAATTTAGTTAGTGGGAAACCCTCTATTTGATCTAGTATCCCTAGCCCAGAAAACACAATAGGATGGCAAGACATTTTCACTTGATCCATATCAAATGGATGTAAATTTGCTACATACAAAAATGTGACATATAAACGTTCCTCTTTTCTCTAAATCTTTCCTTTCCTCAAAAGTACATGTAGTGTTTCCTTTAGAGCAAAATTTTATACTCACAATATTATTAACATTTATTTTGATGTACAAAATTACTGCACCTTCACTTCTATCAAGGCATATTAAAAGTGATAGGCGCATTGCCACTGTCTTTACGTCATTTCTCATCCCATTCTAAAGAATGATATTTTGCAGTATTTAATTAAAGCAATATGGAATGGAATCCAAACTTTCCTATGTTCAAAAAGTAAAGGATTATAAAAACATAGGCAAGGTCCTGTCGTCTCTGACTGTTTTGACGTGAGGTCATTTGATTTATTGTGTTGAGAATTGTATGGCCCACAAAGTCTGAAATATTATGTGGCCCTGAACAGAACATGATTGCTGCTTTGGATCATTTCCGGTTCATTATTGATAGCCATCAAATTGCAATCAGCAACATGCCAACATGTATCTCTAGTGCAGTAAATTTGCCCTTCCATCTCCCCATCTGCAAAACTAGCCCCTGACATAATGCATTGGCAGGGCTGTCCAAAGCATTGGAGGCCAGCTTCACGTTAAACCCTCCAATGCTTTGTCCTGAGACCCTACCCCCACCCCAACTCTACCAGTGCATTTATTTAGGAAAAAGAAATAGGGACAACTGAGCAACTAGAACAAGGTTCATCTTAACAAACTACCCCTCCCCTGATCAGAACCCTTCCTTCCAGATCCTTCTTGCCTTGTCCCAGAGAGCCCCTGACTAGCAAAACTGTTTGATTCTTCTTTATTGTTTTCAGAGACATGGGCCCTCAAATACATTGTACCACTTGGTGAGGGACGTCAAAAAGGTAAGCACCCTCTCGACTCCAGGTCGGAGGCCCTGTGTGGACCTGCTTGCTAGGACTAGAAAGTACCTCTGTTTTGCATGAGCTGCTAGTGTTTTTCTGCCCCCGCCTGCCACCGCACCCTCATTTCAAGATACAGTGTGTGTGCGCGTGCGTGCGTGCCTGCGTGCGTGCAAGCATACCTGTGTGTCTTCTAACTCAAACATCTGCTTATAACGCAGCTGCGATTCAATTTCCAGTCTCCATGGTTCTCGATGCTTTGGTTGGACACAGTGCTTTTGGGTAGTGGGTCTCTAGGCTTTCTGCCATGCCATGTGGATTTATGCCATTACCTACACTTTTCCATATGCCCTTTCACTGATTGGGGAGCTGCCTGCCTGACCATAAGAGACCTCCTCATTTCTAACTCCTGATGGCATGTGCCCCTGGCACGACTAGCTTTAGAGAATGTAGTGAGCATAGCTCAGAGTGTCTCAGAGCTGCAGGAAAGAAGGCACTGCATTCCATTCTGCTGATGCGTTCAGGACATTTGAGCACATTTATCATCTCATTTGATGGGATGGGGAGAGCAGTAGGGAGTTTTGGAGAGCAGTAGGTTTGGTCAGGTGGAATTCTTTCCACATCAGGAGGCTGAAATGCCAGCAGCAAATGAAATTGGGACATGGTTAGTGAAGATTAAGGGTTAGAGCTTAGATTCTAGAAAATAGAACCATTGTCTAATCCCTATGATAGATGAGAGGAGAGGCATGGTGAAGGCAGCTGCTTTATCTCAGCTGCATGTCTGCATCTTTGCTGCACAGAATCTCTTTCAGAGACAATCTCTTTCAGGTACTGAACCTTCTCAGCATCTTCAAAAAAAATTTTTTATTCCAAAGGACCACACACACACACACACACACACACACACACACATACACACATGCACGCACACACACACCAGTACACCCACCCCCCAGCTTGTAGCAATTCTTCACCCAAATCCACAAAGTCAGGTCAGAAAGAGACTATAATTCCTCCTGCTTTGGACATTTTTCACCAAAACTGACATTCAGTGGTCTGTCACCACTTTTAATGTGTTCCTTCAAGTGACCTTAGGATGGAGATAGAGTACAAGGAGTAAGGTACAGGGCTTGCATGTGGTAGCCCCAGGTTCAATTCCTGCTGCTGCAAAACTAAACCGTGAGAAGGCAACAAAAGGCTCTGAGGCTGCTTATAATGAACCTCTTATCCGGTTCAACATGGGTTACCCAGCCTCAGTGTTGCTTAGCAATGACAGAAAACCAACTTAATGACCCTTGACCCACGTCCACACAATGGTGATGAAGAGTCTTGTCTGTGAGTGAGCAGTGGAGTCTGAAATTCTTTTACACTGAGAGAAAGAGATCTGGCATAATCTGGGACCCAACCCAACAGCAATTCCCCCAAGCTTACATCTTCACTTAGGCTGCCCAATTCCTACTATAAGTTTACCTACTCTCAACAAACCCACTTCCCTCTAGTCTTCCAGTTTTATTTTATTCACTCTGGCTGCAAATGGCCTAAGGAGTAACCAGGGAGAAATATCTGAGAAGATCAAAAGAGTACACACCCCACATGTATTCTTTTCCAAGGTATTTGTTCCATGTGTTCAATAAAATATATTCGGCTTTTTCTAAACTAATAAGTAGGGTGCCCTCCCCATCACTGTAAGCTAGTGGGTGTCCCTGGAGTGACCAGAGTGCATTCTGAGGGGACAGCTTTTCCTGTTCGTCAGACCCAGCCATTGGTCAATCCAAATCTTCACCTCCATCACCCAGAATCCAGTCTGATTTTCATAGATATCTTGCAGATAGATTTCCTGGAGAATAAATGCTTCAAATACTTCTGATTTGGTTCTCTTCTTCATAGGACTCTAATTTGCAAAGTAATTTTCTCTTTCCTGAAATGTCACACTGCTCTTACATTGACTCCTTACTTGCATTAGAAACTACAGAGGGTATTATATTATATTTTTTAACTTCTTCAGTAAAGTTGTGCACTCATAAATGGAAGAACAGAAAGAATAGGATGGTGAGAATTTGGGAAGAAGGAATATTAGTTAGGATTCATTTTATTTCTCTTTCAAGTGTTATCCAAATGCTGGAACAAGAATATTGCTATATAAACACTCATTTACTTCCTAATTTAGTAACTGGAAATAATAATCACAAAACACCCAGAATAGTGTTGAAATGGTTTGGGAATAATTTATCATTTTCCCTGAGAAGTGATTATCAATCAGGTGGGGAAGTAAAGGAAATCTCTCTGTTCTTTCTTTCCTTGGGAAGAAATAAGAGGAAATACCCATTACATTTATTTCTAAGATAAAAGGGAAAAATCCATGTTAGAAGACTAACCTAGGTAGCATGGGTCAGAACAATAGTACAGTGGGTAGAGCACTTGCCTTGCATGTGGCTGACCTAAGTCCTATCCCCAGCACCACATATGGTCACCCAGCCTCACCAGGAGCACAGAGCTAGGAGTAAACGCTGAGCACCACTGGGTATGGCCCAAAAACAAAACAAAGAAAAAAAGTAACAATGGCAGAGCCTAAGAAGCCAGAGTACACTTTGTTTTGGTCTTATTATATAACACATGTGGAGAATGAAAAATAAGAGGGTTCTGCCTTTTTTGTTATTGTTATGAGTGAAAGGAAAAATAAGCCTCTTTCCTCAGATTTCCAGCATTTTAGGCCAATCTGATATGCAAAATCTTGAAAAAAAATTTAGGATGCCAAGAAAATCTTGAATAGTTTAAGCAATTTTCACAATTAAGGAACATAATAATTAGCATGTGCTTTGTGCTTTACAAAGCTAGGACCTCATGTACATATTAATTGATTTAACCTGTGACAAAAATTAATCAGTAAATTATAAGCTCTGATACCAAATGCTGTTTGTGAGTCAGGAACACAGCCCTGGACCTGAAACAGTGTTTGATCATGTGTCTGTAACATTAACTGGAAATAACACTTATGAACGCAGGGAATGCACTTAGTATTACCAGATCGTGGAAAAGCAATGGACGTGACAACTTCAAAGCCAGCTAATCTTTGAAACCTACAGATAGGGAGGCAGAGGATCATTCCCCCACTAGTTCCAAAATCTCAAATTATTCAGATCTAGGGAACAATTTAGGAACAGAGAGGTAAAAGAGTTATTCAGTATCAGTGAGAAATTGAACATGATACAAATCAATCCCACTCCCTGGGCTGTTTTTCATGCATAAATCCATGGGCTGCACCAACGCTCTCATTGAAACCAGAGTAGCCCACGTCTGTCTGCTTTTTGTGAAATCTAACTGCTATTGCAGTAGCTAACTGTCTGCTCAATTTGTGCCTCTGTATGTTTTCAGGTAGAAGTTTTGATTTCTTAAGTTTTATGTGCTCATACCTCAGGTCACCTATACTCTCCCTCCCTTCCTAGGAAAGGAGGATGATATTTGAGTATTATTTAAAGACAGTAGTGAAATGATAATAATTGTTAACTTACTTATATGGGAATCAAGACTCAGAGCTTTGCAGAATGAAAAAAATAGAACTTTTCAGACATATTTTGAGGGCAGAGAAAGGATATCTTCATAATCCTATCTACTAAATTCATGCAAATTTGTAAAAGTATTCTTATTTTTGTAGTGATTGCCCAGTCTGTTTCCATACTAAACATTGAGTGAATGTCCTTAATCTCAATGAATTCTGAAGGAAGAGAATTTACTCTCCTCTCCCTCAGGAAATCTGACAATCAGGGACCATCATCCACCTTTCTTTTATCAGGAGGAAATGGTCTCTCTTTTTTTGAAGACGTGTTATGAGTTTCCAATAAAACAAACTGCAATCTGAGCATGACATCGTAAGCTGATATGGGAAAGCAGGGTTCATTTAGAAATGCCAACCTATTGAGTGACTTTAACCTGGTCCTTTCACTAAAACGCCCTTCTCAGTCACAGTCTGGACTAAAAACTCACTGTAGAATCATAGCTCAAGAGCATGGGGTAAGGGAGGAAAGGTGTTTTCAAGCTATCTAATTACGCCTACCCATATATCCAAGCTTCTCTGTTTGATTCTGTGGATCGGATGGAGTCACGTGGCTCGCTATGCATTATTAAGGCATGAAATGGGAAGTAATTGAACAATTATCAGAGGCTTTGCCAATTACCAGCATGATTACCATGAGGCAGAGCAGGGAAGACAAATCCAGCAGACTGAGTGAGAATTACTCTGAGTTGTTTGTTCATCTCCTCTTTGAAAAGGGTTGAGCTGGGAAGACTCCTCCACAAGGGTTTGGGGATTACCTGTTGGTGTGGACAGAGCCCTCATTAGCTCTGATTTTTCAGACCAGCCATCAGGGTGCTGAGCCAGTCCTAACTAGCCCCATTCACATCCCTAGTCCAGGGGCAGGGGGAGGCGGTGGTTCTGGGAAACTCAAATCCATCCTAGGTGCTCTGCCCTGTGACCTGCAACGGAAACATAGGAGTCCCTGGACCGCTAGGATCGTCGAAGAAACTATGACCAATTAGGTTCTTTTCAGTGTGTTCACTAAAAACCAGAGAATGCAAAGAATGTGGGGAGCGAGGAACAGAGTGAATCCCCAGTTTCCTCTTGCTGCTTATCCCCTCGCCTCTGGCTGGAGTCCTGCGGGGCCTCGGGGGTCTCACCACTGCCAGCACCTCCAGCACGCCCCCTGGCACACCTTCTCTGTCGCCCTGGGCGACTGAAAACTCATTCCTTCCATAACACCTATTTTCCCTCTCCATTCCTCCTAGTAAGAACTCTAAAGTCAATTTCCCCTTTCTTTCCTCTCTCCCAAGGGCCCGGGAAGTTTAACAGACACATTCAGCCTTGCAGGCTAAAATCAAACATATACAGGGTAGAGTTAGCGCTACCTTCTATGGCTGCCACTTTAACAAGCACATCCAACTCTCTCCTTGGCTGCAAATTCACCCACCTCCTGGATGTGAGACCGGTGGCACTGTATCACCTATTACCCACATCAGAGCAGGCAGGAAAATACAGGTGCGCAGAGAACGTTGGTTAGATGAACGTCGCCCCCTCGTGGTCAAACAGAATATAGGCCAGTTCCGTTTTCAGGTTTTCAAGCAAAACTTGGTAAAGAAAGAATGGTCCCAGAATTCTCTCTCCAGCCACAGAGATTCAAACATAAACCATTCTTAATAATCATGCACTAAAGAATAGGCTTCTAGTAATAAGAAAAACCCAGGTTAGTACAGAGATCTGCGTGGCTTTCTACCAAAGACAAAGCCATCTGAGTAGTAGAAAATGGAAGGAAGAGAAAGGGCGTAGAGGATAGAGCAGGAAGAGAAAAGGAAGATATTTCAGGCAGGGGCACTTTCCCACAGTGGGAGAGAAGGAAGTTCTTACCACACAGATGACCTCCCTAGTGCAGCCCAGGAAACTCGAGGTTGATGAGTTTTAAACAGGGTCCAAGAGATACTATAGTAGGTAAGGCATTTGTGTAACACACAGCAGACCCAGGTTCCATCCCTGGCACCATATATGGTAACCCAAGAAATACCAGGAATGATCCCTGAGCTCAGAATCAGCACTTAGCAATACTGGGTGTGGTACCAAAAAAATAATAATTCACTGAAAAATAAAATACTTTCCATGCTTTCGACCCAAGTGCAATCCTTAGCACTGTATGGACTTCAAGCACCCCCAAGAGTGACCCCAAGCAGAGTCTAGAGTAACTTCCAAACACTACCAGGCACAACCCAAAAGTTAAACTCAAGAAACAGGATGTCACTGTGGGGAAAGGCTGGAACTTCAGTGAGGGACAGGATAAACACCTCCACTTAGGGCCAATTCTTTTTATTGAAAATGAAGAATTCAGCCCCTTCTTTGGTGATATCTACCCCGTTAGCACCTCATCAATAGTCACTTGCAAAAGGTGACGATTGCCTTTATTTTAATTTATTTTTCAGTCCCACTCTTTGAGACACCGTGAAAGCATAGATGTTGCCTTTTATTACTGGTCTTTATCTAATGTTGGTGTCATGATTTGTAGAATTCAGACTGATGTCCACAGAGACGTCTCTCAACAACAAATCTATAGGTGTTGGCTCACTCTCACTGGTGTCTTAAATTTAGAAAATTCTTACAGGATCCAAAAATAGGTATAGTTGAATCGATTTACTTTTGAGAGCATGACAATAGATTTGGTGGGGTGAAGGGGATTTTTCTGAAATGCAGCCTATAAAGATTATGGAGGTCAGTCCCCTAAACAGGGAAGAAAAAACTGAGGGAAGAAGCTTGGAAAGTGACTGATTTTTGTAAAGAAAACAGAGTGCCCAGACAGATGGCATGGGGCCAGTGTTTCTTTGCTGATTTGCTGTTGAAATTTTTGTTGATTTGGCTTGGTTTGAGGCCACACCCAGTGGTGGTGCTCAGGGGCTATACTCAGCCTGATATGCTCAGGATAACCCCAGCAGCGCTTGGGGGAGCATGCAGTTCTGGGGACCAAACCTGGGTCCCTACATACAGAGCATATGCTCAGCCTGTTGAGCTGTCTCAAGGCCTCAGTGTCCTTTCTCCTTTCTGCCTCTCAGTGAGGAGGAAAGAACCCTGATGTGGCCACCCTCCTCCTAGGCTCATCATTTTGAAGCCAAATGCATCACGGCTGAGGCTGCCCAGGTGTGCTCTGGCTTTGTGGTTCTTCTACTTTTGAAATCGCAGCTAGTCTAGAGGTCAGAGAGAACCCCACCATACAGAACCTGCCTCTGTGGTTACTGGTTTCACAGTCTAAGAGAAAAGTGCGGGTGGGCATGGATGATATTGTAAACTCAGTTGAAAAGTTAGTGACCTTCAAACCAAACTTTCTCCAAGTGCCCATTGGTATTTCTGCCACGTTTTGCATAAAGAAGTCAGATCACTAGTTTTCCACGATGGCCTGAGGAGAGATTTACTAAGCAATTAAGTGAGACTGAGGAGAGACTCTACAAAACAAGGAGGTTTTCTGAGAAAGGTGCCAAGGAGAGCATGGCCGTTTTGTGAAGGGACAATTTGGCTAATACAATGGCTCTCAAAGTGGGTTGTGCTAGGTCAGGGACCTGAGGGTCTTGTGTTTCCAAGTGATTTTACATCACAGAAGATGCCCTCCAACAGCTTCATTTCCTGAATGAGTTTTAACTAGATTCCCAAACCTGCCTGAGTCCCACCCCAGCCAGAGATTTCCCAATAGGCGCCATGCCAGTGAGGTGGAATCTCATGGGCATGACTCAGAGTGGGGACAGCAAAGGCAATGGACTGGTGAGCTTTCAGGGCTGCCTCTTCCCTCTTGTCCAGCTGTGAGCACCAATGCAGCACTAGATACACTCGAAGTCAGATTTCCACAGCAGCCTGGGACGCGTCCCACCAGGATGCGTCACATGTCAAAGCTAGTTAATGCTGCTACTGAGAACAAATATTCACAAACCCAAACTAGACTTGAACCCAACCATATGGATTCACTTTACCATTTGACTCATTCACAGTTTTGACCAAAGACACATATGTGCACAGACTCTTTCTCTCTTTCTCTCCTTCTTTCTTTCTTTCTTTCTTTCTTTCTTTCTTTCTTTCTTTCTTTCTTTCTTTCTTTCTTTCTTTCTTTCTTTCTTTCTTTCTTTCTGTTTCTTTCTTTCTCTTTCTTTATTTCTTTCTTACTTTCTTTCTCTTTCTTTCTTTCTTTCTTACTTTCTTTCTCTTTCTTTCTTTCTTTCTTTCTTTCTTTCTTTCTTTCTTTCTTTCTTTCTTTCTCTTTCTTTCTTTCTTTCCATCTTTCTGTCTCTGTCTGTCTATATTTCTCTCTGTCTCTCTGTCTATCTCTGTCTCTCTCTCACATACACACACACATGCATGCACAATGCACATGCTCACTCCATGGCTACCTCATACTAAGTACTATTAAAGGCACTGAGAATACAAGGACAAATAAAATACTAAAAAATATGAAGTGATATGTTTGACAGAATGCAGCTGGCCACCCTTAACCCTGAGTCCCTCAGTGATTGCAGATCACAGGGAAAGCAGAACGAGGCTAATGAAAACCCACCCTGAGTTTAGCAGAAACAACTTCATCTAATTTGCTGATAGGAATGACCCTATTTTGTAATTGCCCGATTCTGCAGAGTATTTCTTCCCAGAGCCTTCCTTATTACTAAACTAGAAGTTCGACCAATTCTGGTGTGTAGAAGGAGCATGCAGAGGGTGAGAGAGTGATCTGAAGGCTGGCTGTCATGCTATGCTGCAGGAGGGAGGCCTGGGTTTCATCCCTAGCACTGCAAGAGCACCTCCAGGAACAAGACTCTAGCACAGAGCCCCACGCGCGCGCGCACACACACACACACACACACCACCTAGAAAGAAAACTATGTGCAAGGAGAGAAGTAGAACAGGATCCAAACCTCCTCACCAAGTCCTCAGGAGACCCTTACACCGTGTGACCATTGGCCCCAAGCCTCTACTGTGAAGGAACAGAAATCCCACATGGCCTCCATGGCCTCTTGGAGAACCAAACTGTGGTGGCCCTTGGGCCTCTTAAGAACAGAGTGCAGGACCCAGGACCCAGGCTTTCACACACCGCCCTCAAGCAGGAAGCACCCTCTGCGTCAGTACCCAGCCCGAGAGATCCAGCACCAGCACCAACACCCCCGGTGACTCAGCCAGTGCTCAAACGCTCAATATTTCCCAGCAAGGAAACTGATACAGCCACTGTCCATATGCCTATAGAGGTCCCTTTAAAATCAAAAACGGGGGGTGGGGTGCGGAGCCGGAGCAATGGCACAGCGGGTAGGGCGTTTGCCTTGCACGCGGCCAACCTGGGTTCCATTCCCAGCATCCCATATGGTCCTCTGAGCACTGCCAGGGGTGATTCCTGAGTGCAGAGCCAGGAGTAACCCCTGTGCATTGCCGGGTGTGACCCAAAAAGCAAAAGTAAATAAATAGATAAATAAAAGCAGAAACAGGCATGAGTGACTAAGAATAATAAAGGTTTCCAGTTTTGTTTCTACATGCAGCAGGCCCCTAAAGGGTATACCAAATGTCTCTTAAGAAGCACTCTTCTCTTTGAAAGAAAATCCTTAATTCTGAGAACAGCTGATACAATTGATTCTCATGCTCCTCCCCATTCCTCTTTAAACACACACATACACACACAAATGACTTCACAAGTATAAAGGACTTCGCCCGACGATTCAAATCCTCTCTCCCTCTTTCACTCTTCTTTTTATAGAGAAGGGGCCAGCTGTCAGGGCTGGAGGGCACAGCAGGTCAGGCACTTGCCTTGCCTTGAATACAACCAACCCAGTTCAGCTCCCAGCACTGCATAGGTTTCCCCCTAGGCACCTCCAGGAGTATTCCCTGAGCACAGAGCAAGGAGTAAACCCTGGGCACTGCTGGGTGCTCCCCCCAAGAAACACCTCCCCCACCCAAAAAAAGGTGCCACATGAAAAATTTTTATAAAAGACTATCAGAGCTCTAAACTTGTCCTGTCTGATTAACATCCTGGTAATCTCAGTGCTCTTCTGGAAGGAGTCTTCATTTCATTGTGTGAAGGAACAGTGTGAAGGATCTGGATTCCAAGCCCAACAGAGGGAGTGGGGGATGGGGCCACGTGGAGGAACCCTAGAGCCCAGCGGCAGGGACAGATAGCATTTGCCTTGTGTTTCTCTCTGCTACCCTGGTGTTTTTATCTCCCCAGCTGAAGACTTGAAATAAATATTTTGATTTTCTGTTATTGCCGACGATTACTGCATCTTCTTATTTAACTTATGTCTTCTTTCCAAGCGAGAATATCCAGGTTTCGGTTGGATCTATTTTAAGGTGAATTAATTAACCAGCCTAATAATACATTCATATGTTTCTTTTTTATCATTAATTTTTACTCTAAAATACAGAGTACGCGGGCTAGAACCCCTAGTAAACCACGTTGTCTTTTGGATTTGTTTCTTTCTTCGTTTCCTTCTTCCCTGCTAGGGGAACCTGCCCCCGGACTACAGAATCAGCCTGATTGACATCGGCCTGGTGATCGAGTACCTGATGGGCGGGGCCTACCGCTGCAACTACACTCGCAAGCGCTTCCGGACCCTCTACCACAATCTTTTCGGACCCAAGAGGGTGAGGCTGGTCCCCAATTCCTGTTCCTGGGCTCCTGGGGGCGAAGGGGGTGGGGGGACTGAACTGGTTTGAGGTCTGGTTTCTTAGTTTTCATCTCCAAGACGGAGATCAGAGGAGGAAGTGCGGTTCTCCCTTTCTCTGCAGTCAAAACCGTTTTTTTCAAAGGCCGCGCGGTGTTGCCTGGGGAAATTCCTCCCCAGGTCCAATTCAAATCATTCGGTGGCACTAAGGGGGCTGGAGCACGAGTTTTGCATGCGGGAGGCCGGGGTTTGATCACTCTGGTGCCAAGTCTGGATTAGCCCGACTGCGGCCCAAAATAAAATTCAAAAACAAAAATGGAGATTGAGCCTGAATGATCAGAGAATAGAATTAGTTGTTCAACTCATTATCTCCCTCGGAAGTCTTCAAGGTGTCAATCTGTTCTGTTTTGTTTTGTTTGGGGTCCATACCCTGTGGTGCTCGGCACTTCCTCCTGGTGGGCTCCGGGGGCCATGTGAGATGCTGGGGATTGAACTCAGGTGGGCATGCTGCCCGCTGTACTATCTCTCTGGTCTCTCAAGGTTTGGGTCTTGGGCTCTGTTTATAAGCTTAAAAATTAATAAGGGTGTCTGGAGATCACAGACATTAGGTCGTGTGCAAGGCAGGCCGAGACTCAGTTGGATTCCCACCCCCCCCCCCACACACACACACGTGGTCTATCAGCACCTACGGGTATAGCTCTGGAGTCTTCCAGACTTTGCCAGCATGCCCTGGTGGTCCCTGGCACATCAGGACCTGAGCAGCGGCACATCCTCTGTTCCCCAGAATTAATAAGGACCCCCCAAATTTTTATCCCAGTAATTTAAATATCCCAGAAATTTACCTATTGATTTATGCTAGAAATTAAAATAGACTATTGAAGGTACTTGTTTCATTTTGAGATAATCCGTCTAGCTCATCATATGTTCATATAAATAACTTCATTCTCAAAGTGGTCAGAGCGGCATTATTTTTTACCCTTTTTATTCACAATTTTCAAGATTTTCATATCCCTTTCTTCAGTTCATTATGAGATATTCTGATTATAATAAATGAAAATTATTACACCACAAAATATGAAAGTAACAATTTTTACAGATAATTATTCATTTTTTAGTACTAAGGCAAAATTCAACAAATGGCAAATCCTTAAAGATCAGTTGCAATGTGAAATATGAAAGAGTGGCAATGAACATTCCATGCCATTCTTACATTAGGATCTAGTTGGTATCTCAAGCACTTTTTGTGAAATCTTGCAACACCATATATTGGTCATTATAAAATATTGAGCCTCTGAGTTATGCAGATCTTACAAACATTGATACATCTCATTATGCAGTTTCGAAACTTCAGTTTCATTCATATCATATCCCGTTTCATCAGAAAACAAAGTTAAAAACAAACAAAAAAAAAAACACAGTCAAAAGTGTGGAGGAGAGAACACAATTTTCTCCAAATTCTAATTTTTCCTCATTTCTGCTTAGAAAGTTTAAATTTTGTCATTGGAAAAAATATTGTCGGTTTCCTGGAAAAAAAATGAATGACTTCATTCATTCCCCAAGATGTCTGCCATATGTCCAAGTCAAAATAATAGTTTGTCTACCAGTGATTCCTTCAAGGAGATATCCAAGAAAGTGACCACAACTCAATCCAAATTGTCAAGTGTTTTGCCTTAGGACAAGCATCAGAGTGTCACAGTTCAGTAGCTAACAGAAGTACTTTTCATCTCTCTCAGAATAGCTTTTTTAATATAATGAAGGGTAGAGAATTAATGAAATTAAAGTTGCTTTTTTTCTAGCTCTCATCAAGAACTCGTGTGTGTGTGTGTGTGTGTGTGTGTGTGTGTGTGTGTGTTTTGAGACAGGGAAGGCCTGAACCATACTGGGCAGTGCCTGGCTTTATACTTGGGTTGCTCCTGGAAGTGCTCAGGGAGCTTGTCATGCCAAAGACTGAACTCGGGCCTCCTGCGTGCAAACTGTGTGCTCCAGTCCTTTGACGTTTTTTCCATTCCATCATCAAGGAATTATTAGGTGAAACTGGCTCTTTTTTTATCTAAAATTCAAATATTTCTCAGTGAAATTTGATGACAACTATTCAAGTTTGTTACCACTGCTTTATTCTTGTTAAGACAGACAGCAATTTTATTCATTATTATTTCACACCATCACTACAACTGTTAACTGTGTCAGAACTTAAGGATACCTTAGCATTGTTAGGAAATTAATTTTGACTTTACAGGTTCCCTAATAAGGTCTCAGGAAAGACTTCTCTGAAAAAGTATCATGGTCCATGGACCACATTTTGAAAACTGCTCTCCTAGCTGGGGTAGGCATGATTTTCATTTAGAATAAAGCTTATTATCTGATTATGAAACTTTTTTTGTGACACTAGAATAGAACTTTGAAAGCACCCAAAATTATAAATATAAAAAAGAAGTAGTGATCATTTGAAGGAAGAAAGAGAAAAGGAAAGGGAGAAAGGAATGGGGATCAAGTGATTCCTATTTGAATGGTCCAATAAAATTTGGAGGAACTTTAAGTATTCTCATTACTTAATTGGTCAACTTTTGTATTGGCACCAAGCATTCTGTAATCCTTAAATACAGGTATGGTATTCCTGAACTCAGAGATGTAATTTTCTGTTTGTTCTTGTTAAATATAAACTGGGTTCTGTAACTAACTGGGTTCCCTGCTATCTCCATCTTGGTCTATGATTATACTGTACATACCCAAGCATGCTCAGTACTGCTGCTGTATGTGATGCCACTTTTCATGCCATGTGACACCATTCCACTAGTGACATATATTCCTCTCCCTGATCATGGGGTTAAATCCAGCATGGATAGATAGATAGATAGATAGATAGATAGATAGATAGATAGATATAGATATATACATATGTATGTATATATATATGTATATATATATATATATATATATATCACTGCATCACTGTCATCCTGTTGCTCATCGATTTGCTCGAGCAGGCACCAGTAACATTTCCATCGTGAGACTTGTTGTTACTGTTTTTGGCATATTGAATATGCCACAGGTAGCTTGCCAGGTTCTGCCAGGCAGGCGGGATATTCTTGGTAGCTTGCCAGGTTCTCCGAGAGGGACGGAGGAATTGAACCCGGGTCAGCCGCATGCAAGGCAAATGCCCTACCTGCTGTGCTATCACTCTGGAGAGAGAGAGAGAGAGAGAGAGAGAGAGAGAGAGATAGGTAGATAGAGAGAGAGAGAGATTTGTATTTCTGAAACATATCCTAGGTCTCCAGATAATAAGGGTCTTTCAGAGGTTTGTGAAACTTCTTATGGGTTGACTCTAGTGAACTGCTCAGTCACCACTTGAAATCATGGAGATGTGGGCATTCACTTTTGGTCCACAAAAGAGCATGTAAAATAGAGTTTTTATATTTGATGATCTCATAATGCCTCTCCGGGTTCCTCAGTTTCTGTGATTCATCAAAATAATTAATTCTTTAATTCTCTCTGAATTCTAGTGAATGGACTTCCCTAGTGTCTTTTTATTTGGTGAAATGAATAAGTGCTCTATGTTGTAACAATGCTATCCTATTGCCTATTTAAACGCAGTGGGATTCTTTTCTTGTGTGAAGAAAGGTCTAACTTTGTGCACCACCTTTGTTTTTAACAGCCTAAAGCCTTGAAACTGCTGGGAATGGAGGTAAGTGTTTGCTCACATTTTTAGAGTCAATTATTTGTTCTCATATAAATTCATTTCAGTGATAATAGGAATAAATAATTCTAAGCAAGGAGGTCAATGTCTTCCCAGTTGTCAAGGGGGCAGATCAAAGTGGCTTTAGAAATTCTACCACGAGCTTACAGTAGCATTGCAAAGAAAGAAACAGATTCTTTTTTAAATACTAACTTGAAAAGGAAACATTTATTTCAGTATGTAAAATTTATTCATGGACATTTACAAATGGCAATAGATCCAAAGGTCAGAAATACTTCAAAAATTCATCTAATGGGGGAAAAATCTCAAAATGATCCATTTCCTGTATTTTGTTTGGGTAGTTATTGTCATGGGTGCAAAAGGTAGCATAGGCTATCCTTGTCCTTTCAATGCAAATGGAACTGCTGTCAGGAGGAACAAATCACCCTACTGTGTTTGGGGCGAGTGGGAAATGGGCAAAAGTAAAACAAAAAATAATTTGCCCATTAGAAGGTACTTTTTAAAAATTAAAATATAACCCTGACATGTTCCCATAGACCTATGCTTGAACATTTACCATAGTTTGTTTTTGAATTAGGCATTATGAATAAGTTTGTGAGTTCTTTTAAGACGGGGGCTGGCCACAGTCATCTCTGCATCTATCCCCGAGCTGGGCCAGCAGTAGATCCACAATGACTATTCACTGAATTGATTTATTTCCAACGTCCTTGAAATTCTAGGATGACGTTCCCTTGAGACGAGGAAGAAAGACAACTAAGAAGCGTGAAGAAGAAGTGGACATTGACTTAGATGACCCTGAGATCAACCACTTCCCTTTCCCTTTCCACGAGCTGATGGTGTGGGCTGTCCTGATGAAGCGGCAGAAGATGGCCCTGTTCTTCTGGCAGCACGGCGAGGAGGCCATGGCCAAGGCCCTGGTGGCCTGCAAGCTCTGCAAGGCCATGGCTCACGAGGCCTCCGAAAATGACATGGTTGATGACATCTCCCAGGAGCTGAATCACAACTCCAGGTCGGCCAGCCCAACAAACAGGGTGGTCAGGAGAAGAGAAGGAAAGGGAGACCCAGATGTGTTGAGTCTGGGCTACCCCAAACTTAAAGATGAGACAGAGGCAGTATTCCCAATAGGACACTCAAGGAGTGGCCACAGATAGTCAACCTTTCTAGATAGAGGTACCTACAGAGATTTAGATTTTATTCCATCCTGCCAATTGCCCTGGGATAGGCCCTTTTGCTATGCATATTTTGAAGCTTAGACTGGAGTGGTTGCACAGCAGGTAGGGCATTTGCCTTTTTGCCTTGCACAAGGCCGACCAAGGTTCGATTCCTCTGCCACTCTCGGAGAGCCCAGCAAGCTACAGAAAGTGTCCCACCCACATGGCAGAGCCTGGCAAGCTCCCTGTGACATATTCGATATGCCAGAAACAGGAACAACAACTCGCACAAATGGAGACATTACTGGTATCCGTTCAAGCAACTTGATGGACAACAGAATGACAGTGACAGTGACATTCTGAAGCTGGAGAAATGGGGGTGGGGGGAATTAAGAAACTTGCCATACCTATGGTATGCATAGGTCTGTCAAATTAAGAAGACCTACCGTAACCAAAGTGTTGATGTTTTGGTCTGCCTTTCTCTACCCATACGACTTAAACTGGGAACCTTGAGCACAGGAGTCATGCTTTGTTTGCTGTACTCCCCTAGTCTAAATATGGGATCTGGTGCATCATAGATGCTTAGTACATGTCTGCTGGATCCACAAATGAGTGAGACAACATAGCAGTCTAGTTGGGGTTGGCCATTGGATCTCCACTTTTGTCACCCAAGTCTCCAAGATGGTCTAAGCTATACTGGGATTCTTGGTAGTGGAATATGAGCACTGGTGAAGGGATGGGTATTCGAGCATTGTATAACTGAGATTTAAACCTGAAAACTTTGTAACTTTGTAACTTTCCACAATAAAAAATTTTAAAAAAAAATAAAAAAAAAAGATGGTCTAAAAGATACTTCCTCCCACTCTGTCTTTCAGGGACTTTGGGCAGCTGGCTGTAGAGCTCCTAGACCAGTCCTATAAGCAGGACGAGCAGCTGGCCATGAAACTACTGACGTATGAGCTGAAAAACTGGAGCAATGCCACGTGCCTGCAGCTGGCTGTGGCTGCCAAGCACCGAGACTTCATCGCACACACATGTAGCCAGATGTTGCTCACAGACATGTGGATGGGCCGGCTCCGAATGCGCAAGAACTCAGGCCTCAAGGTCAGTGCACCCAAAAGGCCCGTGAGGATAGAGGGTGGTTGGAGCCTTCAAGCAGAATCTGCAATAGTTAGGTATTCTCTGATCTTGGGGTGGCAGTACTCAAGTCCTACTCCACATCACAGATTTTCATATGCGGGGCTATTCTTCACATAGAAGTTAGGACCTCTTGGACATTCTGATAAATCAGCACTGCTAGAGATATCACCTAAACATGGTTTGGTTTTGTTTTGTTTTGTTTTGTTTTTTCAGAAAATCTGAAGCAATGGTCACATTAAAAGACCATTGCTCTTGCAAAAGCTATTCCCCTGTGACAAAGAGACATTTGCTTTTGTCAACTACACTTGAGAAAATATTTTAACTAAAATTTTAAAAGATGAACTAGATACGCATACAGACACTGCTTATAATGCAACCTACTCTGAAGTGAAGATTAATGAACTTTAGGTCAGGGGATAGAACCTGTGTTCAAGTGTGCTTTTTAAAATGAAGACATATAAATTTTCAAGTAGATGACTGGCAGTGATTATCTGTAGGATGCAAGGTATGTGAAACCAGATGACATGTGGCTTGTTGCTTTTTTCTGTTTCCTTCCTTCAATATAATATTTTTTAAAAAAACAAACTGAGGAGCCAGAGTGATGGTACAGTGGGTAGGGCTTTGCCTTGCACGAGGCTGACCCAGGTTCAATCCCCAGCACTCCATATAGTTCCCTAAACCCTGCCCTCTAGGGCTGACTCCTGAGCTTAGAGAGCCACGAGCAAATCCTGAGCACAACCAGGTGTGGCATAAAAACAAATTGAACTGAAAGAAGGAAAAGAAAGAGAGGGAGGAGAATGGAAAATTTGTTATAAAATGTTCTATCTGTTAAGAGCAGAGGTTCCCAAACTTATTTGACCTACCACCACTACTTCTTTCCAGAAAGAAATTTATTCAGTTTCCACCTATGAAATCTATTTTCTTCAAGGGAATAAGAGAAAGTAGCCCCCAAACTTCCCTGAGACTACTACTGGCCCCCAGGAGAGTTCCAGTGCACTCTTGCTATGGTATCACCCACTTTGGGACACTATTCACTAGTATAACTGGCCAGGCTCAAATTTACAAAGATTTTTCTAATCTAGGCAACTCTGAGGCCAACCCAAAGCAGAAGGGGGCCACCACACTATTACTAGAAGCCACTGTGACTGAAACACTCCCTCCCCACCCCAAGCCCTTTCTCCTGGCCCAGAACCACTGACGGATCTTTAAAATGGGCCAGCGGTGTTCCGTGGCCACATTGCTAGTAACTGCCAACCTAGCTCTCAGGACAGGGTATAATGTACTTAAAGGCTGCCAGAATGTCACCGGAGTCTTCCTGGACCTGACAGGCACCATGGGTTTGGGGTCACCACTCTCCCTTTTCCCTTAGCTGATCTCTGTCCCTGGGTGCCTTGGAGCACAGTTCCTCATTACTGAAGGGCCATTTCATCCTAAGTATCCCTGCAAGATCTCTCTTAGCCCCTTACTCTGGTTCTGTTTCTTCAAGGGGGGTTAGGTACAGAAGACTTCTACAGGAGAATCATTTAAGTCTGAGGGAAGTGGGAGATTTAAGGACAATCAGATGGTGGTTTCACCATTCAGAAAAGCACTCATTCATTCCATGGCAAGTGGAGAATGTGATTGCTCTCGCAGGAAAAGGGCCCATGTGTGTAGCAAGTTGACAGCAACGCATACTAGCAGTGGATCACACTTGGATGTGGCTTAACATATTGACATGAGCACTGTATTATGTTAACTAAGCTGCACACAAGTGTGAGCGACTGGTGGTATGCACAGGTGGCATCAACATGTTAATTAACACAACTGCCGTGTGCTGGCATTAACGTATAATGTCATCACAAGGAGCTTTAAGCAAGTTGCCTATACTTGAGAGAAATAAAGTGCTAGATTTTCTGGCAGCGTTTTTACAATGGCATTTTGATTGTGAAATGCTGAATCCAGAACCCATGTAATGTGTGTGTGTGTGTGTGTGTGTGTGTGTGTGTATGTATGTATGTGTGTGTGTGAGTTCCTGTGAAAGGGAGAAAAGTGGTACGGGGGGGTTAGTTGCAAATGCCAGGGGATGCTGTATAAAAACAGCATGCTTTCCTGCATGGGCAAGGATGCTTTCCTGCTCCTGCAAGGCCAACTAGGAGCAGCATTTTTTTTAGAGACAGATGACTGGCACATGGTCAGCCCCACTCGACACATTAGCAACTAAACACCAGTGGGCATACATAGAAATTGGTTCCACCAAAGTAATGCTATATAATGACTAAATGGCGATCTGATTCTTCATTGTTTTTGCCTTAGGTGGAGTCACTTTTTCCTCATTTCCCCCATGCAAAAAGACTAGTAATCGGGTAAGATGTTTTTGGGTAATGCTATATTTCTCTAAAGTCAGGCTGAGCTACAGTGCCTAATGGTTGTATTTAGTCATTCAGAGAGCCACACCTTATCCCTGTGCATACATATGCATACATAAACACCACACCCCAGAGGCCCTCTGATTCTAAGCAATCCCCCTGATCTTGATCCTTTAAATGTGATTATTATTATTATCATTGTTATTGCTTTAGGTAATTCTGGGAATTCTACTTCCTCCTTCAATTCTCAGCTTGGAGTTCAAGAACAAAGATGACATGCCCTACATGTCTCAGGCTCAGGAAATTCATCTCCAAGAGAAGGAGCCAGAGGAGCCAGAAAAGCCCTCAAAGGAAAAAGATGAAGAGGACATGGAACTGACAGTAAGAAAAGACACACAGGGGCCAGAGCGATAGTACAGCGGGTAGGGCGTTTGCCTTGCATGCGGCCGACCGGGATTCGATTCCCAGCATCCCATATGGTCCCCCAAGCACCACCAGAAGTAATTCCTGACTGCAAAGCCAGGAGTAACCTCTGTGCAATGCCAGGTGTGACTCAAAAAGCAAAAAAAGAAAAAAAGAAAAGACACACAGTACATGGTCCCTGAGGAGTGTTCCCCATCTGTTTGTCCTAGTGACATGGCTTGAGATGTGAGAACCCTTCGGAACAGCCTCCCACTAGTTGTTTTCCTTTAAGTTTGAGACCAGAGTCATATAAACATCCTTCCTGTGCATGAAGAACATGACGATAGGGACCAATTCCATGTGCATTCCTTTCACTAGAGTCACTGGTACAGAAACACTCAAGGAAATTCAGAACCAAGACACCTGAAAATGTTCCAAACAGGCAAGGCTTCATGACCCAGGTGAGCTGGCAGTCTCAGCACACTGAGGAGGAAAGAGAGGCAGTGCCTGGGGAGCAGCTGGCTTCCCTGAGCCGAAACTGCTCAGCTGATGAGAAGCCTCTGTCGTTTTGGGGGTCAGGTTCACAAATGCAGGACTAATTGAATTTTGAGGTTTGTATGGAAGGTTTTTATTAGCTCTTCCCGGTATAATTATAGTGCATGGATGCTTTGTTCTGCAGGGGACTGGGGCAGCTGGGCATGGGACAGCTTCCCACAACCTCCGCCTGAGCAGCGTGACTGCAACTGGATTGAATCCAAAGTCTAAAAATATCAAATGCAGCAAAAGGGACAAACAAAGCTCCGTAGCTTTGAAGACACCAAGTAACAACTTCACAGGACTTCCTCGCTCTTCCCCATCCTCCCTACCACCCTGCCCATTCACCAGGGTGACTCAGAAGTTATAAGGTTAAGAAAACAAAAATTGGCTTGGCTCAGGTGACAAAAGGCCTTTGCATTATGATCCTAGTGGGACCACCCTGTGAATAGTTCTTCCTCCAGATAAATAAGATTTCCTTGCAGCAGGCCTTTCCTAAAAATCTATTTTCAGGCACAAGCTGAGCCCCAAGTATAGCAGGGCATACACACACACACACACACACACACACACACACACACACGGAGCCACTCCTTTGATTGAGTCATCATTCATAGCTTTTTGGCTTGAGTGAAATGTCAATGTTTCCTTTCAGTTTCAGGATTTTTCTAAAAAATAAGTGGAAAAATGTTCTTACCTCTGTGATGGGAATAGTTGATGGTCTTCTCTACCTTAGAATAATCTTTGAGCTCCTTCTGGAATAGGAAATGGGATTTTGATCATTAGCCAAGATGTGGCGGCAGGAAAGCCATCTGTTGAAAATTTCACTGGAGAGAGAAAAACTGTACCCTGAAGCCAGAATCTTGTCCCATCACCTACTGTTCAGACCTCAGGCAGAGTTTCTAAACCTCTATCATAGGAGCTATAACATCATCTAGCTCAAAGTATATGTATAAACTCTGTAGACAGGTACCTGGCAGAGGCAAACCTTGATAGGTGTTTGCTAATATTGTTATAATGGTACTGCCTTTGCATACTGTTCCTCATGGAATCCTCACAACCATCTCCTGAGTTCAATGCTCTATTAACTCATTTAACAGATGAGAAATTAGAGACTCTGGGTAATTTCCCATAGTTATACAGTTGCAAAATTTGGATAAGAATCAAGGCATGGAGATTCCACTAGCCTCAGTTTTAACTGATGGGCTTTAGAGATTTAAAATTTTCCATCCTAGTGGGCTATAGAGATAGTACAAGGATGAAGACACTTGTAGAGCATGCTGTTGACCCCAGTTCAATCCCCAGCACCACCAGGAGTGAATGATCCCAGACACAGAGCCACTAAGCACCACTGAATGTGGTTCAAAAGACAATAACAGCAACAACAATAAAAACTTTTTTTCATCCTAAACCCAAATGTAGGCACTTAGTTTGATTTTATCAATCAAATCCCAAAGAGACTTCAGGAATGGAATGGCCTTGTCATTGGCACATGCTCTAGGGAGGCAGCTAGAAGGGGAATCAGCATTATTTCTGGGTTGGGGTCTAAAGAAAGGAAACAAAAAAGATGGTTCCTTTCTTTTCTAAGTCTAGAGTTTTGAGGCTTGATCTTTCAAGAAGCCATAAAAGATGCGTCTCTAGATTTAGAGCAAATTCAGCTTCCCAGACAAGAGGTCCTGTGTTTGTTTACTGAAACCTTGTGGAAAACTCCACAAAATAATGTTTGCCTGAGCTTTATCCCTACAGTGAGCAGAGACAAGGAAAGGCGAGGAGGACCTTGTAGGCTGGCCACATTGGGCTTCAGGATAGCATCTTTGGATCAGAATTTCCTTTGACTCTAAGGAACCCATCTCTACTCCAGCAAGGTCCCAGCTGTTTTGGACAGAATTGGAGAAACTGTTAAGCCCTCTATACCTTTTATAGGATTGGTGTTTTTAGTTTCTGTGTTACTAATATATCCTCTCATGAAAATGTATGTTTTCCCTTGTCCTTTCCAAAACTCTACACAGTTCCAGCCAGAGTTTGCCTCATTTTAGTAGCCGTTAGGAGTTCAGTTCACCTCAAAAGATCTTTCTCAGTCTTGGCATCTGTGTTCAGCCAGCAAGATTCTCAAGTTCATACTGTACAATTTTGCCTGCTTTTGACTCTGTTCATTCTTCTTTAGGGAATGTCGTCAAAGGAAATGTTTAACTACTGGGAAAAAGAAATCAGCAAAATCAGCAAGATAAGCTGCTTAGGCTAGAATTAATGAAATGTCAAAAAATGCTTTACTTAAGCCCATGAAAGACAGTCCTGAAAATACACCTGCTTTGGAATATATATGAATAGTTAAGGCAAAACAAATTGTATTTTTGTTCTTATTTTACCTGAACTGACAGATAAATGTCTTGTACTTTGCATAATAAAGTTTAAATATGACCACAGACCCAAGGCTTTCTTACAGACCTTTCAACAATGTTTCTGACCCTACAGTTTACCTGCTTTAGATAGCTGAAACCCTCCTAGCTACCTTAACTTACATCTCATTGTATTCCCAATGGCATTGTATTGTGTTTTATATAAATATGTATATATATAATGTATATATGTAGGATAATTATGTTACATAAATTATGGGTACAAAGAGACAAATATCACGTAACCTAAGAGTTTCTTGAGGTCAGTGATCAATATATATAGAACTCATTGCTTGTCTACTGAACTAATTCATCACAAAGATTAACTAGGCTCACTGATCAAAATAAATGCTTCCATTGGCTGGAATATGGAATGCTACCTATTCATTAACTCAAAGTACTTTTCCAGCCAGAAGGTTCATGAAGGAATGAAAGTCACGTCACCCTCCTCGGAAATCCCAAAGGCTATAGCTAAATCATTGCAAATTGTTACATCTTTGAGTTAAGTTAATCTTTGAAGCCCTGACAAAACTAGAATCTGTATGTTTAGGCAAGGTAGTTTTAAATGAGAATTATCTATTGGATGTCCCTTTTCTCAACTTCAAAAAAAAAGCACAACTTAAAGCACTTCTATAATTAGATCTCCCTACTTTAAACTCCTATTCCTAGGACTTTTCCTCATTCCAAATCCTTGTCACTCTCTAAGCAGTTATAAAGTTTCACCCTATTCACACATTTAATAAAAAATTCACTTCCCAAACACTGTAGAACTAACTTTATCTTAGGATAGTATTGAATAAACCCAAGAAATTATGCAGTGATAGACTCGTAATGGCATTAGCTGCTCATGTGAGTGGGGTTAAAGGTGGGGGAATGAGGGGATCTGGAAGGAGATCAAACTAGATTATTTTAGTCAAGTCGCAGGAATATCTCAGTTTACTTTAAGCTCAATAGGCTGAACACCAGCTTTGCACACAAGAGGCCTAAGATTAAATCCAAATATTATGGCCAAATCAAAGCAAAACAAAACAAAAGTAGCTATAAAAAATAGAAAACTATAAAAACTGACTGAAAAAAATGCTATAGAAACTATTGAAGAAAGTGTCCAGAAGATGGCTTAGGGGCTTATAATAAAGCACCCAGGGCAAGTGTAAGATTGTGTACTCGGTCCCTGGAGAGCATGCAAAGCATGCATGATGGGATCCTGGAGAGCCACACTATCTAGGGACCCTCAACAGATGTGGTTCAAAATAAAACACAGGCCGGAGAGATATAGCTCAAAGGGCCAGAGCATGTTCCTTGCATACACAGGGCCCCAGGTTCCATCTCCACCATCACATGGTCTCCTGAGCATCACCAGTTTTAGACTTAGATGGCCTGCAGCATTAGTGGGAGTGACACTCTGCCTCTCCCCCCCACACACACACAAAACAGAAAAATTAATGTTTAATGATTACTCATTACTAAGTACTCCAGATGCTGGTTGATTTGGAGATCAGGCCTTCAGTAGGTGCTGCCATTGTTCCCCCTATTTCTGTTCAAGAAACCTATTCTCAGGGAGGTGAAAAGACTCACCTAAGTGCCATGGATTCCAAGTGTCAAGTTAGGATTCAGTTCCCTTCTGAGGCAGCCCTAGCCTGGAACTCTTTACCATTAGGATCTCTGATCTGCTTTGGGGCATCCTGTCTCTTGCCACACAAAGTGCCAAGTGATTGCCTCCTCTCAAAAGTTGGCCTTTAGGGCAATGCTCACTTATTCGAGTTATTTTTGTTTCTGACATCGTAGTGATTGAGAAGGAAACAATTGCAAGCTTAAGAAAATCTTCAGTAGCTTGGGACTTGGGGGTCTCTCCAGGGCAGGCTGGACTTCTGATCCTTCCTCATCCACTCCTGCCAGGAGCATGAAAAAGAACACAAATCAGCAGTCATGAAAGTTTCACAGCAAATCTAGTTATATTCTAAAGGTCCAGGGAAATGTTTCCACCTTGCTGAATTCCAGGCCCTTCTGCTAACTTAACCTCTTGAATATCCAAAGTCTTTGAATACATTAGGTATTACTGGCCCAAATTACCTTTGAGTTTAGAGTTCTTCTCATGAATGGATGCTGAATACAAACCCAGAAATACCTGTCTCAGATTATGCATGGAGAGAGGGAATAAGAAGAAAGAGCAGATCCTGGCTTCCCAGGCTACACACATTCCCTCTCAGCAAGATTTTCCCTGTCATCTGTAGTCCAGAGTTCCCAAGATGAATGAGATGAGACTAGTCCAAAAATACCCCCAAGGTTTTCCCTCCCAGGTAAAACCAAACCAACAAACAAGAATCACCACGAGTTCTTTGCTTCTATGTATGCTACAAATAGCATGTAGGAAAAGCATGTCTTCATCTCCAGGGGGCCTTGGACCAAGCATTTGCATTCCAAGAGCATCTTTGCTTGTCTGCAAACTGAACACAATGATCTTAGAGCCCTGCCATGATGGTATCAATTCTCTTCCATTATAGGCAATGTTGGGAAGAAACAGCGGGGAGTCCTCCAGGAAGAAGGATGAAGAGGAAGTTCAGAGTAGACACCGGTTAATCCCCTTAGGCAGAAAAATCTATGAGTTCTATAATGCACCTATTGTAAAGTTTTGGTTCTACACGGTAAGCATCTTTCCTTTGCTACTTGCTAATGAATGAATGCAGAGAACCCAGGTCACCACCTCCTGCACTTGGCCAGTCCTCTGAGGACCACCGAGACAGGGATGAAAATTGTCGACCTGGCTTTTCCAATAACTTCGCAAGAGGTGTGGAGTTTGTGAGGCAGCTTCTGTGGTTTCTGCATTTTCATCCTTGCAGAAAAGAGAAGAAAAGGTAAAGAAGTGAGAACTAACAGAAATAGAAGTGAGAGGAGTATGAGTAGAGTCTAGCAGGAAAACGTATGTCCTTTTACAAAACACTTTTGTTTTCTGGGTTGGTGATGCTAGATCATCAGAAGTGCTCTGTTTTGATGCCTGTCCTGGTCTGGGGGCACATTTGGTGGGTCAGGGTTAATAAAGTGTTACAAAGTAACAACACTTAAGATGGGTAACACAAATGCCCTAGCCCCAACCTGGAAGTTTCACCGTATACCCTTTTTCTTCTTCTTTTTCTTTCTTTCTTTCTTTCTTTCTTTCTTTCTTTCTTTCTTTCTTTCTTTCTTTCTTTCTTTCTTTCTTTCTTTCTTTCTTTCTTTCTTTCTTTTTCTTTCTTTCTCTCTCTCTTTCTTTCTTTCTTTCTTCCTTTCTTTCTTTCTTTCTTCTTTTTTTTTTTTGCTCTGACACAATTAATACTATGCAACCTATTGGCAGACTTTGTTTAGTTCGTTGCAAGCACATCGTGTAAAACTTTTCTGTCCACAGATGTGTCCCTAAAACAGTCTCCTGATATGGTAGAATGACTCAACTGTTGGCTTTATGCATCAGTTTTCCATGATACCCTAAGCTTGAGGTGAGCTCTCTCAGCTTCTCTCCAGCGCAGTGGAACTGGGCCACATGAAGGCTGGGGTGCCTAGATTCTGGTTATTTGCCATAACTACTGTATACCAGTCATCTGAGTCACCAGCACGCCATCTGACTCTCCACCTCAGCTGAGCAGCCATATGCCCTGTGTCTATCTTGTATGCTACTTGAGCTTGGCTTTCTTCAAACAAGATTTTCTCAGCTTTAGGACTTGTGACATTTGGGACAGACCTTTCTTGATGGATGGGGTTGTCTTGTATATTTGAAGCATATTTAGCAGCGTCCCAGGCAAATACTAGATGCCAGTAGCACTCTTGAGCCCCAAATGTGACAACTAAAATGTCTCCATACATTGCCAAATATCCTGAGGGTGGGGTAAAATCATTAAAATAGACAAACTGCACTCTAGAAAGAGAAAAATGATCAAAATACAAAGAGTAGTTTTTTTAGTGAAGTGAAAACTCAAATGATTAATGTTCAGAAAGAAAAGAAATTCTTCCTCAAAGCAAACAACTAAGGCAGACAAAAATCATACCTATTTATAGAAATGATGCAACTCTATATTCTTACTACGTTGCAGAAAACAACTGAGTGGTGACATGCAGGTACTTTGGAGTCAGACAGTCTGCATAGGAAGCCTGTCTGAGTCTCCTAGTATCATTGTGCAACTAAAGGCAAGTTACTTTAACACTCTGTCCCCACTTTCCTTAAGAGAGGGGTAAGAATAGTACCTACTTGTAGGGTTTAATAAAGATTAAATGTGTTAAAATATGTAAGGCACTTTGAACAGTGCCTGGAGCATGGAGGCATAATACAACTACAGCGCTGCTGATATTCCCAGACTGGCGGTTTGACACAGCAATACTCAGCGTTCCATCCACCCCTCCACACAACCACACTGTAATATCATTTACCAAACACCTACTATGAGACACTCTTAGGTGCTAATTTTTATTAAGATTCTATTTTCCATGCTCTTTACAACCAGGTCTGTACTTTCTCTTATAGTATAATGTCCCAATTGTTTCAACCTGGTGCAGAGCTTGCAAACTATAACCCACAGGCCAGATCCAATCAACTGCTGATTATTTGTAGCCTGTAAGCAAAGAATGGTCCTTGTTTCTAGGGTTGAAATAATATTTTAAAATACCTTGTGACAGATGGAAATTATAAGAAATTCTCATTTCAGTGCCCACAAATAGTCTGATTGGATCACAGCCAGAGTTATTTGTAAGCCAGTAATCTGATTGCCTTTGTGCTCTAACCTTAGAGATGCTTAGTTGCACTAAAGACTATCTGGCCTCAAGGCTTTTAAGAATTAACTGGCTGGAGCCAGAGAAATAACTCAGTAGATGAAGTGCATGCTTTGCATATGGGAGGCATGGGTTTGATCCCATAACTGCTTGGTGTCCTGAGCATTACCAGGAGTACCACCTGTATCCTGCTAGGCATTGCCTCCAAACACACCAGGTTCCACTGCATACTACTCCCAGATTTCGATTGTCATTGGTCTGGGCCATTATGACATTTCTATGATCCCAGCTGGTTATAATGAGTAGTCCTGGTAAAGAGCCACTGCCCCATTGGTGAGACAATGAAGAGATCCGGGAGCTTGCCTTGCATGCAGCCAATGCTGGCTCGATTGCAGAAAGTACATATGATCCTCTGAGCACCACTAGAAGTGAATCCTGAGCACAGAGCCAGCAGCTGGCCCTAAGCATGCTGAGTGTGGCCCAAAACCCAATAATTAAATGAGTAGGTAAATAAATACATAAACATAAATAGAAAAAATAAAGAACCATTGCTCCAGATAATGAGGGTGACTTTTAGAGCAGTTTTTTAAAATCATGTCCATGTTGATAAGGGATTTTGTTCAAAATTCAAATCCCCTATCCCTTCAAAAACTCACTAAATAAAACATTCAAATAGGAATTTGAGTACTCTAAGTTTACCAAACTTCCCAGGTGAGCTTCTGTTCTGCTTGGCTTGTATCATATGTGGCAGGCAGTCAAGCTGCCTATAGGAAGTGTGGAGTCTGTGCGTCCAGCTCCTTTTTCCATGGCTGCCCGGGTCAGCCACACCGGCCGAGACTGTATGCCCCAGTCATGTTCCATTCTGTTTATACATAAGATTCAGGAAATAATAGTTATGTTCTGACACATAAACACCAAGAAAGTGAATGGAGAGGAAGATATTTTCTAATATTTTAAATCCTCAGATATTTGAAAAGAAGACTTGGCTTTAGCTTAGCAGTTTCATTTTATGCCATTCATTTCTTCTTCATAAGAGTATTTCCTAGGGTCAGAAAGATAGCACAGTGCATAGGGCACTTGCCTTGCACACAGCCAACCCAGGCTCGATCCCCAACATCCCCATATGGTCCATAAACCCCACCCAGAGTGATCCCTGAGCACAGAGCCAGGAGAAAGCCCTGAGCATCACTGGGTGTGACAAAAAAAAAAAAACACAACACAAGAGTATTTCCCACTCTGATTTTCAAAAAGTTCTAAATGATAGGATACGACTTACTTTCATATAAACTTATTGTCATTTCTTAGCAAGTTTCCTGGGGAGCAGGTAAAGTTTCTTCTGTTCCAAAAAGAAAGCAGGCAGAAATCCAACTGGCTCCCATACCCAGTTGTGATGAGAATCCGTTTCAAATACCCAGTTAGAGAAGATGCCAACTGGAGGCATGAAGTGCACTCTGGGCTGCTCCAGCGTGACAGACTCCTTCCTGGTAACATCCCCACCCCCATCTGCTCTCCAGGGACAGGAGAAAAAGTCGTGGGAAGAAGTGAGGAATGGCAAAGTCTCACCAGAAATCCACAGGACACCATACCAGTCTTGCACTGTGCAGGAATTAGGCATTTTCTAAGTGCAGGAATTAGGCATATTCTAAGTGCAGGAATTAGGCATTTTGATTATCAGAAATGACCCAGGTTTGATTCCTCCATCCCTCTCAGAGAGCCCAGCATGCTACCGAGAATATCCCAACTGCACAGCAGAGCCTGGCAAGCTACCCGTGGCATATTCGATATGCCAAAAACAGTAACAAGTCTCATAATGGAAATGTTACTGGTGCCCGCTGGAGCAAATTGATGGACAACAGGACAACATTGCTACAGTGCTATATTTTAAATATACATCACTGTCACTGTTACTATCATCCCATTGCTCATCGATTTGCTCAAGCTGGCACCAGTAACGTCTCCATTGTAAGACTTGTTACTGTTTTTGGCATATCGAATATGCCACAGGTAGCTTGCCAGGCTCTGTTGTGTGGATGGGATACTCTTGGTAGCTTGCCAGGCACTCCGAGAGGGGAGGAGGAATCGAACCCGGGTCGGCCGTGTGCAAGGCAAGCACCCTATCGCTCCAGCCCTTAAATATACATAAGCAAATAAAATACAAATTTTCAAGGGAGTCCCACTCATACTAGAATATCTTTGTTGTTTTTTTGTTTTTGTGCTACACCCAAAACTTCTTAAAATTATGTTTGTAATCAGAGCCTTGGTAGACTGCATACAACTTGCTCAATTTCATGCATACATACACACACTATTAAAACACCCCATAGAAAGTCTTTGGAGGCCCCATGACTGTGCTGGGTTCTTAGAACTCAACTTGCTTCAAAGACAGCAGCTCATCCTCTGTGTGCCATTGAAATATGGTTAAAACTCCATTTTCAGAAGTTCATGTTTTGTTAATTTTCCACAAAAATATTATAGCCTGATTTTGGAAGACATGGTTACTTTAGAGTCCACTGCGATTTAAAGAAGTAGGAGCTAAAAATGATGAAAGGGAGGAAGCATAAATAATAATATGTGTAGTTTTCTTTAGAAAGGAGCAGAGGTGTAAATGGTTAATCAGGGACCAAAAGGAAACAAGGAATAAGGTAAGAAGAATCAAGAGGAATAAAACTTTTTTGAAAAACAATAGATGAGTAATATCAGCCACCACTCATCAGATGTCTATCAGAGGATAGATACATAATTTCCCTACACTTCCCCCCCCAACTCAATAAAATCAAGAGTAATCATGCCAGTCACCACATGGAGGTGAAGTGATTTGTCCAAAATGAAATGGCATGGGAGTCCAGCTGGTATTTTGAATTTCACTGACTTCATTTCAGTATTCCTTCCACTAAACATTAATATGTCCCCCAACAAATACACTAGATCTGTATTGAGAGGATGGAGAAAGTTTAAATACTAAAGTGCAGAGATTCTGGAAGGATTGTGGGCCTGTACAAAAGAATTGTCACTGAACTAACAGGTGACAAGATAAAAAGATAAAACTGGGCAGTCAACAAGATTCATTTCACCTAGAAGGAATGGAGTTTTCTTGAACAAACAGAAGAAAGCAGTCAGAAGGAGAGAGGAATTTTAAGTCACAAAAAAGTTGGGAGCCTATTTTAGAGACTAACGCTGATGTCTTTGTATTTTATAAAATCCATTACTCGTAGGTCTGGCAGGGAAAACCAGTGTACAATGATAAACAGAAACCGTATTTTAAAAATTATATTTTAAACAACATCGTATACAGTCTGAAGCAGAGCACATCCATGGAAGGTGAAGTTTCCACAATCTGCTCGTGATTGTGAAGGTGGGGAGGGAAGGATCAGCAGCTTGGGGTAGTGGTCTGTCCAGAAGAGACAGTTGTTCAAGAGCACATATCTCAGCTGGAGAGAGAACCTTTCAGCATCAAAGTTACTTAATTGCTTCCAACCTCATCATGATGCCATTGAACTTTGACGCATTACCCTTCAAGAGATTGGAAATCATGTGGTTATATCAGTAAGTGCATGAATGTAATAGGGGTTCAGAAAATATATTAGAGTCATATTCAGAATCTATTCATTTACCAAAAAAAGTAAGAAATAAAAAGAAGAAAGATGGTGGCCCAGTTAGAGCAAGCAAATTTTCTCTAGCTCTATGGCAGCTCCATTCTGTACCTTTCAGCCACACTGCATCCATTTTTGCAGCTATCTCCACTTCATGTCCTCCCCAAACCTTCAAAGTCTCAACCCTTTTGCCTCTATCACATCCTGTTCTTTACTCAATGGCTCGGAAGAGTACAGAAGACTGGAACCAACTCAATCATAGTTCCTACACTGCCTCCAGGGCTCCTCAAGCATCTTATTCAACCTGAACACTCTTTGAGAGAGAATTTAAACATATATACACACACACACACACACACACACGCGCGCGCGCACACACACACACACACACACACACACACATATATATATATATGTATACATATATATATATGTCATTATCCCTAAGATGAATCCTTTCCCAGGAGCTTCTGAGACCTTTAAGTTAACCCTCCCAGCCCCACTGCATGTCACTCCTGTGGACATTACTGGATCCTCAGGTGACAAATACCAAGTCCAAGAAGTTCTCCTGTAAGCTATCCACTTCCATCCAAGTACCTAAGAGCCCTCTGAGAATGACCCATCACTCCAAGCCATAGCAGGCCACACATATTCACACTTCTATAGAGTACTTAGTTTCTCTTACTCTGTTTCAAAGAAGCAGAAACCAGGAGGGGGTATGACAACTTGCATAGGGCAAGAAAATGGTGCAATGGGAAATGGGAAAAGCCATCCCAAGAATTAAGAAAACTAAGCATATTGAGGCAGGAGAGAAAAAAATAAAACATTAACTCAAAAGGAAATGAAAGTCCAAGATATTTTCATGTGAGTATGAACAATTTGCAGTTATAGTGCTTCCCAGAGCAGTTCTTTCCATTGAACATTTAATCTTCTGGGCATACATCAGGCAAAACCCCATTGTCCTGGCTTCATTCGAGAGGCTTGTGCAATGGCAGCGCCTCAGAGAAAAGATTGCTGTTTAGCCAGAAAGATTTTTTTTTAAGTCAATAATTGCTTTAAAAAAAAAAGGATGCATTGCAGCTATGGCACAAAGTTCTGACCCAGAAACATATGTAAGGGTCAAAGGAAATTTCATAGTAAAGTACGTCAATGTTGCCCTCTTTTCTGGTCATTTGATATTTAGAGCTTTTAGTTCATTTCACCATGAATTTCTCATCCTTGCTGACCTTGCTCTCTCAGTTTTGTGTGGTGGCCTTGCCCAAGGGCAGGGATGTGGGTCTCAGCAACCCGAGCTCTGTCTTGTGTTTCCTTACAGCTGGCTTACATCGGATACCTGATGCTCTTCAACTATATCGTGTTAGTGAAGATGGAGCGCTGGCCATCCACCCAGGAATGGATTGTCATTTCCTATATCTTCACTCTGGGGATAGAAAAGATGAGAGAGGTAAACCACTTCTCCTGAAAGTGAGCAGGGGAGAAAGACAATGTTCAAGATGTCTGTGGATGGGAGGGAGTGGGGGGCCAAATAAAGCCAGGCACTATTTCTACAGTGCTGCCTCCAAATTCCCAAACTGATCTTGAAGACTGCATTCCCTCCCCCACCCCTTCTTTTTCTTTTTTTCGTTGTAAACAGGCTTCTTTTCATTCTCTTAACTTTGGTTTTCGGCCACATCTGGCTGTGCTCAGGGATCACTCCTGGTGGGACTCGGGGAGCCACCATATGGTTATTGGGGATGGAACCCGGGCCGGCTGCGTATAAGGCAAGTGCCTTATACTATCATTCCAGCCCCCCTTTTCCCCCTTCTTTAACAAATCTGGGGAGGCTTTTCAGTCAGAGAGTTGCCCTGATGCTGAGAATTTCATCCATTTTCTTCTAACAGCTCTGCCGTTGCCTTCCAGTACGCACCATTCTCCCTCCACCCCGTTAGTCCCTATAAACACATCTTCTACACTGTTCAAGTTTTGGAGTCTTTTTAAAAACCTTTTCATTCTTTAACTCCCATGGTAACCCCTCATTCTGAGTTCTTTTGCACACGGTCCACCCACACACCCACACCTGCAGTTTGCTGGGTGCTTTTCTGCAGCTCCTGGAAGAACAGAACAGCGCTTTCATTCAATGCTGTGCCTCTGCTTTATTTCTGCTCAACATTCCATGCGTGCGCCCCAGCACCAAGGTGAATCCAGCTCTGTTTTTCAATCTGTTGAGGCAGAGGATATATGATGCCCTGACTCCTCTGTCCACCCCTGTTGCCTAAAGGGAGCCTGGCTACCACCACCCCCAGGAGGCTTCTGAAGCCAAAGCAAAACGTTAGGCAGGGACCAGCTGCTGAATGTGGCGCGACCGTCCAGCAGGGGGCTCCGCAGCCCCGCTCCTGCGCTTGGCACTCGCCCTTCCGGGAGAGGAGCGCCCGGGAGGCAGGTCCGCCCACTGACCTTCCCCTACTTCTGCTTGCCGCAGGAGAGGCCTTTCGGGAAAGAAGTGTCTCTTTTCTAATCCACTGCCCTCGCAAGCACACTGGAACGATCCTAGTTCTCGTAAGGGAGCTGGGGGTGGGGGTGGGGGAGGCTCAATATTTTGGATCCTAGGAAAAGGATTGTTTTTTTAATCTGCAAATGCACCATGCTGTCATCATGAAAACAAGTGAAAACGTCCTTAAATCTTGAGGTCCAGAGAGGAAAACCGAGAGTCACTTACAGGCAGTCTCTTGGGAGATAAGCAGGTGAAAGGCTGAGAGAGAAACAGATGGGTGGATGGGTGGATGGATGGATGATAAATAGGAAGATGGATGGATAGAAATAAAGATCAATACATAGATAAGTAGAGCAACCCTTCTCCAGTTTTTTGTTTAAATTTTGTTTGGGGGAGTCGGGGTTGGGCCAGGGGCCACACCTGACAGTGCTCAGGGCTTACTCCTGGTTCTGGGCTCAGGGATCACTCCTGGAAGGCTCATGTACCATATGGAGTGCTGGGGATCAAACCCAGGTTGCATGCAAGGCATCATGATTTGCTTAAAACAACAACAACAACAACAACAACCAAAAAAAAAAAAAAAACTGCCGTGGGGATATTTGAAGTCTAACCAGTAAAGCTCCATCCTGAGAATCTAGAGAGGGCTTCTGTGTCCCATTTATCAGGGCATGGATTATTTTTTTAAATGAATACCTGACTTGCTCTTTTTTTAACTGGTTGTCTACATTTAGCTCTCCCCCTTCAGAGCAACGTCTGCTTCCTGACCAGTCTGTGGATTTCCAATTGGTGGAGGGGAAAAAAACACGAGAAATGTGTTTGTGGTGTGACCTGAGGCCTGCTCAGGGCCCCAAGGCTGTGAAGGGCAATTTGCTCCCCAGCATTTAACGCCCAAACGCATATTCCTCACCCATGATAAGCAGAAAAGGGCAAGACTTCAGCAGGGCGCTTGGCCTCCCTCCAGGGACTAGCCTGGAAGAGACAGGGAGCAGTCTGTACTCGGTGGACTGTTCTGTAAGAGGCTGCCAGGTCGGCGGGCTGCCAGCAACCTCAAGGCCGGCAGATCCATTTCTCCTGAGGCTGCACAAAATAGCAAGGGGGGCGGGTCTTTGGAGCCTGGGGTTAGCCGGGGGTTAATCTGAGAGTCTTTCCTGCTTCTTAGGAAGCTGCCAGGAGGGAGGGAGGGAAGGGCTGACCACTTAGCATCTCAATGTTTTCTCTTCCCCTCCTCTGGCAGAACCCTCACTCCGGTGTCCTGAATCCATTTCAGAGATGCTGAGCCACCCAGGTCCTTCCCCCATCTCAGCCCAGCCGCCTTTGGCCTTCTGAGGCCTCTCGCTTTGATACCCTGATACCCAAGATGCAAACCTGGTGATTTCAATGCTTAAGCCCTGTAGTGCTAGGGGCCACTAGAACTAGACTCTAAGATACTGGGGGTCGGGGTCCCATGCAGTGCTCGGATTGAACTCAGGGCCTTGTCGGTAAGAATTTTGGGTTATATCCTCCAGCTCTATAAAAATCACTTTTGTTATTTCTGTTCTGGGGAGTATGCTTAGGGTTTACTCCTGACTCTGTGCCCAGGGGACCATATGGGGTGCTGTGAATTACCTGGTTAGCACATGCAAGGCAAATGCCCTACTTGTATGTCTCTGACCTAACCATCACTTTTATATAAATCTAGAAACCAAAAACTTCATGTGACTCATTTTATTGAGACACATACTCTTGTGATGGTTTAGAACTGTCTCTGAGGCATGTCTGTAGTAAAAGAACTTCTGTGAAAACTCAACAATTTAAAAACAAAACAATAGAGGGACAGGATGTGGCTCAAATGATAGAGCATGTACCTTGGACAGGTGAGGCCCAAGTCCCCTGCACTACATGGCACCTGCCTACAGCACCATGAGGTAAACCCTTACAACTATAAAATAAATAATTTTTAAAGAAAAAGTTAAAATACCTTGGGGCTGGAGCGATAGCACAGCGGGTAGGGCATTTGCCTTGCACAAGGCCAACCTGAGTTCAATACCCGGTATCCCTTATGGTCCCCCAAGCATTGCCAGGAGTAACTCCTGAGTGCAGAACCAGGAGTAACCCCTGAGCATTGCTGTGTGTGGCCCAAAAGAAAAAAAACATTTAAATACCAAGAAGGCCAGGAGTTAGGTAGGAGCGAAAATTTATGTCAGCTGTGTGCAAAAACAAAAGCGAACGCCAACCACCATTAAGCACAATAGAGCAGGATATGCCTATATTTGAAAAACTCGGGGCTGGAGTTATACTGTGTTTTCCTTGCACACTGCTGACCCGGGCTCAATCCTCAGTATCCCATATGGTCCCCGAAGCACCGCCAGGAGTGATCCCTGAGCACAGAGACAGGTGTAAGTCCTGAACATTGCTAGGTGTGAACCCACACCCTCCATAAAAGGTGTAGAATGGGCCCCTATGTTGAACAGTTTTAGGAAAGTGTGGACAAAGGACTAGAACAACTAAGCCATTCCTTACTCCCAGGCCACACTTACTGGTATTTGCCCATTGAACGGGAGTTGGAGGTGAGGACTAACTGGGGCATAGCACCAGAAGTGCAAGAATTTCTACTGCAAGAATTCTTCCTCAGTCTGATTCCCAGGACAACCTGGGAGCTTGTTAGAAGTATAAATTCTCAAGACCCATACAAGGCACATTAGAACAGAAACTGCAGAATTGATTTGGCCCTCAGGTCTTCAGCAGTCCTTCAGGGGATTCATAGATAAAACCAAGTTCTAGGAACCTTGAGCTAGGCTCTGGGACTGATGCACTACAAGAGATAAAGAATGAGACCATCTCAGGCCAAGGTTACAATCACTAAAGGGACAGGTTCAAGGAAACAGCAACAGATTAAAGCTGTTCCAGACCTTTCCTCTCCTTTGAGAGATCCTGAGTCAAGAAAGGGGTGGGTCATGGAAAGCTAGAAAAGAAAGAGATCTTGGGAGTAAACACAATGATTCATGAAGTTATTCTTGCTGTATAACCTCAGAAAGATGACTGCCTACCACCCAGGGAAAGCTGTGGGACAGGGTGGGGGTGGGAGCAACTCCCTCTAACTCAGCTGGGCACTTTGTAGAGGATGTGGTTGCAGAAAGATAAGTAGGGGTTCTACCCAACTTATCTTTCTATCTATCTATCTCTATCCAGTTAAGATAGATAAGAACTAGAAAATTACATTACACTGAGGCCTCAATGCAAGTCACTCAACAAACTTGGTTCTCTACTGTGTAATAGGCCCTCAGAGTTTACCATCTAGGGGAGAAAGATGGACCAAGAGCTAGCTGGACATGAGTAGATGATGGATAATTAGCTAGATAACAGATAAATACACATATATAGGCATACGAAGTTGATTTCTTATAATGATAAACTTTTCGAACATAGTACAAGGGGAAGCACACTTTGTTTTGCACACAGCTGACCCCAATTTGATTCTCAAGACAGCATATGGTCCCCTAAGCACAGCCAGGAATGATCCCTGAGCACACATCCAGGAGTAATCCCTGTGTATAGCAAGGTGTGACCCCCAAACCTGAACAAATAAATTAAAAGGCATGTAAATGGGGTCATATATGAGGGAGGTTTTGGGGAATGTGGAAAACTGCAGCTAGGTCATTCAGAAATAGTCTTCCTATGACAGGAAAATTGAGCAGGAACTTTGAGATGAGGAGGGAAGAGGTATAGAATGCTGGGAGGAGAAAGGAGCAATTATGAAGGTGCTGAACACAAAATGGACTTATTACACTTAAGTACAGATTCCTTCTGGTAACTGGGAAGGTGATAAGGAAACTATAGTAGGCCAGAAGATGAGACCCCAATAATGAGTTTGGCTCTTTTTCTACTAGTAGTGGAGCTATTAGAAGGTATAAGGCAATGATCATAATTGAATGTTTAAGAAATGGTTCTGCTTCACTTGTATCTGAAGTGTCTCTTTTCTTATTTTAAAGTATAATTTATCTTCAATATGAAGGCAAGGAAGTAAGCAACTCCTTCTGAGTAAAACTTGATGAACTTTCTCATACATGTACAAATGAGTCACTACTGCCCAAATTTTAGAATTTTTGTTTGTTTGTTTCAGTTTTTAAAATATTATTAAAACAAAATCACTGTCACTGTCATCCTGTTGCTCATTGATTTGTTTGAGCGGGCACCAGTAACATCTCTCATTGTGAGACTTATTGTTACTGTTTTTGGCATATCCAATACGCCACTGGTAGTTTGCTAGGCTCTGCCTTGCGGGCGCGATACTCTTGGTAGCTTGGCGGGCTCTCAGAGAGGGGCAGAGGAATAGAACATGGGTCGGCCGCATGAAAGGCGAACGCCCTACCACTGTGCTATGGCTCCAGCCCATTAAAACAAAATAAATAAATAAAATAAAATAAAATATTATTAAAACATAGCTTCAATACTACAAGGGTATGATGATATTTGATGATAGCATCAGAACCTGGACATAATACATATATGTATTACATATATATATAAAATATACCTGGACATAATATTATATATGTATATATTCTGTCCACTATAAAATGTATCATTTCTAAGGAACTGTTCTATCTTTACAGAAGCAAAAGCACCTGCAGAGATAAACCTATCTGACTTCCTCATGCTACGCATCATCCCCATAACATCTATGCATTTAACCCTCATGCCATGCCTACTTTTGAAACATTCTCTATGCCTTCTGCTTTAAGTCCACCCGGTCCGCTCAGAGGGTCCAGTGCGTAGGGCTTAGGTTTTAGAAGATCATTCTGTGGGATGCTCAGAAAATACCTTGGAGTGCAGAAGACAACAATGTCTGCAGGGGGATCCATTGGAAGGCTGTTCCAATCACCAGTTAGAGATGTGATGGGGGCTGAGAATAGAGTGGCAGCAGTGGAGGTGGTGAGAAGTGGTTGGATTGGGTTGTATTTAGAAATGGAGGTGATAGGATATGTTGATGCAGAGTGTGTGGGTGTGAAAAGGAATAAAGGAGTTCTTCTAAGTTACTCAGTATGGCGATGCTGTTTCCTGAGATAGAAAAGGATTTTGAAAACTTCCAGGATATTAGGAATCAATAATTTTATGTAAGGAAATGCTAAGGGCTGGAGTGATAGCACAGCGGTTGGGCTTTCACCTTTCATGCCACCGACCCGTGTTGGATTCCTCCGCCCCTCTCAGAGAGCCGGGCAAGCTACTGAGAGTATTGAGCCCACGCGGCAGAGCCTGGCAAGCTACCAGTGGTGTATTGGATATGCCAAAAAACAGTAACAATAAGTCTCTCAATGAGAGACGTTACTGGTGCCCTCTCGAACAAATCGATGAGCAATGGGATGACAGTGACAGTGAAGGAAATGCTAATTAGTGCCTCCAAATTATAAGGCAATCAAATAATTAAATTTACTGCTTATCTCTACCTCTGATGAGTTACATCTGAATATCTCTAGATTAGGCTCAGCTTATTATTTGAAAATATTCAGGGAGACACAACAAAATGAAAGAAACTACTGATGTCCACTAACCTATCAAGAACTTCCCAATAGGACTAAAATCTAGACTAACATTAAGCCTAAACCTACTCTCCTTCCTGCCTTCTAGATCCTGATGTCAGAGCCAGGGAAGCTACTGCAGAAAGTAAAGGTGTGGCTACAAGAGTACTGGAATGTCACAGACCTTATAGCCATCCTACTCTTCTCTGTTGGAATGATCCTTCGTCTCCAAGACCAGCCCTTCAGGAGTGATGGCAGGGTCATCTATTGTGTGAACATCATTTATTGGTACATCCGCCTATTAGACATCTTCGGCGTGAACAAGTATTTGGGCCCATATGTAATGATGATTGGAAAAATGGTAAGCAGAGTCCTCTGTGCCCACATTAAAAATTCTCAAGGGAACAGTCCTTAGAGTAGGAATAAGGAACTACTTTGAGTGAACTTGCATTCAATGCCTAATTCAATGGTCCTGGTTTTATTTTTTAAATCCTTTTGAGTATTCATAAATTTAAGTACACCTAATTCATAATTGGAGAATTGGATACCAATTACCACCAATTCACTTTCTGGTATATGCATTCTATATGGTTGAAAATGAGAGAAACAGAGAAGTATTTACAGATGGTATAGACACTCTGTGATGTGTGATGTGTGAAGAATAGCAGGAACACAGAAGACCACGTTTACCAGGGAAGATTTTGAAGGAGTGAGTTTCCATTTAACATTATTTTCCATAAGAAAATTTTTCTATAAAAAATTAAGATTTTTTTTCTATTGAGGCACCATGCTTTACAAAGTTATTTTCGGCATACAAGTTCCAACACTAATCCCTTCCCCAGTGTCTACTTCCCTCCACCAATGTCCCCAGTTTCCCTCCCACTCACCAGCCTGCCTCTATGGTAGATGTTTTTGTTTTTCCTTTTAGGCACTGTCATTTACAATAGTATAATTAATAAAGTTTCATCCATGACACTCTACCTTCTCCTAGGACCATCTCCTGCTTCATCGTTTTAGTTTCCCCTCCGAGCTCTGTTACCCCTGGCTCCATCATAAGTTTCCTTTTGAGGACCCATCTCAGGTTCTCAGCATCGATTACCTTTAGGCATTTGCTATTTCCCTACTATGTTTCTTTATATCTGGGGTGTTTCTAAATGAATTTTTTGCTATTGTTATTTAATGCCTTTTCCCCACAGACGGGAGGAAAATATTTATTTGAGCTATGATTTGAATTAGGTTGAGTTTGAGTTGGACATTAAATTCTTTCAGTATGTCATATTTTGTTACATTATTGGAAAATGATGTTTAAGAACTTGTTTTCAGAATTATGTTCTTACCTATATGATTCTTTAAAAAAAGAATTCCATGTGGAAAACTAGTTTTCATAAGTAGAAACATTGCTGCTTCCACATATGTGGATGTAGACCTGTTCTAACATTCCTTGACTATCCATGAGTTTCTTAGATTTTCTCCAAAGACTAAATCCTGTCATCAGTGGGCAGCAGCAGTGTATACAAAAAACTTCTCTGTGAATACTGCCCACTCCATTTCCATCGTAAGAGCTAATGAAACCACAATTGGTCAATAAGTAGTCTTCTTTTAAATCATTCTCATTTCAGTTTTATTGCATACATCATTGCTGCTGACCTTTTCCATCAGCAAATCAATATTTATGATGATGATGATGATGATATGTGTATGTGTATATGAATGCTAAATAATCAATATTCTTCTCATAAAACACTTACAAGCTCATGCAATGGAAGAAATAATTTAAATCCAAAATCAAGGGATTATGAAAATTCAGGCTTTTACTTAGCCCTTTTGAGACTCAGTTTATTCGTGTTTTAAGTAATAATAAATGAAAATCCTGAAAGATAGCAGTGTTGGTAACATGATATATGTGAATTAACCAAGAGACTGACTCATAATAGTTAGTTGATAAGTTGCATCTATATCCTCATGTTCATATTATGTTTGGCAAATTACAATGAAAAAACATACAGTGTTAAGGATATTCCAGAACATGTAAAGAATCCAATACCTTTTGTATAAAGATCGGCATTTATTGCTTGATCATACTGCTTATTACATCATCTTTGTATATAGTGATGAATTTGAGATTGTGGTGAAAAGTCCCATGTTTAAAAATAGTTTCAACTTAGAATGTTGTGGACAAAATTTAGGAGAAAGGATCTATGGACACTTCTCCAATTTATATACAAAAATGTATGGATATATGAATTTGCTGAATGGAGAGAACACATTCCCATGAAATTCACAAATATAACCTCAAATGTATTCAATGTAAGTGAAGAACTATAACATCTGCATAATTAAGCCAAGTTTTCTCAACCTTCACACAACTAATATTTTATATTAGATAATTACTTGTTCTGAGGAGCTGTAAACATTATATGATGTTTACATAATGCATTATAGGATGCAATATAGGGCGTGCACAAATATACACACATATATCCACTATTACAATAAGGATCTGAGAGATAGTACAGGTGGTGAAGTGCTTCCTTGCATATGAGTAACCCAAGTTTGGTTCCTGCAACTGTATATAGTCCCTAGATCACAAATAGGAGTAAGCCCTGAACACAGGTGGATATAGCCCAAGAATATCAAAGGAAAATAATATCTCCTGACTTTGCCATTTGTCTTCTGAGAGGCAAAATTGTGCTCTGTTGAAAACTACTCCATTAGCCAATTGCATAATCTGATCAGCTCTTTTTTCTAATAGATTATTGCCTTTTTTATTTCAATAAAAAGTATATGAAAAGAGCCCAAAAAAAACAAAAACTGAAAGTTTTAAATAGGTAGTTGCTAACTTTCATTTAGGTACTTGAAATAATTAAAGTCATACTAGATTTTGAAAGTCAGATTATTTCAAAATCCACATCTATCATTTTAATGATGACATAATTATCCCACATTTGACTGGAATGAAACTTTACTATAAAGTGAACAAAAGAGATGTACTCCATTTCTCTACCTCCTATCTTATGAATGATTTCACTTATCACTCAAGAATAAGTAGAAAATGAGAATATTTAGGGGCTTAGTTCCTTTAATGAGGCTCTTAGGATAATTAGTTTAATAATTGAGTCACTGATCCAGAAGATAGATAAAATTTACTTATAGAATTTATTAGTGAGTCAGATAGACTTCCAGGCTGGAGGATTAACAAAATGTGCCTGGATATGAATGCATTAAAAAATAAAGAACCTTGGGAAGTTCCTATTCAGATTAGTAAAACCCTAAATTTCCTCATAATTCACTGGGTCCTGTGGCTTTAGGGGACATCCGGATTCAAAGAGTTCTGTAAGTAATCATGATTGTTAAATTGGTTCTATGAAATCTGTGTTGTATAAGAAAGAAGGGGACAAAATGCCTCCCCTCATGAAAACCTGCACGTCCATTGATGCCAGTCGGTCTGCAAGTCCAGGATCATACACAATCCCCTGATAGAATCCTGACTCTTTTCCTTCACATTCCCTTTCTAGATGGAATTCTCCAAGTTTAGTACTAAGCTCACTTATATAATGCTGAATAATAATAACAGCTATGAAATAGGCTTTTAATATCTTTATTTAGCCATTTAAGTAAACTCAGCCCGTGCAAGGGACAAAGACAGGGTTCAAACTTCAGATCAGTGTCTGACTACCTTCCAACTGTCATAATTATGTATGAAATTTACTGAGAGCTAACTATGTTGAGTATTTAATATTATCTCATTCAATCCTTTCAAAATTAACACACATTCATTCTTATTACTCATATCTCCATTTTACAAATAAAAAAGAACAAGATTAAGCATACCAAAAAATCTAGTTATTTTTACTATCAGAGAAAAATGAAAACTCAGGTAGTCTGACATCTGGGTATATGTGCTTAGCAATACAGTATTTATTTTCCTCAATAGAACATAGCCATAGGGTGTTTACATAAAGAAGACAAAATCAGGTCTCTTAATATGAAACTAATTAAAAAGTTAGTTTTAAAGACAGAAGTGATCAGCCCAAGTTCTTGGTAATAGTTTTCTATGTCTACATGTCTGCACTCTGCACTATTACATTTCAACACTTGGAAGGTAAGATTTGAAATAGAGTTGAGTTTTTTTGGAGAATGTTTCTCCTCATTGATTGTCTTGACCCTTTGGATATCACAATCCAATTACAATGAAAACAATCCTGAAAAATTAAATTAAAACAGTGGCTGTATTTACTGGCTAAATTTTCTTGGGTCAAACTGGCTTCTAAATTTTGTGGTTTGCTCTACCAACATCTTTAAATCATTATAAGTAAACAGGACAGAAAAAAGCCATTCATATTTTTCCATTGATAAAACTTTTTATAAATAAATGATGAAAGAATTTTACAAAATAAAGAGAAAGGGAGAAGATTTTTTTAAAGCCCATGTTTCCTATAAAATTGTTTCAACACTGCTGGCTTGCTCACTTTAAGAGAGTTTTGAGGCCACTATGTTGTGAAAGAAATAGCTAATAACTAATTAACTGGCATATTTTTTAAGTCAGCAAACAAATCAAATTTTGGAAATTCTCTTAGTTTCAAAATCAGACAATATTTGAAAGATGGACCTTGAAATTGCCTTTCAGTTCATTGGCTTAAAATATATTGAGCCACTGGTATCAAAAAGCATATAGGAAGATTTTAATAGATTGGTTGGGTCTGGGGTCACACCTCACAGTGTTCAGATATTTCTTACTCAGTGCTCAGGAACCACTCCCAGAAGTGCTCAGGAGAACATATGGTACTCTTCCTTCTCTCTCTCTCTCTCTTCCCCCCCTTTTACTCTCTCTCTCCCACTCTTGCTCTCGCTCTCTCCCTCTTTCTCTCACTCTCTCTCGTTTACTTCTATCAGTATCACTAGTGGTGTTCAGCCTCAAGTATTCTGAATTCACATCATTACAGAATGAAAGGGCATATCCTTCCCCCAGCTTCAGTTGAAGGAAATTCAGAGAGGGGATTTTGGTTGGCGTGTCCTGTGTCACGTGCCTACTTCCTATCACTGTTGCCAACAGATGAGTACCATGATTAACCTAGCCTGGAAAAGTGGCCTATCTTTGTGGCCAAAATGGGTGGGAACGGTTTCTAAAAGAAGTAGGTAATGGGTTCTGGCCAGGCAAAATAGTAGTTACTACATCCTCCTCTATTTTTGGTGATAAAAGGAAAGTAATTTGGCATATGAGAAGCAGATCCCAGATAACATGTATCATAAGACCAAGCAAAAAACAAAGGCATAAAGAGGAATAACAGATAGCAGACTTGAAAGCGGTTGAGAACTTCATAAACATGCTAGGATGAAAATTCAACATTTCAGCAGCAGGCACAGGAATGATCTATTAAGCTCCTTGATTCTAATGCCAAAGAAAACACACCCTACATAACTGATAAAATATACTGCAGAGTAGAGAAAGTAAGAGTAAGAAAGAAAGTTCTCTGAGAGATTGGTTTGTGGTAGAACATATTATAATAAGGCAAGGCCACGGGAATGAGATGATATATAACGGATATTTGTTGTCCCGGCTTTGTTTACAAATGGCTCTATGTTGGGACTTGCCAACTCATTATCCTTTCAGAAGTTGGGGATTTACGGTATTGCAGGAGTTTTTGAAATAGTTCAATTATCCCAATTTCAATTTTGCTAAGAAGAGAGAGGCCCGAAGAGAACATTTGTTTCCCCCAGGAGCAGAGAAAAATGACTGTAGAGACCCAAACTTCTGTGTTATGTGATATACTGTGCTTAACCTTGACTAATTCCCATACAGCAATGGAAATTTTAATGAGTTTTGAGTTGCTGAGAAGTATCTGAAGAGACTGATTTCAGTAGACCAGGGATTCTCTTGCCTGGACATTGCTCCCTGTCTAAGCATCCCAGTCTGCAACCTCCCAAGTAAACCTCCTTCAAAGATTCTCACTGAGGCCAGCCTTTATGGGGATACTCAATCATATGGGTTTGTTTTTTCTCTCTCTCTGCTTCTCCACCTTCCAGATGATAGACATGATGTACTTTGTCATCATTATGTTGGTGGTGCTGATGAGTTTTGGGGTCGCCAGGCAAGCCATTCTCTTTCCCAATGAGGAACCATCATGGAAGTTGGCCAAGAACATCTTCTACATGCCCTATTGGATGATATATGGGGAAGTGTTTGCAGACCAGATAGACCGTAAGCAAGTTTATGATTCTCATACACCAAAGTCAGGTATTTAACTTCAATTGGGTCATGTCTTTTCCAAGTTCATTTGTTCGTTCTCAATAAATGGCTCAAGATAGAGGACTGATTTCTAGCTTGCTATCTTGAGGGGGAGAAAATCAATTACAAAAGGGGAATATATAATTTTAGTCCTCGGGTGTTTCTCCAGGTATGTCCTTTCTGTGACACAAATAGACATCTGGTGTGCCAAATTTGATCAAGAAATGAACCATTTACAAAAGATCTAAATTCTCTGGGGATTCAAAATCTCAGGGCCATGTGTTGACTCTTTCAATATTAGGAATATATTATATCACAGTACCCACCTCTCCCCCATTCCTCAGCCTTTAAAAAGAAATTCCTTAGGTTTGACTTCAGAACAAATAAACAATTCTCGATTTCACCATCAGGCTTCAAGAGCGAGGGCAAACATCTGCATGGTGTTTTCTTTACACTGGAAACTATTCTCCTGCTCCTTTTCCCACTGTCTTAAATTATGTGCTATGTAGATGCAAAAAAAGCTAGTATTCATTGCTTGGAAGTATGGAAAATGCCTTAGGTTCTAAACGAGTTGCTCGCTGCTAATGCCAGAAAAAAAATTATATCTATATCATGAAGTGATTCAGTGTGGGGGAAAAATGCCAACAGGCCCCTATGTTTCATGTCCTAATAGAGGCTGATTCATGATAATAAACACTCCTCCTGTGTGGAGTTTGAAGACAATTGTATCCCAGGAGTCTGTTCCAGTGTTTTATTTGGACCAAATGTCAGGACACACTAGGCATTAGAAATGATTGGGAAGAAAGCATCAGGAAAGAAGTATATTTCAGTGCGGAGGAGTTGGATCCTGGGAGCAACTCTCTCTCATTTTCCCTGAGGAGTTTAGTTCTAGAAATATTATTTCTCCAACATTGTTGAATTAACATTTTTCAAACATTTTTTGCTGACAGGCCAGCCCTCTGCACCTTGGACTGTGGACATGGATTAGGGTTACATAACCAGATAGTAGAGCTTAGTAAGAGTGGGCGCAGAGACTAGCAGATAGTCAGCAAGACGCCCCCATCACCCCCCACACAGTCTCAGCAGGTAGGACTGAGACCATTAGTATTAGGACAAATCGTGAATCCTCCAGGCCTGTTAAAAGCATGTCTACACTGGCAATAGGATGCCAGCACATCATTTTCCCTCCCCGAATAAATTCTGAACAAATACTCTTTCCTTCTCAATGAGTTATCTGTGGTGAGAATGCCTTAGGAGAACAGATACTCATTTCATGAGACTAAACAACTCACCAAAGACGATGTCTTATCCCTTGCCCCTGTTGATTGTGATATCTTTGGTTGACAATGAGCAGCTTTCATGCAAACAACTTTCCAGGGTTTGGGGAAAACTCCTGAGGATCTTTCAAACAATTCCTAAAGGGAAAAAGAACTTCAAAATACTCCAAGCACACACCTATGATCATTCTCCTTAGAGATTATCTGTTTTTCTCCCAAAGAAATTGTTTTCTACTTCATATTATTTTGCCTTGCTAGTTTTCCTTTCTTCCCCCAAATGAAACTGAGTTCCCATGGGTGTATTGATAGTGCAACATTTGGGGATAGGAGAAAGAGGGAGGTTTAGGTATGTTTGATAAATGGGATTTTGTCTGTCCCTCTACAAGTGGCCATTTATTGATGTTGTACTATGAACTCAGCCTAGTGCAACAAACACCACCATCTGGCTGAATAAGAAGAGTTATTATTGTTACTTTAATAGAAGGGCTGATTGTAGTTTAGAACTGAAACCCCCTCAGAGATGGAAGAGAGGTGTTGAATGTACAGAAGTTAAGAAAATAGCTTCCCTACTCTATTCATGAGATCTGTGGTATTTTACGTGTATAAATTTCCAATGCTGAATCCCAGTATCTTACTGCCCCAGCCTTGGATGGATGTGACCTGTGCGACACCCTTCCCCAACTACTTAGCTGCCTTTCTAACGTTCTGAAATTGACTGCAATGGTAGCCACTGTTCTAAGCTAAATCAGCCAGTTTTCTGTTTAACACGCTAAAGAGTATTTGTCCTTTCTCAAATGGGACAGAAGGTTTCCCCTCCCTCAATCTGGCCAAAGCCTTTGAACATCCTTGTCCTCTTAATGATTTAATGCTCTTGTTATGACACCCGGTAAGTCCCCAGGGGAACCGGGTGACTCCCCCTACCCAGTCAGAATTTCCCAGGAGACCAAGTATGGAGCTATTTGAGAAAGGTATAAATCAGTCCTGCTGCCCTGCAGTGTCTTGCTCTTCTCTGTGCCGTGTCCAGGTTGGTTGTGAAGCATGTGTTCAGGCTGATTGGATCTCATATCCACCTGGACCCACCCACAACCCCGCCCAGGCTCCCCCAATCCATCCTGTGGGTGTTCCCCTCTATGAGCTCTTCATTCACGAACAGCTTCCCACAGTTACTGGTTTCTAATGTAAATGCACAATGCACGCGCGCCATGTTCTACCTCTTTGTTTTCAACTCCAAAATTGCTATACCCATTTCATGTTTGGGGAAATCATCCCTTTGAATTTAGATGAATAATTCTGGGTCTATAATGGTGCCCTTGGGATGGGTTCCTAAGCTCTGTCTTCAACCTCAAAAGGGAGGGCAGCATTAATGCCTTCACTTCTGGGAGATGATGTTATTCAAAAACAAATTTTATTTTTATATTTATTCTGGTTGTTCTTAGTATTTGTCCTAGTCCCAGAGACTGTCTATAAGGTGGGGGGAAAAACCCTAAAATTAGACTTGTAAGGTTACTTTTCAAATGTGTTTAAAAATGAAAATTGAAAGCAACAGAAAAGAATGGAGTCACTGAGAAAAAAAAATCACACAATAATCTAAAAATTCACCCCTCCAAACCTGATTGGACTAGCATAAATAATCATCCAGCCTTAATCTATGCTCTCTGTAGATATTAAGTGACTATTTTAGCATCAGGAAGAAAAGAGAGGGCAGGAATGTGATGAAATCAGAAGATAGTGAAATTGGGGACAGGATAGTGATGATCAATTCTACCTGCAATCTTTGACCAGTGAGTGCCCCCATTCACCGATGGGCACTGAACTCGATGCTATTTGGTGAGCTAGGTTTTGTTTCAAGTAGTCTCAAATCTTCTCAGGTGTCTATCTTTTATTTAATATCAGTTCTCTAAAAGCAAGCCTAGAGGCTTCCATGAGGTGACTTGAACCCCTGGTTGGAACTAAATGCATTTCTACTGAATGACGATGCCCGTGAGGCAGACTCGTTAAGGTGTCCATGTTTCATGACTTCTAAATGCTAGTCAAGATCCTGCTAGAGCAGTGGGATGATATGGGGTGAGGGGGCATAGGGTGGAGGGAGCTCTTGGGAGGAAAGTTGAAGCACAGTAAGTACATTTTGAACACATTTATGTTGATGCCAGGGCAAAGCTAAAAGGAGGTGGATACTTTCCAAACAGATACTTTCTGTTTTGGTGTATGAGGTGTGTGAACATGCACCTTTGCTGGCGGAGGGAATGGATTGTCTGGTTTCCTCAAGCCCCTAAGTGAATTATACTTTCCTTTACTTTTGGGCATCCTTCTCTTGCTGTTGTACCCTCAGATTATCCAGGCTTTACAGGGTGGGGGGCGGGGGTGAATCATCCTCTTGAATGCAATCGGGTCTAAATTTAGTGTTTCTTTTCCCTCTCTGAGCACAAGTTAGGGTAGTAATGTAAAAGCAGAATATCAAAAATTTCTTTCTTCATGACAACTTAATATTATCTGGCTATTTCCATTGACTACAAATTAACTATCCAATCTACTCAATGCATGGGTCAAATAATTTTCTCTGTTATAGCCTAGAATTTTTCCATCTGAAATGAATAAGTGGTCTGAAGTAGGAGAGTGGGTGTGTCATTTTGGTTTGACTTTTTTGTTTTATTTATTTAATTGTTAACCTATTATAAGTTTTTTGATGAAAAATTGTTAGGGTCAGAGAGAGCATTCCAATAACATTGCTAGCATCAAAGATGTTCTGGGATTTGTCCCCAGCACTGTACCCGTCAGTCCAAAGCAACTGGATGTGGCTCTAGTGACCCTGGAACATTGCTGGGCGTGACCCCTATACAAAGGAATTAAAATTTTTAAATATTTGCTCTTTAGTACCTCCCACTGGTCTCTGGGCTGCTGCCTGGTGTTCAAGTGTTATTTCTGTTAGAAAGCAGAAGCATCTATGTCACATAAAACTAAAACACTCTCCTGTGTTACCATTCTTCTTCCAAGGATTTGCTTCTCACTTCCAGTGTGGAAATGAGGAAAATGTGAAGCCAGTCTCTATAACATGCCTGCTTAAGGTGAAGCATAGGAGGGCAGAAAGGAGAAGATGAGGATTGTTCTGCATTTGGGCCCGTGCATGCTGGCACAGGGAACTCCAGGTCTCTGCATCTGTTTGGTATTCAGCACTGACCTTCTCTAATGAATTCAGAGCACACTAATGCCTAACAGCTAAGGCATGGGGAGTGTTGCCTGACCAAGGAAAGTATTTTCAAAGAGAAAAATTTAAGCCAGTGCCAGCTTTGGGGAAAGCAAGGACTGTTGTGTTGGGTTTTGTTTTGACAAATTGCTAAGGAAGCAAGCCAATACAATGCGCCACCCCTATTTTCTGTCCCTGAAAGTCAACTAACATTTTTGAGAATACCCTCCCAACTTGTTTACTCATACAAACTGAGTTTCCATGGATTTACAAATAGAAGAGCTATCTGCAGACTTTTGCAAAGATTCAGGATTCTTTTGTGATCAACATTTTTTCCAATATGATAATGTTCATGCAACCTTTATTCAGTTGATATGCATTTTGACCCTATAATAACCTTGACTCTAAGGTACTAAAATGTATGACAGAGATATTGTTCTGAAGAAATTCATAGTCTAGAAGCAGTAGATTAGCATTGAAACAGATTTGAGATGCAGCCCAAGGAGGAAAGTAGTTCTCCCTGCATGAGAACAAGGTCATTACAGAAGAAGCTTTATAAAAGATGGAAAGTTTGAGCTGAACCCAGAACTGGGAGCAGATACTTACTAGGTACATGGGAACAGAAAAAATGGCATTCCCAACAGATGTTCTATGAGAAGTTCTAGACTGCAGATATTTCAGTCTAACTGCAAAGTGAGAGGCAGGAGGAGAAAAGTAGGACAGATGGATCTAGTGAGAGATAGGGGGATCTATCCTGATCATCCATGATCTTGTGCTTGATGCTGAGGGTAGTTCCACAATTTCATATATGTTTTAGTCAAAGCTATTCAGCAAAAAAGGGGAAAGGGTCTAAAACAAGGAGTGGGATAGAAAATGAAAAGACTTTAAGCAGTTAGAATGAAGAAGTAGACAGCATGAAATGTTAGAGGGTCAAACCAGAAAGCCTGGTACAGGAAGTGGTGTCAAATAAGGATTTAAAGGGAAGAGCTGGGCCCGAGAGACAGTAGAGCAGTAAGGTGCTTAGCCAGCATGCACTAGATCCAATCCCTGGCATTGCCTATGCTCCCTCAGCAACCTCAAGGAGTAATCCCTAGACACAGAGCCAGGAATAAAACCTGAGCACTGTGGAATACACTGCAACCCCATTACAAGATAAAAATGGAAGACCAGGGGTGCAGGGAGACAGCGTAAATTGCCACCTCTAACCCTACATGACTCCTCAGCACTGCTGGGTATAGCCCAAGAGGCACCAGAACACTACTAGGTGTGACCGTGGTGGCCCTCAGCATCATAGTCCATCTGGTCAGATGACAGAGTATTGTCAGGAGTGGGCTTCAAGGACCCCTTGAGGACAGTTTGGGAGACCTTCCAACCAATGGCAGAACTGGACATCATTTCAAAGAATTAAAAGGATGTCATTTACTGAAATAGAACACCTGGGAGTTGTACCTATGAGGGAAGGGATTTTTTACTCTTAGATTGAGTTTGAAGTTCTCATGGGGATTCCTGGAAGCCATTTTTCAAAAAGGCTATTTTGTACATAGACCCTGAAACTCCAAAGAAAGACATGGACTGAAGATACAGATATGGGGTCAATTGAAGTTGTGTGAGTGGGTGAGTTGGGCATGAGCACAAGACGAGATCAGCATATCAGAGCTGAACCCTGAGAATGGGAGCATTAACAGGCAATGCAAGAGACCAGTTCAATTTGCAAGTATTTAGAAAAGTCTGCTCCATTCTTTAGGAAGCCTCTGGAGACTTTTCCCAGAGAGTTTTCATTTCAGTAGTGTGTACAAAAAACAATTAATGTGATTTTAGAGTAAATAAGCGTAGGATCACAAAATGGGCACTGTGGTAGAACACATGTCTTGCATTGTGAGATGTTAGGATGTTGGGTTTAATACTCAACAAAGTGCATGCATGTGTACATACATGCACAAGCAAAAATCAAAGCACCTACTAGGGGAGATAAATGATAAAGGGGTGGGGTGTGTGTGTGTGTGTGTGTGTGTGTGCACGTGCGCGCATGCTCGTGCTTATGTTTTATAGAGGTGAGGTAGGAGAAAGAAAAATGTCAATGAGGTGGGGTTTTGAGAAGAATGTTTTGTAATCACTGCTCAGCAAAACCACTGTTGCTGTATATAACAAAAAATTGCTTAGGGCTACCTATTTGCATAGTTAGGTTATGTGTTTTCTCAGTCAAGACTCAGCAACTCAGATATAGTATCAGGAATGAGAAATAGTTGCATTAATCTAAGGCTGAAGCTTTGTTATGCTAGTATGGGAGAAAAAAAGGTGGGTTTATGGTATTTTGAGATGTTTGCCATGGTCTTGCAGTATGAAATCTAGAAGGGGGCAAGAAATTAAAATATGATGTTGTTGGGTACCTAGAAAGGACATTTAGAACATTATGGAGAACTAAGAATCTTGTTCCTAAACTAATGATAGCTGTTTGAGTCATAGAATGGCGAATTAGCATTCAGAATAAAAAGACAGAGCAATTTAGGAAAAATAATCATGTCCAAGGGCAGCTATAAGATTTCCACCTATGCTGAAATTGAGGTCAAACATCTTGAAGCTAGGTTTTTCTATGTTTTTCAGATATAGTTAAAGTTGTCCATAATAATGACATGAGGGGAGATGAAAGACAGATTTGTCAGGAAAACTGGAAACTCAAAGGAGAAGGGGATTTTTTGCACAAGAGTCCAAACAGTGATTGAGAAGAGGTTATCAATGAGTATCAACAAGAATGTCAACAGGCCTGGGAAAAACCACTGACAGAGTGTGTAGTAGGCATGCAATTTGGATTTGAGGTTACAGAAAGGTGGTGATCTTCCTATAATGCAGGTTTTAGTTAAGGCAAGTTCAAGAGAGTGAAGAGTAGTCTTAGAAATGCAGTGCAGGAAAAAACAATATGAGCTGTGGTACAGTATTAGGGCATATCCTTTACATGTATGAAGACCTGAGTTCAATCCCTGATATCTCTCCCTCAAAAAGTGTGAAAAAAGCAGTGGAATTTAATCTTTGGTGAGAAGGGTATTTAAGAAGCATGCAGGGCCAAGAGGGGCAGAAGGAAAGGGGGTAATAAAGAAAATAATTGTGAGCAGAATGCCCAGCCTTCTATGAGGTTAATATCCACGGGGAAGCAAGTCAATTTGAGAGTTGGCATTTGAAGACTGTAGGATGATGGGTAGATATAGTATGGTAGGTAAAATTTTTTCGGAGTTTTGAGTTAGCTAAAGTTCAGAGCCCTAACAGAGTAAGAGATGAGGTAAGTTGAAGCCAATGAATAGGAGGTCTGAAGATCTCATAAACAATTTAGTCTGCTAAGGTTTTGAAGATAGTGTTTTGGGGCCAAATTGTTCTGGAGGATGAAACTGGAGACTTTCTGAAGTGCTGGTGAGAATGACCAAATTCTGAAGAATAATTTGTAACTGAAGAATAAGTCTCCCCTTTCTTTGTTGTGTTGTAATGACTTACAAGGGAGGCGAGGGGGCGGGGGCAGTAGCACTGGCTACCATACTCCAGCAGGAGGTGCTGGGGACTAAATTTACACATAAAAGGCTGGCGTTCTACCAGGGAATCACTTCCCAAGTCAGGTTCTGCCTTTGAAATTAGCAGTGGTCTTTGACATTAAAGAAGTATCATTAATCATCTTTCACAGAGTGAGCTCTTATTAGCACTTTGGAGTAGTTCGGTTTTCTTATGCCTGTCTTATGCCTGCCCGGCTGGAGTGATAGCACAGAGGGTAGGGCATTTGCCTTGCACACGGCCGACCCGGGTTCAATCCCTCCATCCCTCTCAGAGAGCCCGACAAGCTCCCAAGAGTATCTCACCTGGAGATACCCGTGGCATATTCGATATGCCAAAAGCAGTTAACAACAAGTCTCACAATGGAGACATTATTGGTGCCCACTTGAGCAAATCGATGAGCAACGAGATGACAGTGACAGTGCAGACTAAATTTAAAATAAATTTGAGTGCTTGGACTATCTTCGCAATTTTTCAGTGTTTGCTGAAACTGCCTTTAACAATGTTTTTTGGCATACTGTGGGTTTTAAGTGACTTCAATGCCTGGCTTTTCTGTATGATCACGAATAGTCTTAGCAAGTCATACTTGGACTATAGAAAATAAAACACCAGCAGATGGGCTATATTTTAATTTTATTTAAGAAAAAACTTCAAAGCACATCCCCAAAAGTGGTACTTGTGGGAGAAAAATTGACTTCCCATATAGTTGTTGGCACTATTTTATTACCTATGGAGATTTAATTCATCACTGGGAAGAAAAAAATGTAAATTGTTTATACTCCTCTGTATATAAGCAAGGCAATAGAACTTTGTCCTCTAAAAGCTCTTGCAACTTGTCTTCTTAAAAAATATATGTATATATTCCTTTTTCAAATTTGAAGCACCGTGGTTAATAGTACTGCTTACAGACTTCATGCATACAGAGTTCCAACACATCACCAGAGTGCCCACCTCCCTCCACCAGTACCACAGGACTCCTCCCATCCATACCTCCCCGACCTAAGTAAGCTTAGTTCTGTAAGCCAGCACTCGAGTTCTGATAACTTTGGTCACTCATTGCTCCCTTACTATGCTTCTTTATATCCCACGTATGAGAGAGCTCATTCTACATCTACCTACTTCTTCTGAGGACTCCATTCAGTATTATATCTCAAATTTCATCCATTACAGTGGCAAATCATATGATTTGGGGGGTTTTATTTATTATTTATTTATTTATTAATGAATCACCATGAGGTACAGTTACAAACTGACAAACTTTCATGATTACGTTTCATGCAATGACTGAGTACCCATCCTTCCACCAGTACCCATTCTCCACCATCAATGTTCCCAGTATCCCTCCCACCACCCCTACTCCATCCCCCCTACCTGCCTGTGTGGCAGGCACTTTCCCTTTTACTCTCTCTCTCCTTTTGGATGTTATGGTTTGCAATACAGGTAGTAAGCGGCCATGTTTTCTTCTTGTAGAGTTCAACCAGTGCTTTATATACCATTGATATTAACCCCTTATCTGATGGGTATTGTGTAAATATCCTTTCCCATTCTGTGGGATAGTCTTTGTATTCTGGTCACTGTATCTTTTGCGGTGCAGAAGCTTTTTAGTTTAATGTAGTCCCATTTGTTGATCTCTGTTTTTACTAGATTGCTTAGTTCCGTGTCACCTTTGAAGATACCTTTATCTTCAATATCGTGGAGGGTTTTGCCGACCTTGTCTTCAATGTACCTTATGGTTTGTGGTCTAATGTTGAGGTCTTTAATCCATTTTGATCTGACTTTTGTGCATGGTGTCAGGTCAAGGTCTAAGCCCATTTTTTTGCATGTGGTTGTCCAGTTGTGCCAGCACTATTTGTTAAAGAGACTTTCCTTGCTCCACTTCACATCTCTTGCTCCCTTATGGAAGATTAGATGATCATACATTTGGGGTTGTGTGTAGGGATATTCCACCCTGTTCCATTGGTCTACGGCTCTGCCTTTGTTCCAGTACCATGCTGTTTTAATTGTTACTGCTTTGTAGTAAAGTTTGAGGTTGGGGAAGGTGATGCCTCCCATCATCTTTTCCCCAATAATTGTTTTAGCTCTCCTTGGACGTTTGTTGTTCCATATGAATTTTAAGTTTGCTTGATCCATTTCTTTGAAGAATGTCATCCAACCCCATCAAAAAATGGGGCAAAGAAATGAACAGAAACTTTACCAAGGAAGAAATACGAATGGCCAAAAGGCACGTGAAAAAGTGCTCTACATCACTAATCATCAGAGAGATGCAGATCAAAGCAACCATGAGATACCACCTCACACCACAGAGACTAGCACACATCCAAAAGAACAAAAGCAACCGCTGTTGGAGAGGATGTGGGGAGAAAGGGACCCTTCTACACTGCTGGTGGGAATGCCGACTGGTTCGGCCCTTCTGGAAAACAATATGGACGATTCTCAAAAAATTAGATATTGAGCTCCCATTTGACCCAGCAATACCACTGCTGGGAATATATCCCAGAGAGGCAAAAAAGTATAATCAAAACGACATCTGCACATGTATGTTCATCGCAGCACTGTTTACAATAGCCAAAATCTGGAAAAAACCCGAATGCCCTAGAACGGATGACTGGTTGAGGAAACTTTGGTACATCTATACAACGGAATACTATGCAGCTGTTAGAAAAAAGGAGGTCATGAATTTTGTATTTAAGTGGACCGGCATGAAAAGTTTCATGCTGAGTGAAATGAGTCAGAAAGAGAGAGACAGACATAGAAAGATTGCACACATCTATGGTATATAGAATAACAGAGCGGGAGACTAACACCCAAGAATTGTAGAAATAAGTACCAGGCGGAGCCGGAGCAATAGCACAGCGGGTAGGGCGTTTGCCTTGCACGCGGCCGACCCAGGTTCGATCCCCGGCATCCCATATGGTCCCCCAAGCACCGCCAGGAGTAATTCCTGAGTGCAGAGCCAGGAGTAACCCCTGAGCATCGCTGGGTGTGACCCAAAAAGCAAAAAAAAAAAAGAAAGAAGTACCAGGAGGTTGACTCCATGGCTTGGAGGCTGGCCTCACATTCTGGGGAAAGGGCAACTCAGAGAAGGGATCACCAACTTTAATGCAGTCGAAGGCCATGTGGGGGAAGGGAATTGCGGGCTGAATGTGGGTTAGAGACTGAGCACAGTGGCCACTCAACACCTTTATTGCAAAACACAACAGCTAATTAGAGAGAGAGAACAGAAGGGAATGCCCTGCCACAGTGGCAGGGTGGGGTGGGGGGAGATGGGACTGGGAGGGTGGGAGGGATGCTGGGTTTACTGGTGGTGGAGAATGGGCACTGGTGAAGGGATGGGTTCCTGAACTTTGTATGAAGGAAGCATAAGCACAAAAGTGTATACATCTGTAACTGTACCCTCACGGTGATTCACTAATTAAAAAAAAGTAAATTTAAATTTAAAATAAAATAAAATAAAATAAAAAACCTGCTAAGATTGGACCCTCAAAAAAAAAAAACAGGTAGTAAGTGGCCATCACGTTTGGTCTGTAGTCTACTTTCAGCACAGCTGAGTAATATTCCATTGCATATATACACAAGAGTTTCTTTATTCATCACCTATTTTTAGCAAATCTCAGTTGTTTCCAAATCTTGGCTATTGTAAATAGTGTTGCATTGACAAAAGAGCACAAATGCTTTCTTTTGTGGTTATTTTTGTTTATTTGGTTTGTGTTTTGGAGCTACATCCAGCAGTCCTCATGGGTTTCTTCTAGCTTTGCACTCAGCAATCACACCTGGTAGATTTGGGGGACCATATGGGATGCCCAGGATCAAACCTAGGCTGGCTTCATGCAAGGCAGTGCCTAACTTCCTGTATTATCACTCCAACCCCACACAAATGCTTTTTTGAAATAGTGTTTTGGGGCTCTTGGAGTCAATGCCAAAACGTGAAATTACTAGATCAACAAAGAAGTTCAAATCTTAGTGTTTTTCAAAGTGTCTATACTGTTTTGCAAAGAGGTTCAGCCAGAAAACATTCCCACCAACTGTGGATGAGAGGAATTTATCTTCTTTAACTCGCACAAAAAGTATCTAACAATGGAATCCTGACTAAGCCAATAATGAGGCACCTCAGAAATAATTTATGTACACAAAATAAGGTATACTCCAAGCATGTTTATGATGTAATCAGTCATTAAAACAATATCTTATGGGTCTAGAGAGATAGTCCAAAGATTAAAACACATGGCTGATCTTGGTTCTATCCCCAGCACTGCATATGGTTCCCAAACACCTCTAGGAGTGATCCCTAACCTCAGAGTCAGCAGTAAACCCTGAGATCTGCTGGTGTTGCCTAAAACCCCAAACAGCAACAGAAACTCAGTAAGTAGAAGCAGTGAATCAAGACACATTCATGTGGTGGTGTTACTGAAGTCCAGATAATGTTCAACATTTTTCATTTTATAATATGAGGAACAAAAAGTAATTTTACTTAGTCCAAAGCTGGGGTGTATCTGGGACTGGGACACCGAGTATAATACTGGACACACTGTCCTCCAGGACAGTCCAGAATATATTCATCTGGAGATGAGAGCTAAACTAATCAAGAGAATGAATAAAAGGCTATAATTTGAAGACATTTCTAAAAGATTGGGATTCTTTACTCAGAAAGATGAAAGTGAGCGTGTTTGATGTCTAGGAGCTCCCCAAGTGAATCCATGGATAAAATGAGCAATAAAATATGGATAATGGGCCTTCAATTCCCAGTTTACTTGAACCAAGTATCCCTTGAAGTATGAAAGTGATAAACTTAGCTCAAGTAAAAGTGATACTATTCTAAAAGATGAAATAGAAATTTGTGGGCTCTATTTTCCCCCAAGCAATTCTATAGATAAAATTATATGGTTTTAATGAGAATTTTAAATATTTATTTTTAATTATAAAAAGGTAAAATAATAAAAACTGACTGGGTTTTATTTTTTTACATCCCCCCCACACCCCATTCACTGTCTTTTGAAGGGAAGGGCAAAGGACTTCCTATGAGCAACGGACTAAGATGATTCTGCTATACAATGAGAACCCTAATCATTGAAATATACAAATGATTTGAAATGGCCCTTATTCCCAAGTCCCTTGTACACACTAATAAAGAAGACATCAGTCTGACCTGTAGCATCCCAGCCTTTTACCCAGATAGCTCTCATTCTTCTTTACCAAAGGTTTGTGTTCTATTTTCTAGTTTTGCAATGCCTCAATACTTAGGATATTTAACCATCATTAGATCGTTGTCCTTGAGCAGCTAACACCTCCACCACCCAGTCTGAAATGTCTATGAGTGTTTGTATTTCCAGGATGCACATACTACCAATTGATGAAGGAAAGGTGCAGAGAGTATAAGAGTCTAGTTCCCTTGGCTCTTGTTTAAGTGGGGAAAATTGGAAAAAAAACTTTCAGCACTGAAAACACTTCTTGATCATGAGACACATTTGGTCCCCAGAGCTCCCTACAGGATTCAGAGCAGGCTTGGGCATGTAAGACTGCACACATTTTGTTTTTGTGCTGTTCCCTAGTCTGCTTCTTCTACACTAGACAGATGCTCAACGAAGCATTTTGTCTGAGCAAATTACTGTCACTGAGTTTGAAACTGTTTGGGGTCCCTCCTAGAAGAACTTCACCCTACAGAGGTGCTTGGGCTCCAAGTCTCCTCAAATCCAACCTAAAATATGCATTGGAAGCTCAGGCGTCTTCCTTGCGTACAGAGTAGGGAGTCCATGCGCACCTCTTCTATATATAAAGCTGGTGTCTTTCTAGTCATCTGTAGTAACAAGCTGACAACATAAAATTCTCCCTCATTACAGATGAGAAAGACTTATTTGCACCTTGTACTTCTTTAACACCTGAAATTAATGCTATAATTCAAGGCATAATGTTCTCAGGCACCACTGAAAGAAATCATCCTTGAAGCTGGAATGTTCATTCCAGCCTTAGGATCTTTTATTCCACCATATTTCTCAAGTCCCTCTTCCACACTAGGCAGGTCTGATGGGGAAATGGTAAAATATATAGGCACTGTCCTTGTTTTTAAGGAGTTTGTCATTTCAGCCTGCGGTCAGAAAACTTTATCTGTAAGGTGGTATTGAGAGCCACACCACCACTATCATATTCCTCAGTGCAACAATAAGTGAACTTATGGGCATGGCTGTGTCCTAGTAATACTTAGTTTCTTTTATTTCCTGTCAGAATAGGAGGTATGCCAGATCTGCTCCTGATCATGGTTTGCTAACCTTTGTCTAAATGGGCAGATGAATATAGCATGTCCTTCCCACTTACTCCGATGGAGCACAGCGTGGCAATGGAGCTCCAGCATGGGTCTACTTCCTCATTATTTGAAGTCTTTCCTAATCCAAACACATGACTTTATGCCTTTATTTCTTCCAGAAAAAAGTTACTGATTCAAATAAAACAAGGGAGGTTGTCTATTCTTGAGTTAGTCTTTGAATAATATCATTTTGGCCATACTGTTTCATAATATCATAGAGAAGGAAAAACAGCCCTGGTCAAGTTGAGCAGAGAGAGGGGGTGGGGGGGCTTATTTTTCTATCACTTAGCTTTTACTTTCATTGCACATTCTTATATTATTCTAAAATGTGCTTTTGTGCCACAGGCTTTTGCTTAAACCATGTTTCCAAAAGCCTCTGAAATAATGTCAATTGAAGAGTTTCTGCATAAGGAAATCACAGTTTGACTATGACTCCCAGGCCAAAACTACAGATGCCACTAGGAAAATCATCCTTTTCCTATTTGAGCATCATTCCCTACCAAATTTGGCAGAGGGTCATGATCTCGGGCTCACCCATCCTTAGCTTCAGTGGATGAGGAGTGTGATTGGAGACAGGATGGAAGCCCAGAGTCAACTGGCCACACAGATTGCCGTTAAAATGTCCATTTTCTTAGTCATCCTGACTCTTCAGGCCCCATGAATGGATGAAGTAGCCCCATAGGCCTAAATCTTAGACACAGGTTTGATCTGGAACCCAGAAACTTCTAACAGAACTGCCAGTCAAACATGGGCCTGAGCCCACAAATCACCTGCAGGCTGGGATTCACTGCCAGACCCCACCACCTTCGTGCACAGACAAACTTCTCTCTGTAGCATTCCTGCTTCTGACAAGACATTTTTGTTGGATTTTTGTTATTTTTGTTTTATTTTGTTTTGCAAAATTTTATTTTGTCTTTTGGACCACACCTGGTGATGCTAAAGGGACTGTACAGTGTTGGGGGTCAAACCCAAGCTTCCCACATGGGCTCAGACCTTCAAGCTCCCTTTCTCTCTCTTTCTGTGTCCACACTGAGATATTTATGCCTGTTCCCCAAATCCTCTTATCTCTTACACCCTCTACTAATGCTGGTATATTTGGATCACAGAGTAGAGGATTAATAACTATTTCTGGGATTTGCTCTCTTTATCCTCCTTCCCAATAAAGAGCAAACCCCGATGAAAAGACAAGTAAAAAAAAATGAATACCACTGCACTGATTTCAGTCATCTTATAAGACAAAATGCCCAAAATGAAAATAGATGTATTGACTCCAAGACTGCTAGATGTCCTGTCCATGTTTCAAAGGAAATATTGTATGTGAGGGCATCTTTATCTAGTGTAATTAATCATACCACAAGGTTGCTACAGGGATTCCAGTGACAACTTAGTAGAAATTTCTCCAGAACTGTCCTACTCAGGAGGAACTTCTGTGGTGATAGAGATCAGCCTAGAGCTGATGTGATGCTGCAGCTTCCCATCACACACGTGGCTGGTGAGCCCTTGAGATGTTACCAGCATGAATGAGAAAGATGATTTTGGGTGGGGGGTTAGCTGAGTCCCCACACAGTGCTCAAGGACATAGCCAACTAGGATATTAGGGCAAATAGGACTGTTGTCCAATGCTTATGTCTGGTGATGCTGGAGGTCACCAGAGGAATTCCATACGTGCTCAGGAGCCTCTAGAGCTTACACCTGTAATATTCCAGGGTCAGATGGGGCCAGGGACCATGACCCTGCAAGACTGACTTTGAACTGTCTCTCCAGTCCAAGAAAGTGAAATTTTAATCATTTAAATTTTATTTAAATTCACTTAAAGAGCTTCAAGCTACATGTGACTCCCATATTGTACAACTCAGTTCTAGAGTACTCAGAACCATGAGTGTGCTAGCAGCATGAGAGCAGGGACCATCTCCTTTGCCATGTTTGCTGCTGCAGCCTCAGTTTCTGGCGTATAGTAGGTACACAAAAATAGTTGACACTTGAAATCAAGCCACTAAAAACAAGGACTACAAAGAAATTAAGTCTGTCATCTGCTTTCCCTATTAAAAAGAAAATATAGGGCTAGAGAGATGTGAAGCACAAATTTTGCATTCTCAAGACCCCAAATTCAATCCTCAGCACTGCATGTGCCCTCACAGTGAGCCCTGGTGACCCTTAGCATCTTAGACAAAAGCAGCACTACATCACCAGTCCAAGCACCAAATCCTCAGGTCACAAACAGTGCTGAGGTCACTGGGAGTAGCCTCCTGACCCTTGAGAACTGCTGGGGAGTATATGTACATATATATGTGTATATATATACATATATATACTATATATATTGTAATGAGTATATATAAGGGAATTGGAAAAGCCAAAGAACCCACTATTTCAGTGAAAGGGATCAAAAGGAGTTACATTTATTATAAAAGAAATCAAAATTTTAGATCAAGGTAACATTGTCATCATGGCTTCGCATATACTAAGAAAGGAAAACCAAAAGGGAACTTAGAGCTCATAACTCCCAAAATGTAACTGAACTGGTATTTAAGATGAAAATTACAGCTAGGCTGAAAAATTATTCATTGAGCAAGTCACTTTTTTAGTCTATGAACAGAAAAACATATTGGAGTCTATATGAAATAAAGCAGAAAAGGAGGGAGGTTATCGAAGGGAAGGAGGTGGGAAGGGAAGGATGGGGGAGGAGGAAGAAAGGAAGAAGGGAGAAAGGGAGGGAAAAAGGAAGAAATGGAGGTATGGAGGAAGGGAGGGAAGAAGAAGGGAGAATTGGAAGGTGGGAAGAAAGGGAGAAGGAAGGAAGGAAGGAAGGAAGGAAGGAAGGAAGGAAGGAAGGAAGGAAGGAAGGAAGGAAGGAAGGAAGGAAGGAAGGAAGGAAGGAAGGAAGGAAGGAAGGAAGGAAGAGGTACGAAGGAAAAGGAAGGAAGAAAAGGGAGAGAGGAAAGGAGGGAGCGAGGGAGGAAAGGAGGGAGTGAGGGAGGAAAGGAGGGAGCGAGGGAGGAAAGGAGGGAGTGAGGGAGGAAAGGAGGGAGCGAGGGAGGAAAGGAGGGAGTGAGGGAGGAAAGGAGGGAGAGAAGGAGGGAGGAAGGGAGGGAGAGAGGCACTAGACTGGTCCTTGTTTTCTGAGAGCAGTTGAGAAGGGAGAGAGCACTGTATAAGCCCAGCAGTGGAAGGTGAGACCTAAGTAGAGAGCCCTGCCAACTCTGCAGTGCCACTGGAGGTGGTTTCTATGCCTCTTGTTACTACAGTACTACAGGCTTTGTCAAAGGCATCATGTTCTAACCAAATGCACTGAGGCAGATGGCTGATTTCCACTCAAAGCAGAGCTCTTCTGAGAAAGTGGCAAGATTTTAATGGATCTGTATTAACAGTAACCCCCAAACAAACCCATCTCCATGCAGATTAACTCTTAGAGCATAACCCCAGTAAAGTTCACACATCAATAGCATTTCTCAAATGTGACAGTGACCAAATAAGCCTACAGTCTCAGAAAGCAGGGAGGAATGGGGGCGGGAGGAAGATGCTCAAGGTCTTTTAAAAAGTATCATCCAGTAGAGAAAATAGTTTTCTGTAGCTAGTTTTTGACCCACATCAGCCTAGTGATGTTTGACTGGCCAGCTTGGGTTTCAGCCAAATGTTTGGTATCAAGACAATCAGACTGAAGGTTCAAGCTGAGGACATGCTTGGCAGAAGACCCCAATAACTTCAGGTCAGATACAGATCTTAAGTCCACATCTTACGGCATGCTCAGTCCTAGTAGATGGCATCTGCTGATGAGTTAAGACTAGCAGACACTTTTTCTTGACCGGGATTGACGTTCCATGACTCTTTGTGTCACACTAAACAGATGTTTTATGGGTTTCTCTGCATCAGTGCCACCATGTAACCTAGGAAGGAATACACAGGCATCCAGCTCTCATTGTACAGATTGACTTTGGGTGGATTCATGCTAGGAGCAAGTATGTGCCAGTCACTGAGACAGCAGCTGGAATTCTAACAGTGACACACTTCATTGCCTCAGCTTTGGAAAAAAAAATCATTTAATGGGGGAAGGTTGCCAAGCAAACAAATCATTGCAAAGCAGCATAATATAGAATTCCATAGAGGTGGTGCCTAAGGACTTAGTTCAAAATGAGGCCCATGCTTTGATTTGGGGATGGGCAGGAAAGGGAATTTGGCCAAGTAGAGAAAAACAAGATAGGACAAAGTATGGGCAGAGAAAGTTTCTAAGAGTAATAGTTTAATTCAATCACAAAGGAATTCTTATTTGGGGGCCACACCCAGCAGTGTTCAGGGCTGACTCCTGGCTCTGCTTTAGGGATCACTCCTGGTGGGAATTGGGGGGCCCTAATGGGCACCAAGTACCGAATCTGGGTCAGCCACGTGTATGGCAAGCATCTTATCCACTCTGGTCCCTGATCACCAAGGATTTTTAGTGTATTCCAGACAGATCCTTGGAGGGAATCGGGACAGAGGGGTCATCATAGTTGGAGAAGGGAGACAGAGGAGCTGGGTGTGGGTACAGGGAAGTGGAACTTCTGCTCTGATTCAGCCTGTTCAAAGTCAGCTACTCTACCCCACCCCTTCAGTCTTGTGTCTGTGCATGTGCGCACACACACACACACACACACACACACTGCTCGCACCTTGAAGATAACACATGTGGGTTCTCCCTGGTTTCTGTGTGTCCACTGGACACTATGCATTTGTTGCAAGGTGGGGATCAGTGTCTGCATCCTTCTCTCCCACACTGGAGATTAGAAAGAAATAGATTATAAGGGCTTTGTCTGTGAAACTAAAGGATTTGGATATTTTTGTGGAACACGCATGGTTCACCTTGTGTCCTTTCTAAGTGAAGGCTCTAGTTTATGGAATTCCTAAGTTGCATTAGCAAGTAGGGAGCTTACACATGGAAAATACACAAACCCAATCAATGTTCATTTAGGAAAACAGGTTAAGTTGTAGAAAAGCCCTCGGATTGTAAATATCTTCCCAAAGAGGAGCAGGAAGCTTCAGAAAGTCAAAATATCCCCGAAGAGGTTAAAGCTTCTGATTCTTCTTCCCTTAATGAGAAGTTTCTGAATCTTTCATCTGAACCCTCCAACTAGCTGAAGTCAGCATCCAGGGAGTAAGGGTGAAAGTGGGGGCAGGTAATGAGGCAGATGGCTCTGGCTGGGTGAGGCAAACTCAGAGCAGCCAGAGGGCACTGCCCAGTGACTGTGTGCCTGGAGGGTAGGGCCAGTGTTGGGGGAGGCTCTGAGAGAGAAGTGACTGAGAAAACAGTTTTGCTTACAGAACAGTTTTGCCAAGGGTCCTGGCAGATGCCCAGCTCGCCTCCAAAACCCAGCTTCCCTGCAGCCTGCATGAAGTTGCTGATGTCGGAATTTAAATATCAGGACTCTTGAGGTTCTGAAAGCCTCAGGCTTCCCCCCAGTGAGGTCCACACTCACTACACCAGCTTTTGACTTCAGCCAGGTTTCTCTTGTCCACACCCAGGAAACTGAGGTGTGATGGAATGGAGGGAAGACAGAGGAAAGGCGACTGTGCATCCAGGTAATACTCTCGAGCCACTTTTCCTTTGACTCACTCTCTGCTTATGCACGTACATTGAATGTCTGTCTCTCGGGATGCTTAAAGGTTGAAAACTCTTTAAACCGGACAAACAATAGAAGTTGGAATCCTTCTCAGAAATTCTCTTGGACCCACAAAATACTGTCCTCTAGTGACAGCTACCTGGCTTGTTCTCAGGCAGGCAGGGAGCCCCACTGTACACCTTCAGGAAACATTTGGCAGTGTCCAGAAGCACTTTCAGGCGTCACATAAGAATCACTGCACGCATCCAGTGGGAGAGGCCGGGCATGATACCACACATTCCACAGTGCCTAGAACAGCTCCTGAGATAAAGAATTATCCTATCCACATATCTCTAGTGCTGAGGCTGAGAAAAGCTGGGGAATAGAAATGTCAACTTCTTATAGTTGCTTTGCAATTAAAATTATCACAGGGCAGCCACTCAGAACATCTACGAAGTCCTAAGGGACAAATCAGAGAAGATCCCAAATCCTCCTAATCTGAAGCCAAGAGCAGAGGAGCACAGAGCCCCTACTTCTATCCAGAGAACTTCACAGCTGCTCCCTGGGCTCTGCTCAGTCTTCAGATCAGAGATTGTCAGGGCATGAGTAATTGTGTTGTGAACAAGATAGAAAACCACTTTGGGCAAGCATTAATAGGTTCTGCCTTCTTCTCCTATACCTCAAGCAGTGCTGGGTAGGGTATTAAAAAAATAAAATAAAATAAAATAAAATAAAATGAAGCATGAAGCCCACAGGTTTTACTGAGTGGCACAGGTTCCACACTGTTAAAAGTATGATCTTCTCTTTATGATCCCAGATCCAATAGCAAGTGTGGGATCCCTACAAGCACTGCACCCAAGATGTGCAAGCACTTGTCACCCAAAAGGGAGGGGAAGCTTAATACCAAGGCATACTGAATGATAAGGTATTTTTGGTAGAAATTGGAAGGATAGAGTGGAAACACAGAGTTTAGATAGAACAAATCCAGCAAAAATGGCAATGAAGAAGTGAGCTTATTTAACTTTTACTCAGCAAGTCTGCAGACCCAGGCAAGATCTAGCAAACTCCAGTTCTTCCCAAGTTTGTATCTGAGGGATGCCCATAATTTTTCCCCACCGGGGCCATAGCCAGGAATGCTGGAGTGGGCCACCAGAGTCACTATCAATATGTGCTCCAGGAGGCTGTGCTTTCAGTTCTTCAACTCAGAATTTCCCAGGTGCTAAGCCCAAAATCACCCTTTCAAATTGTCTCCTGGCCCTAATGATAGTGTTTGGGGTTTGGATTTTGTTTCAGTTTAATTTGGGTTATGGTATTTGGTTTTAGGGTCACACCCAACAGGGCTCAGGACTTATTCCTGCCTCTGAGCTCCTGGATCACATTGAGTGGAGCTCAGGAGAGCCTATAAGAAGCCAGGGATTGAAGATGGGTCAGTCACAAAATCTTATATTAGGAGACAAAGTGTTTTGAGTGTGCTGGGAGTGTAGTTCAACTGCAGAGCACTTGTCATTTGTGTGTGAGTCTTTAAGTTCAATCCTCAGAAACATCAGAAGGAAAATAGTGCTTTAGATGACTTCAAAGTCCTCCAGATTTGTTTGTTTTTCTCAATCTAGACCATCATTAAGGCTGAGAAGGAAAGAGCCACATTCCCCGCTTTTAAACATTTGCTGGAGCCAGTGATTCTCCCCAGAGTAGAACACAGGGTCCAGCTTTACAAAATCACAGCCCTTGAAGGAAAAGAAGAAAACCTATGACATGCCCTTTTTAATATTCTGAAAAAAAGGCATTAGATGTAAATTGCTACTGTGAACTGAATGGTTATGAAAGTGTCACCAGCAAGCTCATTGCTGACAAGTACTTCAAAGTCACTTATGCCACCTAAGGAACATAGTGTGTGACTGCTGAAGGAACTCTACATGGTGCATGCGGTTCTATTATATAGCAAGTAATTGAATATACGGGGTGAGGGACACCTCTATCAAACAGGTCATGCACGAAAGGACTAGACTTTCTTTCCTGGATTCGAGATTATAAACCTATCAGGAGTGGAGATAAGATAACCAAGTGTCGAAAATGCCACTGTGCTTTTGAAAAATGCACAGCAGTTGTACTTAAGCAGATTGTACTGAGTATAAGGATGCCCGAGTTCTTTGTTCACTGTCAAAAGTGTGACAAAGGCTGTGTCATGAGTTTCACGGGCTTCTCCTGATATTTCTAGGCAAAGAAAAGTCAATTAACTTTTGTTGCAATCCTATTACAATGCCTGGCATCGAACTAGGCACATGACATACTGCAGCCCGTTTAGTCCTGGTTTTCTATTGACTTACACAAAGATCAGAGATAGATTCCCAGTACCACACAGCTCAGAGGGTGGGGGCGGTAGAGGTGGAACTGGAACCCAGGCCTAGTTCACACCAGAACCAGTACTTTTGTTTCTACATTACAACAGAAGGAAACTTCCATTTGATCCCTCAGTTCTTCTCTTTCCACTGTGCCTTTCTGTAGAGTTTGGACCACAGTCATTTATTTACTTAGCAATTACTTAATGAGTGCTCTAGTTGGCACTAGGGAGGAAAGAGTGGTAAACCTGAGAGGCCTCATCTATTTTCCTCCCAGGAGCTACATTCTACTGTGGGCAGGAGAAAGGTAGATCGTAAGTCAGCAACAAAGTAGAGACCTTTGTACAGTAATAATTTCTATGAATAAAACTTGGCTTGGTAATATATGGGATAAGGAGTTGGGGATGCAATTTTATGAAGTACAATCAGTGAAAACCTTTGTAGAGATCATTGAACTGAAATATGAAAGATAAAAAAAAAATGGCCAAAACTCGGGAAAGCATGACTGAGGGAACAGCATGGACAAAATCCCTGTGGTGGGGCCAGAGAGATAGTACAGTGGTTAGAGTGCTTGTTTTGTCCTTAGTTTGATCCCCAGCACCAAGAGTGAACCCTGAATGAAGAGCTAGGAGTAAGCCCTGAGCACCACCAGTTATCATACCCAAAACAAACAACAACAGCAATGAGGAATGAGGTAGAAAGAAGTATTTAAACAGGATCAGAAAGAAAGCCATTGGCTGGGAGCTGGAGCAATAGTATAGCAGGTAGGACACTTGTCTTGAACCGCCAACTTGGGTTTGATCCTGGCATTCCATGTGGTCCCCCAAACCCCCACCACCAGGAGTAAACCCTGAGCACATTGCCGGGAGTATTGCCCTGAGTATCTCCTGATGTCCAGCAAAACAAAACCAAACAAAAAGTAAAATAAAAAGTATAATACTGGGCTGGAAAGGTGAGTATGTTTTACATGTTGGAGGCCTGGGTTCTATCCCTAGAACCATATAGTCTCCTGAACACTATTTAAAGCAATCTCCAAATACTGAGCCAGGAGCATTCCCAAGCATTTTCAGGTATGGAACATAAATGAAAATGAACAAACTCAAAATGTACAGTATTGGGACTCAAGGATATGACTAAATGGTAGAGTCCTATTTTTTAGTCCCAGGTAAGGGCCACATGTTCAAACCCTGACACTGTCCTGTCATAAGTATGATTTATCATTTGTCATCCTAAAGCAATAAGCAGAGCCATAGTCCTACAAGCACTGCAACCAAGATGCATGAGCACTGATACCAAGGTATGTGTGACACCCCGCCTTTCCCCAGGATATTGCAACAAAAATAATGGAAAGGGAAGAGAAGGGAAGACTAATAATACCAAGAAATACCCAGAGGTAAGGTATTGTTAGTATAAACAGGAAGGATAAAGTGAAAGTACCTGTAGAGTTGAGTTTCATGAAGCAGAAGCTTGCAAAGCTATTACTGCCTCAGAAAAAACAGCTCAAATAAGATTCAGGAGCCTGAAGTCATGCAGAGAGAAAGGTGCCTTCCAGCTTCTCTATTGCATTGTGAACCTTCGAATCAAACCATTGAAACAACTAAGCCAAACCAAGTAATATTAGATAGCATCCACTCTCCTCCTCGCTCCAAAAGACAAACCAAGCTTCTGTTACTACCACACATCTTGAAGCAGGTTATTTTGCTTTTTTTTTAAATTTTTATTTGTGAATCACCGTGAGGTACAGTTACAAACTAATGAACTTTCATGTTTGCATTTTGTTTATACCCCTCCACCAGTGCCCATTCTCCTCCACCAATTTTCCCAGTGTCCCTCCCACCTTCCCACCCCAACCCCCACCCACCCCACCTCTGTGGCAGGGCATTCCCTTTTGTTCTCTCTCTCTCCTTTTGGGTATTGTGGTTTTCAATAGAGTCACTGAGTGGCATCGTGTTTGGTCTATAGTCTATTTTCAGCGTGCATCTCCTATCCCATGCGGGCCCTCAAACCACACTTTACCTGGTGTTCCATTCTCTATCTGAGCTGCCCCTTCCTCCAGCGTGCGAGGCCAGCTACTAAGCCTTGGAGCCAACCTCCTGGTACTTCTCTCTAATATTATTGGGTATTAGTCTCCTATTCTGTTATTTTATATTCCACAGATGAGTGCAATCTTCCTATGTCTGTCTCTCTTTCTGACTCATTTCACTTAGCATGATACTTCCCATGTTGATCCATTTATATGCAAAAGTCATGACTTCATCTTTTCTAACAACAGCATAGTATTCCATTGTGTAGATGTACCAAAGTTTTTTTAACCAGTCATCTGTTCTCAGGCACTCGGGTTTTTTCCAGATACTGACTATTGTAAACAGTGCTGCAATGAACATTCGAGTGCAGATGTCATTTCAACTATACTATTTTGCCTCTCCGGGATATATATCCAGGAGTGGTATCGCTGGGTCAAATGGGAACTCAATTTCTAATTTTTTGAGAAGCGACCATAATGTTTTCCAAAAGGGCTGAACCAATCGGAATTCCCACCAACAGTGTAGAAGGCTCCCTTTCTCCCTACATCCTCGCCAACAGCAGTTGTTTCTGTTCTTTTGGATGTGTGCCAGTCTCTGTGGTGTGAGGTGGTATCTCATGGTTATTTTGATCTTTATCTATGATGATTAGTGATGAAGAGCATTTTTTCATGTGCCTTTTTGCCATTCATATTTCTTTCTTGTGAAAATTTCTGTTCATTTCATTGCCCCATTTTTTGATGGGGTTGGATATTTTCTTCTCGTAGATTTGAACCAGTGCCTTGTATATCCTTGATATCAGCCCCTTATCTGATGGGTATTGGGTGAATATACTTTCCCATTTGGTAAATTGTCTTTGAATTTTGGTCACTGTATCTTTTTCAGTGCAGAAGCTTCTTAGTTTAATATAATCCCATTTATTTATCTCTGTTTCCACTTGGTTGGTCAGTGGCATGTCATCTTTGAAGATACCATTAGCTTCGATGTCGTGGAGGGTTTTGCCAACCATGTCTTTGATGTACCTTATGGATTTTGGTCTGATGTTAAGGTCTTTAATCCATTTTGGTCTGATGTTTGTGCATGGTAATAGGTCGAGATCTAAACCCATTTTTTAGCAAGTGGTTGTCCAGTTATACTAGCACCATTTGTTAAAGAGGCTTTCTTTGCTCCACTTCACATTTCTTGCTCCTTTATCAAAGATTAGATGTTCATACAATTGAGGTTGTGTATAGGGATATTCCACCCTGTTCCATTGGTCTGCGGATCTGCCTTTGGTACAGTATAATGCTATTTTGATTATTACCACTTTATAGTAGAGTTTGAGGCTGGGGAGGGTGATGCCTCCCATTGTCTTTTTCCCAAGGATTGCTTTAGCTATTCGTGGGCGTTCATTGTTCCATATGTATTTTAGGAGTGTTTGCTCCATTCCTTTGAAGTTTTTCATGGGTATCCTTATAGGAATCGCATTGATTCTGTATAGTGCTTTGGGGAGTATTGCCATTTTGACCATGTTAATTCTTCCTATCCATGAGCAGGGAATATGTTTTCATTTCCTCATGTCCTCTTTTATTTCATGGATTAGCATTTTGTAGTTTTCTTTGTAGAGATCCTTGACCTCCTTAGTTAGGCTGATTCTGAGGTACTTGATTTTCTGGGGCACAATTGTGAATGGGATTTTTTTTTTATGTCACTTTCCTCTGTCTCGTTATTTGCTTATAGGAAGGCCATGGATTTTTGGGTATTGATTTTATAACCTGTGACTTTATTGTACAAGTCTATTGTTTCTAGGAGTTTCTTGGTAGAGGTTTTAGATTTCCTAGGTATAATATCATATCATCTGCGAATAGTGAGAGCTTGATTTCTTCCTTTCCTATCTGTATGCCTTTAATGACTTTTTCTTGCCTGATTGCTATTGCAAGTACTTCCAATACTATGTTAAACAGAAGTGGCGAGAGTGGATATCCTTGTCTTGTCCCTGATTATAGAGGGAAGGCCTTATGTTTTTCTCCATTGAGGAAAATGCTTGCCATGGGTTTGTGGTAGATGGCTTTGACTATCTTGAGGAAAGTTCTCTCACCATTTTGGTGAGAGTTTTCATCATAAATGGGTGTTGGAGCTTGTCAAATGCTTTCTCTGTGTCTATTGAAATGATAATATGGTTTTTATCTTTGCTTTTGTTGATATGATGGATTCTGTTGACTGATTTCCAAATGTTAAACCATCCTTGCATCCCTGGGATGAATTCCACTTGGTCGTGGTGTATGATCTTTTTGATTAGTTGTTGTATTCTATTTGCTAGTATTTTGTTGAGGATCTTTGCATCCATGTTCATTAGGGATATTGGCCTTTAGTTTTCCTTGTTAGTGGTGTCTTTGTTTGCTTTTGATATTAGGGAGATATGTGCCTCATAGAAACTGTTTGGGAGAGTTTCTGTTTCTTCAATTTCCTGGAAAAGCTTGAGGAGAACTGGTAACAGGTCCTCTTTAAATGTTTGGAAGAATTCACTAGTGAATCCATCTGAACTTGGGCATTTTTTGGAGGGGAGACTTTTGATTACAGTTCCAATTTCCTTGATATTAATGTGTCTATTCAGATATTCCAAGTCTTCTTGGTTCAGTCTTGGGAGGTGATAGGAATCCAGGAATTTACATGATAGGTTCTCTTGTTTCGTGGCATACAGACTTTCAAAGTAGTCTCTGATGATCTTTTGAGTTGCCATAGCTTCTGTTGTGATGACCCCTTTTCCATTTCTGATTCGGTTTATTAGGGTTCTCTCTTTCTCTTTCTTTGTGAGTCTTGCTAGTGGTTTATCAATCTTGCTTATTTTCTCAAAGAACCAGCTCTTGGTTTCATTGACCTTTCAGATTGTTTTCTGGGTTTTCATGTCATTAATTTCTGCTCTAAGTTTTATTATTTTTTTCCTTGGGCCAGGTTGGGGTTCTCTTTGTTGATATTTTTCTAAGGTCTTGAGCTGTGAAATCAAGTTATCTATGTAGGCCCTTTCTTCCTTCCTGAGGAATGCTTGCAAAGCTATAAATGTTCCTCTTCACACAGCTTTAGCTGAGTCCCATAGGTTTTGGTAGTTTGTGTCTTCATTCTCATTTGTTTCCAGGTATGTTTTGATTTCATCCTTGACTTCATTCCTGACCCACTCATTATTCAACACTGAGTTGTTTAATTTCCAGTTGTTTGATTTGGTTCTCTGAGTCTGTATGTGATTAGCTTCTATCTTCAGTGCATTGTGGTCTGAAAAAATAGTTGATACAATTTCTATCTTCTTGATTCTATTGAGGTATGTTTTGTGACCCAGCACATGGTCTATTTTCGAAAATGTTTCATGTGCACTGGAAAAGAATATGTATTCTTTCTTTTGGGGGTGTAAGGCCCTGTATAGGTCTGTTAGCCCTCTCTCTTCTATTTCTTCCTTCAGAGCCAGTGTTTCCTTGCTGAGTTTTGTTCTTGTTGATCTATCCAGAGGTGACAAGGCAGTGTTGAAGTCTCCAGCTACTATTGTATTGCTGGCAATATCCTCCTTAAAATCTGTTAGCAGTTGTTTTAAGTATTTAGCTGATCTCTTATTAGGTGCATATACATTTAAGAGTGTGATTTCTTCCTGTTGTACATAACCCTTGATAACTAAAAAATGGCCTTCTATGTCCCTTCTGATCTTTTTCAACCTGAAATCTATGTTGTCAGATATTAGTATGGCCACCCCAGCTTTTTTGAGGGAATTGTTGCTTGCAAGTTTGTTTTTCATCCTTTAACTTTGAGTCTGTGTTTGTTCTGATTGTTCAGATGTGTTTCTTGTAGGCAGCAGAATGTTGGCTTCAGTTTCTGGATCCATTTTGCCACTCTGTGTCTCTTGATAGGTACATTTAGACCATTGACATTGAGAGACTATTGTCACGGGGTTTTGTGCCATCTTTCTATACAGATTTGTTACGCTTATGGGTGTTTTCTTTCTTGTCTTACAGGAGCCCTTTTAGTACTTCTTTCAAGTTTGGTTTTGAATCTATGAAGTTCCTGAGTTGTTGTTTATCTATAAAATGGTGTATCGTTCCATCAAGTTTGAGTGAGAGTTTGGCTGGATAAAGTATTCTTGTTGAGGCATTCATTTCATTGAGTTTTTCCACTATAACCCACCATTGTCTTCATGTTTGGAGGGTTTCCTCTGATAGGTCTGCTGTAAATCTAAGGGGTGCTCCTTTGTATGTGATTTCTTTCTTTGACCTTGCTGCTTGCAATATTGCATCTCTATCTGCAGCATCCATCATTCTGACTATGATATGCCTTGGAGTGTTTTTATTAGGATTTCTTTTAGCTGGCACCCTTATGGCTTCTTGTATCTGGATGCTTGCATTCTCTAACTCTGGGACCTTTTCAGCAATGATTAACTGTGGTTTTTTCACTGGGGTTGGTTCCCTATCCTTCCGGTACTCCGATGATTCTAATCTTGGAATCATTTCCTAGGTCTGTAATTTACCTTAGAGCTATTTTGAGGTCTTTCTCCATTGTTTGTTGTTTCTTGTATGATTTTTGCTGCTCATCTTCAAGTTCGCTGATTCTGTCTTCGGCCATAGACATTCTACTGTTGAGGGCACCCATTGAGTTTTTAAGTTCATCTATCGAATCCTTCATTTGTGACATTTCTTTTTATAGTTTCTTATTTCTGCTCTCATTTCTTCTTGTATTTTCTCAGCAATCTGTTTCCCCATTTCTTTAACTTCTTCCTTTAATTTTCTGTATGACTGTTCCATTGATTCTTTGAGTTCCTTGAACATCCTCAGCATTTCATCTTGGAATTCTTTGTCAGAGAGGTCATGTTTGTGGATACCACCTGTTGAGAATTCGGAACTCTTTTCTTCCCCCTTTACTCCTAGTGGAGATTTGCATTGTTTCTTCATGCAGATCTATAGAGGTAAAGCCTTTAAGTTCTCTGGCACTGTTCCCTCTTATTGCCAGAAAGAGTTCTGAGTAAGTTCGATCAACAATGGTCAACCTTCTCCTCGCTTAGAGTACGTCTTTCCTCTTGGACATTATTCTGTGCCTTATGATAGGCATCTAGTGCAGCATTGGAGGAGATCTTGTTTCCTATTGATTTTTATGCAACTTCTTGTATACACTTGTTTTTTGGTGAAATTGGAGTAGGCCAGAAGGTTATTATCATATTATGTTTGAAGTAGCCAGGACACTTTCCACAGAATTAGATTATAAAGGTTAGGATGGGAGTCCAAAGTGCTGGGAGTGGAAAATATAACTGCAGCTGCACAGAAAGCCATGCCTTCTTTTGATGAGGCCATTCCCTCTTCAGTGAGGCCACACCCCCAGCCAGTCCCGTTGTTAATGTCACCGTAGACACAGATGCCCGCTGCTGGGCTGGTCCTGGCAGTATGCTTTGGAAAGTGCAGGGCTAGATGGGAAGGGAGGGTGCTGCAAGTCACAGACCTGTTGAAAGGAACAGCGATGCTGGTGCAGGCGTAGAAGGCACAGGTGAGGGCAGGTGTCCACTCTATTTTGCTTCTTTTTATCCTAGTACAGTACCTTTCGGACGATCTAATATGATCTTGGGCAACTCACACAATTATTCACCCCTTATGGGTTCAGCAAATATTTGGAAGCTTCTCTGTTTCAAGTGCTAATATGTGTTCTGGAGGTATAGGAATGAGTAGGGTAAATGAAGAGCCTGCCATCTTAGGAACTATCAGCATAGTAGAGGTGTGAGATATTAAATACAGAATCAGAAGATGGAAAGATAGTACGGCTGGTAGGACACTAGCCTTGCATGCAACCAACCTGGATTCAATCCCCAGTACATGTGGTTCCACCTCCCATACCCCACAACCTCAAAAGGAAGTAAGCCCTGAACACCACAGCATGTGACCCAAAACACAATAAAACAAAACAAACTCCACAGAATCACAAAATAAATACTCAAACAAGAACTCTGATAAGCTCTGATCATAAAATTCTGATTATGAAATACAGGACAAACTACAAAAGTAGTGCAAGAATTAAGGCATTTGCCTTGCATGAAGCTGACCATGATTTAATCCCCTGCACCAGAGGATTACCTTGAGTACAGAACCAGGAAGCCCCTGAGCACTGCTGGGTATGGCCCCCAGTCAAAACCACCCAACAGTCAAGAATAACAAGAAGACATATTAGTGGCCCAGGACAAGGTTCTTTGAGGAAGTGACCTTTAGGCTAAGTTGTGCAAAGTAAGAACTTTTCAAGCAATGAGTGAAGAACTTGAGGCAGCATGGGGCTGTTGGGGGTGTGGGAGGGGGTGGATGGAAGCAATCCTATGTCAAAGCAAGAAATAAATAACTCATAGCTGATGTTGCAAGAGTCCAGCTAGAAACATGATTAAGATATGTCAGAATCTGAGAGAAGACCAATGTCATGGAAGCACGATATGCAAAGGGAACAAGAGAAAGAAGTTAAGCTGGAAAGGCATGTTAAGGTCAAAATAGTAAAGGATCTTAGGGACAATTGTGAAGGTACGAATTTACTCCTGTGCTTGGGGGCTGGAACGGTAGTACAGCAGGTAGGGTGTCTGCCTTGCATGCGGCTGGCCTGAGTTTGATCCCTGGCATCCCATATGTCCCCTGACCACCACCATGAGTAATTCCCGATTGCAGAGCTGGGAATAACCCCTGAGCACCACCAGGTGTGACCCAAAAACCAAAAAAAAAAAATTACTCCAATGCTTAATGGGAAATCTATGAAGTGGTTTGTGCAGGAATTGAGTTGTGATAATTGATGGTGCCTGTTTGTGTGAGCACATGTTCATGGATATGTGTGTGTGTGAGAGAGAGAGAGATTGAGAAAGAAAGAGTGTATATGATGCGATATGAATTGCATAACTGATTTGATTTCAGCATTGGCCCAAGTGTTTCCAATAAATATTGTTGAGAGGTCCACAAGCTGCCAATGATGCAGATATGGAACTAGCAATCATGAACTCTGGGCTATTTTTTCTCTAGTGCTGACTGCATGGATCTGAGTCAGGTCCTAGCTAAATAATAAAGTTGTTGGATTTAAATGTTGGTATATCCTAGGACAGTCTGGCCCCTGTATTTTGGAAATTATGTCAAAACGTGAAGGATGTTGTGGCTTGCTCTAATAGGGAGGGAAATGGGGCCCAGGGAGGGTATGTGTCCTGTAATGTATAAGACAACCCTACAATCAATCATTGTTCTCTGTTCTGCATAGCTTTCCAATATTCTAGTAGACATTTCTGTAGGTGAAAAACCTGGTTACAATTATCTTAGCCTAACTCTATTTTACATTTAAAGACACAATAGTTTAGCATGTTTTTAATAAGCCATGAATTTTTCCATGGAAATTGAGGGGATGGTATTTTGTTTATTTTGGAATGCTCCCAATGGCTGTTGTCCTTTTTCAGTAAATCCACTCACTTGCAACAATGCTCCTCATTGTAGGTAGATTTTCTATTGATCCACTTCTGTTTGCTTCCTTCATAGAGACTGCTCACATAGTGTAAGTATCTGACCCCTTAATTATGACTTTAAAAATATTTCAAAATATTTCAAAATATTTTGTTATATCAGATGAGTACTGATATGACAAAACATTTATTATTTTCTTAAAAATTTCTTTAATTTTATTTTCCTTTATATTAAAATTAGTACACTTTAGTAATTCTTCCATGATTATGTGCATAGGTAAATCATACCATTAGTAAATTTTCTTTAATAATAGTGAATGATGGGATAAAACATTTATTTTTAAAAAGACTTGTTGAGTGTAATAATGTTAACAACTGAACAAGTCTATTCAGTTCTTGAGGGTATTATTTTAAGACTCCAGCTGCTTTTATTTTGTATGTCTTTTACACACAGAAATTTCTGTAAAATTGTATTCTGCTGGGTCAGAAAGATAGTACTGCACGTAAGATTATTGCTCCTTGTATTATGTCTTTTTAAAATGGTTGTATAAGATATGTAATGGTTACACACAGGTCAGTTACATACACCACACACACACACACACACACACACACACACACACACACACACACACATACACATATGAATCCCTGCATTCACCTCTAAAGTTCTGGTGTCATTCCACTATCAACCCAACCCTTCTATCCATTCTTCCTGCCTTCCATCCCCATTCTTTCCAGCACAGTTTTCACTGAATCTAAGAATTACTTTTGATTGGTTGTTATTGTTGTTGTTGTTGTTTCAGTTTTGCCAGTTTCCTTTGGTCATCTCTATTCCATAAGAATGAAACCATTTGGCAATTGTCTCTTACTGCCCTGTTTCATTTGGTATAATCACCTCAAGTTCCATCCATTTTATTCCTAAAGGTATTACTTAATTTTTTTAAATCACAGAGTAGTGTTCCACTGAATATCTATTCTCCAGCTTCTTTTTCCAGTCTTCTCTTAATGTACATTTAGCTTGGCTCCAGATTTTGACTATTTTGAACAATACTGCTGTAAATATAGTGGTGGAATATATTTTTGATTTGGTATTTTTATATTCTCCAGATAAATGCCTGAGGGCATTGTGGGATTTTTATGGTGCATACATTTTTATTTAATTAAGGAATATCCATACCATTTTCCATAGAGGTGCACCAACTTATATTCACACCAACAGTTGAATATAAGTTCCTTTTTTTCCCCCATATTCTTGCAAACACTTGTTTCCAATCCTTTTTGTATAGGTCATTCTACAGTGAGGTGATATCTAATTTGGTTTTTATTTGCATTGAAGTTCAATAACCTGGATAAAAGGGGAGTTTCCAGTCAAACTCTAAATAGATGTGGAGGGATTTGCACTGTGGAGGGCACACAGACTTTGTATACCCTGGCCAACTCAAAACTAATGACATTGTTCTTCAGAGAGAGTAGAAAATTGATTTTATTATATATTTGAAAATGAGTCACTGTCACTGTCATCCCATTGCTCATCAATTTGTTCGAGCGGGCACCAGTAACATCTCTCGTTGAGAGACTTTATTGCTACTGTTTTTGGCATATCCAATACGCACGGGTAGCTTGCCAGGCTCTGCCTTGTGGGCTCCATACTCTCAGTAGCTTGCCGGGCTCTCCGAGAGGGGCAGAGGAATCGAACTCTGGTCAGCCGCGTGAAAGGCGAAAGCTCAACCGCTGTGCTGTCACTCCAGCCCATATTTGAAAATAAGCAAGGAAATAAAAGAAAACATAAAAGACAATGAGCAAAGGAATGTGTGAAAGACTAAAAGATTAGACTATAAAAGGTATTTGAAATGCCCTATACTGTTTTGAGGTTTTGGTTTTTTATTTGTTGTTGGTTTGTTTTGTTGTTTTGTCTTTTTTATTTGCTTGGGCCAGATACAGTGGTGCTCAGAATTTATGCCTGGTTCTATGATCACTCCTGTCAGGGCTCAAGGAATATGTGTGATGTGGGGAATCCAACCCAGGTCAGTCACATGCAAAGCAAGTGTCCAGTCAACTATACTATCAACCACTCTGGCCCATGAGTGTTCAATTCTAGAGATATTTAGAATCAACTCTTAATGAGCTTCTAGTTATTTGTGAAATTTTGGTGTGTGGACATGCTATATTCAACAATGAAATGGCTGTGTCACATGTTTCAATATTCAATTTTCTTACTTAATTTCACCAAGATTTTCTTTTCTTTTCTTTTCTTTTCTTTTTTTTTTTTGCTTTTTGGGTCACACCTGGTGATGCACAGGGGTTACTCCTGGCTCTGCACTCAGGAATTACCCCTGGTGGTGCTCAGAGGACTACATGGGATGCTGGGAATCGAACCCAGGTCGGCCACATGCAAGGCAAATGTCCTACCCGCTGTGCTATTGCTCTGGCCCCCATCACCAAGATTTTCTAAAACAGAAAGAAAAATATTTGAATGTTTCTCTCCAGCATATTTATTTTTAATGTTATTGAATAATATAAATGAAAACAACCTATTTTTTTTTATTTTTTATTGTGGAAAGTTACAAAGTTACAAAGTTTTCAGGTTTAAATCTCAGTTATACAATGCTCGAATACCCATCCCTTCACCAGTGCTCATATTCCACCACCAAGAATCCCAGTATAGCTCCACCCCGCCCCCTCACACCCCAAACCCCCCCACGCCCCTAGCCCCCCCACCCTAAGCCCCCCCCCGCCTGTGTAACTAATAAATTTCACTTTACTTTCACTTTGATTGCATACAATATTTCAACAAAACTCACTATTATTGTTTGGAGAGTCTCTCCCCTAAAGTCAGACCTGCTGAAAAGGAAGCATTAGATAATTTGTTTTCCATTGCTGAGGATGAAGAAGTGTGAGGTCGAGTGACCACACTTAGCGGCCTCTCAGTTTTGGGTTTCTGTAATTTAGTATTTTAGTAATTAAGTCCAGAGAGATATCTGCCAGAAGTTGCATCATTGCCAACTTGTACTTCTCAGTTACATTATATTCCACATATGAGTGCAATCTTTCTATGTCTGTCTCTTTCTTTCTGACTCATTTCACTCAACATGATACTTTCCATGTTGATCCACTTGTATGCAAATTTCATGACTTCATGTTTCCTGACAGCTACATAGTATTCCATTGTGTAAATATACCAGAGTTTCTTTTGCCAATCATCTGTTTTCGGGCACTCTGGTTTTTTCCATATTGTGGCTATTGTGAACAGAGCGGCAATGAACATGGAAATGCAGATGTCATCTCTACTATACCTTTTTGCCTCTCCGGGATATATTCCCAGGAGCGGTATTGCTGGGTCAAATGGGAGCTCAATTTCTAACTTTTTGAGAATCGTCCATATTGTTTTCCAAAAGGGCTGAACCAGTCGACATTCCCACCAGCAGTGAAGGAGAGTCCCTTTCTCCCCACATCCACGCCAACACCGGTTGCTTTTGTTTTTGGGGATGTGGGCCAGTCTCTGTGGTGTGAGATGATATCTCATTGTTGGAAAACAACCTATTTTAAACACCAATTACATTCATTTTTTAAAAAACATAGATTTTTAAAAATAAATTTCATTTTTTTATTTATGTACAATAGTTTAAGTTGGGCTACTATGGATTACCTAGCAAGAAGATTTTTTTCTTTTTTTAAAATTCTTTTTATCAAATCATCATGAGATACACAGTTCATGATTGGGTTTCAGTTACACAATGTTCCAACACTCCTCCCTTCACCAAGTACATTTCCTACCACCAATGTACAAGAAGATTCTATACAAATACAAAGTGACAGGTTATAAAGTAATTCTAATCTTGAGCATTAATAAATTCAGACAACCTAATACAACCTAATAAGTTATATGTATAACCTGTACACATATATACACACATATAGAAAATCCTTAACTTTAAATATTTAAATCTCAAAAAAAGAGCAAATTACATCTCGTGAACTCTTGTTCAACAATCACATTCTAGCTAAGTTTCACTGAAATATAACTGAGAATGGAGACAGATATAAACAAGATACAGATATATAATTTAATTAATTCAAGTGAAAATTTAAGTAATAAACTAAAAATAACAGTGCACTAAATCATTTGTGGAATTACTGTTCGTTGGCCCCATGTATCTACCACTGTATTTTGTATTATTTTTGCTCTTGAAATACATAAACTCGACTGTAGACATCTTGAACGGTCTCAGATACTGATACACTGACTCCCACCTTCTGATAAAGTCAAATCCTTGGCTTGATATTCCTCTACTTAATATTGCTGCTTCCTTTTATAATCTGTGATCAGTTGAAGCCGTGCATTTCCATAGCAACCATCTATAAAACTAGTTGTTACACTCACCTTAGTAACACGAAATAAGAAGGCTATTCTTCATGACTACATAGCTGAATAGATTGGCTTTGTCTGTTGCTCATTATTTGTTCATTGCTCATACATTATTTTAGTCTGGCCCTGAACCTCTTCCAACTGAGATCCTATTGCGAATCCAACCCTACAGTGTGAAATGAATCAGTCATGTTTGGTGCAAATAGTTTTGCCCAAGAAAACTGCTTGTTCTTGGACCCACCCAAGTGAAATGGAGAAATTTCAGTTTACAGGATTAAAAACAGGCTATTTACACAGTTAACTAAAATAAATGACACCCAAAGGAGATGTTAATCAAGTCTTTGAGCCTGTGGCCAGAGTACCTTGTCTAATTTATCTAAATGGTACTTCTGCATGCCCCTCCCAGAGAACATCAGCTTACTCATTTCCAAAAGTACCATCAAACAAGATTTTTTAAAAGGAGGGGGGAAGCTTTTTCATTTCTTGCATTTGTGGTGATAAATATGCATTTCCATTTACGAATGTTATCATCTTCCTAGCTGGATCTCTAAAGTAAGCATGTTAGTTTTTAAAAATAAGTTTCGGGGTTGGAGTGATAGCACAGCAGGTAGGGCATTGGCCTTGCATGTGGCCAATCCGGGTTCGATTCCCAGCATCCCATATGGTTCCCTGAGCATCACCAGGTGTAATTCCTGAGTGCTGAGCTAGGAGTGACCCTTGTGCATCGCCCAGTGTGACCCAAAAAGAAAAATAAGTTATAGTCAACTTAGTCTCAAAAGTCTTTATAACATGGAATAAGTATTACTTTTGGATGTTACCATCAACAGTCACTGACCTAGATAAAAGAATAAAACATGAAGAGACACTAAATCTATGTCTAAACATTCAAACCATCTTGACTTAATTTTATTGATGCTGAGAATTAAACCCTAGGCCTCACACATACGCAAACAGACACTCACCCATTGTGCTACATCCCTGGCCAACTATGTTAACTAAATTCTTTTCCAATTCTATATCAGGACAAAAATATAGTGTGATGAGTTAGATGAAATCTTGTACTGAAGAGATAACACAAAGAGTAGAGCACATGCCTGTCATCTGGGCAGCCATGTTCAATCTCTGGCAGTTGATGGCCTCCTGATCATCAATAGGTGTGGCCCTGATGGCCCCACCCAGCATTTCTGAATTCTAGCCATACAATAATGATTAAAGAGCTAATGCTATCTTAAGTTAGAATCCAGGCCCTGAGCCCTCCTGTTTACTTAGTATCACTGAGCAAGTTACTTGCTAATTTGCACCTCCAGTTACTCATCTGTGTAATGGACTTATCAATACCTACACAATATGAAATGAATTATGTCTTACCCTGACCTCATTTTTGCACCCTGAATATTAATTTAAATTGGCTATGGGAGGCAATTAGATTTAGATGAGATCTTGAGAATAGGCCCTCATGACGGGATGAGTATCTGTATAAGAAAAGTCAGCAAAGATCTTGCTTCCTCTACCAATGAGGATGCACTGGATAGCAACAAATCTGGAAAATAGTTCTACTGGGGAACAGAATCAGCTGTCATCTTTATTTTGAATATCCATCCCATTCTCCAAACTTATAAAAAAATAAATGTTTACTGTTTTAAGTCACTCAAAATATAGTATTTTATATTTTGAACTAAGATGGGCTGGAGCAATAGCACAGCGTTAGGGCATTTGCCTTTCACTCGGCTGACCTGTGATCGATTCCTCCACCCCTCTTGGAGAGCCCGGCAAGCTACCGAGAGTATCCTGCCTGCACAGCAGAGCCTGGCAAGCTACCTGTGGCATATTGGATATGCCAAAAACAGTAACAATAAGTCTCACAATGAGAGACGTTACTGGTGCCCACTCAAATCGATGAGCAAAGGGATGACAGTGACAGTGAACTAAGATACTACTTTAAATTTTCCTATATTTCAGTTGAAATGTATAAAGCACGCAGAATAATGCCTTGAATTATTATTCAAGTATTTTATGAACCATAAAATCAAATTTATAAAAGTAAATAAATATGAGCATTTAAAAGTATTTGTATCATTTTGTCTTAATTATTATTCTCTATAACATTAGTATATCTTTATAAAAATGTGTTTATTATTAAGACAACCAGTCTAATAAATTTGGTGACATCTGGCATAAAAATCTACACATTCATCTACTATAGTTATAACCATAATTATTTGCTATATAGTTATAAATGCTTGAATTTTAATTTGAAACTTGCTTCATCAGCCCCACGTTTTAATCAACACTTTAAAAAGTTGCCGAGAAAATCCTGGCCATCTGCCCTTTGTCTGTCCACATTGTCATGTCCTATTGTGAACTCAAAGAACAATGATTACTCTCATTCCAATAAATGTTGGTTTTATGCTGCCTTAAATGGAATTGCATTTTATATTGAAATTTACTGCTATCACTTCAAATGGAAAATGCTTACATGAGACTCTATAACTGATCAGTTAACATCGATCAAATTGGACTTGGCCCATAACTTATTTTCACTTCCCTCTCTCTTCTGTGTATGGATGCACACACACAACACACACACACACACGCACACACACATATGTATTTCATCGTTCAGTAAGTAGCATAAAGCTTGAGCATTAACCATCTCCTTTTTACCACATAGTTGCACAAGGAAGAAAGGAAGGACACTTAACTGAAACAGTTAACAATTCCCAAGTTCCCAGTCTGGTCCACCAGAGCCCAGAGAACATCTTTTATTTCAGAAAGAACATCTTTCCTGGGCAAAGAATCACATGGAAAAAGCCCACTTGTTTCCTTATTCTGTGGGACCTAAAAACAAGCCAATTTTATACTGTTTGTGGTTTAGTTTTCAGAGTTTCCCACAGGTCTATTCAGACCCACTTGGCCAAAGGAAATGCCAGCACACAGCATTGTTTATTTTGAGTAGAACTGCGTGAAGCATAAGCTTATTAAAAATGAGATGGTCATATTGTTACAAAACAAATACAGGTCAGCTTTTGTACATCACTCAGTTGAACTTTGAGTAATGGCAGGGGGAAATCATCTTCTTTCCAAACATTCTAATCAACATGGTCAGTACTGTTGAGCATTTGTGGAACAACATTTTTTCATGGTGTGTGTGTGTGTGTGTGTGTGTGTGTGTGTGGTTTTGTCCAGGTCAAAGACGAAAATACAGATTGTATATAAATCATCTACTTCGCTTAAGACAGAAATAACCTTTCTATATTTCCAAAGAAAGAAATGAGAATTTAAATCATTTCTCTTTATATACTTTGTGATGCATTTGCACACAGATGAGTAAAGCTGCCAAGGAAAGAAATCAGGCTAGCCACCGCTTCCAGCGATGAGTTGATTTTCCTGGCACAGAAAAGATTAAGCAACATAAAGAATAGCGGGGTTTACCTGTAACTAAGCTCCATGTTCTTTCACAGCCCTATACAACAATAGTGTGTACTCAGCACAACAACTCGAGCTGCATTGAGAAAAGCTGGGATTTTTCTCATTATGATCTTTGTTCCCTCTCCCAAGCCTCATCCTGTATGTGTTTTGTTTATCTGTAAAGTTTGGTCTTACTCAAATTGGATTAGAAACCAATTAGTAGGCTACTATTCACACAATAAAGGCAGGTGAGCTAAGTCCATTGGTAGGATTGATGGAGAGACTAGGTGAGCCCAGAAATATTCAGGGTTTTTTTTTATGGTAAATAGATGAAAACAGAATCTGACCTTGCAGACCTCAGAGAAACCAAATCAGTCTCCTTTAGCTCTCTGCTGGGAACAGACAGTAAGCCCTGATTTAGGAGCATCTGGGATGTATTTGGGGGGGAAACAGAAACGAACACAGAGAAGTGCTAAGGAGCAACAAGAAACTGGCTGGGAGTTAGGATGATGAAGAGATTTACTCCATTTCTATAATCAAGCCAATAGAGAACTGCAGTCAATAGTAATGTCTTATCACTACCTGACAGGATCCAACTGGGTGGTGGTACTGTTGGGGTGAAGGTTGGTGGTGGCTATTCTTCCAAGGTCCCATATGATGCTCTCCCTCTCCCACCCTATGTTCTCTCTCTTCTCTGGTGCTCTGCCTGGTTCATCTCACACACAGCACATCAACAACAATACAACTTGTTGGTGGTTTGCAGAATACAATAGCTGTACCCCTGCCCATTTGTCCTGGAAGTGCCTGCTGCTGCTTAGGGCCACCTTCACTGGGGACCTCTTGTTTGTCTTGAGGCTACACCCAGCAGTGCTCAGCAATCACTCCTGGAAGTGCTCAATGGACCATGTGGGGCACCAGGGATTGAACCAGGTTGGCATAGTGCATGACAAGCTCCATACTTGCTGCACTATCACTCTGCCCACCCCCCACACACACACACACACACTCCTCCCTACCCCTAGAGCTTCTTGGCCATTTTCTGCATATGAGTTGCGAGTCTGCTCACATCTCGCCTTCTTAGTAGGAATCCCATATATCCACACACACTCATTTATGATCCTTCTTGCTCTGCTTTACCTTTTCTCTCTAGTGTTTCTCGGCCGGAGCGTCCAGAAAGCAGACTGGGGCATGAAAGCGGTTGGGTGGTGGAGGTCGGTTGCCAGGGCTGGGTCCCTTTGGGTGGGGAGGGTTCTCACCCGCCTCCCTCTGGGGCGCCTCGACTGAAAACAGCCTGGCATGAAGCCAAGCCTCACGCATGAATGAAGTCCCATAGAACCCAGATAATGCAGAATTCTGTGACCTTGGACTCTGGACTCAACGGGACCAGGGATGGAAGCAGTGATCCTCTGCCTGCTATCCCCCAATCTCCAGTGACCCAGGGATCACACCCATAAGCCCCTGCCACACCCTGCTGGCACCAGATAATCTCCTCATTAGCCAGTCTCCAGATCTCAGAAGCTGCCCCTCCCAGATGGGAGTATAAAATGAGGCCCCCCTAGCCATGCCACCAGACTCCATGCCAGGCTATTTTCACTCAGGGTGCCCCAAATTGGGGCAGATGAGAACCCTCCTGCCCCAAGGGACTCAGCCCCCGCAGCCGACCTGCTCTACCCACACTCGAGCTCGCTTTCCAGACCTTCGCAACTGAGCGATACATTATAAGACACTTCCTACCCATTTTCCATAATTCTGTCACTGTATCACTGTCATCCCATTGCTCATCGATTTGCTCGAGTGGGCACCAGTAACATCTCCATTGTGAGACTTGTTGTTACTGTTTTTGGCATATCAAATACAACATGGGTAGCTTGCCAGACTCTACCGTGCGGGTGAGATACTCTCAGTAGCTTGCCAGACTCTCTGAGAGGGACAGAGGACTCAAACCTGGGTCGGCTGCATGCAAGGCAAACGCCCTATCCACTGTGCTATAGTAGGCAACAAATCATAGAGAGTTACATATATATGTATATCTCAGAGAGTCCAGCAAGCTACCGAGAATATCCCGCTCGCACAGACAGAGACTGGCAAGCTACCCATGGAATGTTCAATATGCCAAAAACAGTAACGATCGGTCTGATTCCCCTGACCCTGAAAGAGCCTCCAGTCATTGGGAAAGATGAGTAAGGAGAGGCTGCTAAAATCTCAGGGCTGTGAGGAATAGAGACGTTACTGTGCCTGCTCAAGTAAATCGATGAACAATGGGATGACAGTGACACAGTGATAGTGCTCCTCACCTTTTAGTACACTACACATTTATGTATTTTTATGCTATTGATTATTTTCTGTCCAGACACTGTTATACCTGTCCCTCACCATCATCGCCCTAAGAACAGAGATCTTTGTTCTTGGGTATCCCAAGTATTGAGAACAAACTCTGGTACACAGAAGGAGCTCCACAAATACTTGTGGAATGAATGATGAGGGAAATTTGCATATAGTATCATTATCATTATTAATATTATTTCTATTATTTTTAATTTAAATTCACATTTTATTAAAAAGTAATAATAGGATGGGAACAACAAAGTAACCATAATTTAGATTATTATTAACATTATGGTATAAATGTATTAATCTTGAATATTCAGCTGTGGATCCAAGTCATCTTGAGAACATCTATTCTTTACTTTCCACAAAAAATTTGAGGCCATGACACTTTTGATATTTCATGACTCCAAAAATTCCAAGGACTGCAGTTATTTCAAAGACTATTCCCTTGGTTAATTCTATTATACATTTTATAGATAATTTCTACATTTGTACTATTAAGTATTTCCTCCACATAGCACATCTTTATAATAAGGCAATTCAAAGACATGTAGGTGATTTTGGTCTTCTCATTACATCAATTAAATGTATACATATTATAAATTTACAAAGTTATAAATTATTTTACATTTTGGGTAAGTATAGCCCTCTTTGGATCTTTAGTTCAGTTTTACATTCAGCACTTAATAAAACACAATTTGAAATGAAAAGCTTTATTCTATCTAATTTATATGATCAAATATCAAAGGCTATATTGAAAATAAATGAAAAATCCTTGAACAGATATACACACAGATGTTATTGACATGGACGCTGAGTAAACTGTCCAGTGGAAGACCACTGGGCTCTCATGGGGCCAGCTGCCTTCATACCACATTGATTCTCGGAAGACTGGGGGCATCGTTGGAGGGCCAGGACCTTAGTAAAGGCTTGGGAAAGACCCTTGCTGGGTCTCAATGCAGCCAGTGTCTTCTCTAGCTCTTTATCAGAACCACCTCTAGCCGGTTTCTTCTGATGTCTGCCTGGATTTCTTTGCGAGTTGAGCAGGTCTGGTTCTGGATTTCTTTGCACAGGTCTTCATTCCATAATTTGCAGTCATGGTTAGACAGACTTGATCTTCAATACAGACATAGTTTGTTTGGCCACACGTTTGGAGCATCTTTTCTTTTTCTCAGTCAGTTTGCTCTCCAGCATCAAGTGGTGGTCCAGGGCTTTCTGCTTCTCCTTTAGTTTCAGAATCTCATTGTCCAGGCATTTCTTCTGTGCCTCGAAGGTGACCTCCTTTGTGACAAGAGTTATCATTTTTTCTTGAAGCCTTCCAACCACCTCCTGTTCCTTGGATTTCTCTCCTCTCTTTTTCCTCCTACTCCCAAGATTCAGGCGGGGCAGTTGGGGATTCCCTGTCAGTTCTGGGTTCCCTTCATCCTGGCAGGGTTCTCCCCAGCTCCCTGGAGAAGGCTGTTGACTGTGGGTACCTTGGGGAAGTGCAGGAGTCAGGCCTGGGCTCTTTGGGCTCTTTGGGTCCCTTTCCCGGGAGTTCACAATGTGAGATATGACCGGTTGTTCAGGTGGCTGAAGTTTCCCCCTCACCTGAATTTGCAGGCCTTTATGAAAATACCATTTGGCAAGAGCCTTAAGAGTGTGCCAAGCCATCAGTTCAGAGCCTCTCAGTGCTGCTCTGGAGCGTAAAGCAGGCCAGCCCCTTGACCAAACAATGGGATCCTGGAAACCATGAAAGTCAGTTGCTTGGGGGAGGGGAGGCTTGCCAAGGTCTAAGTGTCAATCCTGCTTTGCTATGAAGGTGAAAGTGGATGGGGCAAAAGTATAGCAGGCAGGGCACTGGCCCTGAATATGGCTGACCTTGGTTTGATTCCCCAGGAGTGACCCCTGAGCCCAGAGCCAGGTGTAAGCCCTGAACATCACCTGGTGTGCCCCCAAACTTAAACATAAAATGAAAAAGCAGAAATTAGTGCCTGACTTTCCAGGGGAGGGCAATAGGCCTGACTGCAGCCAGAATCATTTACACTTTGGGTCATATCAGGTCCTTCAGCAAATCAGAGTCTAAGAGCGGAGCCTCATTGTGTCACCAAGGGCACACTGTGTCACTAAGAAAATATCTGCTCCCAAACTACTTTCAATCAATGATTAATAATAAAGTAATTACTATAGCTCTCTTTTTCTATTTGCTTATTGGGCTATACCTGGCTCTGAGCTCAGGAATCACTTCTCGTGGTGCTCAGGGGACCGACCATATGGGATGCTGGTGAAGTCAGGGCCCCCACAGGTGGCTTATGTGAGGTGGAAAGGAGAGAGATGGTCACATTCTCCCAATCTACCTCTGTCACTGTCTGGGAAGGCTCGGTAGGACTGATAAAGTGTCCCTTCTTGACAGGACCATGAGTCCCGCCAACCCCACTAGGAGCTGTCCAGCCACATCTGATGCCCGCTTGATCTGCATAGCACCGGATTTCTCAGGGATATCTGAACTCAACCCCACCCCGGGGATGGTGGTAAATCCCCACCACCCGATTTCTCAGGGATATCTGAACTCAACCTGGAGCAAGGAGTTGCTCTTTGCAGAAGAAAACCAGTCCTTGGCCTTACCCAGGCCTTCTGAGTTCTTGTCTTTCTCAAAGAAGAGAATTTCAGGAGTAAATGAGCAGTGAAGAATAAAACAGATTTGGAGGCTTTTTGAGGAAAGGAGAGGAGAGGAGGGGAGGGGAGGGGAGAGGAGGGGAGGGGAGAAGAGTAAGGAGAAGAGAGGAGGGGAGGGGAGGGGAGAGGAGGGGGGAGGGGAGAGAAGGGGAGGGGAGGGGAGAGGAGGGGAGGAGAGAGGAGGGGAGGGGAGAGGAGGGGACAGGGAAGGGGAGGAGAGGAGAGGAGAGGAGAGGAGAGGAGAGGAGAGGAGAGGAGAGGAGAGGAGAGGAGAGGAGAGGAGAGGAGAGGAGAGGAGAGGAGAGGAGAGGAGAGGGGAGGGGAGGGGAGGGGAGGGGAGGGGAGGGGAGGGGAGGGGAGGGGAGGGGAGGGGAGGGGAGGGGAGGGGAGGGGAGGGGAGGGGGAGGGGAGGGGAGGGGAAGGGAGAGAGAGACTCAAGAGAGAAAGTGGGCTTCTCCAAAGGTAGAGAGCCCCAGTACACATCTCAAGAAGGGAGATGCTGGTGACACATGTGCTTGGGCACCACATGTGCTTGTACGTGTGGACACAAGTAGCACATGGGCTCAGGCAGCATATGTACCCTTATTTCTATTATTATTATTGTCTTACATTGGGTGGAGGTTCTGAGTCTCAGACACAGTTAGCAACTTACCCGGTAACACACAGATGAGTCTTAGGTCAGACCTAAAATTCAAACTGAGACCATCTACCTTTAGTGCCTTGTGTTCAGTGACTTCAAGGAATGATGTAGTGAAATGGATCAGTTTCAAATAAATTTATGACCAAGATACTAACAATGATGTGATTATCTAAAAGATTCTAACCATGGCACCAGACAGAGTTAAGGCATGTGCCTTCTATATGGGCAACTGTGGTTCAGTCCCTGATACCACATATGGTTTGCCAAACACTGCTAGGAGTGATCTCTGAGCACAGAGTGAGAGTGAGTGAGTCATGAGCATCACTGGATATGCCCTCAAAAACACACAAAACTCCAAAAGATTCCAACCACAATTAACAGCAGTGTCTTTCCCATTTTTCTGCTTTCTATGCCATCTACACCACTTCTCCATTTGACAGGCAAGTGAGGTTTTTATTTTTAACAGATAAATAGTTCAAGATGAGAGACCAGAGGGCTAGTACACAGCTCAAGGCACTTGCTTTGCGCTGGATGACTGCTATGTTCCCCAGCACCACATATATTCCGCTGAGCACCATTAGAGCCAGGAGAAAGCCCCGAGCACTCCAGGGCATGGTCAAAAAGAAAAAAAAATAACTATTTAAAAACAAAGCATTTTGCCTTGTTTTTTAACTGATACATAATGATGTTGTCTTACGTAAAGCTAAAGTTGTCAATCCACTGGTCAAGGTGTACAGTCACCCAACTATTTTATCAGGGACAGTACAGTGGGTTCCCTTACATATGGTCCACCGAACACCACCAGGAGTGATTCCTGAGTACAGAGCCAGGAATAATCCCTGAGCATCACTGGGAATGGCGCAAAAACCAAAAATAAAATTAATTGAAACTATTTTATCATGGTGATGGTGCTGTTATCTAACTTGGAGTCATAACCATAGTATGAAAGAGATGGACTCTGGCCTCTGAGACCACCCAGAACTGTATTGGTATATACATGCATGGAACATGGGCTATGATCAGGATTCTTTGCTTTTTGATTAGCATCAGGTGAAGTGCTGTCAGTGGGGGTGAGGGGGTGGAATTTGTGTAAACAGTAAACATAAAATAAACATAAACATATGGGAAGATGGACATAAAAGTAAAGTGGGAGAAGGCAGACTAGAACCTGGGTTCTGGGAAGGCACTTCCTAGAGCAATGAGAGGCATCCTGGTAAGCCAGCAAGTCAGAACCAGGAACGAACTCTGAGTACAAACAGATTTATTAAATTGTCACTTCTCAGTGAACTTGCAAACAGTGGCAGCGGGAATTTGTGTGTGTTTGCCTATGCCATACTAAAGACATGAGCCAACCTTGATTATCTCTCTTCATGTCATACAACCACAGGGGCAAAATCCCAAAAGTCCCATGGGGCTGGTAGGTAGAGCCTGGTCTCCCTGGCATACACAGAGGGACGCACAGTCTGATGGGACCCATCCTTCTGAGCACATGGACAGCTCTGGTTTTGTTTGGATATTTATTTTTTCTGAAAAGGAATTTCTTTTTAACAAGTCGTGAAATATGAACCTCTGGTCAAGTAGCATTTTCCCATTATTACTCTTTTTTTAAGCTGCTATAGTGGCGACCATGATTTACAAAGTTATTCACAGATGAGTTTTAGACATACAGTGTTTCAGTACTGACCCCTCCACCAGTTGTGAACTTCCCTCTAGCAGGGTTCCTAGGTCCCCTCCCGCCACCTTCCCCACCCCCAGCTTACATCTCCACCCGCAGCATTTTTAGTTCAGTTGTTAAAATTTGTTTCTAATGATTTCAGTGTTGTTGACTCTGGTTGGGATAGTTGGTTATATATTTCTTTATATCACTGAAGTACCTGACACCGTTTGAATCCTTCCCTGCTCTTCCTCCCTCTTCCCTCCACTCCAACATTGCTTCCTGTCTGTCCCTTCTTTCCCCCACCCCCATTCCTTTCCTTTTCTGTTTTAAGGTTGCTGTTTTTAATATAAAACACTTGCTCTTGGAGAAGGTCCTGGCTCTTCTTTCTTTAAATATCCCAAGGGAGCAGGAAAAACATCGTGCAATTCCATTTTAAACAAAATAACTCTCATGGACCAGAGAGATAGTACAGGCATAAGGTACTTTCCTTGCACGTGCATGGCCTGGGGTCAATCCCTAGAACCACATATGGTCTCTTTAGTTATCACTGAGCACAGAGCCAGGAGTAAGCCCTGATCACTGCCAAATATGGCCCTGAAGACAACAACAAAAAAATACTGGATCCATAAATTATTTTGTGGAACACATAGTTAGAACACTTCATGACATTAAATTTAAAGGTGCCTTTAATGATTTTATTTCATTAGTCAAACAAATAGGAGCAATGATAAACGAATGGTACTATATCAAACTAAGAAACCTCTTTACCACAAAAGAAACAGTGACCAGAATAATAAGACAGAGCCAGGAGTAAGCACTGAGCACTGTTGGTGTGGCTCCCCAAAGAAAAATTTAAAAGAAAACAGTGTAAAAAGACAGCCCACAAGCTAGGAGAAAATATTTTCCTTCCCAGCACTCATCTTATAAAGGGTTAGTATCTACGATACATAAGACACTGGTAGTACTCAACAACCAACCCCATTTAAAAAAAATGGGTGGAAGTGACAGAAATTTCCTCAAAGAAGGCACAAAATTGGTCAAAGTATATATGATAAAAGGCCCTGCCATCACTTTTCTTCAGGGAAATGCAAATCAAAGCAATAAAGAGATATCACCTTATACCAGTGCAACTGGTACACACAACAAAGAATAAAAACAACCAGCATTGGTGTGGATGTGGGGGAAAGAGACCCTAATCCACTGCTGGTGGGAATGTTGACTGATCCAAACTTTTTGGAAACAAAATATGGACACCTGCCCCAAAAAACTAGTAATTGAGCTTTTATATGAGCCAGCAATCCATTTCTCAACATTTACCCCAAGGATACACAAACTCTATTTAGGAAAGGTATTTCCACTCCTTTGTCCCTTGCAGCAATACTCACAGTATCTAAAATATGGAAACAATCTAAGTTTCCAAGATCAGATGATTGGATAAAGAAACTGTGGCACTTAAACACAATGGAATACTACTCAGCTCTAAGAAAAGGTGAAATCATGCTATTTGCTTCTATATGGATGGATCTGGAGAGCATCTTGCTGAGTGTAATTAGTCAGAAGAAGAGGGACAGACACAGAATGATTTCTCTCAGGTGGGAGATATAAAGAAATATACTAGGAGAATGAAAATGTCCCAAAACAACAGAAACTTGAGATCTGGTTTTTCACAGGAAGCTTACCACCGGAGCAGGAGGGTTGTGGGGGGATATGATGGGGGGCTGAAGGGGAGAACACTAAGACAGTGAATGAGGACTGTGTGTTGGAGGGTGTGGTGCTGGAATGCTTTATGCACGAAACCAAATCCTACCATCAACAGTATTCTAAGCCACAGTGCCTAAAATTTAGTTACATTTAAAAAGGCTACTATATTTCTTCTTGTGCAACAAGGCTAAGGTAACATGCACCCATGAGCAACTTCCATGGTTAAAGTACTGAGACTGGAATTGAGCTCCCAAAACTATAAGGTAAAGGAGGTCTTTTCCTTCCCCATTGCTCTGGAAGGGGTCTTATTGTGACCTGAAGAGTTAGTGACAAGAACCTCACTGTCAAGAATGAGGAAGGGGCACAGCACTAATACAGCAGGTAAGGCACTTCCCTTGCACACAGCCACCCCAGTTTCAATCCCTGACATCCCATATGGAACCCTGAGAACCACTAGGAGTGATCCCTGAACACAGAATCAGGAATAACTCTTGAGCAATGCTGGGTATGCCCCACCCCCCATAAAAAGAGTTACAGTAGAGGTGAAGTGACAGAACTTAATGGTGACAATTGTGTCTCCATGTAAAGGTAGCTATATAGAATAACAAGAATATGGAACCAGTTATACAAAAATCTAGGAAAATCACTCATGTATTTGACTTTTTCTTTGAATTCTTTTATTGGTTTTGGTCTAAAGAAGAAAATATCTTATGTAGTCTTATTTTTCTTAAACAAATATCAAAAGGAATGAGGTGAGCCTTCAGTAAAATTGTGAGCTGAACGCTTTTGTTTTTTTTCCTTCTAACCCTTTCCTGAGTTCACAACTTCCTTCAAACTGGACCCTTCCTAATTGCCAGGAGTTCCCAGTGTTCTGGATCTTTGCTGCCTCTGATGAAATTCCTGGCCTGAGAAACATTCTTTCAAAGGTCTTAATGACTGTGTTCTCATCTAAAGAAGAACATCAATTGTAAAAGAACAAAACCCACTCAACCAGGAAGGATTGACTATAAAGTGTCTAAGAGGAAACCTCAAAGACATTCAAAGACAGGAAATAAACAGTGACATGAGCTCACTGGAAATGGTTTAGGGGAAGTCAGTCTGAAGGCAGGACTACTCTTGTCTGCCTCTCTCTCTCTCTCCTTGTCTCTAACCTCAATCAACTTTGTTCTCTCGTGTTCTCTGACACTCCCTGCTTTCCTTTTACCTTGCCCCTCCCTCTCTCAATGGCTTGCTTTGCTTTTACAGGACTTGACATGGTTCTGATGATATCTAATCCATCAGTCAAGTACCTGCTATCATCTAACTAAAGTCTGCACACACAGCTCCATTTGTAAAGAGGGACTGTCCAGTCCTTGGTTGTGTTCCCCTATGGGCAATGAAAGGAACTGAACTGAATTAGGCTGGGGAAAGGTAAAGAAGGGAGAACAAGGCAACCTGTAAGACCTAGGGCTTCTTTTGGCACTGTGAGTAGGGCAAGAGAAATGGAGTACATAACGGTATTTATTGTTCTCATTTATTGACAATACATATTTATAATGTACTTATAAATACATTGATCCACAGTCATGCCCAAGGCCACTCTCCACACATTCAGATGAGTCTCATGCATGAAGGGACCGGCAGAGGAACCCAGGTGTGTGGGACCTGGGACTGAGATCTCCAAGCCTGCTTGGATTGGGACTGGGCCTTCTCCACCCAGACCCCCCATTTTCCAGTAGCTTAGCAGACACACCCACAAACTGCCCCTGGCGCCGTGTAATCCCACCAACGGCCAACATCCAGAGACTGTAAGACCAAGCTCCCAGAAGTGCGCTGCCGCAAAGCGGCCGCACAACATCTAATAGCCTTGTTCTCCCTTTTGGAGAACCTGACAAGCTACAAAGAGTCTATGGCCCACATGGGAGAGCCTTGAAAGCCCCCCATGGCATATTAATATCCCAAATACAGTAAAAGATATATACATACCTCTCGGAGAGCCCGGCAAGTTACTGAGAATATCCCACCCACACGGCAGAGCCTGGCAAGCTACCCATGGCGTATTTGATATGCCAAAAACAATAACAATAGGTCTCATTACCCTGACCTTGAAAGAGCTTCCAGTCGTTGGGATAGACGGGTAAAGAGAGGTTGCTAAAATCTCAGGGTTGAGTGTAATAGAGACGTTACTGGTGCCCTCTTGAGTAAATCGGTGAACAACGGGATGACAGTGATACAGTAATACATATTTATAATGCTGTAAAACAAATTATGCCCTCCATCCCCCAGAAAGCAGTAGCTTAATTCCGAAAACATTTATTTATTTATTTATTTATTTGGTTTTGGTTTTGGTTTGGGGCCACATCCAACAATGCTCAGGACTTACCCCAGGCTCTGTCTTCAGAGATTATTCCTGGTGGGTTTAGAGGACCATATTAGGTGGCAAGAATTGAGCCCAGGTTAGCTGTGTGCAAGGCTAATGCCCTACCTGTTGTATGATCGCTCCAGCAACTGAAAGCATTTATTGACCCCAGGAACCAATAAATTTGATGGATAGTTCCTTGGCTCTTGGCTCACATTAGTCATATGCCAAGGAGTCAGCTGACTCTTAGCTGATCCAGAGCAGTGTCAGCCCAGTGAACAGAAGTTACTGAGATCAGGGCTACTGTGTTTCATTCACCAGCATGCTAGCTCAGGCTCATTTCTTGAGGTGAGGAGTAGAAGAATGCAAACAGAAACAGATTTTTTTTTTCAAGGCTCTTTTTGGGTCACATTTGTTAGTATGCTATTCACCAAAGAAACGGTCATTGCCAAGATCAAAATCAAGAGACAAGTAAATAGTTCCAATGAGTTTAGCAAAAGAAACTATCAAGTCACATGGCAAAGGAGCTTGGATACGGGGTGAGAGAAATCTTGGGCCTATAAATGCAATGAGTCTGCTCCAACATAGCAACAAACTCCCTAACTTGAACAGGCTGGTAGAGATACAAATCTTTTCCTGGCAAGATTCGCACAGAATCATTCTGACATGAATTCCTGGTACCAAATTATAAGCTACCAAAGTTGAAATTTTGAAACCTTCTCAAATAACAGCAAATAAATAACAACTATCTCTCACGAGAGCAATTGTAGAGAAGAGCTCAAACACAGAAACACTAGAGCAACGGTGTTGTTGGTGGGGATGGTGGGAGTCCGTTGGTGGTAAGTGGGAGTCCACAAGAGAGAGAAAGCTCTGCTGCCCCCTGCATGGCCCACCACAACCTCAATCGGTGACGTGTGGGAGGTCAGGACTGGAGAAAACCTGCTTGAGCTCTAGTGGTACTTGGAGGTTACTCCCAGCTTGGTGTTCAGGATGGGGGAACATGCAGTGCTGGACTAGAACCAGGGCTCCTGCAGTGCACATGTGTGCTCCAGCCCTTTAAAGGATCTTGCTGGGATTGCTGTTTAGTGATAAAGCACTGGTCTTGATTGTGAGATCCTGACTTCATTCCCAGTACTGCAAAAAAAAAAAAAAAAGTTGGGGGTGTGCTGAGATATAGTACAGGGAATAAGATGTTTGCCTTTCACCTCCAGGTGGATCCCCAGCTCTGCATGTGATCCCCTGAGCACCCCCAGGAGTGATCTCTGAGAGTGATCTCTGAGCACAGAGCACACAGAGCATAGGAATAAGCCCTGAGCACGGCTGGGTGTGACCCAACATCTCCCATCCCCCAACTTTAAAAATTTAAAACTTCCAGTGGTGTTCTTTCATATTCTTGGTGGTTTTATTTTGTCTTTTTGTCTTTTTTGCTTTGGGGCCTATTTGTTGGCTATGCTCAGGGCTTTTTCCTGTCTTTGTACTCAGGGATCATTCCTGGCAGTGCTTGGGAAGATAATCTGGGATGCGAATGCAGTTGACTGCAGGCAAAGCAAGCACCCTACCCACTGTATTCCTTGTTTTAGATTCTTTTTTTCTTTTTCCTTTTTATTTCTCTTTTGCTTTTTGGGTCACACCCAGCGATGCACAGGAGTTACTCCTGACTCTGCACTCAGGAATTACTCCTGGCCGTGCTCAGGGAACCATATGGGATACTGGGAATCAAACCCTAGTCAGCCAGCATGCAAGGCGAAACACCCTACCCACTGTGCTAACACTCCAGCCCCTTCTTTCAGTTTCTTATCAGGGTCTTTTGTTCTTGCTGAAGCTACTCCTTTCCTTCTCCCTTGTCTGAAGCTGGAGCTCACAGCACAAACGCTTCTTCAGATCTTGTCTTGGTTTTATTGCCTCCCCAAACTTACTACCAAGAGGTCACCCCTGCCTGCCTTAGCCTGTTCCCTGTCTATCTGCCTCCCCCCATAGATAGTTCATAGGAAACAAAATTACCTCCTTTTCTCCACTACAATACATGCCCTTTCCCACCTGCAACTCACACACAACATACCTATGCTGTGACATCCTGCTTTCTGATGGAGCTTCTTTCTTTTTTGTTTTTTAAGAGGCTTACTAAATTTAGTAATTTTTTTTGAGAAGCTTAAAGCTAAAAGTGTGTACAAATAGCAGGTAGATCAGAAACTATGAAGAGTTAGAAGCTCTGTCACTGGTGCTATAGGTACCCCTCTTGTAGCTGGGCTGATTTTGGCAGTGGTAGTAGTTATTTGCTTGTTTTGTTTTTTTTTTTTTAGTCGAAATGGGATAAGGTCATTATAAGTTGTAGATAGTGTGTTTCTGGGTTAGATAATATAGTCTGGAGGACTATACTTCTTTTTTGCTCCTCTTTGTAGAATCATAAAGTAATAGAATATCCAGATTATAAGAGGCTCAAAAATATTTGAGGGCTAGAGAGAATGCAGTGATTAAGACTCATGCCTTTCATACATCCCACCCCTTTTTGGTCCCCAGCACCACAGATAGTCCTATAGGCACCACCAGGAGTGATCCCTAAGCACAGAGCTGAGTGTGGCCCAGACTCCCCCCAAATCATGTAATTTAGCATTTCCCAGCCTTCATTCAGTCAAGTAACACCTGCTCTCCCCTTTAATACTTATAATTAAATCAGTTCATTCTTAAGCCTAAATTAACTTGCCTTAAAGTCCTATAGTATAGCATATGTAAACAGAAGTTAACCAGAAAATAAGCAGAATAAAGAAACAGCACTGTTACATAATTGTGTCCAGCTGTTTGAACCTTCAATCTGCAGTCTTTGCTAAAAGACTCATATATACCTTAGTATATATGAAGGAAGTATTAAAGAAATACTGTTCCTTGAAGGGTCAAAGCAACAGTGCAGAGGACAAGGCACATGACTTGTATGCCACTGACCTGGGTTCAGTCCGCAGCACTCCATATGGTCTCCTGATCCTCATCAGGAGTGATCCATGAGCTCAGAGCCTGGAGTAAACCCTGAAACTGTTGGGTGGCTGAACTTGAGAGAGAAAGAAAGAGAGCAGATGAGAGAGAGAAGAGAAAGTCCTTCAGCAGACACAGCCTCTTTGCTGGACTCAGGAAGACAGAGTAGACATACTCAGACTGTGGGGAACAGCCATAATCCAAGTCCCTCTACTTGCAGACGGAGGAATAAAATCTCCTTCCTGTCTTTGCATCATATCACCACAAATTTGCATCTTTCCCAGCAAGTTGGATTGGGGAAAAGAAAAAACTGAACCCCCAAAACTGTCAGGCTATGTTGTTAGAGCATGTCTTTAACTCTACCGAGCTGGGAAAACCTGGTTTTTCAATGGTCAGCTCCTCTTGTCCTTCAAGAGAGGACACTGATGAGAGCCATGGAAAGAAATAGGAAGTACCCCATATTTTCATGAGGAAAAGTTCTGGCTGGATCAAGCACTATAAAAAAATTCTTAGATCAAAACCCTTCTTGAAAGACAAAGACGGGCAAAGGAAGGATTGTGTCAGGTAAAGATCCAAGGAGCAGAGCTCTCTAAATCTAATTCACCCTTGGAGTTAGTGATAGGAACGGTACTAATGGATTCTAAATCCTCCCTGCAGACTCTAAGGATTTTTAGAGGGAGGTGGATACATTTTCTTTGTCACATTATCTTTTCAGGATGGATTTTTAGTCAAAAATCCCTCCTTTAACAAAATAGGATAAAAGGACTTGTACACTCAGCTAAGTTCTTTATTTCATTGCCTGTTATTTAGAATAAACTTTTGGAGACATTTTTGCAGACAAGGGAGGAGGGAGAGTTCTCCAAGAAGTACCCTTTTCTGTCATATTTTGTTTGTTTGGTGGCCACACCTTGATGGTGCTCACAGAGTCCTCTGGGATGGTGCTCAGAGGTCGCTCCTGACAGTGCTGGGGGCCCAAGTGGAGCAGGGCATTCCACATTCAGAGCATACACATTAGGAATTACTTTTCCCACTTTGTTTTTCATATTTTATTGTATTTTGCTTTATTTTTGGTTTGGGGTCCAAACCCAGCAGTACTCAGCACTGACTCCTGGCTCTGTGCTCAGGATCACTCCTAGAAGTGCTTAGGGGCACATATGTGGTATCAGGGATCGAACCCAGGCAAACTGCATGTCCTAACTGCTGAACTGTCTCTCTGGCCCCTGTGTGTCATATTTTGAAGGTTATTATTATGTTATACATATCACACGTATTTCCTAACACTGATTATTTCAAACACTGATTATTTCAAACAGTAGTTCATAAACTATTTTCAATTTCTCTTACTTTGGGGCAAAATGTGCTTTGTGTGCTAAACTAATACTTATCCTTCCCATTTATACTAAGATAAGATCAAAAAGCCAAATATTCAGGGTCATGGGTATCTATATCTAATACTATTATAAATATCAAAATTCCTTCTCTATACTTCAAACTTTAGTGTTCCATATATTTGTTATCTCATCTGAACAATTCAGGTCAAGTTAAGTTAATGGAAGCAAAAAAGAAAAAAAGCTGAGGTACTTTTCAACCTCTCTACATATACTTAATCATTAAAAGGTCCCTCTTACCCCAAGTAGTCTCTTTCTTTGAAGCCACAGAGGAAACAGTCTTTGTGGTTATTGAGGCTTATATTGACATCTTAACCTTTTCTGGCTTTTAAGATACTGACAAACGTATTAAAACTTTCTTTCTGGGACTCAATTCTTCATCCTTAAAGTAGGAGCAATCTTATCTATCACTTTAGTATCTTGAAGATTAAAATAAGACAATCTAAGTGTAGCTCCCATTGCATTTGGATAAGTGATAGGTAGACCCTAGGATTATTGCTTTCAAGCAGTATGAGGCAAATCAAGTACACACAGGCGTTGAGGTCACATTCAGGGCAAGGCCCATTTCTGCTTCATTCATAATGGGCTCTCCACACCAAGTCCCATTTGCACAGAGCAGAAACACACACACTATCTTAGATGAATAGGAGATGATCTAACTAGCTATGTTCTGGGGGAAGGCATGTCACCCCTCAATGTGTGTTCCCTCAACTGTGAAGCAGAGAATATATCTAATAATAATGTATTAAATAATACAAAAATAATACATTTCTTACGGACTTGCTGGGAAACATAACTGCTATAGCCAATGTGAAGTGCCCCACAGAGAAGATGGCACATGCTGTGTTTTCTATAATATTTATTCCTAAATCTGTTGTCCTTTCCTTTTAAGGATCCCAAACAGAAAGAACTAAGATCAGTATTTCCTAAGGAAGTCCATGTTAAGAGCTATATCATTTAGACATAGTTTTTATTTAGACACCATGATTCACATAGCTGTTTATAATAGTTTTCAAGCATGCAGTGTTCCTGCCTCCAATCTCACTGCCCCATGTCCTCATTCTTCCATCACTTGCTCCAGATTTCCTCATTCCCATCCACCCTCATCTTGATTCCTAACAAATATGTCTTAAATTTAATTGTACTTTGTTCCTGTGCTTATAGAAATATTGGGTTTAATAGTATATTTTTATCACCTCTCCAAGTAGGATCCAAGGCCCCAATCCTTTCCTCTATGTTACTTCAGACTTCTTTTTCTTGTTTTTCCCTCTATATTTTTCCTTCGTTGATCACTATTTTTTTTGTAAACTGGAGTCAGTGTTTTACCCACCTTTGCTACCTACCATTCCCTTTCCATGAGAATATCTGGTATTTGTCCTTGTCCTTATGACTTGTTTCACTTAACATAGGCTCTTCCAGTTCTATCCAAATTGTAGCCAATTGAATAATCTCATCCTCCCTTGTGGCTGCATTGCATTCAGTTGTGTGTGTTGTGTGTGTGCACCACAACCTTATTATCCATTAAGAACTATATACTTTTAATTGAATCACTGTGAAATAGAGCACTAAAAAGCTATTTATGATTGGGTTTCAGTCATACAATGGTCCAACACTTATCCCTCCACCAGTGTAACTTCCCAGTACCAGTGTACCCAATTTCTCTCCCATCCCTTCAAGCCACCTCCCACCCCTGACTGCCTCTATGGCAGGCACTACTCTATCTCTCTCTCTGTCTCTCTTTCATTTTAGGCATTATGGTTTGCAATACAGATGCTGAAAGGTTATCATACATATCCCTTTTCATACTTTCAGCACTCAATTCTTGTCCAGAGTGATCATTTCCAATTAATGTTGTCATAATGGATTCTCCTCTATCTTAATTACCCACACCTATGTGGCAATTTTCAACCATTGACCAGTCCTCCTGGCCCATTCTCCATGACCTTGGACATTAGCTTCATCCTTTTTTTTTAATATCCCACAAATAAATGCAGTCATTCTATATCTGTCCTTCTCCTTCTGACTCATTTCACTCAGTATGATACTTTCCAAGTCCATCTATTGGTAAACAAATTTCATGACCTCATTATTCCTAACAGCTGTGTATTATTCCACTGTGTAGATATACCATGGTTTCTTTATTCATCTATCTATCTGTTCTAGGGCACTCAGGACACTTTTTCCAGATTCTGGCTATTTTGAACAGTGCTGCAATGAACATAGAAGTACAAATGGTTTCTGCTGTGTGGTTTTTAATATGCCCCCAGGGTATATTCCCAGAAGTGGTATTGCTAGGTCAAATGAAAGCTAAATTTCTAGTTTTTTGAGGAATGTACATATTGTTTTCTGAATCATTCAGGAATTCAGGAATTTAGTCAGCTTATCTACTAACAGTGAATGAGGTACCTTTCTTCCTGCATTCGTGCCAGCACGGCTTGAAGAACTATATTTTAAAATAGTCTATGGGATTATCTGAGATCCAGGATGTATGTGGAAGTAGTCCCTAAATACCCCTGGGGTAGTCCTTTGTCCAAAAAAGATTCTGAAAAAATAAGTGGTTTTATCCTTTTTTAATTCATGAATAAATATGAGGTAATATAGGTCAAGTATAAGCAAAAACCATATGGACATTAAAAAGGTTCTAAATGGTGGCACAGAAATTATATTTAATCCTAGACTTATTATATGGTGGAGGAAAGTGTATTGTTTATGACTTACTCCTGGCTTTGTGCTCAGGAATTATTTATAGATGGTGCCTAGGAGACTGTATGCAGTGCCAGGGACAGATCCTAAGTCAGTCAGGTGCAAGGCAAGCACCCTACTCACTGTACTATATCTCTTGCAAACACATTCTTATTATTGAAGATGCTAAGAGAAAGATTTCATCTCTTGTGTGTACTTCAATTGCTTGGTTGTGCTTTCAGGAGCCTTGTATTGAAAAGAATTTCAAGAATAACTTTATTCAAAAATAAAGAGTATCCTGATTGATCAGCAACATCTGTTATGAGTACAAGGCATGTATAATGACTGTTGTGATGTGGGGAGATTTCCACAACAGCATTCAGAAGAGAGATTTGTTCTAGTTTTTGTCAAATATCAGGCATATGCATTTAACTGCAAAAATTGATGATTCAAAAACAAACCAAGAATTTATTTTTTCTCTCTGTTTTTACTCTCATAGGAACCATCTCATATTAACAGGTCACAGTAACACTTATCATGGTGAAATAAGTAGCAAAACAGACACTGGACAGTGAAATTGACCAGATGTAACCCTTACATGAATGTCTGGCATTGTAGGTCAAATGTACAGAGATGAGATATTTCTGCCTGCATTCATTCACAGAATATCTTTGAGCACCTACTATGTGCCAGCCAGTGATCTTTGTTTAATGAACAAAAAAGAAAAAAATCCTTTTTCCACAAATCTTATATTCCAGTAAAGAATGTTGTTGGGTCTTTTGTTTTTTAAGCTATTATAAAACTTGACCTATGATTTAAAAACGATTAGAAGGCAGCTCATACAGAACATGTTCAGAAAAGGAAGGACTTTCTTACTATCATCTGCATACTCTGAAATGATTTTTGTTTTGAATTTATCTTTATTTATCTTTGTTCTGAAGCCCGGTTATTGATTTTATTTCTACTTATGAAGCCATCTTAGTGGAAATGACATTTCTAACTTCCTGCCCTACGTGTCAAAACAAACCTCATAATAGACCATAGAGAGTCTGAATCTGAAAATATTGATCCCTTCGAATTTGGTCACAGCTGCATCAATGTAACCATCCTACTCTGTATATAAATTCCCACCCTGAGGCTCCTGTGGCTTAATATATTTAGGATAAACTTATAGAACAAGGTTTTATGTATTTTGAGAGCAGTTGGCTGCATCCTGGTGCTTGAGCTAAGCTTTACTACAGCATATGTCCTACCCATTTCAAAGTAAGTGGGAATCATTAGTTTCTAAGCCAGTGGCCCCATTGATGATCAGTGTAGAAATCTAAAGTTTTATTATGCCTGAGAGAAGATGGGGGCAAGTGCCTCTGAGTCCTGAAACCCTGACACTGGATTCAACTTTAGGATCACATCAGCTTTTATCCTGTCTCTTTTAATCTTTCAGTTACGTTGTGACTCTAAATGCAGCTTCTCAGGAGCGGAGTATCTCTTAGGAGTGGGGTCTTTAATCACTCATCTATAGAAAAGGAATATAAGTAAGGAATAGCAATATTAGTCAAGATTTCATTGCAAACCCAATTCAAACTCACGCATGAAGAAAAGGAAGTTTATGATTTGAATAGTGAAGTTGTCTGGATCTAGGTAGGGCCAGACCAAGATTGTTTTCCTTCTCTCTGATGGAGCCTGAATGCTCCATCATTCTCTGCTTGGTGACCTCTGACTGCACTGAAAAGCAGAAGAAAATCTTATTTACACTAGTTCCAGCAAAAGCACCAGTTAAGCTCATAGGTTTGATTGGTCATGCTAGAGTCACAAACTCGTCTCTGAACCAATCACTACAACTAGAGGATTAAAACACTCATTGATCTCTTCAATGTGGAATTGGAATATGTTTACTCAAAAGTCATGGACTAACTCTGAGTTCAGGTGACCCCATAGAGAACATCAGGATGTTCTTAAACATTAAAGAGTAATGTATACCATGCAGGTGAGCTGAAATATCCACTATAAGAACTATCACCAAAAAACAAGGAGGCAACAACATGCCATTGGTATAAGCTGGTGGTGACTATATATTTTTTCCTTGCAAGAAGACTGAGAATAAAATCTTTCAAGTATCATGATCCAAAAGAAGAAAAGAGGAGGGACAGTAGTAACAACCAGTCCACATGCCCCTATACACCCATCCATATGCGTTATTGGGGCAGGGAGCATTTTCTAGGAAGATAAATTCCCAGAAACTGGTACCACGTGATAATGGAGATAACTGATCCCTCATCCTGAATTGGCTGCATGTCAGGATTTTACGGTACTCATTCATCAGTGACAAATGTCTGTAAGTTGGAGTCACAGCCCTTTCCAGTGCAGATGGGAACTATTGCACAGCAATATTTTGCACTAACTGCCACATGTAGTGTTTGCTGCCTCTTTGCTGATATGGCCAGTGGCAGGATGTTTCATGATGAGTTGTTTTTATTATCATTGTCGCTGTCACCACCATCATAATTCAACTATACTGCACTTGTTGCTGTGGAATCGAGGTGGTGGTCCTCAGGGCTAATCCTTCAGTCTTCTCTGTGTGATGTAGGCCAGAGGGGCTGCACAGATTTTGTGGAGCTTCTTCAGAATTCACACTCTACAACAATGCAATGCCCTCTGCTCTTTCTGTGCCCCTACTCTAGCATGGGATCTTTAACAACAGTTTGTCTCTTCGATCCCCAGTATCTCCTGTACCAAACCTATGACAACCACTTCATAAAAAATTTTTGAGGGGCTGGAGCGATAGCACAGCAGGTAGGGCATTTGCCTTGCATGCGGCAACCCGGGTTCTAATCCCAGCATCCCATATGGTCCCCTGAGCACCGCCAGGGGTAATTCCTGAGTGAAAAGCCAGGAGTAACCCCTGTGCATCGCCGGGTGTGACCTAAAAACAACAAAAAAAATTTTTTAATAAGATCTATGCTTAGTGATTGCAAATCCTGAGAACTAAGACACAGTCCCAATTGTGAGAAACAGTCTACTAGTTACAAAAATAGAAATTGTGCTGATATCAGCTGATATTAATCAATGATTAGGAGCTAGATATATGTCCATTACCTCACTTAATGATCTTGACAACCTCCTCTTCCCTCCCATGATGACTATCCCATTTCATAGATTAAGAAGCTGAAGTTAATGAAGTAAGTTAAAGTTGCAATATTTGAAAATAAGGGAATCAGACTTGATTTCCAGGTCTGTTTGATTATAATTATGTCCCTAACCACTGAAGTAATAATACCTTCTCTATAAGGGAAGAATGAATAAAAGCTGGGGAAAATGTAATAGATTAATACCCAGTGGGAGGGTTAATACAGAGCTCCCAGAGCCAATCACATCAAGCTTATATCAAATCCTGCATAAAAATATTAAGCTTATCCATTTTTTTAGCATATAGGCACCTTTGTGGAATGAAGCAGAGTAAGTGAACAGACATATAAAGAAAGGATGATGGCACTATTTGGAGGTCCAAGGAATGCACATGGGGCATGTAAAAACCAACAGCATGTACTCTTGAGCTCTTGTTCTCCTATAATTGAGAGAGGGCATCATGGAGGAAGTGTCTTTATGTCTCAGTAACCATGGTGTCAAATGAGCAAGAGAGATATGCTCTGGCTCCCACACACTTATTTTACATTATCCCAAAATGCAAAGTGAAATCTCGGAGTGCCACCAAGAAATGAATATTGCTAAGTTCACATTTGTAAACAATCAGTACTGTTTGTCACCCAACTTTGTATCTACTTTCCCTTGGAGACTTGAGCAGGAGACAGTGGAAAAGACATAGTACTAGTGATAGCCCCTTTGTAACACTAGGCTACAAGGAAGGGATAGAGTGAGGAGAAAAATGTTTAGCTGAGTAAAAAAGCCAAAGAAATGTTTTCATATGTCCTGTGACCAAGTAGGTAACAGACCCTTGGTGCTTAGGTAGAGGCTGGGGTTTCTGGGAGAGGAGCTAAAGAAGTCAATGACCACTCAGAGCCCAACTGTCTATCTTGAGTAGGTCTGCAGAGCTATGAGAAATATCTACTGGTGACCAAAAAACATATTTTGTCCACGTGATCTCCTTCATTCATTCAACAACCATATGGTAGATATGTGTGCTATGTATACACTCAGGCCAGTTATGGGAAAACAGGAAGAGCAATTTTCCACTGAGAGAGATTGGATTCAAGTCTGAATACCAGCAAAAGTGGAAACAAATAGCCAAAGAGCATGGAGAGGACCAGTGAATGGGAAAAGCACTGGGGAAAAAAGATACTTCATAGAATGGGAGAAAATATTTGCCCACCATTAATATGAAAAAGGAAAAATATCTAAGATACATAAAATTATTGGAAAACAACAAAAATTCAATCCCATTAAAAATTGAGAAAGATGACTAGATGAATAGTCCTTTAAAAAAGACATACTAGGCTGGAATGATAGTAGAGAAGATAAGGCACTTGCCTTGCATGTGGCCAACCTGGGTTGGATCCCCAGCACCACATATGGACCTCCAAGCCCACCAGGAGTTATCACTGACACAGAACCAGGAGTAACCCCTGAGCACAACCAGGTGTAACCCCAAAACTAAACAAAAAATATACAAGTGACCAATAGGTATATGAAAAAACATGCTCTCCATCACTTACAATCAGACAATCAGGGAAATGCCAATCAAAGCAATGAGATGCCACCTCACACTAGTGAGACTGGCACATATTTAACAAAAAAAAGTACAATAACTATAGTGCTAGTGTGACTCTAGGGAAAAAGGAATTCTTATCCTCAGATAGTGGCAATGTTGCCTGGTTCAATCTCTTTGAAAAACACAATGGACACTTCTCAAAAACAAAACAAAAATAAAAATAAGTTTCCTTATGACCCCTTCCCCACATATACCCTAAAGATCCAAAAACAGTATTTCAAAAAGAGTTTTTTGCCCCTATAGTAATTGTAGCACTATTTATAATAGCCAAGATCTGGAAATAACCCAGGTGCCCAAGAACAAATGAGTAGATAAAGAACCTGTGGTATATATACAGAATACTCAGATATAAGAAAAGGTGTGCTGTACACGTCTTTACTAATGAAATGGCATGTTGGATTTCGGAAGGGAGAACGTTGGGAATGACATGTCTATCCTGGGGAATTTGGTATGTGGGCAGATGCACGTGACTATCAAAGAGATCTGAGTAGAAGTTGTGAATAATCCTCTCCATTGCCCTTCTGGAAGATGTGATAGATCCATCAGAACGTTGTAGGGCAGTCATTTTGGTCTTGTAGTTGGAAAAGGACAGGCAAGCATTGAAAATACTTTTCCCAGCTTCTGCTGCATCAGCCAACACTGTTGCCCTTCTTTCTTTGAGATCTTCCTTTATTGCTTCTCTGCATAGCTTTGTGAGCTCAGATATTAGCTTCTGATTGCCTGAGGCTTGTGCCAAACCACGTTGGCAAATGAGCTCGAGAGTTTCCAAAGACAGGTGTCTGTTTGTGGATTTCCCACTCTCAGCATTCTTCACACAGTCATGGAGGTGCTGAATCAGTCGATCTGTATTCCTCATCAATGTTGTCAACAACGGCATCTTTCCACATTGTCAAAATAGTGCCAATGAGCTCCCAGTTGGTGGTCATTCTGGGAGTTCTCTTCTTAAACTTACACTATATAGACCTTTTTCTACACTCTGTGAAGTAGAATTTTGCATGAAGGAGATGGTGGTCTGATCCCCTTTGGAATTTGGGGACAACAGCAACATCGGTCAGGCAAAACCGTCAATTGAAAATGATGTGGTCAATTTTGTTGTGGAACTGTCCATCGGGAGACTCCCCTGTCCAGCGTTTAGATTCTGGAACTTTGAGTTACCATGGATGGTCTTGGTCGACATGATGAACTCAGACAGTGTCTCACCCTGTTCGTTCCATTAGGCTATGGGTCCTGATGTGGAGTTCTTTGGGCAACCCTCTTGATCCTATCTTGACATTAAAATCACTGACAATGATCTTATAGAAGGTGTGGTCTTCTTTATAGAACTTCTCCAGCTCCGTGTAGAACTCCTCAATTTCTTCTTCATCATAGTTAGATGTTGGTGCATAGACAAAGAAGATAAAAACTGCGAATAGCGAGCCACATCTATTCAAGTGTACAGTCATTCGATTCAGGTTGTTAGGCATTCGAATGAATTGGTGCTCATGGCCAAGTTCGTGTTGACAAGGACACCAACACCACCGATGCCTCTATGGTCTCATGTTCCAAGGAACAGTTCTTCTACCCGTTGGAAACAGCATGTTGTAATCGATGCCTTCTCATCTCAGTCAGACCAATGATGTCGTACACAGAACCAGGAGTAGCGCTTGCACCATCAGGTCCTCAATGCATGCTTCTGATGCCAGCATACATCGGAAAGCAGCCTGAGCATGGCCGTGGCTGGGTAGTGGAGGTAGTGGAGCTTAGCCAGTGAGGTATTTATCTGGTGCTGGTAGGATGGGTTGTCTGGTGGTTATCGGTAAAGACGTGTACAGCACCTGGTCCAGACAAGGTCAGACCCGAACACCTGAAGAATATGCCACCAGTGCTCATCAATACACTGGCTCAGTTCTTCATATGCTACTTGTCCAAACGCAAGGTTCTGTTTCGATGGAAAACCAGCAGGACTATTCTGTTGTACAAGAAGGGAGATATCCATGACATCAACAACTATCGCCCAATCTGCCTGTTGTCCGTCATCTACAAGTTGTTCACTCGAGTCATCCTGAATAGAATAGGCAGAACACTAGACAAAGGACAACCATGCAAGCAAGGCAAGTTCTGAAAAGGATTCAGCACAATATCGACCATATCCACACAGTGACCAAGCTCACTGACGTTCCGCAAGAGTTCAAGATGCCGCTCGGTCTAACATTCATTGATTTAAAGGCCTTTGATTCTGTTGAGACTGAAACGGTCATTGAAGCCCTAACCAAACAGGGCACTCAAACTCATTACATCAGGATCCTCTATAAGCTGTATTATGGATTCACCACCAGGATGTCACCATTCTACAAGGAAGTAATCATCAACATAAAGAGAGGGGTTTGGCAGGGTGATACCATTTCACCGAAACTCTTCAGTGCTACCCTCGAGAACATCATGCGATGACTGGAATGGGAAGGAATGGGAGTGAAGATAGACGGTCAGCAACTACACCACCTCCTCTTTGCTGATGACATAATTCTAATAACACCAAACATTAGCCAAGTGGCACAAATCCTGGCTGACTTCGACTGCGAGTGTGGAAAAGTTGGACTGTAGCTGAATCTCACCAAGACAATATTCATGAAAAACGAACTAGTCCCTGATGCTCCATTTTCTCTCAACAGAACAAACATCTCTGAATGCAGCAGCTATGTGTACCTGGGTTGAGAACTCAACATGAGGAATGGCTTGGCGCCAGAACTGTGCAGGAGGAAGAAAGCAGCATGGAACACCTTCAAGAGCGTCAAAGACGTGGTTAAGAGGACAAAGAACCTCTGACTCCGGGCACATCTTTTTGACTCCACCATTCTTCCTGCATTAACATATGCCTCAGAGACCTGAGCCCTACAAAAACAGGTCGAGAACGCTATTAGGGTATCCCAAAGTGGAATTGAAAGAGCTATGCTTGGAATATCACATTTCACTCAAGTGAGAGAAGGAATCCAGAGTTCTGACTTCCGTCGACGATCCAGAATCAGGGACACTGTCTCGTTTGCCAAGGCATCGAAAATTAGATGGGCCGGACACGTAACGTGATTTAGAGATGACCGCTGGACTAGAGCTGTTACCGACTGGATTCCACAGAACATAAAAGACCGCATGCCATCCACCTATGAGTTGGTCAGACTTCTTCATCAAAACCCTGAACGAACGGTTTGAGGCTCTTCATGTTCCTGGAGTGAGAAGATACCATTGGGATACTCTAGCATGCGACAGGGACAAATGGAGACATTACTGGCACCCACTTGAGCAAACCGAAGATCACCAAGATGACAAGTGATACAAGAAAAGGTGAAATCACAATTTTGCCACTACATGCATAGAGTCTCATGCTGAGAGAAGCTAGTTAGAAGGACAGAAATGAATCAAAACTGATCTTCATCATATGTAGAGTAGAAAAAAAAAGTAAGAAAGAAACAAATGATAAAATACAGCAGGACTGGAGAGTTGGTCTACAGAACTGAGCTTTTCAAGAGGGGTCCCTGGGACATTGGTAGAGGGAAGTGAGCACTCCAGTGGTGGGTGTGGTATTAGAACTGTGTATGCAGGAAACTATCATTAACAGTGCTGTAAATGACAGTACCTCAATAAAAATAGGAGGAGGAAGGAAATTGGTCATCAGGGGAGTCTGGGAAAGGTCATAGGGGTAGGGTTCTGAAGAAACAGATAAAAAGATTTTTCTGAAAGCAGGCCAAAGTGATCAGACATCTTGGGGGCACAACTGGTAAGGGAAAAGGAACTTGATCAGATATCTATGGTGGTCAAATAACAAGGGTAGGGGCTTTGTCTGAATTAATTTAGCAGATTTCTTCCTCAAATTGGACAATGTGTCAGCCAGTACAGAAGTACAGAAGTCTGAAAGCCAAAATGTGGTTGAAAAAGAGCTCAGAAAAACTTGAGTGGAGATTCGCCACAGAGACAATAACTATGCCAGTTCTTGCTGGAAGAGGTAGAAAGTAAGAAAGTGGCTGGTGGAGCTTCAGAAAGCTAAGTGAGTTCTGCAAATTGAATAAGATTTAAAGATTCACCCAAAAGAAGCATGGCATTGGAAGCAAGGTGTTAGGGAAGCTTGGGGAAGCAAAAGCTCTGGCATGGATCACATTTAGGAAGTAGGACAGAGCATGTCTAGGAACTGCAAGATAAAACATCCAGTTTATGCTCCAGGAAAAAGGTGAAAAGTGGCCAGAGGCGGAATTCAAACTTCTTTCAGGAGCCAAAGCCTGGGTGGGTGACTCTGTCACTGGGCTTTCTTCCAGGGGAAGAAATGACAGGACCTCTTACAGGGCATTTGAAAGAGCACCATAGCCACCAATAATACAAAGGATGCTGGCTCCTAGAGCAGACCCAACTCCAACATCCACTCATCTTGTAGGTAGACAACAAGATGAGTACGTTAGCCATCTTTCTCTGACCATAAAAGCAAGGAATGTGACTCAGTGGAGAAGCACATGGCTTGTAGTGTGAGATCCTGAATTTGACACCCTCACCCCAAGTACACCAACAATATCAAGAACAATAATAACAATAGCAACATAGCAACAACAAAAACCCCAGGAAGTTGATGCCCTGGTATTGTTACCACCTTCACAGACTGAGATGATGAATTTTGGACTTAAGAACATGTCACAAATGACAAATTTACAGATTTGTAGAGATAGCTCAGTAGAATGAGCACATGCTTTTCATGTATGAGGCCTGAGTTTGATACCTGGTACCACATGTCACTGCAACCCCTGATCATTGAACCATTAGCAGCTCAAAAGCACCTCCAAGTATGACCAAAACTCATCCCCCCAAATTCCATAATTTTTAAAAAATTTTTAGTTTTTATTTTTTTTTATTAAATCACCATGTGGAAAGTTACAAAGCTTTCAGGTTTAAGTTTCAGTTACACAATGCTCGAACACTCATCCCTTCACCAGTGCACATATTCTACCACCAAGAACCACAGTAAACCCCCCACCTCCCTAAGTTTTAGGGACTCAACTTATTTTTTGGCTTCTTGGGTCACACTTGGTGATGCTCAGGGGTTATGCCTGGCTCTGCACTCAGGAATTATTCCTGGTGGTGCTCAGGGGACCATATGGGATGCTGAGGATTAAACCCGGGTCAGCTGCATGCAAGGCAAACGCCTACCCACTGTACTATGGCTCCAGCTCCCCAAATTACATAATTTTTACTGTATAATTCTAGCTCAGTGGATTCACTTTAGGGAGTACTACTGAGGAAGTTTAAAAAGAAATACTGATAACTTGGCCACCAGCATCATCAATTCTGTTCTGTTGATTGAGACAGAGCTGACCATTGGCTGTTTTGGGGTGTTTTGTTTCCAAATTTTAGAGGGCCTCCTCAATTGTGCTTAGGACCTAGAGGCCATTCCCAGTGATACTTGATTCGATTCAGTTGTACTTCAGCTAGGCCTAGCCACTCAATTCAGCATGGGGGTGGGGATGAGTTTATACCAGTTGGTGTTCAGCAAGTTTTTTGCCTGCAATGATGCACTCCACCTCTTTGAGCTGTCTTCTTAACCCTGAACATTTGTGATTTTGTTTTTATTTTGGAGCTACACCCACTGGTCCTCAGGACTTACTCTTGGCTCTGTGCTCAGGGATCACTCCTGGTGGTGCCCATATGCAGGGCAGGGGATTGAACTGGGGTTAGCTGCATGCAAAGCAAAAGCCTTAACCTCTGTGCTCTTTCTCCAGTCCCCACTATTGTCATTTTTTTCAACTTTCCTTCCCCCCATGTCAGCAAGGTGGGAAATCAATAATACAGTACACAGCACAACCCAGTACCAAAAATTCTTGAGAAAAAGAATAGATTTGCTTTGCCAGGTGTTCCAGCTGAGAAGATTCTAGGTCAGCTTTGCAAATCTTCCTGGAAGATCTTCAAAAGTTGCCTGTGGCAACTGCAGAGACCTCTTAGCACCCCCTCCACCCCGCCCCATAATCAGATAGCTTAGGACCCTGTGCTAAAGCCAAGAAAAAAGGAGGGAAGGTCCAGCTTCTTCCTGTGCACAAAAGGGCATGGCCTGGCCTGAGCCCTGGGTCCTGCAGCCTGTGGCACTGAGGAAACTTGTCAGGGTTCTTTTCTCTGAAAGCTCCAAGCAGGCCTTATTAGCACTTTACTCACACTCACCCAGTCCCACACACCCCCTTCCTCCTCATCCCCACCAACTCTCCTTTGCCCAGTTATTCAGTGCAATTGGTTTTGTTCCCTGGGCTCTGAAAGGCACATTCTCGGAATGGAAATGCTGCCTCAAGGACAGCATGGCCAGAGACTCCCAAGGCTGGGCTGGCAGCCCTCACAACCCCCCTGGGGAAATCCCACCCATCAGGAGCACCCGGGGGACAAGTGTTCTGAAGAGCTGTCAGTGTGGCCCTGAGCGGGTCCTTCTGCATGGACCCAGGAGGTCCTTACTGAGAGTCTCCAGCACGTACCGGCTGCTTTGTGTTAACTCCCATGTATAGTCGCGAAGGCTGCTGATCCCCCTGCTGTCACTTCTGGCCCCCACAGCACATTTTGAAAGTAACTCCATGGGGCCAGGAGACTGTGTTCTTGGCTGCACCCCAGAAAACTCACAGCAGGTTTCCTAAGAGGCCTCCCCCAGTGCTCCGTGGCAGTGTCAAGGATCAGGGATGGGGTGAACAAGCGAGGACTGCACCCACCTCCTCCAGCCCCTTGGGCTATTCATGACGCTTTCATTTTTCTCTTTTGGCTTTTGTGGAATTTCTTGTTGTTCCGTTTGTTCTGAGATGGCTGTGTTTTTCCTTCATCTTGAAAACACAAGACCAAACCCTCTGCTTCAAATCAGTCTCCTTGGCTTTCACATAGCCTGCGCTTCTCACTGGGTGCCTGTGTTGCTTCCTTCAGCTCCATGTGGACAGAACGAGACCCGGGAAGATGGTAAAATAATCCAGCTGCCTCCCTGCAAGACAGGGGCGTGGATCGTGCCAGCCATCATGGCCTGCTACCTTCTCGTGGCCAATATTTTGCTGGTCAACCTGCTCATTGCTGTCTTTAAGTAAGTGGAACCTTTCTAGGGGTGCTGGGGAACAGGTGGTGGGGACGGGGTGGGTGTGGTGCCCCACCTCACTCTCTGTGCTCTCCATTTCAGCAATACATTCTTTGAAGTCAAATCAATATCCAATCAAGTGTGGAAGTTTCAGAGGTATCAGCTCATCATGACTTTCCATGAAAGGCCGGTTCTGCCCCCACCTCTGATTATCTTCAGCCACATGACCATGATATTCCAGCACCTGTGCTGCCGCTGGAGGAAACATGAGAGCGACCCCGACGAGAGAGACTATGGCCTGAGTAAGAGCCCACTGACGGTGCAGAGCAGGAATCCCTCCTGCCTCCTGCAGCACTCTGTGGCCCCCGGTTCCCTCTGCTTTCTGCAGATGGTTCTGGAGATTTGGGGGCTGGGGTGAGAGTAGCAGAGGATGCTTTCATGAGAATTAGGACTGGAAAAAGATGATGATAGAGCATTCAGATATCTCCGTGATAGACTGAAATAGAGCATTCTTAGTCTAACATCTTTCTTTCTTTCTCTTCTCCTTTCCTTCCTTCTCTTCTTCCTTTCTTCCATCTTCCTTTAATTCATTCCTTTTCTCCCTTTCTTCCTTCATTCCTTTGTTCATCCATTCCTTCATTTCTCCCTCCTTCCAACCTTTCTTTCTCTTTCTTGCTCATTCTTTTCCTTTCTTTATTTTTCCTTCCTTCCTTCCATTCTTCCTTCTTTTCTTTTTCTTTCATTCTTCCTTTTCCTTTCTTCCTTCCCCTTCCTTCCTCCCTCCCTCCTTTCCTTTCTTCCTTTCTCCCTCCCTTCTTCCCTCCCTCCATCCTTCCCTCCTTCCCTCCCTCCCTCCTTCCCTCTCTTCCTCCCTCTCTCTCTCCTTCCCTCCCTCCCTCCCTCCCTTCTTTCCTCTCTTCCTCCCTCCCTCCCTCCCTCCCTTCCTTCCTTCTTTCCTTCCTTCCTTCCTTCCTTCCTTCCTTCCTTCCTTCCTTCCTTCCTTCCTTCCTTCCTTCCTTCCTTCCACTTCTGTGATACAGAGAGAAAGGTATATTTTAAGAGGTACTTACAGGATCCAAGGGTTCAAGGGCCACTCCCAGCAATACTCAGCCACTTGGGCTTTCATTTCAGTGCTGGGGCCCAAGGATACAGAGCTTCTCAGGCCCTGTGGTTCTGGGTACCACCAGGGCTACATTCAGAAATGGTCAGGAATCCATTTCGCGTCTGGGATGGAACTTCGGTCAGGCACATACTAGGCATACACCCTAACTGCTGCACTATGTTCCAGCCCCAGTCTTATATCTTTCTTAATTAGATGAAAACCAAACTCCCAGAGGTCTATTTAAATTCTCTTATAGTTTCTACATTTCTTAATATTGCAGAGACATCCCATGGCACACAGCTTTCATACTGATACACAGTGCTGCATGGGATAAATATACAGGTTGTTACCTAAGTTGACTTGCAAATGACTAGGTTTGACTTCCTATATTATTTCCAAACAGACCATTGTTTTAGGCTTGAACCATTTTTCCAAGAAGTTCTCCTCTGTACTTCATGACAAAACCAATTTTGCTTTCTATCACTTGCAGACAGAGGACTTTCTATCATCTGCCTTGTTTGGGAGGGGGAATGGGTGTCTTAAAGGAGGCTTTATTGGCCTCGGGAAGAAGTTCCTCATTGTATAGGATTGTCCTATACATTGCAGGAGATTTAGCACATCCAGCCTCCTTAGATTGTATACCAAGAGCTCCTGCAGATTCCTGAATGTCCTTTGGGTACCAGTCACAGCTGAGAACCACTGGGAATCTAACCCCATGTAAACAAGCAATTATATGGTACCCAGTGTGTCAGCAAGACCTCCTACACTAAATCTCCTAAACCAGAGCCTCAGATGCAGGCCTGATAATTACCTCACAGTGATAACTACTGTATCTAAAGTTTGACACTGAAGCCCTCTAATCAACTGCTTCTCTAAGTCTGCAGCTTTTTAGAACTTCCCTAACCTGGCAATCAACACTTGACTTCTTTCCAGATATTCATACTGGCAAGTTCTAGGCCCCTTTCCCTGACCTTAATTTACATAAGGAATGTCAGTAGGCGCCAAACAGCAGATGTCATTGCCTTGCCTTTCCTGCCCTCCCTCAAATCTCTCCTTTTTCCCCACAGAACTCTTCATAACTGATGATGAGCTTAAGAAAGTACATGATTTTGAAGAGCAATGCATAGAGGAATACTTTAGAGAGAAGGATGACCGATTCAACTCTTCCAATGACGAGAGGATACGGGTGACTTCAGAAAGGTGTGTTCTATGGGCATGTGTATGTGATGTTCTCTGCTGTGACATGTTTTCTCAATCATTCCATTTGCCTGGCCACAAAAAAGCTACTTGTGCTTATTTTTATTATTACTATTATTATTATTATTCAAGACATTGATGACCTTTTGACAGAACAGAACATTGCCTACAAATCAAATTTCCAGACTTGGAGATCCAGCACTTCTCTAGCAGACCGTAGCAGCCACCCTCTTAAACACAAGAGATGTTGAGTCCAGGACAGAACAAAAACAGGAAAGACTGACCAGATACAAACCAAGAGAGACCCAGCCCAGTTCAAGGTCTTCTCTCAGACTTAATGCTTAAACTACAGCCTGTAGCCTCTTCTCCCAAGGGTAAAATGATCCTGGTTTATGGGATCATTTTAAGGGTCATTTAAGGGTCTGGTTTATGTGGATGTTCATTACCTTCAGGATAAACAGGAGGAGGAATGTGAACTGAGTATAACAGATGTGTTTGGGGTTTATTTCTTTTTAATTGTTTTTTTTCCTTCTTAATAGGTAAGAAGTGCAATGATAAAAGCAGGTCTTTACCCTGACATATACTATTCTGTTTTTGTTTTTGGACCACACTTGGTGGTGGATTTACTCCTGACTCTGTGCTCAGGGATCACTTGTGTTGGGCTCAAGATACCATATGAGGTGCCAGGGATCCCACCTGGGTTGGCTGCATGCAAGGCAAATGCCCTACCCCACTGTTCTATTGTTTCAGCCCCATAACAACATGCTTTTAAAGAATTCTAAGGAACTGGAAGACCGTTCAAAGGATTAGTCTACATGCTTTATATATGGAAGCCTCTGGTTTACTCCCCAGCACTGCATGGTCTCCAATATCACACACTGTTTAACCACTGAGATCTGCTGGCTGTGGACAAAACACTAATCGATTAACTAATTATCTAATACCTAAAAACAGATGATTTTGTGAGCCAGCCGGCCTGTGAGGAAAATCTTAAAAGAGAAGGGTATCCTTCCAATGTAATGAATCTCGCACAAGCAAACAAACTTTACAACTTTGTTTTTCTCATTTTGCTGTAATATTCAAGACTTGGCATTTGGGAACTGTTGTTCTCAAGAATACCAGAGTGTTACAAAGCACTGGTGAATCTTTAAATTTTAAGTATTTGCAATATAAAGATGGTAGAAGCAAATTATAAATAGTAAGGGAGGATTGTGCACTAATGACTTTGGTTGATCTAACTCAGACATCTAGGATTTTATCTAGTTTTCATGAAATGAAATTTCATGAAATGACATTTTGTTTTGCTTCCCCCTTTCATGCATTATCTAGTGATTCTGCAAAAATTATATAAATGGCAATTTTCTGGCCCTTTATTCCTTTAAAGAATGCAGTCTAGATAAGTAGGTATAGATGCCTCATGCCTGTGAGTGATCATATCCATAGGTGCTCAGCTAATATTAATAAAGTTTGAAGCCAAGCACAGATTTTATACACATCTGTCATTACAAAGGAGAGCACTTTATGATTATATGATGTGAAGCAATTTTCTGGCAAACAAAAGAAAGGACCACAAATCTGAAGATCTTCTCATCCTGAGGCCTTGAAAAAGCTATTTATTAATCTCTATGCAGTTGTATGGCTTCCAGAAAATTGTGCTTGGTGGACACATTGCCCAGTGCTCAGAAGGATTCCAAAGGGCTGTGTGCAGGAGCTTTTAAAATGCTTTTGGAATTCAGAAATGTCAAGACCTAAAGTAAAGCAAGGTGGAAGAAGTATTGAGATAAAAGGAACACTGCTTCTCTGGGAAGGAGCATGAGAGGTGGGAATAGAAGATCCTGGAAACCTACTGTGAACCAATTGTGAGCCTTTTGTATTGAAACAAAAAGGAACTCTAAGGGCTATACCTGAGTCTTACTCCTTCATACCTGGGAACATTTGAAGGAATGGTCCTCTCTGTGCCCTTACAAAAATCCTACTCTCATACAGGGCAGCACATGGGAGCAAGCCCAGAAATCCAGGTCCAAGTGTCAGTCTACCCTCCTTGAAGCCAAGGTATTAGCTGACTGTCTAGAACCATGAAGGCCTCAGAACCAAGTGTAGATGCTAGAGACAGAACCCTAAATCAGGCCTAATTCTCCTCTTACTTTTCTCTATCATGGGTTTTATTTGGGGAAGGATTGTTTGAGGGTTTTTCTGATTTATTTTGTTTTGTGTTGTGGTAGTTTAGATTTGTTTTGAACTTAGAACAGAAAAGTAACATTTAAATATTAGTTTCTCTCTCATTTTTCTTTCTTTTTGGGCTATACCCAGCAGTGCTTAGGGGTTACTCCTTGCTCTGCACTCAGGAATTACTCCTGGCGGTGCATGGGGAACCATATAGGATTCTGGGGATTGAACCCAGGTCAATTGCGTGTAAGGCAATTGCCCACCCACTGTACTATTGCTTTGCCACCTAGAGTTGCTCTTTTCCTAATAGAAATACCCTGATTGAAAGTGTCCCTTCGATAAATTATAACTAGGACCTTGGGGGACTGGAGAAATAGCACAGAGGGTAGAGTACTTACCTTGCATGCAGTCAGACCAGATTCAATCAAAGTCAGCTCATATGCTCCCCCACACCCTGCCAGGAATGATCTCTGAGTGCTGAACCAGGAATAAGCCCTGAGCACCATGAGTGTTGTCCTATTCACACATACCCCAAAAAAAAACCAAAAAATAGTCCTTAATTTACATGAGCTGATTCAATATCTTTAAATTTCCTGTGAAATACTCTTTTTTGTTGAGTTAATTTGGTTTATTATTCTCTCATCTGAAGGACTCTTTAGATCCTGATTTTATTGTTCAGTGTATCACTTTTTCATCTTATTCTTCTTATGGCATTGCTTATTTGATAAACATCCCTACTTTGCCTTCCATATAACTCACCAAAGTTTCACCGACTTGATCGCAGTGAACCAGAACAGAATCAAGACGTTACACAACTCTAAAAGAATACCTTGTGTGCAAACCTTATCACACTATCTTAATATCACTCATTTGGTTAATCTTGCAATTCACATTTCTCCAGTTGGCTGAGTGTCAAACACCCTGCTAAAGTCAGTATATCCCATCAGAAATATTGTGAATCTGTGTCAATCTCACCCATGTAGTCTTCTCTTAATGCTACCATTTTTTAATTCTCAAAAAACAAGATTGGCTCAATTGCCTACTAACCCATTCTATGCTGCTACATAGATTTGATGCTTAACTCCCATAATTCCAACCATCCCAAAATCTATGAATATCAGGAAACTATATTTAGTCTAAAACTACCTTAGTCTTCTAGTGTTACTTTTTATTTCACACTGATTCTAAGGGCTTATCTATACTTTCTAGTGATTGCAACTCTAATTTCTTTTCTGAATTTTTTTTCTCATTTAAAGCAGAATTTGCAAATGGTGGCTCCAGGTCATCATGAGGTTTGCTAGGAAAGTGTGGGCTCACAGACATTTTTCAGATTTATGCCACATGCCTGCACACTGTAGTACTGAAGGACTGAAGGTGAAATGCTTCAATCTTAAAGGCTCTCTGTTTCACTAACTTCTTGGTTTGCATATTGACAGATGTGTAATTTTCCGAACCCTGGCTTAAAACTTCCAGATCATTCTCACCTGCAGTCCACATCAGCCTCCAAATGTCAGGCATCACTTACCAGAGGTCAGGCCCATTTACACTTAATCTTTCATGTATATTACTTTTAAATTTTGTTTGTTTATTTGTTTTTTGGGGTCACACCTGACTATATCAAATACACCACAGGTAGCTTGCCAGGCTCTGCCATGTGGGTGAGATACTCTCAGTAGCTTGCTGGACTCTCCAAGAGGGGCAGAGGAATCGAACCTGGGTCAGCCATGTGAAAGGCAAAAGCCCTACCACTGTGCTATCGCTCCTACTGGCCCAATTTTTTTTTAATTAAGAGGAACTTAATTAGAGTGCTAGCTCCTACATGGGGCCAGAACATATAGTACAGGGATTAAGGCACATTCCTTGTAAGTAGCTGACCCCAGTTCAGGCCCCAGCACCATCTGGTCCCAGACATTGTTGGTTCAGCCTCGGAGCCCTGAACTCCACTGGGGTACTCCCAAGTAATCCCAGGCACTTCACATTCATACTGAACCACTGTTATATTTGGCTGAAAATCACCAGGAGTGGCCTGCTTGGGAGACCCCAAAATAACAACAAATAAAGCTCTTACACCATAACCCTTTCAATTACATCCATAACCAAAAGATCTTATCATTCAATGATCTAATGATGAGGTAGTTAAACACATGCAGAAAATGGAGATGAAAATGGAGAAAAAGTTCATTCCCCTTCCCTTCCCTGTTGCTACTGTCCAATACCCAGGCTCCCACACTTACCTCTCAGAGCCACACACTTCGCTCAAACATGTGCTCACTAGTGGTCTCAGTCGGGTTATGACTGTTTTACATCTTTTAACTGTTCTTGCCAAAGTTCACATATTTGCGTTTCTGTGATCACACACCTGCCTGGGTACCAAAACTCACGTATCCATTTTGATACTGGGGGTCTGAGACTGCAGATCCATCGAAACAACACTCAGTGTATGTGGACAGCACCAGACATTGAACTTGTGACCCCACACTGGCAAAGCAAGTCTTTTGAACCACTGAGTTATTTCATAAGCTCACTAGCTTCTTTTCTTATTTTTTAGGAGGGAGATCTGGGCCACATCCAGAGGTGCTCAATGGTTATTCCTTGCTCTGCACTCAGGAATTACTCCTAACAGGGCTCAGGGGGCCATCTGGGATGCTGGGCACCATATCCAAGTCAGTTGCATACAAGGCAAATGCCCTACCTGCTATACTATTGCTCCAGCCCTTTTCTTTTAAAGTCAAGTATTAAGGGTTGGAGGGGTCTTGGGTGGCAGTTTCCTGGGTCTGCTCCTAGCTCAGTTCATAAGGGTAACTCCTAGTGGTTCTTGGAGCACCAAACAAGTGGTTTGATATTTGGTGCCAATAATCAAACCCAGGGCCTCATACATGCAAGGCAAGTGCTCTGTCCCTGAGCCATCTCTGGCCTAAAAATTTAAGTCTCACATGCCTATGCATTTATGAATCCATGAAAGAGTTAAAATTCCACAAAGACGGCTCCTTGACCCTGTTCTAACAGTTCTTCCCCTGGTTCAATTCTCAGCCATGCTTCTTTTCCTGAGCTCTGGACATTGCCACATTTTTGCTTTATTCGAGTATTTTCATTCCTCCTAGGGCCTCTTCTTCTCTCCTTCCACCCCTATGGGGTCCTAAAACTTAGAGTCAAGTTCACTGCTCACAGTCTCTGGTGTTGCCTCTTGCTGGCACTTGGCTCTGCTTCTTGCCTGATCATTTTCTCTGCAGTGTTGGGGCCTGGAGCTCAAGACAGGTGGGATGGGATGCAGGGAAGGAGATAGTCACAATGCAGGGAGCTATTTCCTATTGTTCAGGCCAATCATTACACGCAGTTGTCCTTAGAAGAGAAGACTCAGCTCTTTCCACATCACCCTGTGTACACTAGATTCCAGGAAAGGACAGGAGAAAAAATGCATGCTGCCTTTTGGTATTCTGCCAACACTAAAAACTCAGGAAACATAGAACCTGAAATCTACAAAAAGGAAAAGTCTCCTTCTACAAAAACTCCTGGTCTTTCTTGTTCCTGACTTGAATGAAGTATTTTATCCATTTACTTTTGGCATTTGTGATCGTCGTGACTTTTGGCATTGCCATAAATGAAATCACAATACTTACAAAATCAAACTCCATAGGTTAGATGGGAAAGAAAGAAACAAAGTGAGGAAGGAAGGGAGGAAGGAAGGAAGGAAGGAAGGAAGGAAGGAAGGAAGGAAGGAAGGAAGGAAGGAAGGAAGGAAGGAAGGAAGGAAGGAAGGAAAGAAGGCATAGTAAGCTCTAAGATACACAAATTTGATTTGTGTTTGGGCCACACCAGGCTATGCTCAGGACTTATTTCTGGCTCTAGTGCTCAGGTGGGGACTACATGAGATGCCTGGGAATCAAACCATGGTGGGATGAGTTCAAGACAAGCAAAATATATAAACTTATTATTACAGGTAACTTGTTTCCTGAAATGTTAATACCACAAAACTACATGAAAATGATATGATTTATATTTTCCTTCAGAGCTGGCTGACTAGGCTTGCCCAGGTAGAGAATAGCTCACTTTACAAGTTGTTGTATGTTTTAGCACTAAGCTTGGAGGGCAGGATGAAGCTGGACCCTGGGAGGTGCTGGGTGGATGATGGGGCAGGAGGAATAAGCAAAAGAGAAAGTATTTCCAAATCAAGGTTCTACTGAAAGCATTCCAGATTCCTGGGTGGGGTGAAGGGAAGTTCAAGAGTGAAAGGAAGCTTGGGGGTGAAAGAGCAGAATGGGTGGAGAAGGTGGGATTGATGCTGAGAGGCAGAAATGTATCTCCAAAACTCACACAACCCCTGGCCAGCAGAGGAGCAAACTTCCTTAAGAACCAACAGAGCCCTCTGAGTGGGGAGACCCACTGGCCATTCGTGCCTTCTGGCACTGGAATATGTGTCTTTATAGAGAGGCTGTGACTATGGTCACAGCAACTGTGGAAAAGGGGCGGGGCTGAGCTCTAAGCTCAGCTGTTCTTTATGAAGCACATCCTGCACATGCAGGCTCATTCTGGAATTGAGGATGCTTAGGAAACAGAATGGAGAATACCTTCCCCTGCTCTAGAAAAGTTGCAAATGAATCTCACTTAGAACTTCCCCAAATTTTGTCCTTGAGGATTTACAAGTGGAATTTTGAATTTAAAACCATAACTTGGCTTTAGTTTATCCTTTCTAAGTTGTGCATGCCCAAATACGGGACAATTTTATTTTTAAAAAGTAATCTCTGTCTTTAAATAAGGGGCAGGCAACCTAGATTACATCATTGAAATCAAGTTTCTAGCAGTGATTGACTGAATGAACACTCACTCACACTGGCAAGTATTGGTGTAACAATAGAGATAGAAGCAATAATATGAGATATACCACACCCTTGAGACTATCCAACAGCCAGAGAAATGGCACAGGGGTTACCCTGTTCAATTCTGGGCACCATATATAGAGTCATCCTGGAGCACAGAGCCGGGAGTGAGCCCTGAGCACCACTAGGTGTGAACCAGAAGCAAAACAAAACAAAATTCCAGTGAGAAGGGTCAACGCATCTAGAAACAGCTGTGTACAAGGCATCAGTGATAAGCTGGTGGGAAAGACAGAGAAAGCGAAGAATAATTTACTCCTTGATGCTGCAGACCTTACCACCAACAACTTTATGTAATCCTAGCTAAATTTCTTGTTGTTTATTTTTCCTGTATTAATAAAAGAATTGGGCTAGATCAATAGTAGGACCTGATTTTGGAGACATCAAATTCTAAAAAGATTATTATGAATAACAAAAAAATCTACAGAAATGCAGAATACAAATAACTCCAGCCATAAAATACATTTTTCTGTTATCAGATAGCTACCTTCTGAAATCCTGAGATCAAAATTCAACACTTTCCTTTAATAGGGCCAACTTACTTAGGTCATTAAAGCTTGCACCAACCTACAGTTAAATCTGGGAGCAGATAAGGGAGTTGAAAGGGTGATACTTAGGTCCTACCATATTTCACTAGGGATTATGAAACTTGCCCATTGAACACGGTTTTTCACTGAGACCAGAGAGATAGTACAGAGGATAAGGCGCTTGCCTTGAACGTGGCTGACCCCAGTTAGAGCACCTAAGCTACTCCAAGAGTGATTCCCAAGTACAGAGCCAGGAGTAAGCCCTGAGCACCGCCCACTGAGCACTGCCACGTGTGGTCCAAACTGCCCCACAGCTCTGCATCAAAATACAGAGTTTTGCTTAGGAAAGGAGCTGTAGGGTTGCAAGGGTAGGGTTTTGCCTTGAAAGGAGATTGATAGTTTGAAGCCACTGGATTTGGTAGCCTTGAAAACTTCCTGCAACAGGGAAAGATTTGGATTTGAGAAAGATGCGGTGATTCTGGCTTCACTGCAGCCCTTTCTCGCAGCAGCCCGTAGGTGCTGGATGCCTCCCGCATGTCCTTACAGTGCTCCTGCACAACAGTGGCCCGAAGTGACCCTCCCTTTCTCACACGCAGGGTGGAGAACATGTCCATGCGGCTGGAGGAGGTGAACGAGAGAGAGCACTGCATGAAGGCGTCGCTGCAGACCGTGGACATCCGCCTGGCTCAGCTTGAGGACCTCATCGGGCGCATGGCCACCGCCCTGGAGCGCCTGACCGGTCTGGAGCGGGCCGAGTCCAACAAAATTCGCTCACGGACCTCCTCGGACTGCACAGACGCAGCCTACATCGTTCGCCAGAGCAGTTTCAACAGCCAGGAGGGCAACACCTTCAAGCTCCAAGAGAGTATCGACCCTGCAGGTGAGGAGACCTTGTCCCCAACTTCTCCCACCCTAATGCCCCGTATGCGAAGCCATTCCTTTTATTCGGTCAATGTGAAAGACAAAGGTGGTGTAGACAAGTTGGAGAGTCTGTTTAAAGAGAGGTCCCTGAGCCTGCACCGGGCGACTAGTTCCCACTCGGTAGCGAAGGAACCCAAAGCACCCGCCGCCCCGGCCAACACCCTGGCCATTGTCCCCGATTCCCGGAGGCCGTCTTCGTGCATCGACATCTACGTCTCAGCCATGGACGAGCTCCAAAGTGACATGGACCCGCTGGACCCGTCTATGAACATCCTGGGGCTGGGCGAGCCAAGTTTCTGCAGCCCGCTGGCCTCGGCGGCCCCCTCCAGCAGTGCCTATGCCACCCTGGCCCCCAGCGACCGACCTCCGAGCCGCAGCCTCGACTGCGAGGACATCACCTCCCTGGACACCAGATCCTTCTCTTCGGACTATGCCCACCTCCCAGAGGGTCACAACCCCTGGGACGCAGAGCCCCCCCTGTACCACACCATCGAGCGCTCCAAGAGCAGCCGCTACCTGGCCGCCGCGCCCTTCCTGCTGGAAGAAGCCCCCATCGTGAAGTCGCACAGCTTCATGTTCTCCCCGTCGAGGAGCTACTACACCAACTTCGGGGTGCCGGTGAAGACGGCGGAATACACGAGCATCACGGACTGTATCGACACGCGCTGCGTCCACGCCCCGCAGGCCATCGCTGACCGCACCGCCTTCCTCGGGGGGCTGGGGGGCAAAGCGGAGGACGCGTCGTGCTGCCACCCCGAGCGAGAGGCGGAGCTGAGCCACCCCAGCTCCGACAGCGATGAGAACGAGCCCAAAGGCCCTAGAGGCCCGCCCGAGGGGCCCCTGCAGGACCCCGACGATGCCCAGCGCAGTGCCCTGGCCAACAACATCACCGTGCCCAAGATCGAGCGCGCCAACAGCTACTCCGCCGAGGAGCCCAGCGCGTCCTACGCGCACACCAGGAAGAGCTTCTCCATCAGCGACAGACTCGACCGGCCGCGGAACACGACCAGTCTGCGAAACCCCTTCCAGAGAAGTAAGTCCTCCAAGCCAGAAGGCCGAGGGGACAGCCTGTCCATGCGGAGACTGTCCAGAACGTCCGCTTTCCACAGCTTTGAAAGCAAGCACAACTAAAACCTGCTTGGTGCGCAGTGCAGAAAGGCTCCAGAATCCAGCCACCTCCGCCCCACATTCACACCCCCTAATTCCTCCTGATCGCCACCATTTCCCCCTCCCTGGCAACATAACCTGCTTCATTCTTAGTTGAGCAAACCAAGCAATGCCTTGAAAGGTGACTTCTGGGCCAGCGATCAAGAAAATTTTTGATCTGACCCAGTGCCTAACGCAGGGGGATATAAGGCATGTTCGCTTTTGATGGGCAGGGAGGGGAGAGAGGGAGAAGAAGGGTAAAGAGATGAATGTGCATCGCTAGGCGCTTCAGAAAGCTGTGCTCTGGGAATCACGGGGCTTCAACATGCTCCATGCCAGGAGGCATTTTTGCATTTCGAATGGTAACCAAGAGTTTTAGGAGGCAGGGCTAAATTGCAAAATAAAATAAAATAAAGTAGCCAGTTTACAAATGAGATATTCTAAACTTCCATTCTGTTTTCTTTTCACATTGGCTCCATCACTGGTGACTGATGAAGAGCATCCTTTTTATTCAGTATAAGCCGGCAGCAAGCAGTTCTACCTAACGTCTTACATCCTTCTCATGCCAACACTTCTGTAATTGATCATTATAAAGAAAACACCAGGTAACAGTCCTAGTTCACCTGTCTTATATATTCACTTCTGGTGCCACAACTGTTTTCTCTCTTTTGAAGAAAATGATGGAAAAGAAATGCCTTTTTTTTATTGCAATCAAAATGAAAGAAGAATTCATGTTTTTAAAAAAAAAGTCTAGTGGTTAATTATATACAGGGGGCATCCAAGTATAATTAAGCAAGTTCAAGATGAATGTAATTAAATAATTTTATATTTTGAATTTTATTTTGTATCTCACCTTCCATTGATGCACTTATTCACTGTATATGTGATAGTAAACTTAAATTTAAAAAAAAACAGGCAGAACTCACCTTGAATTGCCATATGGGATATAGTTCTATTCTCACCCTCCATGTCATGTTATTCTGTTGTGTAACCTTCATCATTTGCATGAATCCACCATGTCTTCTGAGCCTCTGCAAGATGTAACTGCCAATTTTTCATACCACTCATCACATGACCATTTTGTATGTGAATCTCCGGTTACATGTGGATATTTTCATACTTAAGAGTTTTGCCATTTAATCTGGGCTCTCTATCAGTTGAATTGGAATTTTTCAAGGGCTGGTGTCTTTTTTATGGATGTTCCAAAGTTATTTTTAAGGAAGTTTCACAATCATAAATAACTTTAGAATTGACTGGGCATGGGGTAACAACCCAAAGCCATTAGCTGCTGATATGCCATGAATATTTTTCTTATACATGGAGCTATAGAAAAGATACATTATAATAAAGTAGAGAGCAAATAAACCATAGAAAGAGTTCTATAGTATACACCACATATATAAATGAATATGCATTTACACAGAGAGACATGTTAATGTATAGTATATAAACAGATACAGAGGCTTAGACTTTTCTATCATCTTGAGATGTAACAAGAAATTTTTAATATCTAACGGGTTCCACTGGAAGAGTTCATGATAATATCTGGAAAATGTTGAAATTAGTTTTTTAATCCCCATGATTCAGGAATTAACTTTCCTAACCAAACTAGCATTGCCAAAATGACTCTATGTACCTACCCTCTGCCTTTTTGAGAAGGCTGGGGTGGGGGGGTCATTCAAGAAAACACTTGCTATCTAATCTCATTTAGTTTTATTTCTCTTGCATAAAATGATTCCACCATGTTCAATCTGATAGATTGTGCAATTTTAACCAGAAAAAAATTATAGGTACTAGAATATAGGCACATGCTTCTAGATCAGGACCTAGCGTTTGAATAATCTGCTGAGAGAAACCTTGATGCCCAAACCTTGGCATTTCTAATGCAATCACTGTGATTTAAAACTGAAGAACATCTTTTGAAAAATGTCTTTATGTTCCAGCTCCAAATGTGGTCCTTTTGTTTAGTTGTACTTATGAACTTCAAACTTCCTCACTACATGAAACCAAGTAAATTCAAGGACAAATACCCTAGCTTCTACCTACTTAAAAAAAATCATTCTAACAAGATTTTCAGGTGTAGAAATAGTGATGAGGCCACATATAAAGAAGAAAGAAGTCCTTTTTTAACTCAGAGATGCTTCAGTAAACCAGAGACAAGCAACTCAGTCCCTCATATATAATTTCTCTAGAAATATTTGTTTTTATTGGACACCCCACCACCACACATACATTAACTATTTCTCCTCAGCTAATGTATATTCAGTCTAAGAATAATTCCATTGCCCTTCAACTTCCTTAAGTCACCAATCTCTATAAGAATCTGATGAAAGTTCTGGGTCTTCCTGGAAAACAATATACATACATTTCAAGTTGCAATATAGACCTAAAGGGGTTATGTACCCCTAGATCTATGGTGACGGAGTAAGGAAGAAGAGCCATGTTACTGCACAATCAATAGAGTTGTAACGGGCACTTTATTTGAGACCATTTCTCTGTGATTCTCAGGAAGGCTTCGTCTTAGCAGCAGTTTCAACTGAAATTTTTGTTAGTTCTGTTCCTGAGGTTAGATTTTGCTAGTTTGATGTACATACACCCTCACATTTGGTTGATTCTAAGTATGAACACACTTACAAAGTCGGCAAGCTCTCTGAGTCCATGGGGGAATCCAAGAAGGAGATGAAACCATAATTCTTTGACCACAGAAAAGGACATCATGGCACCTCCATGGCCTCATTCTGGAACAGATTGCAAGTGGGGGAAAGAAATGATGAACTCAAGTGTTTCCATTCATCATCATTTCTGGAGAGAACAGATCAAGACCTGGCACACAAAGCACTTAACAGTCCTGACCTTGTGACTATCTGGTTCTTTTCTTGTGCATGAAAATGAAGTTTAAACATCTCTTGTGAAGTGTGTGATATATAGAAGCCAAATTTAAATGATTAAACATGACCTGTGTAACTTTCATGAGCCATTTATCTTTCCTGTGCACATACATGTGTGTTACGTTTTATTCCATTTCTTTCCATTTGGGCGTTTTCTGCATATCAATGTGGCATTGATTCTGTGGCCTTGTAAAGTCAGCTTATGTTCAGCTCAATTATTCCACCATGTCCCTGATCGAGGGGACGTTAATTACCTGTCTCTGTGAATTAAACAGCTCGTGAGCAGCAATTTATTGAGGAACATAAATAAAATCATAGGGAGCTGAAGGAAGTAATAGCTTTAGTTTAATCATCTTAGGGGCCAATTTTTATATACTACCATATGTAATGATTTGTTCTAAATTGCTTGTTCCTTTTAGAAAAAAATGAAAGATGTTTTATGAAAATGACCATGGAAATGTCCTGATTAATTAACATACTTTATATTTATAAACCCTTTCCCCGATAGATTTGAATGAGAAGCTGGAAAGCTTGAGCACAATTGTCATGGCAGTTTGTATAGTTCTCCAAGCCAAAAGGTGTATTTGTGAATGCATTGATAATACAGCACTTTATAGAAATGGATTTATTTTTAAGTCTATGCTTCTAGATCTAGGATATTATTTAGCACTTTGAAAGTCCCCCCTCCTTTAAAATTATATAAGGGTAATCAAATGGGAAAAATGTATTTGTAAAAACATAAAATGTGTTTCTGCTGAATGTTTCAAGTGCATTCTAAAGATGGTTTCCATAGATAATATTATGGTAGATAACTGGATAGTACATTTATTCTACTTTATGAGTCCATACAGTCTAATCTTCCTGAATGTGAATGTTGGACTGTTTAACTTCTTTCATCATGATAAATAATATCCAGTCATCCATCATGCTATCTATAGGCTATACCATTCAATATGTTGAACAATGCCATATGATAAAACACATGTAAACATATATGTAACTGGTTTTAACCCAGCATAGTTGTAGCATGTGGTTATATTAATGAACGTTACAGGACAGCTTTATAATCATTACAAATCTGTAACATTCAATAAAGAAGCACATGTTGCAAGGATTAATTATGTTCTCAACTCCATGTTATTTAGCTTTCTTGTAAAATGAGTGTTTTGTTTCTGATCTCTTTTAAGTTTTTCACATCCCTGTAGACCACTGTAAAATATTTGTATAGGCTGATGTACATTCTCTAACCAGCCCTGCAAACTGTGGTAGGCAAGTTGTGATTTTGTGAACGATAGCCTGGAATATTATGCAAAAAGACTAATGACAAATGAACTTCAAATATGAACTCCAGTTGAATTAGCTGTTTGTTTACATCTGCTGACCCAATGCAGGAGTGTACAATATTTTATAAATATGTTCATTTAGTAACACTAATATGTTCATTTCTGGATAAAGTGATGCTAATGTGTAAGTGGTTATATACTTGTTCCAAATATTGCATTCTAACTCACTATTCTTTAACAATATCAATGTGACTTAAGTGAAGTAATCCCTCTCCAAATCCAGTCTTAATTTTGTGGCAACAAAATGCATGCACAGCTATATGCATTTGTTTTGATTTTTTAAAAGGCATTCAACATTTTACTATTGCCTGCTTTGACACTTAAACCAGTTAGGAACTCACTCAAATTATTGGACTTCTTACACTGTTTGGGGATTATGTTCAGTTTTTTTAAGTTAAAAATACCAAAAAAGTAACAAGAGTTTTTTAAAAGACTTTTTTAAGGCTCTGAACAAATAAAACAGAAGTATTAACCACAGAGTATAGACATGTGGGACTTGGAGAGAGCTAGCCCACACTACTTGGGTTTACCAAGGTCTAGGTGTTGGTGCATCTGTGATATATGAAAGGTGTGTTTCTGTTTAAGTCCCCTGGGTATAAATTGCTAAACTAGAAAAGAAAGTGAGAAATTTATTTGTGGCAGTGCAAAAGTCCATGGATTATTATAAGCAAGTGGTCCCAGAATACAACATGGGACCTCCCAACTACCTATGGCTTTTTTCACTTGGGAGTCTAGCCTTGGGGTGGGCTACTGAGTTACTGAGTGTTGAATCAAACACTTGGTGAGTCTGTAGAGTTTCCCATTTAAAGAAATCACATTTTGTTATTAAAAGTTGTTCAATTTCTGGAAAATGAGGCACCAATTTGTAGTAAGCACTCCTCTAAGGAGCAGAGCAGACGCTGCTCTTAGCCTGTAATAGCTCGTGCATTCTATTTCCCACATTGGAATTAACCAAGGAGGGGTTGGTTTCAACCTAAGGAAAACTTACTTTTCTTTCCTTTTCTTTGAAATTCATTTGAAAATGAAACTATGCTACCTTTTCTCCGATGAATTCCTTGCATTGGTTACTGCTAATGAACTCTAGACATTACAATATCTGTATGTCATCTAAAAGAGGCTTTTAGTGGCAAAGGAAACTAGAGGGCAATAAGAGCAAAGCAAATTTTTCCTCCCCTAATTCACCTCATCTATTGGCTCCTTTAAACTTTCAAGCTATTGCCAGTTTTCACAGTGTCCATGTGCTGGAAAGTGAGAGCATGTAGAGCCAGAAGTCCATGTGTAGACTTGGTAAAGAGCCACAACAGCAAACTTGGCCCAGGCCTTCATCTGAGGAGGTGGACTACTGAGAGTGAAGTGGCCCAGGGAAGGTTCTGCCTCGATTCTGTGCCACTACCTCCACCTCTTAACTTTCTGTCTCTTGGCCCAGCGCAATATGTGTTGTTATCAGATCAATAGACACCAACTCCCAAAAACCTAAAACCCTGGCACAAAAAGCTGAAATATTGGATATTTGGAATGAGTCAACCATTCACAACTTGTCCCAGCCCCACTAATGCAGCCACTCTCCCCAACTCCCATTCCCAACTCTACCCCATACTTTGAACATGGCTGGTGTTGCATTGGCCTCATATCCAATTTTTTGCCTATCTGATTCCTAAAAGACTTCCCTCACATCTTCACTGCAGCTTCCCATAAATCAAAACCAGCCATCTGCATTTAGGTTGTGGAGTTGCAAGTCTAAATATGGGCAAGGGCTGGATCCAGAATACAAATGTGTCAATTGGACGAGTGAAAGACAACAGGAAGAAGGAGGGTGTGTAGGGCATGAGAGAACATGTGTCCCACTACAAAGACATTCATACTCAGATTTGCAAACACTGTGCTAGCCAAACAAATGTGTCTGCCAGCAACATTCAGTCCCAAAGGCAATAGTTTGGGACCTCTGATTTAAAGCCAACAATACGATCGTATTATTGATTCTGAGTTAATGAGTGTGTTTTGTTACTATACAAAATGCACTGGGTACTGAGGTTGGGGTGGGGGGAAGGAACTTGCCCTTTGCAGGGTTATTCCTTTTTTGCCTGAATGATATATGCATGTATATTTGCTAGCTGCATTATTCTGGATCCAAATGCTGGATCGTTGTGGGGGAGATTCAGAAGAGTCCCGTATCATTTTATCAAGGCTTCTCTGCTTCCTATCACAACAGCATCTGGCCCAAATTTATATTGCTGCTACTACTGTGCAAAACAGAACCAGCAGTATGCTGTACTCATAACTGTTTCATAATATAGCACTTAGACTCTCATTTGTAAAGTCCTAACCATAGTTTCTAATGGGGGAAAATAATTCCAATATCATTTTTAACTGAATTCCTATAAATAAGACAATTTTGAAATTGGATTTGTTAAATATATATATACATCTTTTCTTTTTTGTGTATGGATAGACAGCAGTCTGCATATTTACCAACATTATAAATATATAGATACTTAGAGAAATTGTTCTTTTTTAAAAGTCTATTATTGGATTCACAATGCACTTTGAGCTTGTTTGTTTAGATATGTAATTTGAAGCAGAAGTTGGCAGATACCACGGGAAAAACTTTCTGAGATTTCTGTAACAAATGTTTTGCAATAAAAAAAAAAACCTCAGTAGTTCAAAACATGACTTAGACTTTCTTGTGCGTTTATTTACCGCCATCTGATCTCCACAAGTTTTATGCCAAGAACTTTGGGGTACACAGAGCTCATTGTCTAGGGCTCCATAAATTACTTGAAAAACAGAGGTTGCAAACTAGTGGTCTATTGTGGACCTAGTACACAGAGAGGGTTCTCTTGGCCCACATGGTATTTTTTATTTTTAATTTTGTAACATTTCAAAACTGATAACCCACATCTAATTTCAAAATAATGGCTTCACTTGAAAAATCTTAAGTTCTAGGAAACTGAGACCTATGTTCCCACATGAAAAGAGTTACCTAGTCTTGGCCTCCTAGCTGCCTCTTGAGAAGAACTGTATTCTCTCCATGATACCACCATCCCTGTGACTTCCTCCTGTGTTTTACAGCTGGCTCCCTTCTCTCATTAACATTACCTGAAAGGTCTCTCTCTACACTGAGTATTTACCCTTACACTAAAGAATGCAAAAAGGTGGTGGATATTCTAAAATTTCTAAGTAGGAAAAGCAGAAAGATAGCTTTTAGATGACAGAAACATGAGAACATGTCTTCACAATAACAGGCAAGATTTTATAATACACCTTTAGAGTATATTATTGTGAAATTTAATTGACTGAGCATGAGGCAAAATTCTCAATCTCACACCTATTAAATAATGCTGGTTTCAGCTCCTGCTTCCCTCACAAAAAAAGTATGCAGTGAAACTTGCCCTTTTAGATATCTAGATTTCAGGTATCAGCAGGAAGAGAATAACACACTTAAACACACACACACGTAATTCTTTATATGTGTGTGTGTCTGTGTGTGTCTGTGTGTGTGTAGCAATGTGTTAAGCACCTCCTGTGTTCCCTGGCCCTACTATGTGCCCACCTACCAGTGTGCCACCTCGGAGGATCAATCAAGTTGTAATAAAATGTAATTCTTGGAGGGACCAGAGAGATAGTATAACAGGTAAGGTGCTTGCTTTATGTACCGCTGACCCAGGTTCCATCCTTGGTACCCCATAGGGTCCTAGAGACCCACCAGGAGTGATCTCTGAGAGAAGAACCAGGAATAATTCCTGAGCACTGCTAGGTGTGGCCCAAAACAAACAAACAAACAAAACAAAACTAATCATAGGCTTGTAATTGGGTTTAATGACCTAAGAATAATGTGTAGAACATAAGAGTTTAAAAAGTCCTAAGAATAACAGTGGTCCATCACTGAAGTCAAGGAAGTTACTGTGAAGAGGGCTCCACTGGAATGTTTAAAAAAAATAAATACAGAGTTTAACTAATCAGAGGAGGAAGACTCTCCAAGTTAGGAGAAGCAATTTGACCAGCTCTATTTGACAGCATTTCATCCCAATTAGAACTCCAGGAAGCCCCAGCTTTATGAATTTCATCCCCAGCTTGAACCTCAGTTTTGAGAATGTGGCTTTACTTTAACAAGCATCTTAATCTTTAATTTCTCCTTTTGGTTCTATCTCTTTTTTTTTTAATGATTGGCTCAGTTCTCTGCCAGGAACCTGTTTATGTTCTCAAGTATATGCATTTATGTAAAATATACAATATTTGCCTATATAATCTTCAATTTACTGGAAAATTAGCTAAGCTGTTGCCTAAAAAATTCTCATATTTAGACCCAAGTTGGAATTCCCTGAAGGAGATATTGGTGGTGGTGGAAAATTAAATTGTCTTAAGCTAATTTTCATTACTTAGTTTTTTAAATCACCCTATTTGGTCAGAACTTTACCATATAAATGCCTGGGTTGTTATGCTCATTAATGAAGAGCCATCAACAATTGTTTTATTCTTCCTGTTTACTTACTCGACCTCTGTCCAAACATTCAGCCAATTCTTCTGTTAGAGTCTGAAAATATATTTCAACTACAGTCTGGAAGACTTGAGTTGTACCAGAATCACAATCTTACAATATACTGTCAGACTAAAACACGTTATAGTCCCCCATAAAGGCCATCCCTCATAATCATAAGCTATTGCTACAGCATTCTATGTCTGAAGTAATAAACACCCATTTTGTTTTATTTTTAAAATAGTGGGTATTTATTTTCTAGGATTGCTTTAACAAAAACCACAGAAAAGGTGGTTTCAATAAGTAAAATTTTTCTCAGTTCTGGAGGCCAGAATTCAGGGATCAGTTCTTTTGAGGCCTTTGAAAAAGACTCTGTTCCATGTCTATTTTCTAGAATTCCAGTGATTTTTCTGGAAATTCTTGGCATTTCCTGACTTGCAGACACATAATATTAATCTCTATGTTCCTTTTTCACATGATGTTCTCCCTGTTTGCTATCCATGTCCCAATTTCCCCATTTTATAAAGATGCCAGTATGGGACTCACTCTTTTCCAATGTGGCCCCATCTTAACTAATGATATATGCAATATGTCTACTCTCATTCTGAGGTCAACTTCTGAGTCAGTAGGAAATATAACTTCAACATATGCTGGAGTGGGCAAGTAATTTTTATATAGCAAATATGAAAGTATGAGGGAGATCATTTATCTTTAAAATATTTTACAGTGAAAAACTAAAATGTGGGGACTGGGAGATGACCCAGTGGCTAAAGTGTTTGGATTGTGAACATGAGGTCATAAATTCAAGTGCCTGATAATTCCAAATATGCTGAGCATGATCCTGAGGGAAGGGGAGAGTTGGGGGGGAGGCGAATCATAATTAGAATCAAGACTCACTCGAGGCTGGAGTGATAGCACAGCAGGTAGGGCATTTGCCTTGCACTCGGTTGACTCGGGTTTGATTCCCAGCATCCCATATGGTCCCCTGAGCACTGCCTCCAGGAGTGATTCCTGAGTGCAGAGCCAGGAGTAACCCCTGTGCATCACCAGGTGTGACCCAAAAAGCAAAAAAAATAAAAAATAAAAATTAAGACTCAAATTGAAATACCATATTATGAACCAATAGAATAAAAAAGTGAAAATGTCATTGGCATAGTATTGTCTTTTTATTTTTATGTTAATATTCTTAGAAAGTTACAGAATTTTATATTTTAACAGGATTCACATATATTTCAATCATATGGACAAAGAAATTATAAATGCTAATTGTGAAATTGAATGTTCTAATATCATAAGAGTGGAAATATCTTTCTTTGTTTCTAGGTTGGAGCATTTAAGCTTCTTATTTGTTAGATGCATTTACCCTTAGAACAGTCAGGTATAGGCTCATGTTCTAACTTCATGGATATATAAATTCCAGGAGAGGACTGGACTTATACCTGAACGATAGCTATGAACTCACTCTATGCTCCTACACAGGGTGAATTATTCTGTCTTTTAAAAAGGATATACAAAGCTGCAGAGATAGCAGTGGGATTAAGGCTTTAACTTGCCTTGCACACAGCAGACCCCAATTTGAATGCCAGCACAACATATGATCCCTGAAGCACTGACAGGAGTGATTCCTGAGCACAGAGCAAGGTGTAAGTCCTGAGCACCACTAAGTGTGTCCCCCAAACCAAAATTAAATTAAAAGTAGCACTATTGTCCCGTTGTTCATCAATTTGCCCAAGCGGGCACCAGTAAATTAAAAGTAAAAAAAAAAAAAGAAAAAAAAAAACCTACAGATCATAATAGTCTAATCCAATTTTTCTAAAGACTAAACCAGCTCTACAGAGTTAGGCATGTTTTTACATGAATAGTAAAAATACTGGGAAAATAACCTGTAGCACTGTAGCACTGTCGTCCTGTTGTTCATCGATTTGCTGGAGCGGGCACCAGTAACGTCTCCATTGTGAGACTTGTTGTTACTGTTTTTGTCATATCAAATATGCCACAGGTAGCTTGCCAGGCTCTGCCGTGCAGGTGGAATACTCTCGGTAACTTGCCGGGCTCTCTGAGAGGGATGGAGGAATCGAACCCAGGTTGGCCATGTGCAAGGCAAACGCCCTACCTGCTGTGCTATCACTCCAGTCCAGGGAAAATAAACAAAATAAACAAAAAGAGATAATAAGTAAAATAAATAACTTTTCATAGAACTTTTTTCTTCTAAAAACTTAAATACTCTTTTAAGAATAAGATTTAAAAATAATAATAATAAGATTAAGTGACCTAAGTAAATGTGGTTTAAGTATCGATAGACATAATCCAAAGGTTTCCTTTGTGCCCTTTCTGTTCAAACACGTGTTCCAGATATCCTCACAATAATCATAAACCTTGTAATGCCAAGTCATCTCCTCCAAGAACGTGTAAATTTGGGAGAGAGAAAAAAAAAGTGATAGTGCCAATGGTTTAACAACTGATGTCGAGAAATTGTAATTTTAAGCATAAGCGCAATCAATGCCTTTTGAGCAGCTACTTTGTTCCTCTGAAAGAACTGAAAATTTCATTAAAAAGGCAAGACAGTCATAACTAAAAAGATAATTACATGTTATAGTTATTTAATTAGAACTGTTGAAAAATGGGGATGAGCAGCCCAGGCTTAGCTCATCGACATGAAGTGTTCAAGCAAAATGGCCACAGTCAGGCAACGTGTGGATGGTTTGCCATATTTGGGTAAGGAAATAGGCTACATAATATGCTCTGCTCTTAGAATTTAGAGAAAAGAAGTTCTCATAGAATTTATAGAAAAGAATAGACATTTTAGCCTGGCAAGGCCTAACTAAATAGTCAGAACTAAAGAAAACAGAAGATGAGAGTTAAACATTTTGAAGGCTGAAATCCAAGGTGAAATAAAGGGGTAGCTACAAGGATAACAAGACATCTGAATAGAGCAGAGTACTCATATTAGAAATTATATTCATTTAATATGATCAGTCTGTCTATAAAATTGATGTTATTTATTTTATTTTAATGTTATGAAGGGCTGAAGCAATAGTACAGCGGTAGGGCGTTTGCCTTGCACGCGGCCAACCCAGGATTGATTCCTCTGCCCCTCTCAGAGAGCCTGGCAAGCTACCGAGAGTATCTTGCCCGCACGGCAGAGCCTGGCAAGCTACCTGTGGCATATTCGATATGCCAAAAACAGTAACAACAAGTCTCAAGATGGAGACCTTACTGGTGCCCGCTCAAGCAAATTGATGAGCAATGGGATGACAGTGACAGTGACAGTGAATATTGTGAAAGCCGGACTGGTGCAATAGCACAGCGGGTAGGGCTTTTGCCTTGCATGTGGCTGACATAGGTTCAATTCCCTGTCCCTCTCGGACAGCCCAGCAAGCTACCGAGAGTATCTCGCCGGCATGACAGAACCTGGTAAGCTACCCATGGCATATTCGATATGCCAAAAACAGTAACAAGTCTCAATGGAGACGTTACTGGTGTCAACTCAAGCAAATCGATGAACAACAGGATGACAGTGCTATGACAGTTATGAAAGCACCAGGATTTACAAAGTTAACCACGGTTGAGTTTTAGAGCTACAATGTTCCAGCACCAACCTCAGCATCATTGTCAACTTCTTTCCACCAGGATTTCCAGGTTCCCTTCCATTCTACCCCCAGACTTCCACTGTGCTAGGCAATTTTGGTTGAAGTTTGATTCTCTTGTTTCCAGTGTTGTTGAGTCTGGTTTGGCTACTTAGCTATCCCATTCCTTTACACTACTGATATACTCAAGTTCCCTTTACCCCTGCTCCCTGTTGCTTCCCATCTGTATTTCCTTTACCCCTTGATTTCTTTTCTTCTCTGTTCGTCTCCTTTCTATACTCTGGGGCCAAGGGTGATCTATATGTCCCCTCTTTGAAACATCTCATTCCCTATTTCAGTTAGTCACTCATATAAATAGTCACATGTAAATGGGAACAGTCTGTGTTTGTTCTTCTTTTTCTCGCTTACTTCATTTAATGTGATATCTTCAGGTTCAATTCATGTTGTTGTGAATTGGATGATTTCATCATTCCTTGGCTAGAGTGATAGCACAGCAGGTAGGGCATTTGCCTTGCACGCGGCCGACCCGGGTTTGATTCCTCCATCCCTCTCAGAGAGGCTGACAAGCTACCAAGAGCATCCCACCCACATAGCAGAACCTAGCAAGCTACCTGTGGCATATTCTATATGCCAAAAACAGTAACAAGTCTTACAATGGAGACGTTACTGGTGCCTGCGCAAGCAAATTGATAAACAACAAGACGACAGTGCTACAGTGCTACAGTGCTACATCATTCCTTACAGCTGTCTAACATTTCATTGTGTATATGTATACCACATCTTCATGATCCACTTATCATTTAACACTAGGCTGATTCCATATGTTAGCTATTGTACTAAGTGCTGCAATGAATAATAGTGCACGTATGTCTTTATGAATGAGTGGGGGATTTTTTGTATATCACAGGGGTAGATATTCAGAAGTGCAATTGTTGGACTGTATGGCAGCTCAATTCTTAGTTTATTGAGAAGTCTCCGTACTGTTTTCCATAAAGACTGACCCATACAAACGATCCTACCATCAGTGGATTCGAGTTCCTTTTCCACCACAATCCTGCCAATACAGATTGTTCACAGTATTTCTGACGTATGCCATTCTCACTGATGTGAGAAAATATCTAATTGTCATCTTGATTTGGATTTACCAAATAATAGTGATGAGCATTTTTAATGTGTCCATTGACCATATATTGGTCTTCTTAAGAAGTTCTTGTTCATTTCCTCTCCCCATTTTTTGGTAGGGTTTTTGGATTTTTTTTTCTTGATCAGTGTGAGTACTTTACATATCCTGGATATTAACCATTTATCTGATGTGTTGAATGCAAATATTTCCTTCCATTAAGTTATTTGTTCTTTAGTTTTAGCCCCTATTTCTTTTCTATGAAGAAACTCTTTAATTTGATGTAGTCCCACAATTTATATTTTGTCTTTGCCAATAACATTGTATTATTGAAGACAACTTTGAGTTGTCTTCAGATCTTGTGACATTCTGCCTAATTCTCTTCATGAGCTGAAAACTGCAAACATCCTTCAAAAGCTAGATGAAATAGGTTCCTCCCCTTCAATCTCCAGAAAGAACCAGATCTGCTACCATCTTAATTTTATCTAATCAAGACTCTATTTTTTTTCTTTTTTTTTTTGGTGTGAAGGGGTTTGTTTTGGGCTAACACCCAGCAGTGCTCTGCACTCACAGATCACTTAATTCTGGCTTCACACTTATAGAGCACTCCTGGTGGGTTAGGGGGATCATATGTGGTAGAAGGGATTCAACCAGGGTCAGTCATGTGCAGGATAAGTGTCCTAACCACTGTACTATCACTCTGGCCCCTCATGGCTCATTCTTCTTTTCTGACCTCCAGAGCTATGAGAGATTAAGTCACTGCTTTTACGATTTAATATAGCAGGATAGAAAATAAATAGACTTCTACTGAACACCTTTTTTTAAATCAAGAAAGATCTTTCTATGTCTGTCTCTTTATTTCTGATTCATTTCACTCAACATGATACTTTCTATGTTGATCCACTTATATGCAAATTTCATGACTTCATGCTTTCTAACAGCTGCATAGTATTCCATTGTGTAGATGTACTAAAGTTTCTTTAACCAGTCATCTGTTTTTGGGCACTCCGGTTTTTTCCAGATTGTGGCTATTGTAAACAGTGCTGCAATGAACATAGAAATGCAAATGTCATTTCTACTATACCTTTTTGCTTAGGGGGGGCGGGGGCGTGGGGGTTGGGGGGAGGTTTACTGTGGTTCTTGGTGGTGGAATATGTGCACTGGTGAAGGGATGGGTGTTTGAGCATTGTGTAACTGAGACTTGAGCCTGAAAGCTTTGTAACTTTCCACATGGTGATTCAATTAAAAAAAAAAAAAGAGGGGCCGGAGCGATAGCACAGTGGGTAGGGCATTTGCCTTGCACGCGGCCGACCCGGGTTCGATCCCCGGCATCCCATATGGTCCCCCAAGCACCGCCAGGAGTAATTCCTGAGTGCAAAGCCAGGAGTAACCCCTGAGCATCACTGGGTGTGACCCAAAAAGAAAAAAAAAAGAGAGAGAGATCTTTTATTTGCAACCACAAAAGTTTATGTTTTATACCTTCTTTTTTTGTTTGTGTTTGTTTTTATTTTGGATTGGGACTGGGCCTCTTTCTCCCATATTTCCCATTTTCCAGTAGCTAGGCAGTCACACCCATGGACTGCCCCCGGCACCATGTAATCTCACCAACAGCCAACATCCAGAGACTTAAAACTAAGCTCCCAGAAGAGAGTGACACAAAGAGTCTCTTTGTGTCACTCCCACGCCTGGCTGTCTTCCCCAGGGCCCCTTGGAGGGGGTGGGCTTCAGCTTCCCTCCCCGCCCCAAGCAGAGCTCCCGTGGCCAAAGACCTTTAGAGCCTAGCCACAACCATGCTCAAGGTCCCTCTCCACATATTCAGACGAGCTTCACGCATGAAGGTACCGGCAGAGTATCCAGATGTGTGGGACCCGTAGCTGAGACCTCCAAGCCTGCTGATCAGGACTGGGCCTCTTCCATCCAGATTTCCCAGTCTCCAGTAGCTAGGCGGTCACACCCAGGGACTGCCCCAGGTGCCATGTAGTCCCACCAACAGCCAACATCCAGAGACTTAAAACCAAGCTCCTGGAACATCTTATAGCCTACTTCTCCCTCTGGGAGAACCTAGCAAGCTACCAAGAGTTTCCTGCCCACATGGGAGAACCTCACACACTCCCCATGGTGTATTCATATGCCAAATGTTCATATGCCAGTAACAATGCTGGGTCTCATTCCTGTGACCCTGAAAGAGCCTTCAATGTGTCATCATTGGGAAGGATGAGTAAAGAGAGGCTTCTAAAATCTCAGAGCTAGGATGAATGGAGACGTTACTGAGACCGCTTGAGAAATTTGACGATCAATGGGATGATGATGATGATGATGATGGTGATGATGATGATGATGATGATTTATTCTGGAGTGGATACTGGAGGGTGCTCATGCCTTACTCCAGCTCTGCACTCAGGGATCACTCCTGATGGGTTCAGAGGACCATATGTGGTTCTGGGAATCAAACCAGGGTTGGCTGCATGCAATACAAGCATTTTATCCACTGTAGTATCTCTCTGGCCCCTGTATTATTATACCTTCTTCTAATACTAAGGTATCACAGACCATAGACATGCTGCCAAACTGATACCATATTTAGTGTGGGAGAGAAATACTGCCACATTTTGTATCTCTCCAACTAGACCATGAGCACCTTGCCACAGTTCCCCGTACCTGAATTAGTACCTACACACTGAATTAAGGAGAAAAAATAAATGAAAAAACTGTTCCTACCCCAGAAACTTGCCAGTCTAGAAGAAACAGATATGTCTATACAAATCAGAGTTTTAAAAGTACCATAAATGAATTATATGAAGTGTAGAATATAGAATATTCTTAATACACACTGAAATTTGAAAAAAACTAAAGAGCAGAGTTGAGGAAAACTAGGAAGGCTTCGCGGAGTTGGCATATGCACTTAATTGCCTTAGCCATCGAAAATGGAGTTTCAGGACCAAATAGAGGAAGAAGGTAGAATCCAGGCATGAGTTATAGCATGACTTGATATCAGAGAGTTAGCTTGATAGTTAGAGGTGTATGACTTGCATGCATCATGAACAGAGTCAATCCCTGACAGTCCACTGGTTTAGCCTTGGTGGCTCCTAATACCAATAATCTGAACAGCACTAAGTCACTGGGTCTGAAGATGGAACAATCAAGTGGAGTTGGAGGAGTATTTACCCCAGAACTCCCTAGGCATTTTTTTGGAGACCTGGGGGGAAAGTAAAGATTGACTGAAGAAAGTCACAGTAACATGATAATACAACAAAGCACAGAAAAACAAGAAAGTAATTCACAATGCCTAGATTATAGGCCCACATCATTTATATGGGAGAAGATGAATCTAAAAAATTTCATCTAGCTAAGAGTTAAAGATAACATTCAGCTGAATGGGGAAGTAAGAGCAGAAGCCAACATTGTCAATTGATAGGACTTGCCAGTGGAGTAAAAAGGTTCAAGGACTGGATGAAGCAAATCATGAAGATTAAGGTCTACTTGATATGGTGAGGGGGGGCGGGGAAGGAAACCAATGAAAAGGGGATAAATGAAGATTCTGAGATTTGATTCTCAAATGTGCAAATTATATTAAAATGCAATCCATTAATGAACACACAAATGAATTATGGAGTAAATGAGTGACGAGTTGTTTTGAACAGTTGAATGAAGGTTTCTGGTTCACAAATGGACAAGAAAGAATAAATATGAGACAGAAGATAAATCTGACCATATTGAATGTGGACTGGAAAGTAGTTTTGGAGACTAGTCATATATGCTTTAATCACCAAAGCATTTTGTGATTGTGGTACATCTGAGTAAACCCTTGGTGAGGTTCCAGTTTGAGAAGATTAATAAATCCAAATCTTGTCTTTAAAAAACACTTAGAATGTGGCCTGAATATCAGAGAGGTGATTGGAAGAGACTACTAATCAGGAGTTTCGTTGTGTAGGGGACTCCACCTGGTCTCTGGATGCTCATAAAGAGCTGAGAGTAAGAGAAAGTAGAAGGTAGACTGGAGAAGAGCACAGCATCCCACACAATCCAAAGGCACCCACAGACATTCTCAGGAGACAGCTTCATGACCTATCAGGCCCTCCTGTTACTTGAAGCCTTTCAACAATGACTTAAATGGTACTATTCTTGATTATGATCATTTTCTAACACCCCCATACACCTCTCATTCTCTGAGATAAACTTAGAGAATCTTTGCTCTCTTATTTTCATATATGGTAAGCAATAGCAATGTTTCACCAAAATCAGTGCTTTCTCTCTTTCAGAACAGAAAAAGAACTTTCTTTTGCAGTGGTTTTGCAAAGGGACCCATATTTTTTTTAAATAGGAGAGGGAGTCAGTGGGAATGGTAAATGGGGGAAATGATGGCTTTTGTTGACATTGATACTTCTCAAAGATAATTTTTTTCCTTAGATCTCAAATGCCAAGAAACCCATCTGGTTCTCCCCATGCCACTGGCTTCTAGAGCCTGCAGGGGCTACTTCTAAATTATGTTGCCTTCTTAGGGATTTCAACCAGACATGTCTCTGCTATTTGGGGTTTCTATGCTGACAGCAAAAACTCCCTGGTGGCTCCATTTCATTCAACCAATTTTACTGGGCCATTAGCTCAGTCTGCAGTGGCAGGAAATCAGGTCAATTCTATAAAGTATATAGACATTCCAAAAATTTCAATAACTGCTTTTCCCCCTAATTTGTTCTCTCAGTTTCTCTGTAATGTGGGGTTTAGAGGTTGGGCCAGATCGGTGGATTTTAAATTGCCTTTCAATTTCTTGAGTTATAACCACATATGGGAATTTGTTGAAAGCCAGAAACCCTTCCTAGGTAAAAAGACTTAGATGTGGAAAACTGTTAAATGGGCTCATAAAATTACTAGAACTCATCTATAGTTACCAAGGAAAGAATCTATCATACCAGGTTAAGAACTAAATGTCCCTCTAGCTTTAAAAAACTCTGAGATGCCATGCAGTCTGGCAAAGCAAAATGTACATATAGTCACTTTGACACATCTGTCTGCAGAAGAAATTAGGCTGACAGCTGGATGAGCCATGAGCAGCAGGCGCTCAACCATCCTCGGCCACAGCTGCTGCAAACGTACTGATGTTGGCAAGGTAAGATCCGGAATCAAATCAGCTCATTCCAATTAAGGCAATGAGAACAGTGTGCACCTTCATATTTCTTGCAAAGCAAAAATCCTTCCGCTTTCCAACTGGAAGCTTAGCTGTGAATGAAAATTAACTAACAGTCTTGTCACTTACCTCGTTTGTCTCAGAGGCTCTCTGCCTCCACTGGGTGCAGTATTGTCTGCTGGTGAGAAAGACTCCTCTGTGAACACCCACCTTTCCCCTCATGACTTGATGGGACTGACGCAGAACTAGATTTCCTCTCTGACACACCAGATATTCTAGGTAGACAGACTTTATCTGTGTTTTTTGAAACCAGCAAATGCTGCCATTCTTCAATGTGCTCTTCAATTTAGAAAAATCTCTGAAATTTTTCCCTGAATTTTTTAATCCTCGTGTCTTACTAAGTAAAAGTCTAGTATCATCTCATTTTTTTATATTACTGTTGTCCATACTTGATGTGACCGAGGATCCCAGGAATGCAAGGACCCAGCATGATAAGCACATGCTCTCCAACACTTTGAGCCAACTCCTCAACCCTGGTTATCAAAGCTTGAGTTTCCTTTTTAACTCTTTGTTATAAACATTTCAAACATAGAGAAGAAAGATTGATGTAATAGTATAATGAACATTTTATACCCTCTCTGCTCAATAATTATTGATATTTTGTTTCACTTTGCTCTTTTCACAGACTTTTTCAAAAATCATATGAAAGTCAGTTGCGTTAATTAGAATACCTCCTTTCTACATACTTCATAATTTATCTCCTAATAATAATGGCATTCTCCTCCATAACCTCATTATCATTATCATGCCTAAGAAAATGAGTAGTAATCCTTAATGTCGTCTAATATTGGGTCCATACTCAAATTTCCTAAGTTGTTTCCATTTTTAACTTTGCAGCTAATTTTTACGTTCAAAATCACATTTGGTTGGTATACCTTTCAAACTTTTAGTCTTGCACAGTCTCCCAGCAAACATTTTTTTTCACAGCATTTATTTATCTGATCTGCTTTATTTATATGGTTTTAGACCATAACCAGCAGCACTTGTGAGCTACTTCCTGACGTAGTCCTATCCCCACTCTCCTGCCTCTCTGAGTGTTTGCAAACCTTGTGCTTGCAGCTCTTTGGACTCTGGTCTACCCAAGAGTAACTGCTCAATTGAAGCATATTCAGTGGAAGGAATCAGTGAATCCTGACATCAGACTTCTGCCTACTATATTTATTTGCACAAAGCAAGTAATATTTAATTGTAGTCCATATATATCTTTTCCAAATACATTTTTACTAAGAAAATAGCTCTTAAAAAACATAGACAAGGCACATTTTATGGTCATTTTTTAAAGTCACTAAATAAAATAGATAGGGCAGGATGATTGGGAATCATAAATATCTATTTCCTAGATTCTGTATAAGCTATTGAAATGCTTAAATGCTTACCAATTTGACATCACAAAGGAACAGCCACAATATTCCATTACTTACTTTCTGACACCAGGTAATCTATCTCACCCAACTCACCTGTTGGAAAGCAAATGGCTCCACTAAGCAATTCAGAAGATGACACATAGAGAGCAAAGTCTTTGCTGGCTGTAGTTTATCCATTTTGACTCCCGTAAGGGCCAAGCAGAGCAGGCATGAGTGAGGAGATATTCCATGTGACCTCCAAGAAGGAGTTTGCTACAAACCAGGATCTCTACACCAGTCCAACTTCGAGAGACAGAATCAACAATTTCATTTCCACCTGTTTACTAAGCTATTTAGTATCTTAATTACTTGAACCAAGAGGCACTCAAAAAAAAAACACTCTAATGGTATGTCATTTTGGTTCCCTATTTGCAACTTTAAAAGTTGGTAAAAGATGGCCATCATATACCGATTGCTTAGAATATGTTTTCTCATTAAACTCCACAACACAATTATAAAGTGGGCATTGTGTATATAATGAAAGATTATATCTTGTGCTGAACAATACACAAATATCAGCTGTCAGAGTTGAGGTATAATCCCAGGTATAATCCCAGGCCTATGTAGCTGGAAAGTTTGATAACTCTTGTCCTTCCTTCTAAAAAGTCTCTCTTCTATTGTTTAAGGACATGTGTTAACAGGTAGGCACCAATTTTTTTTCTTTATCTCAATAGGGTGAATATGCTGCCCGAGCCCATGTGCTGCTTGTGCCCATGTGGCCGAGCACATGTGCCAGAGCACATATGTTGCCCATATCTCCCCTCTTGAGATGTGTACTTTCATGCTTTCGTGTCTAGCTGATAAGATGCTTTCTTGATGTATGAGAACTGTGAATGCCTTCTTAATTGGGAATGTTTGTTTTCTTGATAATTTGCTTTTGTATGCCTTTGTTCACTTTGGAATGTTTGAAGTTACTTTTGCCTTTGGAATTGTTTTTCTTTGAGCTTGCTCCTGAGGCCCGAGTGCCCAGGATGGCTGTATAAACCCTTGGCTGCAAACACCCGGGGTCGAGCTCCGATCTGAGTCAAGATGTCTCGGCCCCAGCTAGCTGGAATAATGTCTCGGCCCCAGCCAGCTGGTAAAATAAAATCTCCATGTGCGGTTTGCTTTCCCGCTGGACTCTTTGTCTCTCTGAATATTGAGGGATGGTTTTCGGTACTACCATTTGGAGGCTACAGCGAGATGAACTGATCACGCCAAAATTTCCGAGAGACAAATCGGACCCCGGGAACTGATATAGATATAGATATAGATATAGATATAGATATAGATATAGATATAGATATAGATATAGATATAGATATAGATTTCATTTCATTTCCACCTGTTTACCGCCCCCCCTGGAAACCGTGGCGAGAGGCCTGGCCAACCTCCTCTGGAGGCGGTTAGAGTTGTGACCCTGGAGTCTCCACTTCTGGAAGTCGTGGGAGACGTCCCCGACGTCAGGAAGTCGAGCCGTAGTGAGATTTGGATGCCGTTTGGGCGATTGACCAACGATCTGTCTGGTTCAAGTAAAAGGAGCCAGAGTGTAAGTGTGTGGTGGACCGGTCCGAATGAGTGTGATTCTCCCTGCAAAGTCTGTTTTTGTGCCTGCTATATGGTAACCTGGACTGGGGCGATAGCACAGAGGGTAGGGTGTTTGCCTTGCACAAACACCCAGGTCCGGTTTCGACCCAGGTTCGATTCCTCCACCCCTCACAGAAAGCCTGGCAACCTACCAAGAGTATCTCACCTGCATGGCAGAGCATGGCAAGCTACTGTGGCACATTTGATATGCCAAAAATAGTAATAACAAGTCTCACAATGGAGACATTACTAGTGCCCGCTCGAGGAAATCAATGAGCAATGGTATGACAGTGATACCTTGATATAGCCATACCTCAATAGATGTCACAAGTCCACATAGAACTTAAGCAAGTCAATAGCTTCTTTTTTTCAAAAGAGGCCATTCCTAACGATGTCGGTGTATGGGTGGCAGTTACTGCCAACAGTACTCAGCCCACACAGATCACTCCAAAAATGCTTGCTTGGAGAGCCTATGGTGCTGGAAATAAAATTTAAGGCACATTCTAGGCATGTACTTTACCACTTGAAATATCTTCTGACTCTGCAAGGTATCTGCTTGAAACAATGGAAAGCTTGTTGACTGTCATCTTCTACAATGGTTTACTCTCCATTCTGTTCTACTCCAGAAAGCACATCAACACTCAAACGAGTGGTGTGTCATTTAATTTTATACTAAGTAAATATTGCAAACGTTTCCATATACCTAAAATATTATATGATCACTGACTCTTTTATTATAACTCTTTTATCACGGGGGTAGAAGTGGGGGGACAGTGAACAGAGAAGATAAGTATTTTGCTCAGGCTATACCATCTCCAGGTGTTTACCAAACTTATGTTATCTGAGACAAGTCTTACTTCTTACCATAACATGTTCTTGAGGTAACTGGTAGATGTCCTACCATAACACCTACCAGTTCCTCCAAGAAAAAATCTTGCTCTTCTTCCTCTTGACCTCCTTCTCTGTGTCCTGTCCCCTTCGTGTACTTTCATGCCATCTTCTCACTCTATGTCTGCATTGCCAACAGGCAGAGACCACCTTTCTTCTCACCCACTCCCACCTACAGTACCTCTTGTAACTACTTACTCAGAGAAAATATAATCCAGCCCATAGTGAGATTGAGGTGCTGGCTTCATGCTAACTGCTTCAGGCAATGATTTATAAATAGTTTGATCTTGCTATGCTTTCTATTCTTCAAAGTTATTGGGCATTCCGAAGAACTCCAAAAGAAACAAACAAAATTAGTGAGAAGAATAGAGAATAGCACAGTTTTATATGTTTACAATCTTCTTTAGCAACTGACTTAATAGAAGACAGCTGGATTCTCAAATCTGCTTTTACATTTGATCTATTGTAATATCACATCATGTAGCCTCTGGAAAACTCCACTAAACATTCATGAGAGAATCAGAGTTAAAAAGGCAAATAGCTTCTTAGCATTACTGTGAAGATAGTTTTGATTTTGCAGACTCACTGAAAGGGCTTCCAGAATGCCCCAGGTGCTTCAGAGTCCTACACCGAAAATTACTGCACAAAGAAATATGTTCTAATTCTGATGACCACGTACCAGTTATGTGACCTTGGGCATGAATTTATGTATAACAGTGATCTTGGCACAAATAGTAAATATGTTTTTTTTGTGAGGTTTTTTTTTTTTTGCTTTTTTTTTGTTTCTTGGATCACACCTGGCAATGCATAGGGGTTACTCCTAGCTCTGAACTCAGGAATTACCACTGAAGGTGCTCAGGGAACTATATGGGATGCTGGGAATTGAACCTTCGGCCACATGCAAAGCAAACGCCCTACCCGCTGTGCTATTGCTCCAGCCCCCAGTAAATATGTTTTCTAAAGCAATTTCTCCCAATGACATTTATGTAACAATACATATTGCAGAGTAATAGTACAGAAGAATAGTACCTTACCATAGAGAATGCTTCTCTAAAGATAAGATACTAAGTAGACAAGGAACAGAGATAGAGAATATATTGGAAAACTTGATAATATGGGTTATCTCTTGAGGTATTCCTTCCTTTCCTCCCTTGTTTCACATAACCCATGGAACTACTTTTTGGGAAAATCCCAACTATGGATGCATAGATTCTACTTGGTCCAGCAATAGCATACACAAGCCAATCCATTCACACTGACACATCAAGACCCACCTCTAACTACAGTATTGAACAGGAAATCTTCTGAGATCTTGCCCTCTGGAAATGAATCCTTTTGATTGGATAACCTATTTGAGCCTACTGTTCAACCTTTTTCTCTTGATCTTAACCAAGATCCCCTAGGGTACCTTAACCTCCTACCAACTCATGACATAGGTATGGGTAGGGTCTGTGACTGAACTCAATATATTTTCTCATCAGATAATGAGCAGGAATTCTTAGACTCAGTTCTTTGGGAATTGTTTCTGTGAGTATTATAAATAATAGAATATGGTCTGCATTTAAAATTGTAAAAACTGTTTTTGGCTTCCTGGCATTTCTATTCAGTCATTTTCACAGTCATGTAGCACCGAGAGTCAACACTAAGGTCATATTTCTGCCACCAAGGAAACGGGTCCAAAGACCTTCTGTTTGTAATCTTAATTGCGTCAGCCTGCCCAACTCCTAAGGGAATCAAAGACCTGAAGAAGGATGATGGGGTCCCAGCAGCCTTGACTTAGAAGTCCTCTGAATTTCAGCTTGAATACTCTTGGAAACTTATGTCTGAAATGTTTGGTGGAGGGAAAGTTTGCTAAGGGTAGAAACATAAATGCCAATGTCTGTTGCCTTAATGAGATGTTGCCAATCGGATCATCTGGCAAGTAGCATAAGTGAGAGTCACTGGCAGATGAAGACTATGATGAGCATGACAGCACACAGTCTACCAACAGGGGGCAGCACCTTCAGGTGACAGCTGCAGAGCATCCTATGTAGCCAACCCTGTGTACAATCTGATTTCCTTTTGTTTTCCTTTGGGATTATTAGGGGAGGGCCACATCTGGTGGTGCTTAGGGTTTCCTTTTGTGTTCAAGGATCAGTCTTGGCAGTGCTGAAATTGAAACCAGGTTGGCCACTTGCTAAACTATCTTTCCAGCCTCCAATTCTGACTTTTTCTCTTTTGGTCAACAATGCTCAGAGGTTACTCCTGGCTCTGCACTGAGGAATTATTCTGGCAGTGCTTGGGGAACCATATGGGATGCCAGGTATCGAACGTGGATCAGCCACGTGCAAGGCAAATGCCCTACCCACTGTACTATTGTTCCAGCTCCAAATTCTGACTTTTTAATCACTATCACTATCACTATCATCCCATTGATCATTGATTTGCTCAAGCAGGCCCAGTAATGTCTCCATTCATCCTACCCCTGAGATTTTAGCAGCCTCTCTTTACTCATCCTTCCCAATGGTGCTGCATTAGAGGCTCTTTCACGGTCAGGAGAATGAGACGCATTATTGTTACTATAATTGTCATATGAATACTCCACGGAAAGCTTGTCAGGCTCTCCCCTGCGGGCAGGAAACTCTCAGTAGCTTGCCAGGTTCTCCGAGAGGGAAAACTAGGGTATAAGATGTTGAGGCCCTGTGATTCTGGGAGCTTGGTTTTATAGTCTCTGGATGTTGCCGTTGATGGGATTACAGGACACTGGTGCAGTTTGTGGGTGTGGCTGCCAAACTACTGGAAAATAGGGGATCTCTAAGTGAAGACACATTTGAACATGTCGAAAAATGTATCTCCCTGGCCACAGAGAATCCAGGGATGAGCCTGTCTTCCAGTCAGACCACTCAAAACAGCCCATCAGGTCATTAGGGCTGCTCAGCCCAGACCAAGGCACTGGGCCTATGGCACTGGACCTGAGAGAATATGCTGGCAGCTGCGGCCCTGGAGAAAGTCTGACTGACTTTTTAAAGAAACCAGAATTCTGCATTGTTTATGTGAAATCGCCAAAGATGTAAATGGCAACACATTAAAAAAATTATTTTTAAAAAACATTTGTTTCATGATTTCAATGAAACTATACATTGCCACATTGTGTCCTACAGTCCCACAACCTAGTTCTCATAATGCAAGTGCTGCTTCAACCCAGAATACTATGGATTCTGCCTGACATTATCCAGGGCTCAGTTTTTCTTTGTTTCTATCTTCCATGATGATGAAAATTTGCAATTTGTATCATCAGAGAACATTAGAACAATAACTGATAAATTGCAGTTTCAGCTGCAGATTTGCTATACTTTTAACTAATCTGAAATGTCTGCTCAAGAACATTCTTCTCATGTAAGGTTGCAGAGATCAGCAAGTAATTATGGCCTTGGGGTTCTCTTACTTCAATTACCACTGCTGTTTCTACCCTGATCTCCCAGAATCCATTGCTGCCTAACATGGTCAATACTTTTCTCATGGTATCTCTTAGCAAATATAAGTCAAAGTGAAAGTTTAAATCAAACCATCATTTAACCTAATCTATATCCTAGCACAAAGTCAATGGCAAATCACAGCAATGAGCAGAAAACAAAGATAAACACTATAAAAATCACCTTAATTTACAAAGTATGACTCCATTCCAGCTACAGGGAGTTCATAAAAAAAAAAAAAGATGTTAATGCTTTAATGGAATGCCTTCAGGAGCATTAAAAAAGTGGTTAAGAGGATGAAGAAACTCCAGCTCTGGGCACATCTTTTTGACTCCACCGTTTTTCCTGCACTAACATACGCCTCAGAGACCTAGGCCCTACTAAAACAGGATGAGAACACTATTCCCAAAGAGGAATCAAAAGATTGCTCCATAGCATGCTTGGAGTATCACGTTTCACTCAAGTGAGAGAAGGAATCTGGAGTTCCAACAATCAAGAACAATCCGTCAACAATCAAGAACCAGGGACAATCAAGAACACATTGTTTGCCAAGGCATCAAAAATAAGATGGGCCAGACACATAATGTGATTTAGAGACGACCACTGGACAAGAGCTGTTCCCAACTGGATTCCACAGGACATAAAAGACCGCATGGCCTATGAGATAGGTTATCTCATAGGCCACGTGACCTATGAGATGGTCAGATTTCTTCGTCAAAACCCTGAACAAACAATTTGAGGCTCTTTGTGTTCCTGGATCGAGCAGATACCATTGGGCTACAGTAGCACACGACAGGACAAATGGAGATGTTACTGGCACCCGCTCAAGCAAATCGAAGATCAACAAGATGACAAGTAACAAGTGACAATGCTCTAGTAAAGCTACTATCTGTGTTGCTGTAAACAATGTACAATATGATTTTATAGATTTTCACCTTTTATATATGATGCTACCATAGTCTATAATCTTTTATTCAAAATTAGGCTTTTTAATATATGTTGTTATATATTGATCTGATTAATTTCTGTCAAATGCTCTATAGATTTCTACTTACTTTAAAATATCATAAATAATAGTCATTCTTCTTTTGAGGGACACTTTAGCCTTTTTTATTACCCTCTAAAGAATGATGTTTTCTGCCTTCATCATTAAGAATGTCCTTAGAAAAGAAGTTGTCAGATTATAGTGAAAACACTTCCTTCTTTTTCAGATCTTGCCAAATTATCTTTTGTAAGTATAACAATCAACATTTCTACCAAAGTTTTTAAAAAGGTTCTTGTTTTCTCCTGTATGATCCTAAAGATTGTTGTGATTTTGATAATGCCTGATTCCAATTTAAAATATGCCTTTGGGCCCAGAGTGATAATACAGTGGGTATGGCATTTTCCTTTTATACAGCAACCCAGGTTTGACCCCTAGGTCCCCATATGAGCCCCTGAGCACACCAGGAGTGATTCATGAGTGCAAAGCTAGGATTAAGTCCTGAGCACTGCCAAGTGTGGCCCAAAGCCCCCCAAAAACAAAATAAATTAAAATATGCCCTTTTAGTAATGTGTAATATCTCTAAAAACCACTCAGGATATCTTCAAGACAAACTGTTAAGAACTTAAGTTAAGGAGGGAGTAAATTATTTATGGTAGACTGTCATTTATCTAAGTGAGGGGAGATTAAGCAAAAATGCATATTTTCTTGATTTTTAAAATGAAATAATAATCATTTTCCCCAGGTACTAATAATAGAAGAAATAGGTAGAAGAAACAGGGAAAAAGTTAGAATTCTTTGACAATAACTTATTTTGCAAATTCAACTTTAATAGCTTGCATAATTCCAAGCTTGCTTGGATTGGGACTGGGGTTCTTCTGCCCAGATCCCCAATTTTCCAGTAGCAAGGCAGTCACACCCAGAAACTGCCCCTGGTGCCATGTAATCCCATCAATGGCCAACATCCAGAGACTATAAAACCAAGCTCCTGGAAGAGAGCCATGCAGAGTCTCTTGCCCCCATGCCTGGCTGTATTCACTGGCGCCCCTCGGAGGGAGTGGGTTGAGTTTCCCTCCCCGCCCCAAGCAGAGCCCCGGCAGCTGAATACCTCCAGAATCCAGCCACAGCCGTACTCAAGGCCCCTCTCCACATGTTCGGATGAGCCTCACGCATGAAGGAACCGGCAGAGGAACTCAGGTGTGTGGGACCCGGGGCTGAGATCTCCAAGCCTGCTCAGATTGGGACTGGGCCTCTTCCGCCCAGATCCCCCATTTTCCAGTAACTAGGCAGTCACACCCAGAAACTGCCCCCGGCACATGGCCAACATCCAGAGACTATAAAACCAAGCTCCCAGAAGCATGCGGCTGCTTTGTAGCCTGGTTCTCCTTCTCAGAGAACCTGGCAAGCTACCGAGAGTTTTCCTGCCCTCATGGGAGAGCCTGGCAAGCTCCCCGTGTTGTATTCATATGCCAAATACAGTAACAATGATGAGTCTCATTCTCCTGACCCTGAAAGAGCCTCTAATGCAGCACCATTGGAAAGGACAAGTAAAGAGAGGCTGCTAAGATCTCAGGGCTAGGACGAATGGAGACATTACTGGGCCCGCTCAAGCAAATCGAGGATCAACAGGATGATAGTGATAGTCATAGTAATAATTCAAAACAAATAAAAAGTTTTAGCTAAAATAAAATAATCGTAACATTTATGGGTATAGCCACACAGAGATGAACAATTGCAAACCACTTGATTAAGAATTGTTTTTAAAAAATCACTTATTTTTAGTAATTCTGTAGCAGTTATTTTGTAGGTATCACTTTAATATGTATATTGTGAAATAAAGCAATTTAGTACTATCTCTCAGTACTAATCTCTGTACTACCTCTCAAGTCCCTAAAATGTTCATTTTTCATAAAAAAAGAAAAACAATGAAAACTGATAAATTTATATGAAATCCCATAAAGCTAAATTTAAACACAATGTGGAGCAATAGCACAGCGGTAGGGCATTTGCCTTGCTCGCAGTCAACCCGGATTCAATTCCTCCGCCCCCTCAGAGAGACCGGCAAGCTCCCGAGAGTATCTAACCCTCATGGCAGAGCCTGGCAAGCTACCCGTGGTGTGTTCAATATGCCAAAAACAGTAACAACTCTCAAGATGGAGACATTACTGGTACCCGCTCGAGCAAATTGATGATGAGCAAAGGAATGACAGTGACAGTGATATGTTCTATATTTTAAAAATTAACTCCATAGTTGTCTCCTAAAAAATAATCTTATAAAAAATTAACAGAATTTGAGCATCTAGACTTGAGATAAAAGTACAGAAAATGAACAAAAAACAACCTTTCTACCTCAGAACAAGAAAGCTATCAGAGATTCCTAGGATCACTAAAAATTTAGGAACCAATCTCTGATCAAAACTGGGGAAATTTTGTTAACAAGAAAGATAAAAGTTGCAATCAATTAAAAGGTTTCAATTTGTATGTTCATAATAATTTTGTATCATCTTACGAATGGCCAAAAAGCACATGAAAAAGTGCTCTACATCACTAGTCGTCAGAGAGATGCAGATCAAAACAATGAGATACCACCTCACACCACAGAGACTAGCACACATCCAAAAAAACAAAAGCAACCGCTGTTGGAGAGGATGTGGGGAGAAAGGGACCCTTCTACACTGCTGGTGGGAATGCCGGCTAGTTCAGCCCTTTTGGAAAACAGTATGGACGATTCTCAAAAAACTAGAGGTTGAGCTCCCATTTGACCCAGCAATACCACTGCTGGGAATATATCCCAGAAAAGCCAAAAAGTATAGTCGAAGTGACATATGCACTTATATGTTCACCGCAGCATTGTTTACAATAGCCAGAAGCTGGAAAAAACCCGAGTGCCCTAGAACAGATGACTGGTTGAAGAAACTCTGGTACATCTATACAATGGAATACTATGCAGCTGTTAGAAAAAATGAGGTCATGACGTTTGCATATAAGTGGATCAACATGGAAAGTATCATGCTAAGTGAAATGAGTCAGAAAGAGAGAGACAGACATAGAAAGATTGCACTCATCTGTGGAATATAGAATAATAGACTATAAGACTAACACCCAAGAATAGTAGAAATAAGTACCAGGAGATTGTTTCCATGGCTTGGAGGCTGGTCTCTCATTCTGGGTAACTCAGGGAAGGGACCACCAAGCAAAATGTGGTTGGAGGTCATGTGGGGGAAGGGTGAGGCGGGCGGAATACAGACTAGAGACTGAACACAATGGCCACTCAACACCTCTTTTGCAAATCACAACACCTAATCAGAGAGAGAGAACAAAAGGGAATTCCCTGCCATAGTGGCAGGGTGGGGTGGGGGGAGTCGGGTCTGGGGAGGGGGGGAGGGATGTTGGGTTTACGGGTGGTGGAGAATGGGCACTGGTGAAGGGATGGGTTATTGAACTTTGTATGGGGGAAGCATGAGCATAAAGATGTATGGATCTGTAACTGTACCCTCACGATGACTCTCTAATTAAAAATAAACTAATAAAACTAAAAAAAAATAAAAAAAAATAATTTTGTATCATCTTTATTGGTTACTTTGGGAGGAAGCCAGGAAACGATCTTAGTATCTTGAAAACTAGTAACAAGGAAAAAAGTCAACGTGTACTCTGTCAAAGCAAACATGTATTCTGTCAACCAACTAATTGACATGAAGTGCTTCTCTTTACAGATACATCCGAGCCCACAAATAATAATAAAATTAGAATGCCACCACTTACAAACCTAATGAATCAACATTGTCAGGCCATGCCTGTCAATGGCTGCTTAAAGCCTCTAGGGAAAGAGAACTGGATAGAAAACACAACACCAATTCTGAAGACTTAGCAACATGTAGAATGTAAAAGAAGGAAAATCTGACCAAGCCTCTAGGCCTAGCTACAAATTGCCACATACCTCAGGGGATCAAGAAACAAATTAAATGACCTCAATGGAATATGTAAGAGAGTCAGGAATATTGCAATTTACCAGATGCTCTGTGTTGGTACTGCTGCTAAACTACTAAAATGCTCAATGGGTTCTGAAGACCCTTGGCAATGCAGCTACTTCCAGTGAAACTGAACCATCTCACAACTCAGATTGTTTCTCCCATCCTTGACCTCCACACTTATCCTTAGAATAAACCCCACCAAATGAACTGAAGCTCTTGAGCATGCCTTTTTTTCAACAACAATAAAAAATGGCAACCTAAACACCAAAAAGAGGTACACAATTCTCTTCCCTAAGCCTTGAACACAAGCACTTTCCACCACAGGCACACCCAGTGAATTTGGGTAACATTGTGAGCCTATATTGAATGGAGGATCAAGAAAGAAGATTAAGTCTAGAAGGGTTTGATTTCTTCAAGATCAATGATGCTATGAAAATTTTCTATCTTTCCAGTACTTTGGGAACATTCAGAATGCTAGATAATATCTTTCACTTCCCAGAGCGTTATTATTTATGTTTAAAAATTAAAACTTAAGGAATCTCTCCAGAAAGCATTATCATGCTGAGGGCTATGGCTTCTGTACAGGGAGGACATTTCTGATATATTGTGAACATAGCATTAAAGAGATGAAACAATTTCTTAAAAGAGAGTCTAAATAAAGCAGAACAGCTCCCCTGCTTCACATGGTGTCTCTATCTTTTCCATATTTAGTGAGCAAGAGTCAAAAATATCAAAACTCCTGGGAAATTCTCAGTAAAAGAATTTATTTTTACTCAGCATAATTTAGTTCCATTTGTGGCTTTATCGTGCAAGGCTCAGGATTCCTCTACTTGAAAGAGAGAGAAGAGGAGGGGGAGAGAAAGAAATGATCCATAATTATCAGTGATTCAAAGATTCCTGTATGATTTGGCCATTTTTCAGCACATTTATACAAAATTAGGAAAACGGTATCAGAAAATGAATTCAACCCTGGTCTTAAATAGCAAACATCCTTAGATGAAGAATTCCAGACTGCAATTTCACTTTTATACATCGCTGATGATAGAAAAGTTTATATCATTTATGACCAGATGACAAAAAAGCAAACTTGTGATAAATAATATCGTGTAATGAGCTAGATGTTGATTTTAATTGCCCTTAATTCACTCTGCAAGCCAAACATAAAGCAAGACTCTGGAGAAAGTAAGAACTTTTTAAATCCAAAAGTCTGAGCTCATGTTGTACATGAGGCCAGAGAACAGGATTTGACTGAGTTCTTCTCTATATCCAGAGAAGACAGTTTCCCCTCGCCCCCAATAACAAACTATATCTACTATCCTGAAATATTGGCCAATGTTAAAATATTGAATATACAGCAAGATTTGCAGTTCTCGTTAGTACATAACTCCAAACACTAGCTAGGAAGGGAATTCTATGGATCAAGACACCACCTTTGCAATCTTGCTTAATTGATTACCTCTCCAGTCCCATTGGGGGTTAGGTCCTCAACAAAGAAATTTGAGGGGAGGGACTTAGTTAGTTCATAACAAGCAGATAGGTCACTTGTGGGTCATCTCTATTCCCAAGATTATTTGCTAACTTTTAAAATCAATCATTATGGTTGGAGGGGTAGCTTGGAATGGGAGATGTGTGCTGAACATAGATAAGGGACCAAACGTGATATCCTCTCAGTATCTATATTGCAATCCTCCAATCTCCAGTGACTCAGGGATCACACCCATAAACCACACCCTGCCACACCCTACCTCCTAGTTGACCACCCTCCAGATCTCAACGGCTGCTCCTCCCAGACAGTAGTATAAAATGAGGCCCCCATATCCATGCCACCAGACTCCACGCCAAGTTGTTTTCACTCCTGGTGCCCCAGAGGGAGGAGGGTGAGAACCCTCCCCGCCCCAAGGGACCCAGCTCCGGCAGCTGACCTCCACTACCAAACTGCAGCCATGCTCCAGGCCACTTTCTGGACACATTATAAGACACTTCCTACCCATTTTCCATAATTATCACACCATATTTGATGGAGTTCAATCAGTAGGCAACAAATCATAGAGAGTAATATATACACACACACATATATATATACATATACATACACACACACACACACACACACATACCTCTCAGAGAGCCCAGCAAGCTACTGAGAATATCCCACTGCATGTGCAGAGCCTGAGAAACTACCCATGGCATATTCAATATGCCAAAAACAGTAACGATAGGTCTCATTCCCCTGACCCTAAAAGAGTCTCCAATCACTGGGAAAGACGAGTAAGGAGAGGCTGCTAAAATCTCAGGGGGCGCTGGAGCAATAGCACAGTGGGTAGGGTGTTTGCCTTGCAACACGGCCGACCCAAGTTCGATTCCCAGCATCCCATATGGTCCGCTGAGCACTGCCAGGAGTAATTCCTGAGTGCAAAGCCAGGAGTAACCCCTGTGCATCACCAGATGTGACCCAAAAAGCAAAAAACAAACAAACTAACTAACAAAAAATCTCAGGGCTGTGAGGAATAGAGATGATAGTGATACAGTGATCTATATTGCAAACTACAATGCCCAAAAATAGAGAGAGAGTATGGGGGAAATTGTCTGCCATAGATGCAAGGGGAGGGGTGGGATGGGGGGAGAGAAACTGGGGACATTGGTGGTGGAAAATATGCACTGGTGGAGATGGGTGTTTGGTCATTGTATGACTGAAACTCAAACATGAAAACTCAAACATGAAAGCTTTATAACCATATGTCACAGTAGCACTGTAACACTGTCGTCCCGTTGTTCATTGATTTGCTTGAGTGGGCACCAATAACATATCCATTGTGAGACTTGTTGTTACTATTTTTGGTCTACCTCGCACGGGTAGCTTGTGAGGCTCTGCCATATAGGCGGGATAGTCTTGGTAGCTTGCCAAGAGGGACAAAGAAATCAAACCCGGGTTGGCCGTGTGAAAGGCAAATGCACTACCCGCTGGGCTATCACTCCCGTGCATGTCACAGTAATTCAATAAAAAAAAAAACAATCATTAGTAATGAACAACAACAATAACAACAAAAAACAATAGCATAAACAAAACACCAAGAGCAAATACTACTTTAAACACAACAACACAGAAATAATTATTTTATCCATCACTTTATCACTGTATCACTGTCATCCCATGGTTCAACGATTTGCTTGAGCAGGTGCCAGTAACATCTTGATTTGTTTCTTTCGTGTGCTGGTGTAGCCCAATGGCCTCTGTTCGCTCCAGGAACATGAAGAGCACGTTGTTGTTACTGTTTTTGGCATATCAAATACGTCGCGGGTAGATTGCCACAGAAGCTCAGCAACTAGGAAACAACAAGCTGGACCTCATCAGAGACCCAATTGGTCAGTACCTTGAGCTTGAGCATCCTGCTTCTTGAATTGTGAGAAATAAACCTGTGTTGTTTAAACCATCCAATTCATAGTGTTTTTTTTCTTTACAGTCATTGAGCAGACTAATGTAGCACCACTTTTAAAACTGCCACACAGAAGCTACATTTCAGGTTTCAAATCTAGTATGCTAGCAGTCATACAAATTGGGTTGGACAGAGTTCTAAAAAATTCTGATATTGAGATATCTCATATTCTGTCACTGGTGGAATGGGTCTGCGGTACTGGAACTCAATGGGAAAATAATCTAAATCTGTCACCACCTGGAATGTATTTGTGGGACTAGGTAGGAGAGTGAACAGACACATAAATTATATGTACCCCTGACTCACACCCCTGCTTATGGGCAGCATCCCAGTTAGAGGCAAAAGAACAAATGCACTGCTTTCACTAACTTGTCTGCATTTAACCAGTAACAAAGAAGGAAAAAATAAGCCACCTTCAATATCTAAGCCTGGGTTTACTCACACCCATAACTAGTGACAGAAAGCTCTTCTTCTCCCAGAAAGGCCAGTTAACACAACAAATAAAATGCATATGCAAAGACTATGCAAAACCAAACGGTACATAAACATCAATTTAATTTAATAGATTAAAGAGAAAATGATAAGATGCAGGAGGGATAGTACAGCAGGTAGAGCACTTGCCTTACATGTGACCAGTCCGGTTCTATCCCTGGCATCCAATATGGTCCCCCAAGCCTACCAGGAGTGATCACTGAGCACAGAGCCAGGAGTAAATTCTGAGCACAGCTGGATGTGCCCCACACACACACACATAAAGAAAACAAAAATAATACAAAATTTTAATGATATTTTCACTTCTTATAAATGACTTTTCAATTCCACCCATGTGATTACTTCTGGCTCAAATCCACACAGAGGCGTTCCAATATGATCAAGGAAATAAAACCAGATGGAATCATTGTGGGGTTTTTGCTAAAGGAGGGATTAGTTTAGAAAGTTTCACTAATTAATTTTATGCATTTATCCATCAAGAATTTGAGCTATAAATTTGAACTGCAACTATAAATCATCACTTGTCATCCTGTTGATCTTCAATTTGCTCGAGCGGGCACCAGTAATGTCTCCATCTGTCCCTGTCGCGTGCTAGTGCAGCCCAATGATATCTGCTCGCTCCAGGCACAGGAAGAGCCCCAAATCGTTTATTCAGGGATTTGACAAAGAAAACTGACCATCTAGTTGGTGGGCAGCCACGAGGTCTTCTGACTTCCTGTGGAATCCAGTCGGGAACAGCTCTACTGCAGCAGTCATCTCTGAATCGCATTACATGACCGGCCCATCTGATTTTTGATGCCTTGGTAAACGAGACAACATCCCTGATCCTTGACTGTCAATGGAGGTCAGAACTCCTGATTCCTTCTCTCACTTGAGTGAGACGTGATATTCCCAGCATAGCTCTTTCGATTCCTCTTTGGGATACCCTAATAGCGTTCTCATCCTGTTTTCGTAGGGCCCAGGTCTCTGAGGCATATGTTAGTAGAGGAAGAACGGTGGAATCAAAAAGATGTGCCCGGAGTCGGAGGTTCTTCGTTCTCTTAACCACCTCTTCAACACTCTTGAAGGCATTCCATGCTGCTCTCTTCCTCCTGCGCAGTTCTGGCACCAAGTCATTCCTCATGTTGATTTCTCGACCCAGGTATACATGGCTGCTGCATTCGGAGATGTTCGTTCCATTGAGAGCAAATGGAGCTTCAGGGACTAATTCGTTTTTCATGAACATAGTCTTGTTGAGATTCAGCTGCAATCCGACCTTTCCACACTCGTAGTCGAAGTTGACCAGCATTTGTGCCGCTTGGCCAATGTTTGGTGTTATGGGAACAATGTTATCAGCGAAGCGGAGGTGGTGTAATTGCTGACCGTCTATCTTCACTCCCATTCTTCCCATTCCAGTCATCGCATGATGTTCTTGAACGTGGCACTGAAGAATTTCGGTGAAATGGTATCACACTGCCGCACCCCTCTCTTTACATCAATGACCACTTCCTTGTAGAATGGTGAGATCCTGGTGGTGAATCTACAATACAGCTCATGGAGGATTTTGATATACTGAGTTTGAATGCTCTGTTTGGCCAGGGCTTCGATGACCGCCTCAGTCTCAACAGAATCGAAGGCTTTCTTTAAGTCGATGAACGTTAGACAGAGAGGCATCTTGAACTCTCGCGAAACTTCAATGAGTTTGGTCACTGTGTGGATATGGTCTATCATGCTGAATCCCCTTCGAAACTTGGCTTGCTCGCACGGTTGTCCTTCATCTAGTGTTCTGCCTATTCTATTCAGGATGACACGAGTGAACAACTTGTAGACAACAGACAGCAGGCAGATTGGGCGATCGTTGCTGATGTCATGGATGTCTCCCTTCTTTTACAACAGAACGGTCCTACTGGTTTTCCACTGATATGGAACCTTGCATTCAGACAGGTAGTGTGTGAAGAGTCGAGCCAGTGTATTGATGAGTACTGGTGGCAGATTCTTCAGGTGTTCAGGAACGATCAGGGTGAGAGAATGTCTGAATTCATCATGTCAACCAAGACTATCCATGGTAACTCACAGTTCCAGAAGGCGGAATCTAAATGTTGGACATGGGAGTCTCCCGGTGGACAGTTCCACAATGAAATTGACCACATCATGTTCAATCGAAGGTTTTGCCTGACCGATGTCACTGTTGTCCCAAAATTCCAAACGGGATCAGACCACCATCTCCTTCGTGCAAAATTCTACTTCACAGAACGAGGAGAAAAGTCTGCAAAATTTAAGTCTAAGAATGACCACCAACTGGAAGCTCTTTGGCACTATTTTTGCAACGTGGGAAGATGCTGTCCTTGACAATGTCAATGAGGAATACGATCAACTGGTTCAGCACCTCCATGGCTGTGCAAAGAATGCCGAGAGTGAGAAAGCCACAAACAGACGCCTGTCTTCAGAAACTCTCGAGCTCATTCATCAGCGTGGTTTGGCATGAGCCTCAGGCAACCACAAGCTAACATCCGAGCTGACAAAGCTCTGCAGAGATTCGATAAAGGAAGACCTCAAAGAGAGAAGAGCAGCAGTGTTGGCCAGTGCAGCAGAAGCCAGGAAAAGTATTCACAATGCTCGCCTGTCCTTCGCCAACTACAAGACCAAGATGACTGCCCTCCGACATCCCGATAGATTTATCACATTTTCCGGAAAGGCAATGGAGAGGATTATTCACGACTTCTACTCAGATCTCTTTGACAGCCATGTCCACCTGCCCACATACCAAATTCCGCAGGATGGATATGTCACTCCCAACGTTCTCCCTTCTGAAATCTGACATGCCATTTCGTTGGTAAAGACATGTACAGTACCTGGTCCGGACAAGGTCAGACCCAAACTATAAATCATATAGGATAATATATAATAAGTATCCACAGAATCCAAAGGAAAGAGTACAGAACTATCAAGAAAAAAAAATGGAAAATGAAGATTTGAGTTTCCTGGCAAGTGAGGGAAACATGAAACAACACAGTTATCTAACTCTCACCTTCAGAAAAGAGGAAAAAGAAAGAAGACTTGAGAATTGCAATCAAGGGTCAGAAATGTGACATCAGTTGAGTACATGACTTAGATATCTGAGGGCCTGGGTTCAACCCCAGCACTACAAAAAAAGATGTGAGGGAAAAAATGATCTGAGAGAAAGCCAAGGGGCATTCACAGGGTCTCAAGATCCATTCCTGGCACCATGAGGTCCTCAAGTATCATTGGACATAGCCCTCAAGGCCAGCACCACCGAGTATGATCCTGCATTACTGGGGTGTCCCAGCAGGTTCCCAACACTAAAGAACTTGAATAGCACCATAACCTGGGTTCCTAGCACTGAACCATCCAGCCCAACTGACCAAGTATTTCTGGAGTGGCCCCTGGGGCTCCTGAGCACTGCTTGTGTGTTTCCTAGATCAAAGTAAAGAAAATGAAATTAAAATCCAAGAAACTTTGTCCACCGTGCAGAAGGTGGCTAATATTCTTCCCCTGACCCACTCTTCCCTGTTTGCCCATGTAAATGTGGATCTGGCAGCCCATTCCTCTCCAGAAAACTTAAACACTGAAAGAGTGTCACCTAGTGCCAGGATGTAGTTAAATTCTGGAACAATTTATGGCAGTGCCCAGGAGGCAGCATGATGAATGTAGGAAACACTAAAGCCTCTTCAGGGTCGTGTTTCCCTATTGGCTGTGTGGCCATTAACTCTTTGAGGCATGGGTCTCTGGGCTGTAAGAAAGAAGAAATTGAACAATCTTGGAAAATTGTGATGAGGACAGGAAAAGTATTTGGCAAAAACTTACCTGCCAAGCACCAATGACCCACAAGGTCCACAAATGTATCTAAGATATTGATGCCCAGCATGTGACCAATGCATGCTAAGCTCACAATGCTCTGTCATATTTCATATGTCTATGGACATACTGCAGGACTTAGAAGTCCTAGAAATAAAACGCTCTATAAGGAGAGCCTCTTCTACAAGTGTTGCTGCTACACTGAGTGTAACCACATGCAAAATAAAAAATAAGACAAAATTAGATTCTTATCTCATGCTGTAAATGGATTAAAGACCTTGATGCCAAACCTGTTTCTAGAAAATACATTGAAGGAAATACAGGCAGGATCTCTGGAGGGTCTTGCCCTCAAAGAAGTTTTTAGATATTATACCACTGGCATAGAAAACAAAAGCAGAAATAAACAAATGGGAACATCAAACTAAAAACCTGCACTGTGAAAGAAATGAGGCATAAAATAATAAGACATTCTACAGATTAGGAGAAAATATTTACACATCATACATCAAAGAGCTAATATCCAAGATATATAAAGCACTTTCAACACTCAACAACAACCCCATCAAAAATGGGGCTGGGGACACAAGTATAAACAAATACTTCTTCAAAGAAAACATTAAGATGGCCATCAGGCATATGAAAAAACTGTTCATCGTCACTGCTTACTGCTTATCAGAAAAATGTGGATCAAAATGATAATGATGTATCGCCTCACACCAGCAATAATGGTCTATATCAAAAAAAGGCTGAAAACAGTAAGTGCTGGTGGGGATGTGGTGAATCAGAAACTCTCACTTACTGATGGTGGGACTTTGAAAAACAGTTTGGAAACTTCTGCAAAAATTCTGAATTTGTCCTTCCACTCAACCCAGTGATTCTACTCTTAAGTATCTACCTCAAGAACACAAAAATGTTAACCCAAATAAGACATGTTCATCACAACATGATTTTCACTAGCCAATATCTGAGAAAAACCCCAGTGTTCAGCAGCAGATGAATGGATAAAGGAACTGCCATGCATATACACACAATGGAATATTACTCAGCTATGAGAAAAGCTGAAACCATGCCATTTTATATAACTTGGATGGACCAGAGGGTATTCAGCTAAATGAAGTGAGTCAGAAAATAAAAGACAAACACCAAATTATCTCACTCATACGCAGAGTATAAAGAAACAAAACAAGAGATTACACAATCCCCAATGGAAACAAATGAGAAATGATCAATAGAACTGGGAAAGAAGGAGGTTTGGGTTGGAAGGAGGAAAGGAGTGAGGAGGATAAAAGGGATCATGGAACAAGAATGGCGGGGTCTTAGACACACTGGCGGAGGGATTGGCAGAGCAGCACTGCAAGAATGAAACAATGACTCCAACACCATTGTAAACTATGATACCTCAATTTAACACTCATTAAAAAAAAAAGAAAAAGGCACAAAATATTCAGTTTTAGTTTATTTTAAGTCAGATTTCCCAGACTTCCTAAACAGCATGCCTCTATTATCCATTCTTTGGGAACACTAAAGTAACTCAATGTTCTAAAGTTGAAGATGATTTTCTGACACCCCAGGAGATGCACGGAATTTTCTTGAACATATTATTAATTATAACTATTGGGGTAAAAGTGGTGGGAGGGAACTGGGTATTCCTGTTATCAAGTGGGCAGGGTTAAATTTCAAACATCCTACAATGAACGGGAGAGCAGTCCTACTAAACAATTATATGACTATGAGTGCCAATAGTTCCTAAACTCACCCATTCCTTAGGATACTTACATGGTACATCTAATTCTATCATTTCTCATTGCACTGTTGGGACTCAAACTCAACACCTCCAACACTTGAGACATGTGCACTACTTCTGAACCACACTCCTTACCCCACCCCCAACATTCTTATTCTTATATTCAGAGAACCATTATCATGGTCCTATTGTCAAGGAAACCAGAACTTCCTTTCTATTTCCAGTCCTGCTAGTTGCACTAATTTATATATCCATCTGGCACCCACAATTTCATCAACTACCTACAGGGCCCATCCTCAACCTTTCCAGTGCTGAGTACATCCTGGGACATTGTCATAATTTCACAGTGGACTTCATGTCTTTGCTAATCCTACCAACTTTCCAATTCTCTTTAGGAATGCCCATTCTTGAATTTCCTCCAAGACTGTAGGTCCTCCTTGAAATATACCACCAGATCCATATCTAATATTCCAGATCTAGGGCACCCTGGCAGTGAGTTGGATGCTTCCCAAAAGGAGACCACTCCTCTACCAGTACATTTTTTAGTCTACATTCACTTCTCCAGCTGCAGTTGGGGCATAAAATGTCACCTCATAATTATAGTTTATAAACCATCTTTACATCTGTCATCATCATCATCATCATCATCATCATCATCATCATCACATTGATCATCAACTTTCTCAAGCGGTCTCAGTAACGTCTCCATTCGTCCTAGGCCTGAGATTTTAGAAGCCTCCCTTTACTCCTCCTTTCCAATGGTGCCTCATTGGAGGCTCTTTCAGGGTCAGATGAATGAGACCCATCATTGTTACTGGTTTTGGCATATGAATACACCAACTGGGGAGTTTGCGAGGCTCTCCAATGTGGGTAGAAAACTCTTGGTAGCTTGCCAGTTCTCCCAGAGGGAGAACTAAGCTAAAAGATGTCGCATGGCCACTTTGCGGCCATGCACTTCTGGGAGCTTAGTTTTATAGTCTCTGGATGTTGGGCATTGGTGGGATTACACAGCGCTGGGGGCAGTTTCTGGGTGCGACCGCCTAACTACTGGAAAATGGGGGATCTGGGCGGAAGAGGCCCAGTCCTGATCCAAGCAGGCTTGGAGGTCTCAGCACTGGGTCCCACACACCTGGGGTCTAATGCCGGTTCCTTCATGGATGAGGCTCGTCCGAATGTGTGGAGAGGGGCCTTGAGCATGGCTGTGGCTAGCCACTGGAGGTCTTTGGCCACAGGAGCTCTGCTCGGGGCAGGGAGGGAAACTGAAACCCAGCCTCTCCAAGGGGCCCTAGGCACGGGGGCAAGAGACTCTCCTAGCCACAGCCATGCTCAAGGCCCCTCTCCACACATTCAGACGATCCTCACGCATGAAGGAACCGGCAGAGGAACCCAGGTGCGTGGGACCCGGGGCTGAGACCTCCAAGCCTGCTCAGATCGGGACTGGGCCTCTTCCGCCCAGATCCCCCATTTTCCAGTAGCTAGACGTTCACACCCAGAAACTGCCCCCAGCACCATGTAATCCCACCAACGGTCCACACCCAGAGACTATAAAACAAAGCTCCCAGAAGAGAGCGAAGCAGAGAGTCTCTTGCCCTCGCGTCTGGCTGTCTTCCCCGGGGCCCCTGGAGGGGCTGGGTTTTAGTTTCCCTCCCCACCCCAAGCAGATCTTTACATCTGTAGCACAGACAAATATCAGTTAAATTTTACCTAAAACTTAATTTTCCCTATGATTAAGCTAATATTTCAATTCAGTGGCAGAAACTTATTTTTTTTACTCACCGTGAGATTCAGTTACAAAGCTTTCATGTTGAGTTTAAGTCATACAATGATCGAACACCCATCCCTCAACCTGTGCACATTTTCTACCAACAATGTCCTGAAACTTGATTTCAGTCTTCCAACTCCCTGTAGATTCCGAATTCCTCAGAGTGACCAAAAACTTGGGATAAAGAGTCACCTGTTCCTCCTTGTCACCAATGGGCCCTTGCACACAATCTTCTACTATGCAGTTATGGTTCTTCTTGAGGCCCACCAGTTCTCTGTGCCTTATCCCTGTCCCTCTCAGAAGCAAAAACTTCTGTATGAAGTGCTCATACTATGCTAGGCTTTGTCTGAGGTTCCTCACACCCCACACAATACTGAGCACTGTTTCGGGCTCTGTCTTCATGCCCTCTGCCTTCAACTTCTTCAGTCTCCCTGGGACTTCAGGATTCTTTATCCAAACTTGGTTTGAGGACATGCAGAGCATGTAGGACATGTAGGATAGCATCTTGAGGCTGACACCCAAGGACAGTGGATACAAGGGCCAGAAGGATTGCCCCATAGCTGGAAGACTGTTTCATGAGCAGGGTGGGGGAAGGCAGATGGAATAGAGAAGGGATCACTAAGAACATGATGGCTGGAGAAACCAGTTGGGATGGGAGATCCATACCGAAAGTAGATAGTGGACCAAACATGATGACCTCTCAGTGTCTGTGTTGCAAGCCATAATGCCCAAAAGTAGAGAGAGAGTATGGGGAATATTGTCTGCCACGAAGGCAGGGGGAGGGTGGGAAAGGGGGGGAGTATACCTGGGATATTGGTGGTGGGGAATGTGCACTGGTGAAGGATGGGTGTTTGATCATTGTGAGATTGTAACCCAAACATGAAAGCTTGTAACTATCTCATGGTGATTCAATAAAATTTAAAAAGAAAATTGTTTTTTTTCTTGAATTGCCCTCTTTACCAGAATTTTTTTAAATAATGTAGGAGTACTGATATTTATTCAGCCACTGATTAAGCCGATTGAATTGGGCTTGAACTCCACTCTACCAGAATTTTTAAAAGTCTGTGGGTTTCTTGGCAGTTGCTCTGCATTTTTGCTGACTCATTGATTCACCAAGGAAATGAAAGCAGGAGGTCTTTACCCTAAAGTCAGGGAAAAGTGAGGGAATACACAGAAGATGAGGAAAGAAACTTTGGATAAATCTCAAAATGTAATTATCTCATAATAGTGAGTCACCAGTTGCTTCTGAAATCACTATAGTAGTTGGTCAATGTCTTCTGTATCCAATATTGTTAAGGGTTAAAGTCTCACATCCTTGAAGAACTGGTGTAGGGAGAAAAAATTTGATTTTACTTGCTAACTTCAATTCTCTTGCCCGAGTGCCTGGCTGTCTTCCCCAGGGCCCCTCGGAGGGGGTGGGCTCCAGCTTCCCTACCTGCCCCGGGCAAAGCTCCCGAAGCCAAAGACCACCAGAGCCTAGCCACAGCCATGCTCAAGGCCCCTCTCCACATGTTTGGATGAGCATCACGCATGAAGGTACCAGCAGATGAACCCAGATGTATGGGACCTGGGGCTGAGACCTCCAAGCCTGCTTGGATTGGGACTGGGCCTCTTCCCCCCAGATTTCCCATTCTCCAGTAGCTAGGCGGTCACACCCAGGGACTGCCCCAGGTGCCATGTAATCCCATCAATGGCCATCATCCAGAGACTTAAAACCAAGCTGCTGGAAGACATTTTATAGCCTACTTCTCCCTCTGGGAGAACCTGGCAAGTTACTGAGAGTTTCCTGCCCATCTGGGAGAGCCTCGCAAACTACCCATGGTGTATTCATATGCCAAAACCAGTAACAAAGCTGGGTCTCATTCCCCTGACCCTGAAAGAGCCTCCAGTGCGGCATCGGTGGGAAGGACGTTGGAAAGGACAAATAAAGAGAGGCTTCTAAAATCTCAGGGCTACGATGAATGGAGACATTACTGAGACTGCTCAAGAAATTCAACAATCAATGGGATGATGATGATGATGATGATGATGATGATGATGATGATGATGATGATGATGATGAACTCCAATTCAATGACGTGGCTTCCTGGTATGATATTTAAAAGGTTCTTTGGCAAAAATTGATTAGTTACCACTGCCCATGGGTCAAGAAGGGGAAATTTGGGCCAGAAAGTAAAGTGGGTAAAGCACTTGCCTTGCATGAGGTTGACCTGGGTTTAATCCCTGTCATTGCATATGGTCCTCTGAGCACCACCAGGAATGATACCTGAGTGCAGAGCCAAGAGTAAACCCTGAGTACTCCCAGGTGTAGCCCAAAACCCAAATAAGAAAAACAGGGGGAGGGAGGATAGCACTAGTGCTAAGAGCTTACTGTTATCTGCAGTTTATAGATTTGTCTGGAAAATCATCCCCAGATTATAGGAGCAGATTTGCTAGAGGCTTAAAAAAGCATATGAAAATAAGGAACCCCAAATGTAAAGGACATTTGATGAAAGAAAGATAGGATCACCCCACGATCAGTGCTCCGAAGATCCCTCCCTGGGACTAGGACTCTGACATGGACAAACCAGAGGATCTAAAGCATATTGTCCCCTCACTCCTCCCCTATTCCCAGCTCTTTCCCCAGGGGTAGGGGGCAGAATTTATGGCATCTGTCCCCGTTGAAACAAGTACATACACTCAACTGTCCAAATGAGTTATTATTCTAGGAGCAATGGGAGTCACTAATGGTCTTCAAATAGAAGAATGCAAAAGGGCCTTGAGTGCAATGAATTCAGAAGCCACAGAGAGAATGGTCTACGGCAGAGAGTTCCAAGACAACTTTCAAGAAACTCCTTGTACCATTAGCCTCTGCTTTCACTTTTAGGGAAGCAATAGGTTTGCAAAAGTCAAAGCTCCTTGGCTTTGGAGAGACAATATAGGACTAAGGCAGTTGCCTTCCACATGGCAGACTCATGTTGGAACCCTGGCACTACATAAGGTCCCCTGGAGTACCTTCAGGAATGATCCCTGAACACAGAGCCAGGAGCAAGGCCATGGTGTGGTCCAATCCTCTTCCCCACAGAATCAAAGCATAGGATGCTGTTTGTCTGGTCTAATCCAAGGAAATTGAGATGGAAAGCCTGGAAGGAGAGAGAATGCATCCAGTCCTAGCACGGTCTGTGGCAGGAGTTACTGAGCCTGCCCCCTACTGGGCACCTGTGTGGCTAAGCAGGAACTTCTGATCATGGAAGTATAGTGTAGCACCTAGGCCATCATGAAAAGGTAGCTGTACCTGTCCCTCTGGGCTTTTCTCCAGGGTTCAGAATATTTCCTCCAAGGCTTAAACAGTTTCTCCTACTGGAGCAAACTAAAGAAGAAAGGAACAAATTTGGACACAGCACAGAGAGATGGCCACAAAGAAATCAACTCTGTTCTGGGGTTGCTTTTGACCTACCAAGGCAGGAGACGTGAGGACGTAGAATGGACGGGGCAGAATCCAACATCCTGGTGGTGTGAGGGAATAGGAAGCACTGAAATAGCATATCTCCTCTGTGGGGTTTTCTCCCTCAGCAAGGTTTGGAGAGCCTTATGTCTATCCTTCCCTCCTCCCTTCTTCCCACACAGATTGCCTTTTCCCTTTTGTTTTCCCTTTCCTTTTCCCTTTCCCTGGCCCAATTTGCCTCTCTTGTTTCTCTCTTTGCTCTCTCTTTTCCTCATCCCTCCACCAAAAGCCTGATAAAAATAGAAATGTAACTCTGGGTTAACCTGAAGTGCAAAATCCCCTGAGTAGGATACTATGGCCATCTCTCCCGGACTTCGATCCCAGCATTCCATGGGCGAGCATCCCAGGATAATAGCCAAGCTCTCCAGAATGGCCTCTTTCACACACACACGCCTCGTGTCTCACTCACTAGTCAGAGAAATACTTGGGTTCTGTGTTTTTAACTCTCTCCCTTGGACCTGCTCATTTTTCTTGAGGATATATGAGGTGAGCTGGCAAGCTGGTCAATCATTATGCTGATTGGGATCAGTTGGCCCTTCAACAATTCAACCACTCTGAGTGCAAAAAGCTATAGAAACAGGAGGACATTGCAAAACTTGTGAGGTAGCTAGCTTGGGGTGCAGATTCAATGACTAACTTGGGGTGAAGATCCAGCTGTGGTGTTCAAAAGCATGAGACAGCTGGGAACTCAGGGAAGTAAGATGGGGACAAGAGGAAAGTGCCTCAAGGCAGGCAGAGGAAAGGGACATTTCAGGTATGGACAGCAGAACAAAGGCCCAGACGAAACTGAGTGTGTACTTGCTGGGGACTGGACCTTGAGGGAGCAGGTCAGCCTCAATGGGACAGAGAGATTGGGCTGAGGTGGTGAGAGGGAAAACTAGAAAGCTGAATTGGAGCCATCAGTAGAAGTCCTTAAATGCCAAAATTAGTGTTTGGAATTCAGCCCAACCACAAGAGAGAGAGAGAGAGAGAGAGAGAAGAAAAGTTGTTGAGAGGTGAAGATCATTACCAAAGTAATGTGTAAGAAGATATCAAATAGGACTTTTCTGGTTTTATACTCAGCACTCAGTTCTCAGCTAAAAAAAAAAAAAAGTAGCTAAAAGGGGCTGGAGTGATAGCACAGCGAGTAGGGCATTTGCCTTGCATGCGGCTGACCCGGGTTCAATTCCCAGCATCCCATATAGTCCCTCAAGCACCGCCAGAAGTAATTCCTGAGTGCAGAACCAGGAGTAACCCCTGTGCATTGCCAGGTGTGGTGCAAAAAGAAAAAAAGAGTAGCTAAATGAAACAAATGGTAAAAAAGAAAATGCAGGGGGATGGGGAGAGTTCAGAGGTCACATTCATCCAGGACTGTGATAGTCCTACTATCATCACCCACCCCAGATTTTATAAATATTTCTGTTGGGGGTAGGAGGAAAAGGAAGATTAGGGCAGCAGGTGAGAAGGCAGCTGTGACTCGGCTCTGCCTCTGCCAATGACAGCACTGGATGGGGTTCCTGTGGGGCCCCAGGGCATCTCAAAAGTAGCTGGACTTCAAAACACAGGGACCATATATCCCATGTGCATTTCTATGAAAATGTCCCAAATTGGCAAATTTAGATACAGAAAGCAGATGAGTGTTTGCCAGATGCTAAAGAGAAGGGGAAGGGGCTGGAGTGATAGCACAGCGGGGAGGGTGTTTACCTTGCATGCAGCTGACCCGGGTTCGATTCCCAGCTTCCCGTATAGTCCCCTGAGCACCGCCAAGAGTAATTCCTGAGTGCAGAGTCAGGAATAACCCCTGTGGATCGCCAGGTGTGACCCAAAAAGAAAAAAAAAGGGGGGGGAAACAGGGAGTAACTCTTTAAAAGATAGAGGTTTCCTTTGGGGAGTTGAAATGTTCTGGAACTAGGTGGTGAGGATGGTCATGCAACACCACTAAAATGTGTCCTTTCAAATAAGTCAATGCAGAAATATCATCTTAAGTACATTGGATGACAGTCATTTTTAAAAGTATCTAGACTTACACCATCTTATGAATTGTTTGTCCAGAGGTTGCCTGCAAAGTACTGATATTTAGAAACTTGATGCTATGTAGTGTATTTCCAATAATGTGATGACAAAGGAAACATGGGCACCTTTTGTCAGAGAACTAACCCAGGAAACGTCAGAAGAACTCATCCACATACCCCGTGACAATCATCAATAATGTTCACAAATAATTCCAAAGTGCTCAATAATGTTCCCAAATATTTCCAAAGATCATATGGCATGATTGTACTTCCTTAACCCATTCTAGAAAAGAAGGGTCATGTTATGGCCAATAAGATGGCATCACAAGTCATTCCTACCGCAAAGTTTTAGTCCAGTTTGCATTCCTGCCCACCCCAGCCCTGATCCGCGACAGTAGTCTGGAAATGTTGGGGACAGTACTCTGAGGATGTGGTGAGTCGAGTTTCTGCTGACCAGCAGTGAACATGCAGCTTGAAGGAGAAGTGAGCCTTTGCTGAACTAAGTTTTTCAAGTTTTGGGGTGTTTTGTGGCCCTATCTTAATCTAGCTCATCCCGGAAGAATTTATATTTGGACTCTGTCAAGAGTTCTTGAAGTGCCCTTGGTGCTAACTAGAATCACTAGAGGCAAAGAGAGTCAAAAATTATCTCAGCAGCTAGTTATTGGAAGAGACTTATCAAAAAAAAAAGAAGAAAAAACATGACTAGTTTTCATAATCATATTACTTTTTACTGTCATCTTATAATCATTTCAACTGATTGCAAAAAGCCTACAATAAATGAATGCACTGATTGTAAAAATAATAATAGTAATAAAAAATAAAGAAATTTGTCACTTTCCCATTTTCTACTTCCTTCTCCAACACATAGATGCCAGAAAGCAGGAACAGAAAGTGAAAAAGTACTCACATGTCTTCCTCCTGGAGGGTAGAAGAGATGAGAATTAAATCGGGACAAAATTAAATTTGTGTGGGCTTTTTTAACTGAGGTGTAATTGGCATATAACATTTGATTAGATACAGTGATAGTTTCAGGTGTGCAACATAATGATTTGCTATTGGTAAAGATATTGCAAAATGATTGCCAATAAGTGGCAATCTTATTGGAGTCTAATGAATACCCATCACTTCATACCTCACAAATATGTCTGTTTGTTTGTTTGGGGGCCACATCTGGTAAAACTCAGGGATTATTCCTGGTTCTGCACTCAGATATTAGTCCTGGTGGTGCTCAAGAGACTATATGGGATTCTGGGAATTGAAATTGAATCCAGGTCAGCTGTGTGCATGGCAAACATTTACCAACTATACTATCACTCTGGGCCCTAAAAATATTTTTTTGACGATGGAAACTTTAAGATCCATCACCAAAAAAATAAGTCTGAGTAGCATATTACTAATTATAATCATCTTGCTATGCATAATTTTGTTTTATAACTGAAAGTTTGAACTTTTCACCCTTTCACCCATCCCCTGTCTTTGGTAATCAGTAATCAGAAGTTCTCAATAAGCTTCTGTTTAAGGTGTTTTTTTTTTAATTTCATATATAAGCGAAAACATGGTATTTGTATTTCTCTGACTTATTTCAATTAGCATAATGTCCTCAGGATCAATCCGTGTTGTACCTAATGGCAAGATCTTTTTTTTAATAGCTGAATCATCTGAAATTAAATTTTAACCACACTCGACGGGTAAATTGGGATGACCTACCTGCAATGAATGCTTCCTGAGTGACAGGAAAGGGCAAATCTACAGAATTTGACTAAAGGATCGGTCAGGTTCTCAACAAGAAGCAAATGTCACTCTCAAATAGAGGCAATCTAGATATAAGACACGATTTTTCACAGGCCCAAAAAAGAGAGGTGAGAGAGAGACAGAGACAGAGACAGAGGCAGAGACAGATAGAGAGGCAGAGAGAGAGAGAGAGAAAGAGAGACAGAGAAGTGTCTGCCACAGAGGCAGGTGGGTGGGGAGGGGTTGAGTGGCAGGAGAGAGACTGAGGACATTGGTGGTGGGGAAAGCACACTGGTGGAGGGACAGGTGTTGGAGCAGTATGTGATGGAAACCCAATCATGAACAACTTTGTTACTGTGTATCTTACAGTGATTCAATTTAAAAAATTTAAATTAAAAAAAAATTTAAGGGAGAGGCTATTGCTGAGAGAAGCTGTATTCTACGGACAGAAACAAAGCCACGGCCCACACTCTGCTCATCTGGGAGGCAACCAGAGATAAATAACACAATTTTATCTTCCCCTGCCCTCCAGTTTCCTGACAGTGCTTCCTAAAGGAACCGACCAGGAAGCTAGACTGCTAGGAAACCTTATCCAGAACAACCCATCTCCCAGGGCTTGGAATGTGGTGGATGAGGACTAACCACGGACAAATGTCAATGATCCAGATTATTCTCTCTCTCTCTTCTGAGCAGGGCTGCTCCTTAAATTGGATCCAGATGTTTTAGGAAGTTTATTTTCCTATGTCATTCCACCTGGGCGATAGCGATAGCACAATGGGTAGGGCATTTGCCTTGCACGTGGCTGACCCAGGTTCGATTCCTCTCTCCCTCTCAGAGAGCCCAGCAAGCTACCAAGAGTATCCTGTCCACAGGGCAGAGCCTAGCAAGCTACCTGTGGCATATTCAATATGCCAAAAACAGTAACAACAAGTCTCACAATGGAGATGTTACTGGTGCCCACTTGAGCAAATCGACGAGCAATGGGATGACAGTGAAACAGTGATTCCAGCTGAGACAGAATTGAGTGAACATAGTAGAACCATTTAAGAAAACACTATAATAGTTTTTATCAGAATGGAGGAAGGGGGTGAAAGAAATGGCTTCCTGAAGAAAGGGCAGGCTTTAAAAGAGGAAGTAACCTGGGCACAAGGTAGCCAAAGCAAAGCACAGGGAGGAGTCCTGCATTTCTATCTCTTTTTTTTTTCCATCTCTTTTTTTTTCCATCTTGAGGGTCCCTAGTGATGATCCAGGGAGCTCTCACAAAGAGTCACAAGGATGGAAGCTTCATTCATTATAGTTCCGACCAAAAAACAGATGCAGACTCAGAAGAGTTGAAATGCAAAGAATGTAATGAAAGGATGATACATGGTGTAAGGAGGATTAAGGGAGTCACAAGGAAATAAGGCTCACAGAGACCCATCCTGGGTTTCAGGACATTGTTTCCGTTCCTGTGCCTGAAAGATAAGAGAGGGTGAGGGGACACGAGAGAGCCCCAACCAAGAGCTGGGACTGCAGAAGAACACAGCCCCTGCTAGACCCTGGCTGCAGTGGAGGGACAGATGGTCAGAGGTGGTCAACACACCACCCATAGTTCACGCATCCTCCAGTCTCCTGCTGTGCCCCCTAAAGGGTGAACCCCCTACAAAGCCAGTTCAAGGGAGTCCAGGCAAGGTTGATATTGAACAGTAGGATAATGGGGACATATCCAAGGAAATTCTATTTAGAGGAAGTGGAGGAGCAAGAGAACAGTGAAGAAATGCCAGCTAAGAGAGTTGGTATATTCTGGGGAAAGAAGACAGATGAGGTAAGAATAACAGTGTGGAGAAAAGGTGCTTTCTGCACATGCTTTAAGTGAAGACCCAATTCACATACACCCATACTACTGAAGTCGGGGTGAGCAGCTAATCCCAGTTCATATGGTGTTGAAAAGTATCTGTCATTTCAGGTGCCCCCAAAGATACCAACAATGAAGTGAATGGGGCCATGAAGTTACAACACAATAACATTGCAAGCTCCTGTTGGCTTTCAAAATCCATCTTTCACACAAGAATGGAGTGATAATTTTCAAAAAAAAAAGGAAACTACAGATTATTAGTATAGTTCATTGATGATTTTAACATGTTTAGTACTAGTATTTGTTACTAGTTATTGTTAAATCCAGGTTTTTAAAGTCCTCTCATCCTCTTCACCATTAGCAACACCAAAATCATACAGAACTACAATATCTCAAAGCTCCCCATATTCATCTGACAGTGGAAATTATGCCTCACCACTGTATCACTGCCCCATAGTTCACCTATTTGCTCGAGCAGGTGCCAATAACGTCTCCATTTGTCCCTGTCTCATGCTAGTGTAGCCTAATGGCTTATTGGGGGCTCTTTCAGTATCAGGGGAATGAGGACCATCGTTGTTACTGTTTTTGGCATATCGAGTACATCACACAGGTAGCTTGCTAGGCTCTGCTGTGCTTTAGTTTTTAATATACTAAAAATTTTAGTATATTAAATATTATATTATATATAATATATTTCATTATATTATATATTATCTTATGTAAATATTATGTTTAGTATATTAAATAATAGCATAAATTTTAGTATATTAAAATTATGCCTCATAATTGTATAAATGTCTGTTTATATAATAAAATTATATAATTTTTTACAAAACAAAAGAATGGGGTGATATTCTAGGAATAGAAAGACTTTCAATCTAGTAGCAAAGCCTACTCTATTGCTTTCCTGACTCCCTGGAGATGGGTTGGATCTAGTTCAAGTAATTTGTTTCAGGAATTGCTGTTGCCAAGATATTTTAGAATCGCAAACAGTGGTGATCAACTTAGGTGGGCATGCGGAGGCCTGTTAGTCCTTTTTCCTGGGCATTTCAGAGAAACCAGCATCTGGCTTTCCAGCCACTGCCAGTTGTGGTCAACCAATGCCCAACCTTCCTTTAAAGGCTTAGGTGACCACTATAACAGCTGTCATCAGAACAGTTCAAGAAGAAGGGTTCTCTTCAGGGCAGTTGGAATGGTGTGCCAGGAGCATCTGCAAAAGCCAACAGAGAACTGGATCACCAGTGGGTACATAACTAAAAGAAACCAGACAGATGGTTATAACCAGCAAACAGAAAAGAAAAAAAACCTCGAAAAAGAGGAAATGTCTTAGAAGGGTTTGCCAGGAACATGAGTTTGACTTCTAGGTTTCAACCTACCCAGTGTTCCGTCACCAAAGTTAGGGTCACAGGGGAAAGCTGTGACCCACCTGACTATGTGAGACGTGTGAACACTGCACAGAGAAGCCTCTTACCCCAACCCACCTACCTTCCTGCTAAGGAGCCAAAACAAGTTGAAATTTATCATGATTTTAACTAAGTAATACAACCAAGCAAACATAAGTGTCATGATTTGGGGATTCCCAGATCCATCTCCTCTTTGTTTATCACTTTGTTTATCAGATATCAACAGAGTACCCAAGACTCTCTTCTCTTACCATCTGTCTGGAGGATAGATTCTAAAGATTAGGGCTCAATCTCCCAAGACTGCAGAGGCCAGTCACAAACTTAGATGATTACCTGTGACAATTGGGCTGTACATTGGAGCTTCCTATAAACCCCTCTCCTCAGGTTCAACCAGTTTGTTAGTGTGACTCATAGAACTTTATAAACCAAATTACTCTCAGGGTGACCAAAGGATACTTGAGGATACGTGCTAACAGTCAGATGAAGAGGTACAGAGGGCAACATTTGGAGAAAAGAACACAACCTCCTAAATCTCCATGTGCTCACAAACCCGAAACCACTCTCCAAGCCCTCTCCTCTTGGGTTTTTCTGGAGGATGCTCTACTTAGGCATGATTAATTGCTCGTCATCGGTTATTGAGCTCAATCTCTAGCCCCTCTCCCCTCAGCAGAGGTGAAGGACTGCCACTGTGAGTTCCAACCTTCAAAACAATCTCAGAGTTGGTTCTCCAAGAAACCTGCCCACATCCTCAGATGCTTCCCCCAAAGTCACCTAATGCATTAACAAAGGGCCCCTGCACCCTTCTCAACAAGTTGGAAAATCCAAAGGTTTGAGGAGTTGTGAACCATGAACTATGGAACAAGACCAAATATGAAAGAAATACAAATGGCTCATCTGAATGACCGTTTCTTATAAATCACAATATCATAGTCACCGAAAAAAAAAAGAGAGGGGATCAAGTTGACATTCTTTTTCTTTGAAATCCACATGCCAAGCCATGTTACTTAAAAATTGAGGAAGATTTCACACTAAGATGCTATATATGCTTATAAATCCCTGGCCAAATTCTTTCCAGTTGCTAACAGTACATTTACTCTTCACATCTTGCTTTGAAAGGCACAGAATCATAATCAGAACATGAGTGGGAGAAACTCAGGGTAAAATATAATAGTAATTTTATCCAAAAAATCCCTCATTTTTGTTTAGCCCTTCATATATTTTTTTCAGTGCTTCCCATGTAACCAGAGAGATAGTATGGCAGGTAAGGCACTTACCTTGCATGCAGCCAATGCAGATTGAATCCCCAGCACCCCATATGGTCCCCTGAGCACTACCAGAAATGATTCCTGATTGCAGAACCAGGAGTAATATCTGAGCTCTTCAGGGTGTGACCCTAAAACAAAACAAACAAACAAACAAACAAAAATACCTTCCAGGCCAAGGAGATAGTACAGCAATAAAGCACCCACCTTGCACTTGGTTGACCCTAGTTTGATCCCAGCACCACAGAGAATTCCCAAAGCACCACCAGGAATTATCCCTGAGTACCACCAGGAGTGGCCCCAAAATAAAAACAAACAAATTTTTAAAAAGTACTTTCCTGCAGAGGATTTTCTCAAGTCTCAGAGAAACACTGAGGTCAAATTGGGTAAAGATCTTCTTTCCCTGAACCAGAGAGAATGAGCAATGTACTGCATAGAGGAGGTGTGGGTTCACTTGCAGCACAGGGGTGTTTTCTTTCCCATTTAACAATTATGAATCCGAGACCCAGAGAGAAGGCACTAACATCTCAGTATTTTGCTCTCAAAATCTCTGATCTTTGCAATCTATTGCTTTTTAAACCTACACATTTAGAAATGCTTGTAGATATGGAGTTGGACATCCAGTGTCTATTCTGCCAGTGACCTACGTCACATAACAACAATTTTCCTCTGGGAATCTGCCACTTCCCTTTACTTCAGCCCAAGGAGAAATAGACCAGCTGTTTGGAGTACTGCCATACTGCTTAGCTGAGGGATATGGCCCACCAGAGTCAACAAGGAGCAAGACATTTATAGCACCTGAGCCAGGAAAGATGCCCACATGGTTTTCCCTGGTCATGTATTGGGAAGATGGTGTGACTGGAGTTATTAGTGGCTGAGACCTCCAAGCCTGCTCGGATCAGGACTGGGCCTCTTCTGCCCAGATTCCCCATTTTCCAGTAGCTAGGTGGTCACACCCAGGGACTGCCCAGGCGCTGTGTAATCCCACCAACGGCCAACATCCAGAGACTATAAAACCAAGCTCCCAGAAGCGTGACATCTTATAGCTTAGTTCTCTTCCCTGGCAAGCTACTGAGAGTTTCCTGCCCACATGGGAGAGCCTCGCAAACTCCCCATGGCATATTCATATGCCAAAACCAGTAACAATGATGGGCCTCATTCCCCTAACCCTGAAAGAGCCTCCAATGCGGCACCATTGGAAAGGACAAGTAAAGAGAGGCTTCTCAAATCTCAGGGCTAGGATGAATGGAGACATTACTGAGACCGCTTGAAAAATTCGATGATCAACAGGATGATGATGATGATGATGATGATGATGATGATGATGATGATGTTGATGATGATGATGTTGATGATGATGATGATGTTGATGATGATGATGATGATGATGATGTTGATGATGATAATGATGATGATGATGATGATGATGATGATGATGATGATGTTGATGATGATGATGTTGATGATGATCTTGCCCCATGTGGAATATGTGAACTGACAACAAATTAACACTTCAGGGACCAGAGCAATAATACAGAGTAGGACACATGCTTTGCAAATGTCAACCCAGGTTGAATCCCCACCATCCTTTACGATTGCCTGAACCCACCAGGAGTGATCCCTGAGCACAGAGTCAGGAGAAACCAGTGAGCACTGCTGGATGTGCTCCCTCAAAAAAATCAAAACTTTTGATTCTCACTAATCTGGGCAATTAAAACATAGTCTGGAAGTGTTTGAGACTGATCTCTGGCATGTTCAGACACAGTCACCTTAAGAAGCTCAAAAGCAGCCAAAAGATACAGACTCCTGGGGCTGGGGCAATAGCACAGCAGGTAGGGCGTTTGCCTTGCACTCGGCCGACCCAGGTTCGATTCCCAGCATCCCATATGGTCCCCTGAGCACTGCCAGGGGTGGTTCCTAAGTGCAGAGCCAGGAGTAACCCCTGTGCATAGCCAGGTGTGGCCCAAAAAGCAAAAAAAAAAAAAAGATACAGACTCCTGAATACTGATACTTAACCAATATCATTGTTCAAACAACTTTTCACCTGATTTCCATATGACATTAGGAATTTGACTGACTTGCACCTGCTTTGTTCAATGGGCCACTAAACAGAACTTAATATACTTCTAAACCTAATTTGCATAGCTGACCAGGATAAGAACTAGGGCAGCCTTAGTATATGGATATAAGCCTCACCCACTGGGACAACTAGAACCATGTTCATTGGCTTGAACCTGTTTCTCCTGAAATACAGTTCTAAGAAAATCCTCAAATTAACACTTATATGTTGTTCCACCAACGTCTCATTCGTTCTTAGATAACAATGAATAAAGCCAATATGGATAAAGACAACCAAGAAGTGACTGAGGAGAAAGACACATTTGAGCCTGTGAATTGGATCATACTTTTTCTTTGTACTTTTACTTTGTCTACAGGAGGGCATTGGGCCACAGTCGGTAGTGTTGAGGGCTTCCCCCAGCTATGTTCTTGGGGGTCCTAATAGTGATGCCAGGAACTGATTGGGATCAACTGCATACAAGGCAAACTTCTGCATCAGCAGGTACCTAAGCACAGTTGGAACATGGTTCTGCCTCTGCCAGGGGAAGCGTTATCATCATTATCACACCCACAACCCACAATTTCCAAATTCCAGCAGCATTGGCTCCCCAACTGGTATCTGGGCAAACTAGGTTGCTTTTCTAGAAACTTTTCTAGGTTACTCAGAGGAACCTATAATTAGGCAGAGAATGGCACTGAAGGACTTTCTAGAACCTATCTTTGGCAATAGACTTTTAGGGGGTTCCTAGTTCTGAGGATAGCATGTCAGCGTGACACAGAGGAGGGAGAAACTACCTGAACTAGCCTAGACTTTTAATTGGCAGGAACAAAGGATGTGATTCAAGAGTCTTGGATGGTAAGGGTAATATAATATGCTCAAGCAAAGGGAAAGATGAAAGTACTTGGGGTCCTTGAGAGATAGACCTCTGGTGGTCTAAAGATGTGTTTCCAAGGTAAGAAGAGATTCTCTGACAAGTTCTCTTCTTTATTAGGTTCTGAAGTCCCAAGACTGAGAACAGCAGAGTAGGTCTCACCGCTGGGTCCACAGCCAAAATGTTATCTCAGAATCTTCTGTGAGGGCCCAGAGCAATAGTACAGGGGGTAGGGCATTTTCCTTGCATGCCACCAACCAGGACTTGATCCCCAGCATCCCATATGATCTCTCGAGCATTACTAGGAGTAATTCCTGAGTGCAGAGCCAGGAGTAATCCCTGATCATGCCGGGTATGCCTCCCCCACAAAATATCTTCTAAGAGCATGAGGACAAAACAGTCTTACTCAATTCTCCCTCAGCACCACCTGCTTCCACGATATAATTCTAATCTTCTCCAGATTCCTTTTTTTCTCTTATCTTAAACCCTCTATCTTGTTTCTCCAAGGATCTCATTTGTTAGATACAATTTATGTTACAGAAGTTGCCCAGCACCCACATTCCTTCATGACTCTCCCTTTCTCCTGCTGCTGCCCCACCCTGACCCCACCCATGGACCCTGGCCCCAGCTCTGCCTGCCTGGGTCTGAGGTTTACCAGCTTATTTTGGTCTAGTCAAAGTATCTGGGAAGGTTCCTTCCAGGTCAGAGCTCTGCAAACCTCTTCATCAGCCCTGTCAACGTCTTAAAGTTTAGGAAATTCCAGGGGGCAAAGAGATGGTCTAGTGGGTAGGGCACTTGCCTTGCATGCAACCAACCTGGGCTGAATCCCTGGAGTCACATAGGGTTCCCCAAGCCTGTCAAGAGTGATCCCTGAGTGCAGAGTCAAAAGTGAGCCCTGAGCATTGGTGGCTGTGGCACAAAATCAAAACAAAACAAAAAGTTTAGAAAACTCTAGAAACCAATATACTGATGTTCTCTAGTTCTACTGAAAATAGAGAACCCTGCTCCTTAGCAAAATAGTCTACAGAGAAGCTAGTCAGTCAAAAAAAAATTATAATTGAGAAGAATAGTAAGTCGTATAAATGGAGTGTGAAAACAAAAGTTAATCATTGAAGGGAGAGGCCACACCTGATAATGCTCAAATGCTATTCCTATCTCAGTGCATCAGGGCCACTCCTGATAATATTCAGGAACTGGGCTTCAGCATTCAAAGCATGCACTCAAATCCATTGAGCTATCACTCTGGCCACAATAACGAAATTTTAAGCTCACCTCTAAGCAATTTTAGGGTTCACAGAATGATAATCTGGAGGTCTAGGTCTGAAATGTGACTTTCGGTTGTGTTCTTAATATTGAGATATTCCACACACAAATTCTCATGTCTTCTTCCCAGAAACAAAATATTCTGACAGCACTTGTTCTAGATTCATTGCACAAGGATCTGCAAGAAGAGGGATAACGTTACTCCCTTGAGATAAGATTCCCTCTTCACCCCAGATCTATTGTTCCTGGTTGCCAAGCCTCCTGCCCTTCTCCAGAATTACCCCTGTGATTCCACCCTCAGGCAGGTATGTGAAGCTACAAATCATTGTTTAGAAAGCACTTTCTTCCACTACCACCACAGCTACATAATCTATTTAGACTACACCACAGTCTATGGAAGTGGTCAGCCCAACAGAAACATTGCTTGCTCGCTTCCCACCCCACCCACACCCCCACCTGCACTCACCGTATTACTGTCATCCCGTTGCTCATAGATTTGCTCAAGCACGCAGCAGTAACATCTCCATTGTGAGACTTGTTGTTACTGTTTTTGGCATATCGAATACGCCAGGAGTAGCTTGCCAGGCTTTGCCATGCGGGCGAGATACTCTCAGTAGCTTGCCGGGCTCTCCGAGAAGGGTGGAGGACTCAAATCCGGGTCGGCCTCATGCAAGGCAAACACCCTACCCGCTGTGCTATCTCTCCAGACCTGAGAATCAAATCTAGGACCTCAGGCTATCACTGAGCCACTTCCTTGGTCCCTAAATAAAAGATTTTCCCAAACTTCTTTGTAACAAAATTAGTTTCTACAACTGATAGAAAATAAATTCTAGGGGCCGAAGAGATAGTACAGTGGGTAGGGCACTTGCCTTGCATCTGAACAACTGAGTTTGATCCCAGGCAACCCCATATCATCCCTGAGCACCTACCGAAGCACAGATCTAGGAGTGAGCTTATAGCACCTCCAGGTGTGGGAAGGAAGGAAGGAAGGAAGGAAGGAAGGAAGGAAGGAAGGAAGGAAGGAAGGAAGGAAGGAAGGAAGGAAGGAAGGAAGGAAGGAAGGAAGGAAGAAGGAAGGAAGGAAGGAAGGAAGGAAGAAGGAAGGAAGGAAGGGAGGGAGGGAGGGAAGGAGGGAGAGAGGGACAGAGGGAAGGAGGGAAGGAGGGACGGAGGAAGGGAAGAAGGGAGGGAGGAAGGGAAGGAGGGTGGGAGGAAGGCAAGGAGGGAGGGAGGAAGGGAAGGAGAGAGGGAGGAAGGAAGGAAATTCTGGTGGTGGTAAACTGCTTAAACAAAACTTGGATTCGGCCTTTTATATTCCTTTTTAGAAACTGGTCCAAAAAAGATCTTACACCATGGCACAATATGAATACCTGGGATTTTTTTTTTCTTTTTGGGTCATACCCGGCGATACACGGGGGTTACTCCTGACTCTGCACTCAGGAATTACTTCTGGAGGTTCTCGGGGGACCATTTGGGATGCACAGGGGTTACTCCTGGCTCTGCACTGGGGAATTACTCCTGGCGGTTCTCGGGGGACCATTTGGGATGCTGGGAATCGAACCCAGGTCAGTTGCATGCAAGGCAAACGCCCTACCGCTATACTATCACTCCAGCCCCCCTGGGAACATTTTTAATGCCAATATGCATCCCAAACCACATTATTCAGACTCTTAAGGGGTGGGGCCTAGGCAACAAACACTTTTTTTGGGGGGGGTCACACCTGGCGATGCACAGGGGTCACTCTTGACTCTGCACTCAGGAATTACTCCTGGCAGTGCTCAGGGGACCATATGGGATGATGGCAATCAAACCCGGGTCGGCCGCGTGCAAGGCAAATGCCCTACCCATTGTGCTATCACTCCAGCCCTGCAACAAACACTTTTTAAATCCCAAGAGAGTCTATCGTGCCCCCAAAGTGGCCCAGAGAACCTCTACCTTAGAGTCTACTCTGAAATCCCTGAGTATCCAGCCTCTGGGGAGAAAGGAAAGTAAATCGTAGATTTTTCAACCCCTGATTATGGGAAACAAATATACTTTACTGCCAGTTCTTTCAAGACTAAGGGACCCCAGAATATTTGAAGGGAGGAGAGGTGTTGTTCTACTCCCCAAAAGAATATCTACTCACATGCAGAACCATGGTCAGTCTCACTACTTCTAAGATCTCCTCTGAAATAACAACTGTTTATGGGACTTCTTAGCAGAAGGTCACCAAAATTATTTTATTATGACTTGACTACAGAGGGATTTAGCTAAAAGGGGCCGAAGAGGGCACCAATATTCCAATCAGATAGAAGCACTTAGAGCGAAGAAGGGACACCTTCCGTCACCTGGAACAGCTCCAGCTTCAAACTGAGCAAGGGTGTGTCCACATGTGACCTCCCAGAATCTAAATGCAGCCACAGGAAGTCGGCTGGGACATTTAAGGTGAAGCTGTGATTTAGCTCCTGGCTTCACCTGCTCTGTCAAAAGCATTTTGAAATGTTTCCAGTCCCTGACTTTGAAGACTGACAATAGGTCAAGAATCAGAGGCTTAACTGTTGGAGGAAAGGTACCTCCCAGCACAGAAATCCTTGCTCAGTCCTCCACCTGGGGATGAACTTAGCATTGTATCAGGAATACAGAAGTTTTTGTCTCTTTGTTTGAGCATATACTAGAAAAATCAATGCTTCAAAGTACTCATGATCACTGAAAGTTTTTATTAAGCTGTTACTGGCTTATAACTTTAGTACAAGATATACTAAAACTATTTGGTATAATTTCAAGTTGTTTCTTATTAAATATATTCATGCATTGATTGTTAAGAACTTTGAAAAGACAATACATTCTCAGGAGTTACCTCTCACCCATAGGCATTATTAAACTATCACCCGTAGGCATTATTAAAATAAAGGTCTTTCTCTGTGAACCTTATCATCATCACTTACAGTTTATAAGCCAACTAGAGGCCATCATGTTTGGTCCTTTGTCTACAAACATGATGGCCTCTCATTAGCTGCACTGTAAACCATAATGGCCCCAAAATAGAGAGACCATAAGAAACTGCCTACCATAGAGGCAGGGGTGGGGTGGGGTGGGATGGGGATGCAAGAGGGCTATGGGGACATTGGTGGTGGGGAAAGTTACACTGGTGGAAGGATGGATGTTTGATGATTATATGCCGAAACTCAATCATGAAAGTTTTTTATCTCATGGTGATTCAGTTAAAAAATAAAAAAAAAGCCAACTAGAGACATATAACCGTTAGCTACTGCTCAAAATTGGGATTTGGTCTCATCTGAGATATGCCTGTCATGCCAAATGAGGGTAGAAAATATCTACCACTTGTAGAGTTGCAAAACCAATCAAAATGCCCAAACTGACCACTCATACCAGTGCCTGGCCTATACACACCAGCACAGAAGTTCCAGGTAAATACTGGGAAGAAACGTGTTAGATACTGTGTAATGAATTAGATAGGAAAAAAGGCAGGGATCCTTCATGACCAGGATCCTGCTAAGTCAATGGACTCACTTTGACCTTCAACATCACCTGAGCTAGAATGAATATCAGTCTAGGCTAGTTAGAGAAACCCTTTCAGATCAGATGCCAGGGAGCGGTTTTCAGAGCTGCTTTTCACTTGCACGGAGGATGAAGGATACACTGCAATCGTTTGAATTCTTTTAGCTGCAGGTTACTGAATGTCAATTGAAAATGATCAAAACAAAAGGACAATTTACTGACTTCAAGACAGTAGTGGGCTGGATCTAAGGATCCAAAAGATGTTATCTAAAATGAGTCACTTTCTATGCTAGGACTCCGGTTTTCTGCCTTGTTGGCTTCAACCTCAGATGTACACTCTACAAATGGTGTCAACAATAATTACACAAGCTCCTGGTTCATCTTCCACAATCTCAGCACACCCATAAAGTGCTAGCGTGGAGATGGGGCTCAATTCCACTGCCCTAGTCAGGGCCATACACCCTTCTCTGAGCCACACTCAGTGACAGGGGGCTGCAGTTCACTCACTGACCAGGCCTCTGTCACGAGCCCTCTCCTTCAAGAAGAGGAAGCTGGTCCTGCTCAGAAAACATAGAAAAAAACTGGGGGATTTCTAGAAGAAAACTGTGTGTCTTTATAGAAGTTGATGGCTGAAACAACAGCTCTCTACCATCTGTGATGGCCCTAAGAATCCTTATTACCAATGTCATCCAATGAACTGTGTCTGAAACTTAATATAAGTTCAATATATAGTTTCTAAATGAATAAGTGAATTTAATTGAGGGCATAAAGAATGAACCATTCATATATTTTATAGTAGCTTGGTGATATTCTTAAATGGACTGCTGATACATAAGCAAAGATACAAGAGATGATCCGGGCATGAGATGCGACCCTGGCACCCTCCTCGATGCTGAGTATGATCCCAGCATTGGAATCTCCCATGCCACAGCAATGCAAGCTCTCTTGGGGAACTGAAACCATATGCATGTGATCATTACAGACCCCAGCAAGCATCACATCAGAACAGCAGCTGGAAGGGAAGATGGGTAGGTAGGTTAAAACATTTTTTTTTAAGATGCAAATGTAAAACAATGATGGGAAGCCCTAAGAACAGAGGCAAGAATTGAACTGAGACTCGAAGGATGGAGAGGAATAGCGGACAAGAGAAAGAGTACATTTCAGATGGGGCTACAACCAACACCCAGATTCTCTGATCAGACTTGTCCCATGCATACAGGGCCAGAGAAACACATTGCCAGCTTGAGTTGAGTGTAAGGGAGGAGTGGGAGAGGGACAGTTAGGGATAAGGAGAGAATGGGGTCCATGGAGAGTCAGGATGGTCACTTGAAGAGTAGGCAGTGGGGCAGCAGCAGAAAGGTGAGTAGGCACTGCAGGAAGCAAGCAGCTCCACTTAGGACAGAAGGAGTTGGAGGTGTCAGCAGGAAGTCAGAAGTAGGCGAGGGTGATGACTGTGCAGCTTGGAATAAGCCTCCTGGCAATGCTGAGGATGCTGAGGATGGATGGATTACGGGGCAGTCATGAAAGTAGACAGCTGGTGCGAAGGCCATTCATTTCCAGGAAAAGGTAAGGAGAAATAAGTCTACCCCTTTACACAGCCTTTTCCAAGCCCACCTCAAAAGCCATTCACCAGCCCAATCCCAAACTTTCTCTCTCTCTTGTGTCTTTTGCTCCACCCACTAACTGAACAAAGTCAGATTCCTGATTAACATCAAGAAACTATTGGGAGACCACTCTTGGCATTTTCCAGAAATCTGCTGTCACTTTGGGGGGTTCTTGGTCCCAACTGTCCTCAGAGGCCACAAACAGGTGTACAGCTGGCAGTGCCAAGAAAGTCATGCAGTGTTGGGCATTGAACCTAGAGCTTCACATACAAGACACATATTCTTCCACTTTAACTGCTTTTTTTTTAATGCCTGGAGGATCCACTGAGAAAAGTAATGAAGAGCACATAAAAAAATACCAATGCTCTCTAGAAAGCACCCAAGGGACAGTTGAGGTGATACAGAGACTCAGATAATCCAAAGGAAATAGAGGCTGATGCCCTACATTGTGAACCTACTGAGTTTGAACATCAGCTTCATTGTTAACTCGGTGTCAACCATGGACAAATTCTTACTCCTCATCTGGGTGCTTCTCCTCTGTAACATGAGGTAATAATTACATTTTTCAGAGGCTTATTATTATTAATTGTATTAATAATGTGTGTAAGCACCTGACTCAATAAACATCTAGTGTTATTGTTGTCCTTTGCAGCAAGAAACTTTACTGGTAAAACTCACCAACCTCCTCCTAAAAAAGCTAGAAATTCTTCCACGGAAGGAGGCTCTTCTATCCTCCTCAGGCTGGGCTGAGCCCTGCTCTCTCCTGAAAGATGCCAACCGCTAGAGGGAGAGTGAGCTTCCAGAAACCCACAGCCTCCTACCCCACTGCCTTTTACAGTGCAGAGAGCCACAGGGCTCTGCAGGCTCCTCGCCACAGGCTCTGATATTATTTTACTGGCTCACAACTGATATCTTCACTTTCAGTGAAAAGAATAAAATAGAATATGGTACTTTGTAGAAGATACAGATAGGTCCTGTTTCATAAAAACCTTTACTTTACTTATATAATTAGAAAAGTATATGTGTATCCTGGGCCACAGTATAAAATTTATTTCTTGCTAAGGCTCATGATCACAAAGGATTTGATACATACTACTGTAAAAGATTTATATGCAGGAGGAGAAAAAGTGTTTTGATACTTAGAAGATACCAAAGAGGTAATATTCAAGTGAGTCATTCTCCTTTATTAAAGAAGAATCAGAGGGCTGGATATAGCCTTGCATACAGTGACCCAGGTTCCATTCCTGGCACCCCAACTATTTCCTTATGCCTCACTAGGAGTGACTCCTGAGCACATAGCCAGGTATAAGCTCTAAGCACCACCAGGTGTGGCCCATAAAAAAAATAAATTAAAAAATAATAAAGAAAGCAGAATAAAACACAGGATGGGGAGTTAGATTTAATTAATAGTATCCCTTATTGTTAGGAATTTATATTATTTTTCCAAGCTCATGTTTAAAATTTATTAATAGAAGTACCTCTCAGAGCTATAAATGTTCTGCACAGCTCACTTTCAATGGGATCTTTATTCCCAAGGATTTTATTGATTCCTATATATGTCTAAATCCTGAATTGCCTCTAGGTATAACTGGATATCTGGAATTCTCTCCCCAGATGTCCCATAGGTACCTTCAATTCAAACTACCTGAAACTTGCTGTATCATCTCTGTTTTATTAAAAGAAAATTAAACATGCTTTCTGTGTTCCTTCACCTGGTTCTTGGGTTTCTTTAGCATCTTCAGATGCTAAAACAAATTATCAATGATTGGCTAGTATACAAACAACAGAAAAATAATTTTCAAAGTTCTGAAAGCTGGAAGTCCAAGATCACTCCATTAGTATGATTGGTTGCAGACCCTGATCTGGGCTGGGAACATCTCACCACATTCTCACATAGTAGCGGAAGTTAGGGAGAGGCTTAGGTTTTCTGTTACGATGCACTAATACTGCTTATGAGGGCTCCATCCTCATGATATAAGCAATTCTGAAAGGCACCACCTTCTCATACCATCATTTGTAAAGGTTAGAATTCCAATGTTTCAGTTGAGGAAACATTCAGACCATAGCAGTCATTCTTGCATCTCAGTATTTCACATGAAAAAATTCATTTGAAAAAATTCAAATGTTGTCAAGTGTCTTAATCCCCTGTATCATCACCAAGTCCAATCATTTTTACCTTCTTGCCTCATCTAGCCAAAGGATTTGCTTCTCCCAATCTCACAATTCTAAGTGGTTTGTGATCTTTTTGTTGTTTGTTTGTTTGTTTGTTTCTTTCTTTCTTTAGGGACCACACCTGGTGGTGCTCAGGGTTCACTCTTGGTTCTGTGCTCAAGGATCACTTACGGTTTTTCTATTGAGAAACCATAATAGGTACTGGGCCAGTTACCTGCATGGCAAATATCCTGACTGCTGTGCTATCTAAGCAGCTATGATTTATGGCAAGTATGCAATGAAAGTTTACAAGTTGAGTAAACTAATTATCTAATGCTCTGATAGTATGCTGACTTTAAAAAAAAAAAAGCAGGGGGGAGGGGAGGTTCACAGTAACTCCAGAAACTGCAGCACCATCTAAAAATCTTTGAAGTTGGGGGGAAACTTCAAACAATAATAGTGAGTTTTTTGTTGAAACTTTGAAGGTAATCAAAGTAAAGTGAAATCTATCAGCTACACAGGCGGGGAGGGGCGGGGAGGTATACTGGGGCTCCTGGTGGTGGAAAGTGTGCACTGGTGATGGGATGGGTGTTGAGCCTTGTATAACGGAGACTTAAGACTGAAAGCTCTGTTACTTTCCACATGGTGATTCAATAAAAAATAAATAAATAAATAAATAATAAAAATAAAATAAAAATCTCTGAAGTAAAGATGATATGAATGCTCATTGTCAACAATGAGCCAGATCCACAAGATCTAGCCTCTGAGACAGGTGGTGGTGGAGTGTTCCAGAAAAGAAACTTCCATTGGCCCAGCAGTTTTGCATTTAACATTCATAAATGACTCTGCACGTACAAAGACTCCTTTTTCATTTCCTTTTTGGGTCACACTGGACAATGCACTGGGCGTGTTTTGTTTTGTTTTCTTTTTTTTTTGCACTCAGGAATTACTACTGCGGTGCTCAGGGGACCATATGGGATGCTGGGAATCGAACCCGGGTCGGCTACGTGCAAGGCAAATGCCCTACCTGCTGTGCTATCACTCCAGCCCCTGAATCAAAGACTCTTTAAAATGCAGCTCCCACAAAGTCGTGCTTCTGTTTCACCAGTGGTTTTCAAGCCCTTTAAGTATGAAGAAAGGAATCCACTGCTATGAAAAACAACTTCCAGGTGGTGCAGAAAGATAGCTCAACAGACTCGAGTGTGCAAGTGTGTGCGTGCTTTGTATGAAGGAGGCCCAGGTTCAACCCTTGACACCACTTACTGGTGCTCTGCCAGGAATGGGCCCTGAGCACTACCAGATATGGACCCCCAAACACATAATATCAGATGGAAAATTATTGCTGCCTGTCTTATGGAGGTCTCACCCTCAGACCCTACAGACTGCCCCCAAATGGGAGACACAAGCCTTAGACCAGCTGAAGATGGTTTCAGATGACATATCTTGAGCCACTTGACCAAGCCTTGGCAGCTTCTCATGTTGATAATTTATATGAAAGCCAAAGGCCCAACATCTTTTCAGCTCTCTCAAGTCAGAGCATGTAGCACATCACGGAACACTGTTTGCAATGTCAGAATAGCCAAAAATCTGAGAGAGGTCACAGGCACTGTGGAGTGGGCAGTGGGGCTGCGGGCTTTCCATTCCCTCCTAGGAAAATAGCTTGAAGGAAATTCCTAAGAGGAAAAAAACAAAACAAAACAGGGAGAGACAGTGACAGACTTGTTAATTTCCAAAGTGGACGCCCCAACTGATTTAGAGAGAGAACATCTCAGGCATTTTGTTCTTCCAAGAATTGTAATGCTTGGGATTTTTAATTTGGGATAGTGTACAGAGCTTGGTTTGGCCAAAATCAGAGAAAACAGAATGATTGCAACAATTTGGGGGGTTATCTTCGATGTCTTTTCCCCTCTGTGTCTGTGTGGTTCCTCAAAGTGGGTTGGAAAAGTTCAAGCTCAGTTCACAGAAGAGAACATTCTGTACTCTGCACAACAGGCTGGCCTGCTCTCTGAGAAACAAAATCAACAGCATGATCTCAGCCGCAGAGGCAGGCACTATGCCGCCAGCCCACAGCCCCAGCGTGTGAATAGATGGGCTGCAAAAGGTGTCTGCTGGACAGAACACATTGAAGGAGCATGCACACATGTACACACACTCATGCACACATATGCAGAATCACATCTCACATATGTGCACATGTACACATATGTACACACTCACACATGCATACACTCACACATGCATACACTCACATGCATTGGCATAGATGTACACATGTGCACACACATGTATATGTGGACATACATTCATGTGTGTGAGCATGCACACTCACACACATGTGCACATGCATGCAGGCATAGGTGTTCACACCTGCATGCATGTGCACATGTAGGCATACACTCACACGTGTTTGCACACACTCACACACATGCAAACTCCCACACAGGCACATGTGCACAGACTCACTCATATGCACACTCTCATATATTCATTCACACATGTGCACACACACACACATGCATGCACATACACCCTCAGTGTGCAGAGAAGGGAAAGACCTGGGGGCTAACTTCTCCCCTCAGGGTCAAGAAAGTTGTTTGGTATTTCTCTTGGGTGAGTTCAACGCAGCTAAAACATTTCTGAGGAGGGGTTGGAGCGATAGCACAGCAGGTAGGGTGTTTGTCTTGCACACGGCCAACCTGGGTTTGGTTCCCAGCTTCCCATATGGTCCCCCAGCACCACCTGGAGTAATTCCTGAGTGCATGAGCCAGGAGTAACCCCTGAGCATCGCCGGGTGTGACCCAAAAAACAAATAAACAAAAAATTCTGAGGAAACAGCCCCTTGCTTGAACACTTCTGCTCCAACTTTGATTGGAGCTTTTCAAATCTGTTTGGATGCAATCAGCTGACAGCCTTGACACTTAATAGCTGCCGCCGTCTCTACTGGGAGCAGCCGGGAATGAGGAGAGATCTGTCTTCTTCCTTGTTGCCCCACCCCCAGTCCTCAGCTTTTCCATTTCTTTTCTGCATCCCTGGCTCTTTCTACTTTCGTCTAGAATATGCAGCGTGCACTGTGTTGAGTGCCTGCTATGTGCCAGGGACTGGCCGTAGGATCACTCATCCCTATAGAAAAGTTTCCGGGTGATGTGGCAGCCTGGCCTTGCACCTCCCGAGCAGGACACGGGGAGCAGCGTGCGCAGGAAGGCGGGCGGGGCGGGCAGAGTCATGAGCCTGATGTGTAGAAGGCCCGGAACACGGGTGGGCGTAGCTGTGTGTGACAAAGCTGACATCTGGAGGGGGGCTGCTTCCCGGTGCTCTTTCCAGCTGCCTTCCTGCCTGCTTGCCAGAGAGAGGGAGAGAGAGAGAGAAGAAAAAGAAAGGAAATGGGAAAAAAAAAGAGTAAGCAGCTGCCCTCAGCCTCCTTCACAGCTCCCCGCTCCCCATTCCTGGTTCAGGAAGCTGAGGGAGGCCTCCTGTGGGATAGGGCCAGGGCTGGACAAGGGCCCCTGAGTCCAGTTTCACTGCCGGGACCACCTCAGAGGCACCTCAGACTTTGTGGCCCAGAGTCTTGGCCCGCAGCCACGAGCTGAGGCAAGAAACACCCATTTTATGGCATTAATAACTGCTGCGGCACTTAAGGAAAGAATATGCCTTTGCTGAGCCTCGAACAGGTGTCTCATAAGCCGTCACCGTTGTTCTTCTTACCATAAGCACTGTCCAGAGAAAGCTGTAACTGGGCCGCGGGTTAAAAATGTTCATCAGTGTGTCCTCTCCACGGTGTTCTTGCCCACGTGTTTTCACAATTTATTGACGGAGTGAATGTTTACTGAGCACCTGCACAACCCCTGTGCCCTCAGCCAGGCACTGCCCAGGCTCGGGGCCAGCAGCCTTGTCCTCGGGAAGCTTCCTCGCCTTTCAGGGCAGGCGGCTCAGCTGGCACAGGATCGCCGGCCACAGACCCGGGGCCTGAGGAAACCTCAAAGCCTCCCTTTTCTCACACACAGCTGCTTCCCAAGTCCTCTCAAGCCCCAGACCTTCTAAGTCCTCCAGGGATGAGGGGGTGCGGGGGGGGAGATGGCTGGGGGCAAGGCCGGGCCGGGAACCGTCCTGATGTAAGCCATTTCTCCGGACTGCTCTTCCAGAATGTAAACACCCTTGCTCACTTCAGAACTGGAGCTCCTGCCAAGACTTTGAAAAACAAGTTACACAAGCACCTTTGGGGTGGCTGGACATGCCACATCACGGCTGCTGCTACATGGGGAGGAGAAGGGGGAAGGGGAGGGAGAGTGGCCTCAAGGACTCGGTCAGGGACAGGACGTGAACTTATAAATACAAAGCTCACTGGGCCAGGAGTCCAAGAAAACAGAAGCTCTCAGATACTGTACCAGGCCTAAGCAAAGAGGCTATCACTAAAGAAAACATCACAGGCCACCCTGCCATCATCCCTGATCCCAACCAGGGCCCAGCAGAGAAATCACCTGCCAATACAGCCAGGTAGCAGATGAGAATGAGACTTTCTGAGTCCTGGCCACTGGGACATTGTAAATCCTTTCTTCCCCATATATATCACCCCCTGACTTGTACCCACTTTTTTAAGAACCCTATTTAAAATCTTGGCAGCAGACAATCAGTCTCAAAAACACTTTTTCCCCCAGAGGCCACATTTGCCAAGAGCTACTCTCCACTGCAGTCAGTTGCAGATGGATCATCTCAGAGCCTGCCCTGGGCAGTGAAAGCAAAACCTTGGGAATGAATCTGAGGGTAGATCAGCTAAAGCAACCCAGGCACTAGGCAAGAAACCAAAATCTCAGAGGGGGTAAAAAAAAAAAAAAGGGAAGTAGTTCCCAGACAATTAAGCGAGTGCTCATACCAACCCACACATACTTGAGGGGCGGGTGCCTAGGAGAATGACGTCCATGGCTTATTCATTGTGTGCCAGGTGCTTTACATACATTCTCTCACTTAATCCCCACATGTCCCAGTAGAGCAGATCGTGATGTTATCCCAGGCTCGATAAGCTTAAATATCTGACCCAAGTGCATGGTACAGCTTGCTCTTGAATCCAAGTCTAACCGGCTTGAAATTCCTTTCATTTTACTATTGTTCGGCCTCCCCATAGGCAATCACCTCTTTAGAATACTATTAGACCCACCTTGTATTTATCTTTGACAGTTTCAGGAGCTAAAGTTTCAAGGGAAGTCCTTGCACCTATTCCCAGTCTCCAGTCCCATATGTTTTCCCTTCTACCCGGATATATACAATCAGTCTGTCATTATTCAGTACATAGAAGAGACAACTATGACAATGATAGTTGGAAATGATCACTCTGGACAAGAACTGAGTGCTGAAAGGAGGTAAAAATTACATGATAACATTTTAGTGCCTGTGTTGCAAAACATAATGCCCAAAAGAAAAAAAGAGAGAGGAGGAAGAGGATGAGGAAGAGAAGGAAAAGGAGGAGGATCTGATGTAGAGGCAGGCTGGGGGTGGGGTGGAGGGTGGCGAGATGGAAACTGGTGACATTGGTGGTGGGAAATGTACACTGTTAAAGATGGGTGTTGGAACATTGTATGACTGAAATCCAGTCATGAACAACTTTTAGCTTTATATCTCACAGTGATTCAATTTTTTAAAAATCAGTCACAGTTATTGAACAGCATGGGTTTTGCTCTCTGAGAGACAGAAAGATGATCTAGACATCCGTAGTGTCTTCAAGGAATTGATAATCTGCCAGGAAAGGCTAGGTTGATCTGAAATAGCATATACAACTGTGATTAGTTTCTTATTAATTATCCAAATAACTCCCAAATCTAACTAGCATAACAGCTGCCCATATTTTATGCCCATTATGAGTAAGTGGATTCTTCATTCAAAGACCCAAACTGATGAGCACTTTCTCAGGTAATTCAGACACAGCCCACCTATGGGAGAGACCATCATGATCACTCTTTAATGCTTCACACTCTGGCACCTTCCCCAAAGGAGCTTGGGTCAGGCCTGCTCACATGGCAAATAGCCATACATAACTTCAAGGGGTTAGATAAGTACAAATCTGTCACAAATCTATAAATGGAAAAGGAGAAAATGTTAAAAGGATTGGTAAATAGACCCAATAATGACCACATTCTGGGAAGAAGCCTCAGCTCAAAACCTCATCCTCCCAAATCCCACTAGAAGGTCAGGTTGAATGATTAAGCACCATCAGAATGGACTCACTCAAAGTTTATGTGCCAAGAACCCTAGACTTACCTGTACCAGAGACCTCCAAAGTATCTGAGGAAGTAAGGACCTGCAGTCAGCTATAAGGAGAATGGAGTAGATAGAGCTACAGACCACCCAGGCTTCAATGGGGTAAGGGCACTCCACTCCAACCACCCTCACGAGCAGCTTTGGGTAGTTCACACCTGCAGAAACAATGGTAACAGAAGCTTAAGAGCAACAATGTCCACAGGATGCTTAGGGATCCCAACCTAGCTAGGTGGAATGCGAGGCTCAGAGAGAAATGACAGTTGGCTAAAGCAGTAGTTGAGAAAGTCTGAAAGATCTTTAAATAAAAGGAAAGCATGGTTCGGATGGAACTGGTAGGGATTTTAGTCTGTGGCTATATCCTCTCACTTATTTTATCTCTTATTTCACAATTTTTTAATTTGTTTTACCTTTGCAGATGTGAAGATCCTTCCTACCCTCAAGTAACTCCCACCTTTAGAGGAAGACGTGTGTTTGATTTATTGCACTTGCCTTTTAAGAGGGACTGGTCTCAAAGAAATACTCTGATAAACAGACCCTAAAACTTGAAGAATATGAGTTGATAAAGTAGAAAGAGCTGATGTAAACTGGTTAACTGGGATGGTGGTTGGGCAGACAGCGAGGAATCCAGTGTGGAAGAAACTCAGAGAAGACTGGAGTTAAGACCTTTTGCAATGGGAGAAGAGGCTTTTGGGATAATGGGCACATTTAGTTAGGGGGGATTTTTTGTCGGGGATTTTTGGGACATTTAGCCATCTGGTGGTTAGTGTAAATCCTCCACTTTTCTCCCTCATGAACATCTGAGTAAAATCTGCATTACTACTAACACTTCAGGAACTGGCTTGAGAGGTCACAGAGGGTAACAGGGCAGCAAAGAATTGTTGATCATCTCCTCAAAGCATATAAGCAGGGACTTCCCAAGAGAGCACAGTCAAGTTTGTGTAAAATCTGAGCAACCAAATTTGCTCAGGATACAGCAGCAATTACAGGAAAGGGAGAGTTAGTCAAGAACGTTTTGGGGTTTTGTTTGTTCGCTTGTTTATTTGGGGGCCACACTTGGCAATGCTCAGGGATTGGTCCTGTCTCTGCACTCAGGAATCACTCCGATCAGTGCTCAGGGGATGCCAGAGATCAAGCCTGAGTTGGCCTGACTTGGCTGCATGCAATGCAAAAGCACCTGATCAGCTGTACTATCTCTCCAGACCCAAGAAAGTTTTATGAAAGAGATTAAAAGTGATGCTGGCACCAGGTGTTAAAATATCAGAAGGTATTCCAGGCTCACCTAGACCAATGGAAAGTATTCCAGCCCAGAGCAGCAAGCACAAAGGTACTGGGACTTGAAACAACAGGTTTATGTTTGTTTTATTTGTTTGTCTGAGTGGAGGGGTCACACTTGCTACTGTTCAATCCTAACTTCTGTCTCTGTGCTCAGGCATCACACCTGGAGGGGTTCTGAAGACCATATGGGATGCCAGGAATGGAAACTAGAATGGTTGCATGCAAGGCAAGTGCTTTACCAACTATGCTATCTCACCAGTCCCTGAAGCAGCTGGTATATTAGAGCTATGCTAAGCAAGTGTTGATGGACAAAATATGATGGATAAAATCAGGGGAAAAGTTCAATAATATAATCCAATCTGTAGAATTTGTGGAAATAAGTACCTTCAAATTTACTCATTAGAAAAAAAAAGGTTAGTTGGTTGAATACATATCTCATATGTGAGAAACCCTGAGGATTCTGCATCACACACACACACAACACTTACTAACTTTTAAGTATTTTCCAGTTTTCGTATTGAATAAACAAATATCTTGTTTTGAATTGGTAAAAGCTGGGAAGCTCATGATTAAAAAGAAATGGTGACTCTGGAGATAAACTTTTCTTCCTTCTTTTCCTTTTTTTACTTAGCTTTTGGTTTTGTGCCACATGTGGGTGTGCTCAGGAGTTACTCCTACCGCTGGGCTCAGGGATCAATCCTGGGGTTTGAACCCAGGTCTGCCACAAGCAAGGCAAGTGCCTATACTATCTCATCAGCCCAGAGAGATGAACTTTTCTATAGCTTTCTGACTTGTTTCAACAATTCACCATGCACATCTCTCACCCTAGTATCTACCTTGCTGCTAAGCATCACTTCTCTGTGTTCAGTGGATACTCCTGTGTCCTGGAAGGGGAAGGATTGTCTCAGACAGCAGCACACAGAAGCAGAAAGCTGTGACTAGTAAACCTTAAGTCTTGATTTATAGCTAACTGTTAGGAAAAGTACTCTCCACTGATCACATCAGGAAGTATCCTGAGTGTGGGATGTGAGCATATGTGTGTGCGGGTGTATAGTTTAACGATCCACCTGGGAGATCTCTAAATCAGCATTTATTCCTCTGATCTTATATACTCACATGGCACCTTTCCCCTCAAATGCTTTCAAAGCAGTCTGGAAATTTTTATCACTGAGAAATCACCCTTGTTGGAATAAAATAGCCACTTTCTAATGAAAATGGGAGACTGGGTGTACTTTTGTTAAGTAGAGGGATCCAACAATGTGTATTTAATTCAGAATATGTGGATATTTGGGTATTTAAATAACAGTATAACTCATTAAAATGTTACTCAAATTTTTTTTTTTCAATTTGGGTCACACCCTGCGATGCTCAGGAGTTATTCCTGGCTCTGCACTCAGGAATTACTTCTGGCAGTGCTTGGGGGACCATATGGGATGCCAGGGATCAAACCCAGGTCGGCCACATGCAATGCAAATGCCCTACTCGCTCCAGCCCCCAAAATTGTTATTCAAAGTTTCAATCCACTCAAATCATACCCAGGTTTCTAGGCCCACTGCTAGATTCAACTCCACAGCCGACGCTCAATTTCAGTCTCCTGGAGCAAACTGCTTCCCTCCATTCCCAGAACAGAAGTGGGTGGGGGCCATTGTGCCACCCTTGGGAGTGATACATCATGTATTTCTGGCCCAGTCAGATGCTCAGTGAGTCCCTGCAAGAAAATTCAAGAACCTTCAGTCATTCTGTCATTTAGAATATATTTACTGAGCAATTACTATGCTCTAGAAACTCTGTCAGGGTGCAAGAGATAGCGCTTAGAGGACAAGAGACAACAGCCATCCTTGTCCCAGCAACCTAGGAGGAGGAAGTGAATGGAGTGATCACGCAGGTCACTGTAGACTGAGACCCACAGTAAGTTCAGTAGGGGACAGTTCTGAGAGCATCACCGGGCACTTCACCTGGGCCAGTTCAAATTTTCATCTGAGGGAAGAGTACGAGTTAGGCAAATAAGCAGTATGCACACATGTTTATATACTTCCCTTCGTTCATTCACTTTATTCATTCCATCCTTCCCTTGCCCTCTCTCTCTGCCTCTCCCTCCCTCCCTCTCCCTCCCTCCCTCCCTTTCTTCCTCCCTCCCTCCCTCCCTCCCTTTCTTCCTCCCTCCCTCCCTCCCTCCCTTTCTTCCTCCCTCCCTCCCTCCTTTCCTTTCTTCTTCCCTTCTTCCTTCCATCTTTCCTTCCTTTCTTTTTTCTTTCTGTTTTGGGCACACGCAGCAATACTCAGGGCTTACTCCTGGTTGTGGGCTCAGGGGTCACTCCTGGCATATTTGGTGGTGGTGGGGTCAGGGAGGGGGTGGCAGGGATACCATATGTGGTGTCAGGGATTGAACCCAGGTCAACTGCATGCAAAACAAGAGGCTTCCCCACTATACTGCCTCTAGTCCCTCCATTTCTTCCTTAGCTGAACAGCTAATAAACAGAATTTTGCCTGTGTTTGGAGCCAACCCTGAGTTACAGATTCTTGTTCTAACAGGAAAGGTCCCCAAGGAGCACTGTTAGTGAGACTGGAGAGATTGGACAGGGGTTAAGGCAATGATCTTGCACAATACTGATCCCAGTTTCATCCCCAGCACCGCATGGTCTCCTGAGCATCTCTGGGAGGAATCCCAAGTCCAGGACCAGAAACAGGCCGTTGGCACCCCAGGGTGTGGTCCATAAGCCAAACTAAAAAGGAATCCTGGTAGAAGAGTGGAAGAGCAGGATTGAGTCATGCTGAAAGTCAAAAGAACAAGGAGGGACGCATAGGAGATGGGACAGGTGAAGCTGGGGGGTCGGGGAGGGGGAGGGGGTGGCTTCTCCTCTTCCCTGATCAGTCACCAGAAAAATCCCAGCCACTTCCTGAAATTTTCCAATCCCTGGGCTGGGAAGCAAAGTGATTCCAGTAGCCTGGAGACTATTTAGCTGAGCCAGTGAGCACTGAAGGCAAAGCAGTGAGAGTGTGGGAGAATGAAAGGGACATGGGGCAGGGGGGGGGGATGTGCATAGACCACTGGGCTGTTTGCCCCACGGGACATGGGTGAGATGGAACCGTGCTTCTGAGACATAGCACAGTGTCTGGTGTACTCTAAGTGCTCAGCAAATATTAGCTCTCACTGAAATTCTGTTTAGTGACTTGGCCTTGGTGTGGCCTGAGAGACAGGCTCTGCTTTGCCTAGTTACTGTCTGCCTCCACAGGAAGTTCCTCTCCTCCCCACCGTGGCCCGCCACATCTCCTGAGTCAAGCACTCATATAAATATTGCAATATATATTTATAGTCCCCACGATTGTCACAATTTGCTGAGCCCATAAGAGAAGCAAACAAATCACCCTGTCATCTCATGTTTGATGTTCTATCATTCACCCAGGCTTTGTCTCTGCCCATCCTCCTGGGCGCTAGGTGCTCAGAAATTCATGTGCCCGGCTGCCTTCTAAACACGATCAGGACTAATCTGATGAGATTCTGAACCCTGCATTTCCCAAGCGAGTGGATAGAATTTTTCAACCGGAGGACTTCCTTTATCAGCTCATCTTACTGAGGTGGTATAGACAGACCTGAGACTCCAACAATCAGCATTTCAATAAGAAGGAATGAATTACAGATAAACAATAAGAGTGAATCACAAAAACATCCTGGGTGACAATAGAATGTGCATGGTACAATCTCATGTATTGGAAGTTCCAGAACAGGCAAATTAGGAAGAGAGTGGGTGTGTGCCTAAACTGGGGTGGGGGTGGGGGGTCCAAACGCCTAAGGGAATTTGGGGAGAGTCGACACTTGTTGCAAGTCAAAACTCAATGACTGGTATGTTTAAATTGGGTAAATTTTTGTTTTGCTTTGTTTTGTTTGTTTGGTGGCCACACCCACCGGTGCTCAAAATCTGTTCCTGATTCTGTGCTCAAGAACAACCCCTAAGGGACCTGGAGCAGTAGCACAGTGGGTAGGGCATTTGCCTTGCACATGGCCAACTCGGGTTCGATTCCCAGCATCCCATATGGTCCCTTAAGCACCGCCAGGAGTAATTCCTGAGTGCAGAGCCAGGAGTAACCCTTGTGCATCACCGGGTGTGACCCAAAAAGAAAAAAAAAAAAGAAGAACAACTTCTAGAGAACCCAGAGCTATAGTACAACTATTTGCCTTGCACAGGGCAGACCTGGGTGGCAGACCTGGAACTCGATTCCTGGCATCACATACAGTCCCTCCAGGCACCACTAGGAGTAAGTCCTGAGTGCAGAGGCAGGAGTAACCCCCAAGCATCTCCCAGTATGGTTGGGAAAAATCCAAATCAAAAAACAAACATACAAAGAATGATCTCTGGAGGTTTCCAGGGGACCATATGTGATGCCAGAGATTGAACCCAGGTGGCTGCAGGCAAGACAAGCAATTTACCCTGTACTAACTCTCTAGCCCTGAAGTGAGTTTACTTATTACATGTATATTAGGCCACAATACAATTTATTTTAAAATTAAATAAATAGGGACTAATGACATACACGCCTTGCAAGTATGAGACCATGAGTTTGAGCCCTGAAATACCCACACATCTCTAAGTGCAATCCCAGTCACACATGTGGTCCCAATCAGGATCCCCAACCCTAAAGAGCATGACCCTTGGTGAGCACCACAACCAAGAGTGTGAGTACGACACCCGAATGCCTGCGGCCTCTGGCCACTGCAACAACAACAAAAAGGAAAGGAAAGGGAAATTTTAAAAATAGTTTTGAGGGCCAGATAGTACAATGGGTAGGGCACTTACCTTGAACATAGCAGACCAGGCTTCAATTCCTGGCATGCTACATGGTCCCTCAAGCCCTGCCAGGAGTGAGCCCTGTGTGCTGAGCCAGGAACAAACCTTGACCACAACCGGATGTGCTTCCTCCTCTCTCCTCTACCAGCAAAAAGACCCTCTGGCCCTGGAGGAATAACTCAGTGTCTTAGAATGTGATTGGCAAGTGCCAGGTTGTGAGTTCACTCCCTCGGGTCACCACTTGTGCTGAGCATGATCCTAGCAGTTGACTGACGACTTTGCTGCCTGCAGTCCCTGGCCTGAACAGCAATTTCTGGCCAACAACAGTCAGGCAATTGTGCACAAGCCCCAGAAGCACAACAACTGAAAGCTGGGTGAGCGCCTTCACCAGGAAAAGCCACCCTGGCAAGCACAGGTGCACTGCAGAAACTCCTGGTGAGCCCCGTGACCAGAATGTCTGTGAGGTCTATAGCTAAGGAGTGCAATAATGAAGTAAATGTCGGGGTCATACATCCAGACTTGGGTGAGACCCTTGTTCATCACAACAACAAAGGGAAAGAAAGGCAGAAACCAAAAACGTACCTAAATTAATGAGTAAAACAGCACTATAGCACTGTCTTAGCACTGTCTTCCCGTTGTACATCGATTTGCTCAATCAGGCACCAGTAACATCTCCATTGTGAGACTTGTTGTTACTGCTTTTGGCATATCAAATATGCCACCAGTAGCTTGCCAGGCTCTGCCATGCGGGCGGGATACTCTCGGTAGCTTGCCAGCCTCTCCGAGAGGGACGGAAGAATCGAACCCGGGTCGGCCGCATGCAAGGCAAACGCTCCACCTGCTGTGCTTCCCAGGTAATTTTTAAATTTTCTAAATGAGTAAAATAAAAGAAATAAATCAATGGGTATATGATGGCCTGACCAAGGGACCAAGAGCAGAGCCAGGCTCACAGACAGAATCAATCCCTCCAGCACCACACATACAAAGTAGCCTTTGACTTCTTGCTCATTTCACCCTCCATTTTTTTCCCCATTTAACAAGAAGTTAGTCTGTTCTTTGCATTATGGAAGAGAACAGTGACCATGAGAATCTTAAAAAAAAAAAAATCCTCAGGGGCTGGAGCAATAGCACAGCCGGTAGGGCGTTTGCCTTGCACGTGGCCGACCCGGGTTCGATCCCTGGCATCCCATATGGTCCCCCAAGCACTGCCAGGAGTAATTCCTGAGTGCAGAGCCAGGAGTAACCCCTGAGCATCGCTGGGTGTGACCCAAAAAGAAAAAAAAAATCCTCAAATCATTAATTTACATCTGGTGGCCCCAGAATGTGTCCTGTCACCTAGCAGGTATCTGAGGAAGGACATGGCAGCTTACTATCCTGAATTTACACTTCCGGTGAAGTTGCCAAGTTCCTAGCAAGAATTAAATTGTGGGAAGCTTGGGGAGCATTTCATTTTTTCCGCTGACCCACTTCTTCCTTCCCTGCATCCCAGGACAAAAGGGTCTTGCACAACCTTCCTTCCAATGGAGCTAGGGAGTGAGGGGCCTTTTTGGGAGGAGCCAGCTCCTTGCAGGCAGCATAAACAGAAAAAGGTGAGAGACTCAAAGGCATCACAACAAGTTTGCTTGCAAATAAAGTGGAATCAGCAACTTGCAGATAATTAAGAATAGAGCCTGCGAAAAGTCCTTTCTTGTATGTTGGGTGCATTTTAGCAGGCTTTGATCATCCTATCCTGGCAACCCGTTCCCAAGCCCTGCTCTCCCAAGATAAAGGTTTGTTTTCTGGGGTTTGCCAACCCCACCGACTGGCATGTTGGTGGTGGTGGTTGTGGTTTGGAGTCACACTTAACAGTCCTCCGGGTTTACTCCTGGTTCTGCTTTCAGGGATCACTCCTGAAGGGGCGTAGGGCACCAAGGGGGTACCAAGAATCAAACATGGGTTGACTTTGCGCGAGGCAAGCACCCAACCCACTGTTCAATCTCTCTGGCCCAAGCACCGTGTACTTCATCCTTCCCAGCACTGCCGCCACAAGACAACACTGCCGCCACAAGAGAGGTCAAATGCCTGAGCACTAGTCTGGTCCTAGCTGGAAGGTCTTCGCATCAGAGGATCTGCAAACCTCACACTTGCCTCCATTCCAGCTGCTAAAACAGCTCATGACAGGCACTCAGTCAATCACTGTGGTGCTGGTAGGTTCTGAACACATGGTCACAGAGTTTACTTAAGGTTTTGGAATTTTTACACACAAACAGGAAAATTCAAGTGCTTCCAGAGGGAACTCCACCCAGATAGAGGTCTTGCAGGAAATAGCAAAAACTGTCCAGATCTACACTGAAATCAATTCTGGCCTGAAGACAAGTGCTCAGGAGCAGATCATTTCAAAGCTGTGGAATGATGTGCAAAATTCAAGGTTTCATAAGGATTTCTCCTTCAGAGCCAGGCGATAGTCTCCAAGAATGTGTGTGTGTGTGTGTGTGTGTGTGTGTGTGTGTGTGTGTGTGTGTGTGTGTAGATAAGTGGGAGAGAAACAGGAAAAGCTTCAGTTCTCTGCAGAAGACTGAAGTTAGAGTTGATGCAGCAGACTGAGCTGCCTAGATGCTCGGTCACCGACATGGCCACAGAACACCTTCTGCCCTGCCCTAGTGAAATGACCACACAACACCTGGGCTACTGTAAAGATCTACCACTTCTCAAAAGTTGACACACATTTTAGCTGCCTGCATTCTTGGGAACAACAACAAATTTTCCCTGAAACTTTTGGTCAACAGAACTAGAGGAAGGAATGAGGAAATTCTAAATTAAAAACTCTAAATTGCTCCTTGTTATTCAAACTCCAGCTTCCAGTGAATCAGGCCACTCTCTTTCTTCTTTCCCATGGCCTCTTGGGTATTCACCCCTGACTCATTTACCCGACTCAAATGAGAGAACACAGCAAGCCTTAAGTATGCTCAGTGCTACGCCACACATTAGCAACATTGGAATTAGGAAAGAAATCATCAGCTGAAATGTGCCTTTGAGACTATCTGCATTCTGACTTTTCGTAAGTCTAACATAGCTGTCTACAAAAATGAAAATGTGTTCATTGATGGATGGCTGCCTTCTTTCACAAAAATGCTTAGTTAAGAAGTGACCCCATTAGACGAAGATAGTCTAGGGAATAAGGCACTTGCCTTGATGTAGCAGACCCCTGTTCCATCCCCAGCACCACATATGGTACCCCTAATCACTGCTGCACAGAACTCAAAAACAAAACAAAAAGAAAGTGACTTGCGGGTGTGAGCGTGTGGCTCAGCAGTAGAGCGCTTTGTTTTTCATGTATGAGACCCCAGGTTTGATTCTCAGCATCAGAAAGAAGAAACAATCTCATTTATATACCCAATGCCATGACCCAGACCCATCAAATAGCGTCCATTCAATTTAGATAATAAATAGTGCCAATACTTAAAGAAAAGCACCAAAATTGCACAACAGGATCAATTCTTGGTAAAAGTTTAGTTATATCTATCCTAATCTTACCAGTCATTCATTAAGTCATTCATTTAACAAAAGAGCAAAAACTTTGGAATTGGGTTTGAATTCTGAACTTCTTTGACTAAGGATAGAAGCCTGGGCAAAGAATATGTCCCTTTTTTGGTAAATCGCAGGTCACAATAATTCCTATCTTGAAGATTTACCATGAATGCAAATGGTTTCATTGGGAATAATCAAAATAGTAATGATTGTACTGCAAAGTCTGCACTATATATAACATATAAAACAATTGTATTGCAAAACCTGAAATGTGCAAATGTTACTATAATTAGACGATTTGCTCTTCTCCTTCAGGGGTCCTCATGCACATGTGACTATAAGTGGGGCAGAATAACCATCTTATCTCATGGCACTCCTCAATTTAAGAATGTTCTCTCCTTAGGGCTGGAGAGATCATAAAGTAGGTAGAGTATGCATAGCTCTTGCATACAACCAACCCATGTTGCAATAGTACAGGGGGTTGCCATGCATGCAGTCAATCGGGGTTTGATTCACGGTTCATGTGGCGTCCAGAGCACCACCAGAAGTGATCCCTGAGCACAGAGCCAGGAGTAAGTCCTGAGCACTGCTTGGGTGTGGCCCCCAAACAAAAACAAACCACCTTAAGGTCTTATGTGGATGTCCTTGACCTCACACTGTTGTGCCACCAACATTGACTGGGATCATATGAAGATAGTTTTGAAGTTTTGTAAAGGACTATTTCAAATGAAACAACCCATCCCCTGCAAATGAAGCTCCCATGACTGTTTTTGGAGGAAAAGAAAGAATTTGAGAAAACAGGAACTGAAAAACAATGATACAAGTTACCAAAGCAAATACTTAGGAAACCCAATTTAAGCATCTCAAATCAGATCTTTCGAGCAGCAGTGTTGTGGTGAGCACAAAAACTCCCCTAAATATGTCTGTGCTTAACCACAATTCAAGCACAGTGTTTTGTAGATAAAATGGGCCAATACATTCAATAAATATTTATCATGCTTTCCATGGGATAGGCAAGAGGAGAGAACCAAACATGAAACATATGTGGCACTCTGCTAAAAGAATTTGTCTAGCAAATACTTGAGTTGTTTTGAAACCTAAAAAGTTTTTGATATCTGCTCCAGTTTATCAGCTTCCAAAGCACTTCACCTGCCCCGCTCTCAAAAGAAAGAGCAGTTCCTCAAGGGCCTGCAGATGACCTTGCTTGCCAGAGATGGAAATCAGTAAGGAAAGGTCCATGACAACCCTCCACTCAACCGTTTCCCTCACAACACCCACTAGAGCAAGAGTGCCAAGCTCACAGAATATTCTGCTCTCCATGCAGATACAAATTTATAACTCTGTCTAGTATTGTCACACCTACTGTCTAGTACCGCACACATTTCCTCTAAAGGGTACAAAACTGACGGTAGTTGTCTATATAATCCTTGCATTTGTTGATATCACTTATCTGTGGCATATGGAATGACATAACAAGGGAAGTAAGGTACCAAAAGTGGACAAATCAGACTATAGAAATGAAAACGCCAGAAGGAAAAAAAATGGAGAAGGGAGTAAGAAGGGGTCTACAAGGAGCCCAAGAGATAGTACAGTGTGTAGGGCATTTGCCTTGCACATAGCAAACCTGGATTTGATCCCCCAGCACCCTATATGGTCCCTTAAGCACCGTCAGCAGTGATCCCTGAGTGCATAGCCAGGAGTAATCCCTGAGCACTACCAGGTGTGGCCCAGAAACTAAATATGGGGGTGAGGGGTGTTAGGGGGTGGACAGAATGTAGCAGGGCCAAGGTCAGGGTCTTTGGAACTGGAGTACATGTATGTATGTAACCACATACTGTGACCCAAAACCACAACAATTAAACTCTAAAATGCACGTATTAAAAAGAAAGTTCATGGGGTTGAAGAGAACCTGGGAAGGACTGCGGAAAGAAGTTAATGGTGATGGTGTGACTGGTCTTGGGACATTGTAGGCCTGAAATACCATTATGGACACATTTTTAAATCATGGTGCTAATTTTTTAAAAATGTATTTGAAAAAAATAAAATAAAAGATCATTGACAAGACAGGTAGCCTGCTTGGTTAGAATGCCTGGACCCCTACCCAGATGCAGAATACAGAGCTATCCTACAGCTGAGGGCTTTCTGCATCTTCTTGATGATGAACTCTTTGCATCTTCAAACTTCACCACCTTTCTCCTCCTACCATATCTTTCTCTGACCACCTACAAGTCGTTGGTGATTTTTTTCAGAGTATTCATCTAGAGAAGAGTTCAGAAATAATTACAGAGACCTCACACAAGTTGAGAGAAGAATTCTGAGAGACAGCACAATGGACTGAGAACATGCTTGGTATGAAGGAGGCCTGGGTTCAATCCCTGACATGATATGTTCCTTTGATCAATACTGGGGGTGCCCTCCCGAGTACTGAGCCAGGAGTAGTCCCATAGCATTGCCAGGCATCATCTCCAAATCAATAATAATCACTACAGCACAGACCACCTTACTTACTAAGAAAAAAAAGCAGGAAGGTAATGCTCTCCAGGTCATAAACCAGTGGTGTGGTCAGAAAAATGACCCAGAGTGTTATGTTCTTGCCATCCATATAGTCTCTGTGAAAGGAAATTCACTCTCTAGTTGGCAGAGACTTGATTCAATGTGCCAACTCGGATACAGCAGAGATACAGAAATAGTTCCTTGTCTGTTTATTTTACTTTAATTTGTTCTTACTGATTTAATTTTACTTGTTTACTGAGATGCTAGTGTTGGAAGCCCGAACCTACAGCTGTGAGACAGACTCTACCACTAAGTCACATCCCCGGCTCAACTTTAAATCTTAAGAGGTACTCTCAAGGGGCTGGAGTGATAGTACAGCAGGTAGGGCATTTGCCTTGCACTCGGTCGACCCGGATTCAATTCCCAGCATCCCATATGGTTCCCCAGCACCGCCAGGAGTAATTCCTGAGCATAGAGCCAGGAGTAACCCCTGAGCATCGATGGGTTGACCCAAAAAGAAAAAAAAAAGAAGAGATACTCTCAAGAAATGAAGAAGAAATGTTTAATTATATTTAGCAAATGAATGTGTACACACACACTCCTTTGTGTGCATATATGTATCTAATTGTATCATTAAACCATAATACATGTCTTTTAAAATTGTCTTCATTGTTGTTTTGGGGTTACATCCAACAGTGCTCAGGTTTTACTCCTGGCTCAGGGTCCACTCCTGGAGGTGGAGTGTATTATATGTAGTAACAGTGTTTGTCCTTCTCCTTCTGGTTCATTTCACTCAGCATGATACCTTCCAGGCCCATCCAAATTGAAACAAACTTCAGATTTCATCTTTTTTTACATCCACATAGCATTTCATTGTGTAAGTATACCACAATGTGGGGGGTTTGTTTTGTTTTTTGGTGGTTTTGTTTACTTGTTTTGGGGAGTTTTATTGTTGTTGCTTATTGGGAGTTTTGGGGTTTCTTTTCTTTGTGGGTCACATCTGGTGATGTTCAGGGGTTACTCCTGGCTCTGCATTCAGGATCTCTCCTGGTGATGCTTGGGGGATCATATAGGATGCTGGAGATTAAACCAGGTTGGCCACATGCAAGACAAATGCCCTACCCACTGTACTCTCTCTCCAGCCCCAATATATCATAACTTCTTAATCCATGCCTCTGTTGTTGGATTTTTGTGTTGTATCCATATCCTGGCTATTGTGCAAAGAGCTGCAATGAACACAGGTGTGCATATGTCTTCTCAGATTAGTGATTTTGTATTTCAGAAGTAAATATCAAGAAGTGGAATTGTCATAAGAAAGTTCTATTCTTGGTTTTTGGGATTTCGGGGTGAAGGGGGCTTGGTTTGTTTTGAGGCCACACCCAGCTGTGCTTAGGGCTTACTTCTGGTGGACTTCAGGGATCATATGGGGTCCTGGGATTGATAGGGTTAGCCTCATGCAAGGCAAGTACCCTACCCACCAAACCATCACTACAGCCACTCTAATCTTAGTTTTTGTGAAATCTTTATACTGTTTTCCATAGAGAATAAACCAGACATTCTCATCAGCAGTGAATGATGGTTCCTTTTTCACCATATTTCCCCAACACTGGCTGTTTCCAGCATTTTTTATATATGGCATTTTGTATGCTAAATTTATATATGTATACATATATATGCATATGTATATATACATGCCTTCCTCATTGGTGTGAGATGTTATCTTCTTGTTCTGATTTGCAGTTCCCTGATAATCAGTGACCATAAGCACTTTCTCATCTACTTTTTAGCTATCTACATGTTGTCTCTTGGAAGTCTCTATTAATCCTCTCACTCCACTACTTGATTGGGTTATTGATTTCTCTGTTGCTGGGATTTATATACTTTGGATATTAGTCCTTTGTCTGATGAATTGTAATCCCTCAACTCATTCCCTTCTCTCAGACTCATCATCTCCTTTGCAACCTGTCGTCCCCTGGGAGGGATAAGAAAGAGTGTTTGGAAAAGCCAGGAGTGATGTTATAGTATAAGGTTCCTCCCCATGGAAGTGACTCCACGCAGATTGGTGGGGTTTTAAGCTTCTCCCCAGTATGAGCCAAGACACCAGCACACCACAGGCCATAGTGTCAGACTTCGATACCTTTAGAAACAATCAAAAGAGAGGTCAGTCCTCATATCTCTTCATTCTCAGCAATGGAAAACAAATTATCAAATGCTTCCTTTTCAGCAGGTCCGACTTTAGGGGGAAGAAACTCCAAACAGTAATGGTGAGTTTTTTGTTGAAATATTGAATGTAATCAAAGTAAAGTGAAAGTAAAGTGAAATTTATCAGTTACACAGGTGGGGTGGGGGGCTGGGAAGTGGGGGTGAGGGGAGGTATACTGTGATTCTTGGTGGTGGAATATGTGCACTGGTGAAGGGATGGGTGTTTGAGCATTGTGTAACTGAGACTTAAACCTAAAAGCTTTCTAACTTTCCACATGGTGATTCAATAAAAGAATAAATTAAAAAAGAGAGAGAGAGAGAGAGAGGACAGAGCGATAGAACAGTGAGCAGGGTACTTGCTCTGCAAGGGACCAACCGGGGTTTGATCCCTGGCACCCCATTGGTCCCCTAAGTACCCCCAAGAGTCATCTCTAAATGCAGAGTCAGGGTAATCCCTGGGCATAGCCGGATGTGGCCTTCACACACACACACACACACACACACACACACACACACAAATATAAAACTCACATAGAAGAAAAGAAAACAAGAAAAATGTTTGTTTGTTTTTTATTTTTAAAGAAAGAAGAAAAAGAACATCTTTTCCAAGGGAACTCCTCTTCCACCCAACTTGTCCTCTTTTGAATTTTCTGGTCTCTGTTTACAGTCTCTTGGGGCTGAACTTCTGTATTTGGGGTCATGGTGTTCTTGCATGAGAGGAAGGAAAAACAGTTAAACAGTTAACCCCAGCTTTGGTTTATTGTCATTGTTTATTTCAAATGACTTGGTGAGAGTGGTGCTTTCCACAGAACAGATCATGGTCAAGGCAGAGCGAGTCAGCTTAGTGTGTTGGTGAAAAATGTCTCTGTCTCTGCCTGAGCCCCCGAAAACGATGCAGAGCACAAGCAAAAATATTCTAAAGCAAGGCATGGCCTCACATTACTTTTCAGAATGAGAAAAAAAGACTGAATGAGCCTAGAACACACTTTCAGATTCACAAGACTCAACAGACCCTAAAAATTTTCACTCATACATTCACCCAGCAAACAGTGCCAATGGACACTACAGAGGCAGGAGGCCCTGTAGCAGAGGCTGGAAACAGGCAAGCTCCAACCCTAATGAAATCCTTATCTCTCCATTAGTCAAAGAAAACTTTGAGAATCTACTCTGGCAGACACTCCACAAACATCTAAGACTTACTATTCCAACCCAATGAATGCCACAATAGGAAGTCCTACCACCAAAGTGTCCAAAAGCTAGGCTCAAGAGATGAGTTAATATGATGATATTAACTCAAGATGATAACCTACTTGCTTTTTGTAAGGCAAAAGCACCTTGCAAGTAAGAAGGCTGTGAGTCTGGTGCTTGGTGCTGCTCATAGGCACCAAGGGTGGTCTCTGCAATTCAGGGCCCTTGGTTCCACAGCAGAGCATGCCATCTCTATAACACAGTGAGCACCACAATTAAAGTGCATGACTAGGAAGCCCCCTGCCATCTTGCCGGCAGAGAAACAGTCCAGCATCACAACTCCAAGAAAACATGAAACAGCTAAACCTCCCTGGGTAGACTGGTCCGGACTGAGAACTCTGGGGCCTTCTTGGAATGGGGGAGGGCAGCTTCCCCTTTCTGTTGTAAGGGACAGTAGTCCACAGCTATACCCAATACCCACCAACATAGTAACGGCCCACCCCCACAACTGAACCTCATCAAACTGCCAAGCCACCAAGTTGTCCCAGATATACAGCTCCTAGACCGTGCAGCCACGGCACCTCAAATTTTCATTCTACTGTTGGCCTAGCAGGATACCAATAAATCTGATGGAAAAGTTGCATATTTTCCTAAAACAGTAACTCAGAAGGCTTAACTAGCACTAACCAGCACAGTAGGTCCTTAGACAATGAGTTTAGTAGCATCATTGTGAGATATAAAAATCATCACAAACTGACTCTTACTCACCTAAGATTTGATAATTTCATTTCCCTTTGTGTTCTAACAAACAATATGAAGTAAATACTGCCTCCAAAGGGGCAGGCTGGGGTGGTGGGTGGGAAACTGAGACATTGGTGGATAGACTGTCACAATGTGCTGGGATTGGATTTGGGACATTTCATGCCTGAAACAACAGCATTATGAGCAATTTTATAAACTACGGGGTTATAATAAAACACTGTAGCAAAAAGATGTTCAGGCAGCACAGTCAGGAGTGTGTGTGTGACCACCACAGTCAAAAGCCGTGTGTGCCAACCACAGTCAGGAGCACAGGTGTACCCAGCACGGTCAGGAGCATGTGTGTAACTACTACAGTGATCCCCAGTGACTCCTACAAGCACAGTGTGCCCAAGAGACAAATGAATGCCATTCCCAGTGAGCACTTGTGCAAGCACAACTAAACAGTGCAACTCCCAGAACACTATGGCCAAGTGTGAGAGCACCACAATTAGGTACAACCACCCATTCCCACAACAATAGCAGCAAAGGGAAGGAGGAAGAGGAAGCCTGTTCCGTTAGAGAAAAGGTTACTTTGGATTGTCCAGGAGTGGTGGAGAGTTTCAAAAATCAAAGCAATTGATTGACTCAACAAAAAATTGATATTGCTTGTTGAAGATTATATAACTTCTGAAGAGGGATTGGTAAGCATTACTCTCAAATAGGTAAAGCCATTCTAAAAAACATTTTTTTGCCAGTTTAAAAAACATGAAAGTGATGAGAATCTGCATCCTTCCCTTTATTGAGATATGACTGCTGACCTGACCATGTCTCTTAGAGAGATGGATTCGTACATTTTTAGACACCATAGAAAGATTCTTTCTGCCTGGCTTTCTTCAGAGCATTGTACATTTTGATAAAATTGTGAAACACAGCAGGCAAAAGAATAAAGGCTCTCCCCTTCTTTAGTCTCAATATAACTGTGTGCAAAAGGGCAGAAAGCCAAAAATTTTTAAAAGTTCATATCCAGAAACTCAGTGCCAGTTGTAACTCCCTAATGAGCAAAACTTTCTGAGCCACTTACTCCTTCATTCATTTTGCTATTGCAAATCCTAGCATGGAACTAGACACTAATTGGTGCTCAGGGAAGGGAGGGAGAGAGGGAGGGAAGGAAGGAAGGAAGGAAGGAAGGAAGGAAGGAAGGAAGGAAGGAAGGAAGGAAGGAAGGAAGGAAGGAAGGAAGGAAGGAAGGAAGGGAGGTAGGGAGGGAGGGAGGGAGGGAGGGAGGGAGGGAGGGAGGGAGGGAGGGAGGGAGGGAGGAAGGAAGGAAGGAAGGAAGGAAGGAAGGAAGGAAGGAAGGAAGGAAGGAAGGAAGGAAGGAAGGAAGGAAGGAAGGAAGGAAGGAAGGAAGGAAGGAAGAGATTTATCCAGGTCTTTATCATCTCCTTTGAAATTGCTTATAAATTTTGTCTTGCATTTTTCACTCTTCTTACTTATCTGTTTCTGATTTATTCACCACTGAAAGAACCCAAGAGAACTTCAAACTCCTAAACTATATCATAAATTAGTAGATGCCACTAGTCATATGCCTACATCCTTCGCTTTTCAATGTTTACTAACCTAATTTCCTAACTTCAAAAGCTATATTTGTTTTTTTAACTTGTTTTTGTTTGAGGGGGCGACACTCAGTGGTGTGCAAGGGGTTACTTCCAGTTCTCTGCTCAGAAGTCACTATGGTGTTGCCTGTGGGACTTTGTGGTACATGGGATAGAACCAAGTTTCTATCTTTGCGGCTACATGAAAGAGCTTAACACCTGTACTAGCTTTCCAGCCCCATAACCTATATTTTTTTACCAGAATAATTTCTCTGGTCCTGAAACTTCTTTGTCCATCTTTGCAGCAAGCTAGAAACACAAGACACTCTCATGTGTCATAATAGAGCTCAAGCACTGAAGGACAAGATTAACTGTATAAATAACCCAGCTCTCTTGTCTTAAGTGGGAGAACTTGAAGAGCATATTCTATAGTGACTCCCAGAGTTCTGCAGAGCAATTAAGCTTCAGTTGTTCACAATGATAACTCCATGTATAATGCATCCTTTATTGGATGTCTGCCATTTTCTAACTCAATTCCCTCACTCCTTTATAGATGTTTTCTTGGGTCATATCCTGAATAAATTACTTGCACTCCAATCCTTGATTCATGATCTGCCTCTATGGGAAGCCACACTAAGGCAATACTACTTCAAGACTACAGTTATTTCCCAGCAAACTACTCATTACTCTTAGGGAACTTGAATGTAAATAGACATTTGAAGCGTTAGAGATCAGATAACCATCCACAGAGATGCTAACAGGTTGCAAGAGGACACTTAAACTCAGAGTTGTGGATTGATACCTTCTTTTACCGACCCCATAGCCTTCAAGTTCCCTGAAATACAAAAAGTGACCAAGTCTTTCTTGGTTCATCCTATAAACTCCTTGTTTATCACCATCGCAGGGGATACTTTTGACATATCTGCTTCTTGGATGAATGAACCAGTCATTTGAAACCTGGATTTAAAAATTCATGTTCCAATCACTGTATCACTGTCATCCCACTGATCATCGATTTGCTTGAGCAGGCCCAGTAACGTCTCCATTTATTCTAGCCTTGAGATTTTAGCAGCGTCTCTTTACTTGTCCTTCCCAATGGTGGACATTATTAGACGCATTAGAGGCTCTTCAGGATCAGGGAAATGAGACCCATCATTGTTACTGTATTTGGCATATGAATATGCCACGGGGAGCTTGCCAGGCTCTCCCCCGTGTGGGCAGGCATGTTCCAAAATTCAAAATAATTAAAATGTATATCCACAGGGAAATATAAAGAGAACCATGGTATATACCCACAATTAATACCATATATAGCTACCAAAGAAAAATTGGGAGCTGAAAAGATATTGCAGCGGGTAGGGTGCTTGCTTTGCATGTGACTGCCCAGGGCTCAACTCCCAGCATCCCACACAGTCCCCTGAGCTCTTCCAGGAGTGATCCCTGAATGCAGAGCCAGAAGAAAGCCTTGAGCACAGCTGGCTGTGACACAAAAACAACATGACCTTAAATACAATAAATTTTAAAAATACTATGAGGTAGCTCCTGGGCACCATTAATTGGAGAAACAAAATTAACTTTTGTATTCTGAAAAGATCATAAATCTGCCTAGGAATGTTCTAAAAGTCAAATCAAGAGACAGAATGGGTATACCAACATCAATATTTGCTTTGAAACAATGACAAGATAGGAAAAATAATATGCAGATTAACAATAAATCTCATTATTCCTTCTCCACATAAAAAGTTCTATTTCCAAAGTTGGTTTATATATTTAATTCACTTTCACATGATTAATATGGCATTGACAAGTGGAGTCAGATATTCTGATATATGAATTACAAAATGACTTCTAAGGCGGCCATCTCTCTCTACAGAAATATAATTCTTAGGAAGATTATAAATATATAAATATAAGTCTTAGGAAGGTAACCAATCTCTAAGATAAATCTTCACCCCTGCATGACCCCATCTCTTAATATTCACACCCTTGTGCAATTCATACCCTCTTAAGCATAGGCTAAATTAGGGATGACCAACTTTCCAGGTTTGTACAAACCTTGGGGAGGTGGGGGTGGTCCTTTCAAGTTGGACTTTCAGTGTAGTGAAAGGAAAGTCCTTGGCAAACATGAATGAGTTAGTCATCTTAACAATTAAGGGACTCACTTCTAAAGGATGAAATGTAGCTTATTCCATTGAAACATGCGTCATATTTGTGTATTTTTACTATAGCAATCAGAATTTGACTGATTTTTTTTTTTAGTTAGTGGGACGCAGTAGGCAATGTTCAGGGGTTACTCTGGGGTCTGTACTCAGGAATTACATCTGGTGGTGCTCAGAGGACATGGGATCTGGGAATTGCACCCAGGTTGGATGTATGCAAGGAAAGCACTTTACCCTCTGTACTATCTCTCTAACCCCAGAACTTGACTGATTTCTAGCTCAATTTTCTTCACAGAGCTGACTATGAACATTTAGTCCTCCCCTCCTGAGGCAACAATGTTCCAGGCATAGCTCATGAATATCTTAGGCTTGTATCTTCTAAGCTACAGTCCTAAGACTTCCAATAGTGCTTGTCTGGTTCCAATCCACCAGGTCTGGGTTTTTCGGTTAACAGTTAAGTCAACTGATCTCAATGTTGCATATAATCAAAGAATCATGAAATTAGAAAAGAGCTCAATGAGATTCCTTCAAGTATAAATTTAATGAAACTGCATGCCCAATTGAAGAGGCAACCCTTAGTACCTTTTCCTCCCCCTACCAAAGGGAAATAACAAAGGCAGAAACCCACTGAGGCGTTCACTTTAAACTTTGCAGAATGGAAATGTTCACAAAGAGGAATAGGAAGAATAAGAAAATAAACCCATAATTCTTGCATCCATCTCCCATTTTCAACAATTACCAAATCAAAGCTAATTTTATTGCCTTGCTTGCCTCACTTCCCTCTTTATGCACCTCACATTCACCAGGACCCTGTGGGTTATTATGAAGCAATTTTCAGACATAACATTTGGTATATAGCTCAGCACACATCTATAAAAGATGAAATGAGAACTCTTGGGTTTTTTTTTAAGCATGATCACAATGCGTTCCTTTTTTTGCCACACCCAATAGTGCTCAGGGCTACCTCCTGGCTCTGTACTCTGAACTCTGTACTCCTAGTGGTGCTGGAGAATTGCATGGGGTGCAGTGAATTGAACCCGAGTCAGCTGTGTGTAAGGTAAATGCCCTATTTGTTGTACTATTGCTCCAGCCTCCACAATATATTCATACGACAAAATTTCCATTTAATTATTCCTTAATGTTACAAAATATCCAAGTTAACTTCCTATTAACTCTCATGTTCTGTTTGTTTACTTTAAAATTAGTTTGTTTGTATCAAGATCCAAACAAGGTCAACATATCATATTTGGGTGGGTGTTTTGTGGGTGAGTGTGGTGCTGGGAATAATCCCAGGGTCTCACACATGCGAGTTAAGTGGTCTACTGCTGAACTATATCCCAGGTTCTGGTATGTTTCTTAAATCTATTTTAATTTATGGCTTTTCCCACTAACTGCCACCACTCTCCTATCTGCCCTACTCTGGACAAGCAGTATGGCCTAAGGTTTAATAAACATTTTGATTTAGGACTCACAAATAATAATTTTATATAGATATAATTATATATATAATACTCGAAGAGGCAGACTTGGTTTTAGGGCCAGAGCAACAGCTGGTAGATAGGATGCTTGCTTTGCACATGGCCAACCGAATTCAATTCCCATACAGTCCCCTGAGCACCACCAGGAGCGATCCCTGTACCCAAAGCCAGGAGTCCTGTGCACTACAAGGTGTGACCCAAAAACAAAAACAAAAAGGAATAAGAAAAAAGAACATTCTGTATACTTGGACATGGTTCCACATTAAAGCACCAAGCACCAAATTTTATCAAGGAAAGATGGTCTGATTATATGCTGTCCTGGAGGAGATAGGAGTCAATTTCACACTACAGTTGATATAACACTTTTTTTAAACACTACGATTGGGAAATGTTTCACGAAAGTCAATAAATATTTTGCTCCATTGATGCTGCCCTTGCCATCACTTTTAAATAATAAATATGGAAGAGAAAGCGTTTCAAAGGCGACACACATCAGTTTACATACATGCTGGGCACCAAGGCCTTCCTAAAATGCCTTGAACTCTTTCCTATTTCTGCCTCTGCAATGGAATAAAACTAATGCTTCACAGGAGTGGCTCACTGAGGCCTCCACCCCCCACCCCTCACCCCACCCCAAGCTGAGGCTCATCTGTAGAGAGTGAGTGTGAAGTGGAAACATAGGGAGTAACAGATATCTGTGAATTTATCTGGGTCATCAGGATGCTATTAACTGCAGGATTTTGACAAGAATGCTGTGAAATCTCCTCCCCAGGAAGCTGATTCCCCCAGCCTGCTTACTCTCCAGACCCATCCCCCAGGGCTTACACTCACCTCCTGCACTTCACACCTGAGCAGACGTTTGCCCTGGAAACCAGGAAGAAAGTGTGAGTCTCTTTAATGCTCTGACCTGGGAAGGGTCCCAGCATTGGGCCCTGCCAGCATTTCAAAGCCAATGGCACCTTCTCATGATTTGAGTCAATTAACAAGAGATTCCAATCTGGCCTGGAAGGATGGGCCTGCCAGAAGGGCGCTGGAGCAACAGCTGGAATAAAAGTAATAAAAACAACTACAGAGCAATTGGTGCAAATGTCCAGGCCAGCACAAACACATTGACCCTTGTAAACCTTGCCGTGAACTTGGAGGAGTTGATCCAGACTGCCCTTGGGAGGGTTGGGTGGCGGCTGCCTTCTGGTTAATTCTCCCAACTTTCCAATGGTTTCTATTGCCCAATCCTCAATGATGTGATGTGATATGATGCTAAAAGTAGCTTTTGTCTTAAGTGGAAGATACCATGCTCACTCCTGAGGTGGAAGGACCGTGAACAGGTCCTAGTCTGGGCTGTATCCATCTTGAGTGCAATTGGAGGCAGTATTTATTCACTGAAGGGGAGCTGAGTGGCTTTTTTTTTTCCTGAAAAGGAGGTGGTAGGTCAACTAAGTTTGGAAACCTCTGTTCCAGTGGATCAAGTAGCTAGACCAGTCATCCTTCGGTCTAGGCAGCCCCTCTCTCCATGCAGCTCCCTGCAGCAATGAATGAAACTGTCTTCTGTATCCACGATGGTGGAGCCAGAGATTCTGATGCTAAGCCGTCTGTTTTTTAAATGCACTGCAGCTTTAAGAAGGAGAGCTAAGTAGCCCCTCAAACTAAAAAGACAGACAGAGCCAAAAGAAGTAAATGTTAATATTTCAGGCCCAACAATTTATTCTTTTCTCCTCCTTTGCTTTAAATGGTTCTGGGTGTACTCTCCCTGTTTACACAAAAGCCAATGACTCTCACAAGATAAATGGGCTCTCTGTAAACTCACAGCTGGATAAGCTGCAGAAAAGTTCTGCGGTGATTAATAGATTAAGACCACAACTCAGCTCACACAGACAAAGCAACAGCACTGATCAAAATTTTGTTACTACTGGAGATAAGGGACCAAATGATCCTCAACTCAGACTGAAAACGGGGCGGGCAGAGAATGCTACTAAATTTGAAAAGAACAGTGAGCAAGATTTCCTTTTATTCATATCAACTTGCAACTGTGTGGGTTGTTTTCTTTAATGACTGTTTTCCTGGCAACCTGGATATAGCTCCTTGTTAGAGGCCCACATAGCAAGCTTGAGGTCCAGAGTTCAAACCCTGAGCACCAAGAGAGTGAATGGACCCATTCCTCCCACTGCAGCTGTGTGCGCCCTTGAACATCATAGCAACAGAGGGAAAGGGCAGGGAAAACAATTTTTCAAATGTAACTTTCATTGATCTAGAGCAATAGCACAATGGGTAAAGCACTTGTCTAGCATGTAGTCAGCCTAGGTTCAATTCCCAGCACCCTATATAAGCCCCTCCAGGAGTTATCCTTGAGTAGAGAATCAGGAGTAAGTCCTGAGCACCGCTGAGAATGGCACAAAACCAAGAATAAACAAACCCAAAAAGTGCTTTCATGAAGATAGTGGATATTCTTGAGGAGGAAGGGGTTGGCAGGACAAAAAGACAAGCTACTAAGAAGAGATTAAAGGACCAGATTGAGAATACAGAGGCTAAGGGGCTTGCTTGCATGGGACTAACCTGGGTTCAATCCCTGGGACTCCATATTGTTCCCTGAGCACCACCGGAGTGATTCCTGAGCTCAGAACCAGGATTAAGACTTGAGCACCACGAGGTATGATCCCAAAACCAATTAAAAAAAAGAAGTTGCAAAAGTTTTTTCAGTATTTCCTTTTATGGACATCTCAAAGAACTTCATGTTCCTTAGAGCATATCCCTTCGCCTCGTGCTTCTGAGTTATCAGGTATGATTGTTCTAGAAACAGAGAATGCAATCTCACCTAGCCAAATGTATACAGACTGGGGGGTGTGGATGGGGAGGAGAGTTGGGTTGGGGTTGGAAGGAAATATCATGTCTGCAGTCCATCATCCAAAACAGAAAACGAAGGACAAGCCCTGGGCCTCCCAGCTCATGCATTGTCCGTATCCAGGTAGACGGCGGCTCCAGTCTACAGAATAAGGCCTGTTCTCTCCACCCACCATGGCCTCCCCCCACTGCACTCATCGTGGCTCTCTGGGCTCCATTCTTGCCCTCTTCCTGCTGCTCCTGAACAAAATTTTATATACAAATGTTACTATTTACACACACACACGCACACACACGAGCACACAATTAGGCTCAGCTCCTTGCTAGGCTTATCATTTGACCTCTCCACCCTGCACCTCCATGCATGTACTGTACCACCACTGCACCTGCAGCCTAAACCCCAGTACTCAGAGGCTCCTGTGTTATTCCACACCTCTTGTCTCTGCCAACAAGGTATGTTTGTCCTCTCTACCTACAAGGTATGTTTCCCCTTATTCTCCTAGCAAACATGTGCTCTGACTATACCTTGCTCTTCTTCTTCTGCTCTCTGAGATCCTGTAAGCTCCTCCCATGCTCCACACTCACCACTAGTGTGTATAGATAACAGTAGATAGATTCAGAATATAAAACAAAACATAGTATGTGTATAAAACCCAAAGATAGTGGAAGCAAGGGCCAAAAGGACAGGTCGTTAATAGGAAGCTTGCCACAAAGAGGTTGTGGGAGCACAGTTAGGACAGAGAAAGCGCCACTATGACAAGGGCAGATGGAAATGATCACTCTGGACAAAAACTGGCTGGAAGGAGGTAAAGTGATATGCATGTTACCCTTTCAGTAACAGTACTGCAAACCTCTGTGCCTAAAAGGAAAATGAGAGAGAGAGAGAGAGAAAGAGAGAGAGAGAGAAGAATAGTGCCTGAATAGTGCCTGCCAGAGAGGCAGGCTGTGGGGACTGTACAGGGAGGATGGGCATGAGGAAACCTGGGGATATGGGTGGTAGGAAATGTGCACTGGTGAAGGATTGGCTGTTGGAACATTGTATGGCTGGATCCCTGTCATAAATAAGTTTGTAACTGTATATCACACAGTGATTGAATAAAATTAAAAAATTAAATTGGTTATCAAAAAACATCCCAAAATATTAGATAGACTTAGGGCTGGAAAAAGTGAGTACATTACTTGCTTTGCAACTGGTTGATCTGGATTCAATCTCTGGCACCCCATATGGTCCCCTGATCCCTGCCAGAAATGATCCCTGAGTGCAGAGTCAAGAAGAAACCCTGAGGGGCTGGAGCAATAGCACAGCGGGGAGGGCGCTTGCCTTGCACGTGGCTGACCCAGGCTGACCCAGGTTCGATTCCCAGCATCCCATGTGGTCCCCTGAGCACCGCCAGGGGTAATTCCTGAGTGCAGAGCCAGGAGTAACCCCTGTGCATCGCCGGGTGTGACCCAAAAAGCAAAAAAAAAAAAGAAGAAGAAACCCTGAATACTACTGGGTGTGGCCAAAAAAATTGTATATATATATATATATATATATATATGTGTGTGTGTGTGTGTATAAATGTATTATACATATATAATGTTTATATATACAATATTTATTATATCTGTATATTAGACCCTTCTGACACAACTGAAAAAGATTAGTATATTATTTATTCTTAGGTAAAATCTCCTTTTTGGGCTATAAATACCTAAAAACAAGTGACTGTGCCCCATTTTAATTTGAATTCCTAAAGTCTTACACAGTTCCCGACCACGCTAGGGTGCTCAATAAATATCTTCTCCATTGAATTTAATTGGCCCAATCAAAAACCCAATAAAACTTATTAGTTGGCTCTTGTACCTCCACTGTTCTATTTTGCTTCCTATCCAATCATGGTGAACACTCGAGCACTTCCAGCTGAAGAATTGCTGGCTGCCAAAACAACCTTTCTTTACTAATAAAGTACTCATTGGCCAGGCCTGTGCTTCGGCAGCCAATATTGATGCCAACAACTCTCACCATTACACACTGCTTGTGCCAACACCGGCCTGAATCTGAGGGCAAAGTGAGCATAGATACTAGAAAGCAGTCCTATCACTCAGTTCATGGAGACATTTTTGGGCATCTCTAAAAACTGCAGGCAGCAGACACCCTTGCCTCAAAGGTGGATACTTGCCCTCCTTCAAGCCAACCACCCATTCCCCAAATGTCTTTGCAATCTAACTTTTGTTTCCTTTCCCTAGAACTTCCCTTCTTGGAGGTTGCTCTTCTAGCTCAGCATGAAAGAGAATCACCTGGCTAAAGTATTCAATGGAGAACTGCCCTGGCTCAGTGCTGGACACTAGCATTCACACTGCTCAGGGCCACCTGTCACTGAAAATGGAGAGAAAAGAGCACAGGGTGACAGAAAGCACTGTTTTATAAATGAAGCTAGAGCACTTGCCTGGCATATGCGAGGCCCTGTGGGAGCAGCCTGGCACTGCACACGAATTAAAATTGAAGGAAAATGCACAGCATTCAGAATGATCCCAGTTTAAATGATGTTGGGCAAATGTCAAATGTTATAGAAGTTACTTGGAGATCAACAAGTCAAGGTTTCCATAGAACCCATGGGAAACTGAGAATCAGATAGGGCAAGCGGCTTGCCCAAGATCACACAGCAATTGACAATGAACTTGGCTTCAGCTGGGGCTTTTCTCATTTCCATATTTCAGCTTGGAAAAGAATCCAGGATTCCCTACACCTCTGCCCAACCCATCCCCTATCTGCTCCATTGCTTTGAAGGGGGCTGCATTTTTAATCCAGTGGCCTATTTAAACTGTCCCTGGGACTCCTCAGTAGTTATAGACATGTCCCTGTTCAACGCACCTGAGAGAGGTTCCATCTAAGTCATAGCTTCTGAACTTGCACCAGACCTGAATTTCGGTTTTACTTTGTTGTTGTTGTTGTTGTTTGGTTGTCACTGTTGTTGTTTTGTTTTAGGGGCCACACCCAGCAGTGCTCAAGATTTACTCGTAGATCTGCACTCAGAGGTCACTCTTGGTGGGCTTGGGGAAACAAATGGGGCTGCTGGGACCAAATCCTGGTCAGTCGCATTCAAGGCAACTATACTACTGCTCGGTCCCACCTTTCTTTTTTCTGTTTTTTTTTTTTGGGGGGTGGGGGGTGGAGGGCACACGTGGCAGTGCTCAGAGCTTACTTCTGGCTCTGCAGTCAGGAATCAATTGTAGAGGAGCTTGAGAAACCCATACAGAGTGCAGGGATTAATCCTGGATCGGCCACACGAAAAGCAAGCGTCCTCACCACTTTATTATTGCTCCAGCCTAGATTTCTTTTTAACATGGAATCTTAGTCCTTAGATTGTCTTTTGTTTGGGTTTGTTTGTTTGTTTGTTTATTTGGTTTCATTTCACATGTCTGGAGCTGAAGAAGTCTTTTTGGTTTTTGGTTTTTAAACTTCATCATTCATTCCTTTGTCAAGTAAAAATTTAGGACCACTAAGACTAGCAACCTTTTTTTCAGATGTTTTGGAACCTAGAGAGTGTGTGCTATTATAAAATGTGGAATTTCTCACTTCTGATTCCCTGGCAACCCCATCATTCCTAATTTTAAGAAGAAAAGGTTGCCAGCAGAGGTATGAATGTGCTGGCCAGGCTTCCCACCACAGTACAGGCTTCTAGAAAGCACATGAAGGTCGCTCAAGGTCACTGACATCTGCCTCACCCAGGGTCCGCACCCCAGAGTCAAAACTTCTGACCAGGAAAGGATGAACGCACAGAATTCACAGCAAGGAAAAAAAAGAGAGAGAGAGAGAGAGAGAGAGGCTCATGACCCTGAATGACTCAGCCCCGGCCCTGCAAGGTGAAAGCCAATTCGTGTCTGCACCATCTCTTCATCCAGGACACAAGAGTGATAACACTCGACTCCATTTCAGGTGACAAGCAACGCTTATCGCACACTGCAAGTCTGAAAGTGCTAAGAGAAGACAGGCCGGCTTTAGAAAATAACTCAGACATGATATTCCCCCTTAAGTGGTTCTGTCGAGTAAAATTACCTTTTCGGCCCAGTGTGGTAATATGAACTATGAGCTGCTGACATCTTAAACCCCTGTTCATATAACTTGGGCTTGAATGGGTGACTTCACTCAGGGTGGGTACCTCGATGGATAATTTATTGAAATCAGCTCCACACATACATACGCATAAATGTGAGCGCGTGCGCGCGCACACACACACACACACACACACACACACACACACACACACACAGCTTTCTCGGGTCAGTTGATTCTCTTAGTCTCCAAACCCATCCCAAATCATTACAACAGAGCTTTCAAGAAAGCAAGCATCTCCACAAGAAAAGTCATCAAGGTTTTCAACTAAAAACCCCAAATACAAGGAATTGAACACTAAAAATGTGCAGAAGAAAATCGGTCTGTGAGCCAAACGTCCCCTGATCACTGCAGACATACACTGACATGAACTTCTGTGCCATCTTTGTCCAGCTCCTCCTCGTGTACCAGCTGCTGGCAAACACACATTCCTGATGAGTCAAGTGACTGAGAAAGAACCAAATGCCTCCAGGAGCTTTCACAGTCCCCAGGCCTAACTGAGAAAGGGGGAAATGGACCTCCCCTCACTGGAAGCAGGGGCTGACTCTTTATTTTTTTTTTTATTTTTTAAAGTTATTTATTTTATTGAATCACCATGTGAAAAGTTATAAAGTTCTCAGGCTTAAGTCTCAATTATACAATACTCAAACACTCATCCCTTCACCAGTGCCCATATTCCACCACGAAAAAACCCCAGTATACTTCCCACCCCCGTCCCACACCCCCGCCTGCGTAACTGATAAATTTCACTTCATTTTCTCTTTACCTTGATTACATTTCATATTTCAACCCAAAACTCACTATTGTTGTTGGAGTTTCCCCCCAAAAAAGACAGCGCTACTGCCAAGGAAGCATTTGATAATTAGTTTTCCATTGCTGAGAATGAAGAGACATGAAGTCCAACTGTTCCAAGTACATAACTCCTTTTTTTTTCTCTCCTTTCCGTGCCACCAAGTTTGTGCCTGCTTAATAGTCCTCATAATATGGCGGACACCACGCCGCTTCTCCCCAAAAAGGGAAAAAAAAAAAAACAAGAAAGAAGGATATTTTTCCTTCTCGGCCAGCGTGGGGCTATGGCTTAGTTTACAGTCTAGAGACATGGCTGCAAGCAGTTTTTGGGACCAAAAGTAGTCTAGTTGGCGTCCGGATCCTGGTCAATCAGCAGCAAAGCAGCCACACAAAAGTGTGGCCATCCGGGTCGAGTCTCAGTGGAGAGCGCACCGGTATTGGCCCCAGCCCGAGACTGCCCAAGTGTCCCACTGTTCCAAGTACATAATTTTTTTCTTTTTTTTTTCTCCTTCCCATGCCACCAAGTTTGTACCTGCTTAATAGATCTCATAATATGGTGGACGGCACCATGCCGCTTCTCCCCGAAAAGGGAAAAAAATCTGAGAAAGAAGGGTATTTCCTCTCCTCAGCCAGCGTGGGGCTATGGCTTAGTTCACAGTCTAGAGACATGGCTGCTACTTTGATTACCTTCAATATTTCAACAAAAAACTCAACTATTATTGTTTGGAATTTCCCCCCAAAGTCAGACCTGCTAAAAAGGATCCATTTCACATTGCTGACAATTAAGAGATATTAGGTTTTGGATTTCTGTAAAGTCCAGGGAAGATTCTGCCAGAAATTGCATCACTGCAAGCTTTTACTTCCCTTTTGTGGTGCTCATAAGATGGAAAAGCCTGGAGAGAGAAACCCTACCCCCTAGCGCCGCATGGGGCAGTGGCTCAGTTCACAGTCTAGAGGCATTTCTGCGAGCTGCTGGTGTCCAAAGTAGTTCAGTTGGCCTTCAGGATCATGCTTGTGCAGCAGCAGAAAAGCGGGGGCTGACTCTTGACTGCTGTGCTGAACAGGACTGATTCTAGAACCCTAGAGCACCCCATCCCCAGCTTCCTGCCCTCATCTTCCTGCTTCTTGCTTGCAGTTGGAAAACCCCAGGATGGGGCGGTGGGGGTGGCAAGAGGACCCCGTGGAGCTGGACCATAAAGGAGAAGGGCCACAGGAAGGTACATGGCCGACCTGAGAACCTCACAGTGTGTTCTGTTCTGAACAGACTTCTTGGCGTGGGGGGAACAGACCCCCTGGAGACCCAAGAGGCCCCAGATTTTCAGGCAGTGCTCACTCACCCGGCCATCCTTTAGACCCCAAGGTGAGTCATAGGGAGCCAGATGGAAGGAATCCTGAGTTAGGGGCCAGGAAAGCAGGAGGACAGGGGCGCCTGGAGTGACGGAGTGGAGAGAAGTGGCAGTTGGTTCTGGGCCTGCAAATCCCAGCAGGGTCGTGAGTGAGACGGGGAGACCCAGGCTGGGTATCCAGAGGCTTCGTGGAGGGAGGGCGGGGGAGGGCCCCTAGGTGAGCACCCTCTGCAGGGAAGCCAGGTGCCTGCAAGAGTCTCCCAGCTGTAGTGTGTCCCTAGGGGACCTGTCCTAACTAATGGCCTGCAGCCCAGGGCAGCGCAGGGGTTCCCCAGGAATGTTGAAGGAGGGGTGCTCAGGTGGAGGTGGTAGGGTTCTGGAAAGTGTGAAGGAGCTTGCCTTCAGGTTGGTTCAGGTTGGTTGGACTGTTGGGACTTGTGAGGTTGGGCCACACCTGCTGGCAGCAGAACTCACCCAACCATGCCGGGGCACTTCTCAGGGAGAGCCAGTGATCTGCACCACAGTGGGGCGGTGGCAGCAGAGTCCTTTAGCCTGGACCTCTGGGCTCTCTCATCTCGAGGAACTTTACCAAGAGCATTATGAGCTGGGGTGCAGTCCTGAGAGGAAGTCCCAAAGGTGGAGGGGGTGTGGGGGTGGGTGTTCACATAAATGGGCTTCTTTACACACCCTGCCTCTCAGTGACAGAAATTTCAAAGGAGTGCTCTTGAGGACACCAGCATAAGTTCCCATTATACTTCTAGGGTCACCCACTCTGTTTCTGGGGGCCCCAGGGGGTAAAGAAAGGCAAAGGTCTTGACTATCTGGGTTTTAGGGTGGTTGGGCCACACCTAGTGGTGCTCAGGCCTATTCCTGGCCCTGTGCTCATGGATCACTCCTGAAAGGTCTTAGAGGACCTTATCCAATATCAGAAATGGAACACAGGTCAGATGCATATACAGCAAGAGCCTTACCTGCTATTATAGCTCCCTGGCCCAAAGGCCTTGTCTGGAGTGGAGGTCTAACTTGCCAGCCCAAGGATGCCTGGGCACTTGGGAGGTAGCTGTGGGGTTCATCAATGCTTCTCTGATTCTGCAGAGTAGGGTCATAAGGTTTGGAAAAGAAGGAGCAAGAGGGAGACACTCAGGAGTTGCTACCAGTCCCTGCCAAGGCATCCAGGGTCCCCCCACACACCCAACTGAAAGGTTACTATGAAAAGCCTTGACTACAGGGAACAACAAAAGCCCAAAGGCAACAGAAATGAAGAACATGAGAACTGGTCTTCAGTTGGAAGCTTGCCAGAAGGGTGGGAGAGGGAGGGGGAAAGGACAGGGACAAAAACACTATAACAATGGCAGAGGATCAATAGGGAGGAGGAGAGGGTGTGGAGAGGTGGGAAAGTGTTACTCATAAGACCCTATCAGTAACAGTACTTTAGGCCACACACAGTATATATCAGTGCATATATATATGTATGTATATATACATATATATGTATGTGTGTATATACACACATATATATGCATACACATATATGTGTGTGTTTGTGTGTATATAAATATATACATATATACCATATATATAAAGTGCCTGTGAAAGAGTGGGAGGAAAACTTGGCACATCTGTGGAGGAAAGTGGGCACTGGTGAAGAGACTGGTGTTGGAACATTGTATCACTGAAATTTAATCATGATCATGAGTTTCAATTTATGGAGACAAAATTTTGAAAGGAAGAAAGAAAGGAGAAGGAAGGAAGGAAGGAAGGAAGGAAGGAAGGAAGGAAGGAAGGAAGGAAGGAAGGAAGGAAGGAAGGAAGGAAGGAAGGAAGGAAGGAAGGAAGGAAGGAAGGAAGGAAGGAGGGAGGGAGGGACAAAGGGGGGAGGGAAGGAGAAAGGAAGGGAAGGAAGGAAGGAAGAAAGGAAGGAAGGAAGGAAGGAAGGAAGGAAGGAAGGAAGGAAGGAAGGAAGGAAGGAAGGAAGGAAGGAAGGAAGGAAGGAAGGAAGGAAGGAAGGAAGGAAGGAAGGAAGGAAGGAAGGAAAGGCACTGACTATGAGTCATCTCAGAAGTACAGGGCCACAAAGGTGTCCATCTCCTGCCATGTCCGACCCCATGGAGCTGAAGTTGTTTGGCGAGATGTGCGGTTCTCTTCTTTCCATCTGTGAAATCTTCAGACTTGGGTTTCACTCTCACTTCCATGGGTCAGTGGAGGAAACATGGTCCTGGGCTTCACACACAGCAGTAAACAACAGCGGAACAAATGAAACTTCAAAGAAGGGAGATGAGAAAGAACTAGGAAAGAAGGATCCCCCCTCGGGGGATGATCAATGTAAGGAATAGTTTTCTGTTCCAGGCCACGTGGAGTTGAGAGGAAGTGAGGCAAGGAGTGTCTGGGCCTTTGCCAGCTTCAAGGCAAAGGAAGTCAGTCAGTTCCTCACAGGCCTTCAGCTAGGGAGCTGCAGGGGAAATCTGGCCAGCCAGTCCGAGAGAACATCAGAGGGCCTGTTTGCCCATGAGTTCATGGGAGTAGAGAACCCCGCACAATTAGACCAGTCTTTGCAGAGACAGAGAATTACAAGTGGACAAAACAGAGGAACCCACTGAGTGGACTTGGAGCTTGAGGGGATCGCACTCTGACCAAATTCCTGTCTGCGCTCTCATTTTTCTCAGTTGTTGTCTGAGGGCACACCCAGAGGGGTCCGAGGGTCACTCCTGGCTCAGTGCTCAGGGATCACGCCTGGTGGTTGGCAGAGCGCCATGCTGTGCCAGAGCTGAAACCCAGGCCCCCGAACACAACGCCCAGCTCCACCAAGCTAGTTCTCCAGCCTCCTGCTCTGTAAATGCAGGTGAGTGTGGCTGTCAGAGCAAGATGTAGAGCAAGTTCCTCAGAAGAGTTAAATCATACCTTGCACCTGGCTCTCTGCAGAACCTAAGATGCCAGGCCAGGGGGAGGCTGTGGAAACAACAGGGGTCTTGACTCAGGCTGCTCTAACAAAATACCACAGCCCGGGGGACTTACCCAACAGACCTGAATTCCTCCCTGATCTGGAAGCGGGTAAGTCCAAATGAAGATGCCAGCCAAGTTGGTTCCTGGCGAGAGCTTTCTTCCGGCTTCACAGATGGCTGCCTGCTTGCTGAGTCCTAACGTGGCAGGGAAAGACAGATCACCTCTCGGGTTTCTCTTTTAAGGACACTAATTTCACTCATAAGGGCTCTGCCCGTATGGTCTAATTCCCTAGGGTCTGACCTCTGAATATGATCTCTTTAGGTATTACAGCTTCAGGTGGAGATACACTTTTAGTTCAAGGACCATTAGTACCGTTTTTTAATTATTAAAATTTTCAGAGCACAGAAAAAAAGTAACACATACCAAAACACCCACCATTCAGACTTCATAAAAGTGAATACCATCTTAGCTCTGGATCTTTATTCAAAATGTCACATCTACACTTGGAAACTCATCTGGAACCTGCCCATAGACTGTTTCCACATGAAGCTAGCTCAATTATGAAATGTACAAGTTTATCCCGTCAATCTTTTGATATTTTTACCACACCAATATGTATCCATAAATAATATTTTGCAATGCTCTGAGTGATTTTTAATATTTCCATAAACATAGTATCTTAAAACTTCCTTATGTTTTTATAAATGTAAACATTATGCTTTTGAGATTAGCCCATATCATTACATGCAGACATAATTTATTCATTGAATTATTGTATTCCATTCCTTTAGATGAATAGGCCTCTATAATCCTGAAGAGGGGGAGTGACAAAGGCAGCATTGTTTCTGACTTCAGTCCAAAAGCTTCTAGACTTTCAACATAACGTTCCATTTTTTTAATAAATCTTTGGAACTAATGCTTACTCATATAAAAGCTATTCCTCTTATTTCTAATTTATGTTTTTATCTTGAATAAGTTTTTAAACCTGTTTCTTAAATTTGTTAGGATAATTTTTTCCTCCTTTTTTCTGATTATGGCAGTGTCCAGGAAGAGACCCAATAATCCCCAATATCTTGGTATCCTCATCTCTCATCCTGCTTCCGGCCATTTCCAGTATGGACTGGGTCTGATACCACTTCTAAGGATAATGTGGCAGCAGTGATGATGGGCTCTCTCTAAGATTAGTTCATTTATTTTTCTGTTTCTTAAAAAATATGTCAGGACTGGAGCAATAGCACAGTGGGTAGGGCATTTGCCTTGCACACGGCTGACCCAGGTTTGATTCCCAGCATCCCATATGGTCCCCTGACTATTGCCAGGGGTAATTCCTGAGTGCAGAGCCAGGAGTAACCCCTGCACACCGCTGGGTGTGACCCAAAAAGCAAAAATAAATAAATAAAATAAGTTAAGTCCATTTTTTGTCTTTTGCTATAAGAAACTTGTTCTCCAGGAATTATCTGATTCTTAAAGATTTAGTCAAACTTGATTTTAAATAATCTTAATTTGGTGCAATCACTTAAATAAATCACTTATATAAATCACTTTATATATATATATATATATATATATCAGGACAAAGGACAGAGAGATAGTGAGATAGTGCAGTGGGTAAGGCACTTGCCTTGCATGCAGCCAATCTGAGTTCAATCCCCAGCATCCTACATGGTTTCCCCAGCACTGTCTGGAGTAATTCCTGAGTGCAGAGCCAGGAGTTAAGCACAAAACATCGCCAGGTATAGCCCTAAAGCCAAAACAAAACAAAACAAAACAAAATTATCAAGACAATATTTTAAGTGGTTTGTGGCTGGACTGATAGCACAGTAGGGCGTTTGCCTTACTTGCAGCCGACCCGGGTTCAATTCCCAGCATCCCATATGGTCCCCTGAGCATTGCCAGGGGTAATTCCCTATTGCAAAGTCAGGAGTAACCCCTGAAAAAAAAAAATATATATATATATTAAGTGGTTTCTAATAAGTTTTTTTTGCTTTGCTTTTTAGAAGATAAAGGAAGTCCCACTTTGGGCCCAAGTATTAAGTAATAAATCTGTCACTGTCACTGTCATCCCATTGCTCATCTATTTGCTTGAGTGGGCACCAGTAACATCTCCACTGTGAGATTTGTTGTTACTGGTTTTGGCATATCAAATATGCCATGGGTAACTTGCCAGGCTCTGCCGTGCGGGCAAGATACTCTCGATAGCTTGCCAAGATACTCTCGATAGCTTGCCAAGAGTGGTGGAGGCTCTCCGAGAGTGGTGGAGGAATCGAACCCGGGTTGGCCACGTGCAAGGTGAACGCCCTACCCGCTGCGCTATCACTCCAGACCAGCAATACATCTATTTTTATTTTTATTTTATTTTATTTTAATTTTCCTTTTCCCTTCCCCTGTATTGTATCCTTGATAACTAGGGGTTGCCTACACTCAGCTGTGGCTGGCTTGGTGGAGCTGCCAGAATTAAATTCAGGCGTGTGGACTGAAATTGGAATCAAACTCTCAGCGTGACTGGTCTCACACTTGCAAGGAAGGCACTCTGCACTGAGCCAGCCCTGGGCCTCTACATCTAGATTTGAGTCCCTGAGCATTTATCGGTCCTATTCCTGGAAAAATAATACAACCCTCTTTCTCCACTATTTCTACCTGTTTCCGGAGCCAGGACTCAGCAGATCTGCTACTTCACACTTACTCACTATTTGTCTTTCTGCCCCATTTCTGATCAACAAATGCTTATTTTGTCTTCAAGCATGGCGATGTCTGTTATATTTTCTCATTTTATGTTTTGTCTAGCATCAAAGCAAAGATAGTAAGTGACTGGAGCATAAAATTACAATGCAATTTTGACAGAAGATTTCATTCATTCTTGTGCTAAAATACAAACAGCTTTGTGTAGATGGAAAAATTTAATACTTGTGGAAGAACAAGGATCTTGGAACTTGATTCCAACTTGCAGGGTCAGTAATTTTGGCGTTAGTTCCCATGCCCTTCCAAAGTGGGGAGTATGGAGGAATATTTAATTTTACTGTTGGTTATATGACAAGGAAAGGGGTGGTGGTGGTCACTACCAACCCAAGTGACCCACAACAGCAAGAGCTCTTTCTTGAATGGGCTAGCACTCTCTGCAAGGTAACCAGCTAAAGACTTTACCCCGATGTTGTTAAGTCAACACACATTTGAAATGTCAAAACCAGCCCTCACAGATTTCACCTTGAATTCACGGGATATCCATCCGAGAGTAGGAGAGTTGGGTGATGTGACAGCAGTGGAGGTGGTAGCTCCATGTTTAGTCATTAAGTAGGTACTATCCACACTAAGCTTTCTGAGAGAACTTTGCCATTAAATATAAGGAAAAACATTTCCTGTTAAAATATAGATGCAGAGGATGCATATACATTTCTGTGAGTTTTTATTATGAAATGATTATCTTCAGAGAAATAACCAGAACTTGTTCATTGGAATTATGCCACTGTAAAATAGGTTGATGACTGAAGAGTATAAATAGTACCCAGCCTTCCACAAAGTGACAAAGTAGGATGAAGTTTCTCAAACAAGAATCTTGTCACCACACCTGTTATATATCTGTAACAACCAGTAAGAGTGGCTAGAATGCTTGTCTGCCCGTCCTCTGTACTAGCCATCACCTCCTCCACTATCTTGTGCTCCCAGGAGTCTCCAGCTTCTGGAATATAAGTAGGGGCTCCCACTGACAGTGTCATTCATTTACCCATTCTCCAAACATTTTTTCCTATGCTTTCTTTTACATGGGTTGGAGCGATAGCACAGCAGGTAGGGAGTTTGCCTTGCATGTAGCCAACCCATGTTCGATTCCTCTGTCCCTCTCGGAGAACCCGGCAAGCTACCAAGAGTATCCCACCCACACAGCAGAGCCTGGCAAGCTACCCATGGTGTATTCGATATGCCAAAACAGTAATAAGTCTCAATTGGAGAACTTACTGGTGCCGCTGGAGCAAATAGATGAGCAAAAGGATGTGATACAGTGATACAGTGATTCTTTTACATATTAGCAACTTTGCTCTGCAACAGCTCTACAAAGTTATCTTCTGTTTTTTTACTTTCTTTTTGATCTACAGTATCTTGTTGACTCAAGAAGCTCACTAAAACTCATAATGAGCCAGCAGTAATATTTATGAGGGTGGCAAGCAAACATCCCACTCACCCATTTCCTTGGCACAATGGTTAGTTGTTGGAATATTATTAGAACTATAAATTTAAATAGTAAACCCTATTTGTAAAAACCTGACTTTGCATACATGTGTCCAATGAGAAAAATTAAGAGGGAGCAGGATGTATGACTTTTGGACTTTCAGGCATTTTCATGTCAAATTTTATTTTCCCCTAAAGGTATTTTTATGTGATGTAATTTTGTTAATTTAATTCAATGTTTGGAGAGCCAAGGATCAAACCCAGGTGCTCACAACTAAGAGGTACATATTCTGCTGTTAAGTCATGCCTATTATTTTTATTTTTTATTTAGTGTGAATTCAAAACCTATTAGTAAAATAAACGTTGTTTTTCTTTTTTTTTGGGGGGAGGGGGTGAAGGAACCACACCTAGCAGTGCCCAAGCCTTACTCCTGACTTTGTGCTCAGGATTCACTCCTAGCATGGCTCAAGAAACCACATGCGGTGTCAATGATTCAACCTGGATTGGCCACATGCAAGTCAAGTTCCCTTCATCACCCTAGCCCTCAAAGTTGGAGCGATAGCACAGCGGGTAGGACATTTGCTTTGCACTCGGCTGACCTGGGTATGATTCCTCCGATCCTCTCGGAGAGCCCAGCAAGCTACCGAGAGTATCTCGCCCGCACAGCAGAGCCTGAAGCTACCTGTGGCGTATTCCATATGCCAAAAACAGTAACAAGTTTTACAATAGAGACGTTACTGGTGCCCACTCAAGCAAATCAATGAGCAATGGGATGACAGTGATATAGTGATCTTTTATATACAGGTTTAACTACAAATTACCTGTCTATTACTTAATTAAATGTATATAGTTCAACTGATCTATTTTTTTGTTCTAGATGTGAAAATTGTTTATCTTAGGATGGCATAAAAGACAAGGTTTTTTTATTCCCATAAAAATGAATAGGTATCCTTATAGGGACTGCATTGAGTCTGTAAGGATTCTTATTAATTTTTATGGGAAAAAAATCCTCCCCTGCATAACGGTGAATAGGCTTGGGGCTCTAGCAAGTGTCATGTTTGTTTTGCATGTGACTAAGCCAGGTTTGATTCCCAGCATCCCAGATGGTTCCCTGAGCACTGCCAGGGGTAATTCCTGAGCTCAGAGCTAGGAGTGACCTCTGAGCATTGCTGGGTGTGACCCAAAAGCAAAATTTAAAAAATCACTTGGTTGAGCCATAAAAATCACAAATTTAAGGAGCTCCAATGCCTGACCAAAATGCAGAAGTAGTTTTTTTTTTAAATAATAGTAGGTGTTTTTGTTTAAAAATACCAAAATGACGTCCTCAGAAGACTAAATTGAAATACAAATTAAGGGTGTTTAGTGGCAGATAAGCATACAGATATCCTAAGCTTTTCAAAGGTTTAAGTAATGCCACTTGGCTTCTTCAAACTAATGTTAACATTAGTGCCTCGTTTCCATTAATCAAAATCCAAAAGGGAATTTGCCTTTTTGAACAGTGCTCTGTGCTTTTATGACAGAGCAAAATAACATTTGAGACTGTTTTTGCAAAGAAAGGCAGAACACTGGAACCGTGGGGGCCACTATGGTAGGCTTCCTCAGAACCATAATCAGCATTAGCCACCATCATGAACTATGTGTGTGAATATCTAAGCTTTGTCTCAAATATGCTGTGCATTAGTTAGCAAATGTTTCTGTCCTAAGGTACCAAAAAATCCTAAGAGAGATTGTGTAAGGTGTTACACTTTGCATCGATCAAGGAGAACCTCCAGACAACCTCCGATGTCTCAGCCGAAAACACCACCTCACCACCTCTCAGCCTCCTTGGGTGCTTGCTCTCCTCCCAGTTCTCATAAGTGTAACTCTATGGGACACATTACTACTTTCTGTAGCCTAGAGTCTATGTATTTATCATCTCATTCCCACTTTTATTATATGTCGGTGCCTTTTTAGTTTTTATGTATTAGCTGCTATGATTTGGTCAGTTATTTGGGATGTATTGGAGTGCCCAATAAAACATTCCATAATAACAAGTTCATAATAACTGCTTCTTCGCTTGACACTCTGTCAGCGTTACACTCTGTCAGCTTGCAAAAAGTTTCATAAGAACAATCCATTTTTGTAGGGTGGGGGATGCCTAAGCTATGTGCACAGGAGCCTAGAAGACCCTGGAAATCCAAAGATGAATTGAACATAGAGCCTGCCTCCAGCTCATTCTCTAAGAGAGACCCATGGGTAAACAATAATTCAGAAAGCAATGAGCTAAGACAGATACTAGGGATTCAGTTTTTATGTACTACTAGGCAGGCACCACCAGCATTCCTGCTTCTCTGGCAGACCAGTAGGACAGACACTGCAAACAAGGGCATGGCCCTGCAGGGCGGCCACCCCTGCCTGAAGTCAGAACCTTCCCAGAGTTCCCGCAGCCCTGCTGCCACCTCTCAAGCATAGGGCTTGGACGGTGGCCACACACTTTCTTCCTCCCAGAGCCTGGGAGCCCAGCTGCCCCCAAGGGCTACAGGGGGAGTGAATGGAAAGAAATAGCTGTCTAAAACAAACCAAAAAGAAAAGAAATATACTAACGATCCAGGGAGGAAAGTTGTGTGAGGTCAGAAGGAGGAGGCAAGCTCTAGGTCAGCAATTGAGTTTAATGTAAGAAATAGCTCAAGGCTTTGTTCACTCCTTCAGCAAAACAATAGTACTTACATCCTTTTTTTTTTAATTTTCTTTTAGAATTCTGCTGGTTAACTAGGCTGTTAATCTGCAATGCTGGGGGGGGGCAGAGCAATAGTATAGCAGGTAGGGTGTTTGCCATGCATGCAGCAAACCTGGGTTCCATTCCCTGGCATCCCATGTGGTCCCCTGAGCACTGCCAGGGAGTAATTCCTGAGTGGAGAGTCAGGAGTAACCCTGAGCATCGCCAGGTGTGACCCTGCCAAAAAAAAAATCTGCAATACAGTAAATTAGTTTTTTGCTAACAATCATCCCACTGTCTGTTAGGCAACTCCATTGGACTATCCCAAAAACACTCAAACTCAACTAACTCACCTTAACCCTAATTCTTTATTTTCACCTACAGATTTATGTGATACACAACTGTCGTTCCTAAAACCTAGGAAATATCCTTATCCCCTGCCTTGCCTTTTTTTTTTTTTTTTTTTTGCTTTTTGGTTCACAGCAAGCGATGCTCAGGGGTTACTCCTGGCGGTGCTCGGAGTAACCCCCATACTCCTGGGGGACCATATGGGATACTGGGAATCGAACCCGGGTTGGCCGCATGCAAGGCATATGCCCTACCCACTGTGTTATCGCTCCAGCCCCCCAGCCTTGCCTTTGTCTACCAAATCTGGCCTCCCTCTCTTTGTTGCCACTACCAAACTCTTTCATCTCTTTCCTAACACTTACCTCCCTTCCTCTAACCTTGGTTACCTTCAATTCATGGTTTGAGTTCTTTGGCTGGGGAGGTGGGGGGCGGGGGTCCTCTAAAACATTTCTGGGGGCTATGAAGGCTACAGTGCTCAGAAGGCTATGTGAAGGCAGAGATGAAAAGTGTCCCTGCTCTCCAACCCTCTAAGTTATCTCCCCAACCAATTCATTCTTTCACCTGTAAAGACTGGCATTTCCAAAATACAAATCAAATTCTCTTTAGTGACTAAAGACCCCAGAGACTTTCCATTGCCCCGTGATAAAGGCCACAAAGGTATTCAAAGTCCTTTAAAATGGAAACCATTTCCTTTCTAGCCACACCTTTATCCACTGTGGTTTCCTCCGGGGACACTTAATTTAATGTCTTATAGTCAGTGAGATTTTCCACCTCAATTTCTTTAGACTTGCTGCTTCCTCTTCTTGGACCCTCTCACCATCCATATTTCTTCCCACCTAACTCCAGACCTTCTGTCCTCCTCCCAGTACTCTCACAAACTGAGCGACCTTGTAACTTTTTTTTTTTTGCTTTTTTTGCTTTTTGGGTCACACCTGGAAATCCACAGGTGTAACTCCTGGCTCTGCACTCAGGAATTTCCCCTGACGGTGCTCAGGGGACCATATGGGATACTGGGAATCGAACCCGGGTCAGCCGCGTGCAAGGCAAATGCCCTTACCTGCTGTGCTATTGCTCCAGTCCCTTATAACTTTTTTTTCTCAGCACCCTTCCATTCTCCTGGAGCAGCAGCAATCCAACTTGCCTTTGGGATTTGAACGTTGGGAAAGTAGGGGATTATGTGTGCCCTGTTCATCTTCAAATCTTTCGTGCCACTTCTGACATATAAGCAGACACCCAACATATTGCAAAACAAAGGAAGGAAGGAAGGAAGGAAGGAAGGAAGGAAGGAAGGAAGGAAGGAAGGAAGGAAGGAAGGAAGGAAGGAAGGAAGGAAGGAAGGAAGGAAGGAAGGAAGGAAGAGAGGAAGGAAGGAAGGATGGAAGGAAGGAAGGAAGGAAGGAAGGAAGGAAGGAAGGAAGGGAGGGAGGGAGGGAGGGAGGAAGGAAGGAAGGAAGGAAGGAAGGAAGGAAGGAAGGAAGGAAGGAAGGAAGGAAGGAAGGAAGGAAGGAAGGAAGGAAGGAAGGAAGGAAGGAAGGAAGGGGTACTTTACAGCTGTGGTTAATTGCCTCTGGGCTCCATGCTAAAACTCAGGAAATGGATTGCTAACAAGAACTTTTTTAGATTTATGACAGGCATAGGGAGGTCTAGCTAAAGGTACCTTCACCCACCATGGCTTTTCTGGGTCCCTAAAAGGGCACATATACTGATTCTGGGTTCCTGATGAGGACCCCTACCTTCTCTCTACCTGCTCACCTCCTTAAATGACAGAGTTACCCTTGGGGTGATGCCTTAATGGAACACCTCTACCAAAATCTCAAGACCCTCCTCAAAAATACCTTCTCCATTCCTTTTATTTACTTTTGGTTTGTTGGCCACACCCAGTAGTGCTCAAGACTTACTCTTGGATCTGCACTCAGGGATCACTGCTGATGGGGTTCTGGGGATGATTTGTGGTGCTGGGAATAGAACCTGGGTTGGCTCATGCAAGGCAAGCACCATATTTGTTGTATTATTGCTTTACCCCTTTCCCCATTTCTTTTATTCTTGCTTAATTACTCAGAGCCAATACCACACCAATGTAGACAGACTGCCAGGAGCACGTCCAAGAGATTTCACCTAGTAACCTACCTGCTGCTCCTTATAAAACCCCAAAGTGCTGCTGAGCATTAGACCCATCATTTTCTCCATATTACACTACTGAAAGAACGATACAAAATTAATGCGATCAAAAGTCAAAACCAAGCAATATGACAGACTTTAGAACAACCAGCGCACTCCACCACATGTTTCCTTCTTGAAGAAGTTGAGGGAGAGAAAGGACATGAAGAGATTCAAAAAGGGAATTGGGGTTGAAATACTAGAGAACAAGTTCATTAATGTTCCTGTTCTTCCTTTTGGAATATTAGGTAGTACTTATAGGACAGTCTTAAGAACTTGACTATAACCAATTTATGGTTATGGTGTCATAATCAATTTATGGTTTCCCAGATAACTCTCTTGATTCCTAAGTAGTTCAAATTGATGTGAATCTTTTGACGAGCAACTCAGCAACACACGGCAGTCCTGGCATTTTCCTCATTGCTCTCAGCTCTGTCTTGCCTTCTGTGATGTGCTCTATAGAACCAGGTCAATAATTTGCAGAACTGGCACAAAATTAAAATGCCAGGCCCCTTATTCAAAAAGTATGATAAATTTCAAGACATCTCGGGGTTCCTGAAAGAATAGAGCCTGTGGGAGAGAGTGGTGGAATGTCTGTGGAGCCAGGCTTCAACTGTGTATGCAGTAGGTTGTCCCTGCAAACTCCTTTCCCAGACCTCTCTGCAACCTTGCTTTGATTAGGTCAATGAGAGTCATTGAAAGGGACGGGACCACAGAAAGCATCAAAGAAAAGACCTTTGTCTCCCTTTCCACTCTGGCTCTCCTTGCTCACAGTGCGCTTCATGTGGTGGCTCCAGCATCTACAGAGATGGGTGACCAGAAGTCCCAGTACCCGTCAGTGATCCCTGCAATAGTGTAGTGGTGTCAGTCGTCCCAACAGTCCATCAGTGTTGACACTGTGTCCTAGATTCTAATAATGCCTCTTCAAACTATTTGCCCCTCCAATCTTGAGTTGGCAGTGGCCTCCTACAGTTACTACTCTAGGAGGGTTTTCACCATTCTTTCCGGTCCTTTAGTCATCCAATAATAGCAATAATTCTTTAAATCAGGTCCCCAGATTGAAACAATTAGGCTAGGTTCTGTCTTTCAGATTGGACATTGATTGACAAAGCAGCAAAGTCTGTAAAATCATGTCTACCCATTGACCCAGATACTCAACTTCTAAGGACATATATAATAAATATAAGATGCAGTGGGAAAGAATCTAGCCAGAATTCCATTTTAGGGACCCAGGGAATAGCCCAGTAACTTATTGTGCTTGCTCCGATGATGAGGAATAGGGATCCCTGCCCACATTTTTAGCAGACTAACACCAAAGAGCGGGGCTGGCAAGGGGCAGCTAAGTCTGGGTGACATGACATAACCACGGAGTGCATCTGGGGTGTCCTTGAAATGGACCTAATCTCATTTTGTGACCTTGGTAGTCTGGGACCTTATGCCAAATGTGCTCATGTCCTTGAGGTGGCCCAAACCCTGCTGTGTGTAATAATATGCTTTGGAATTTCTGCATCTGTACTCGCCTGCCAGATGCCTGCAAATGCCCCAACCCCCACCAGATAGTCTATGAAAAAGCTTTGGCCTTTCTTCCGAACCCGGTACTGGAGCACAAGCTCAACTGGGTCCATTAGCATAATATAGCAGTGTTTTCCCCACTTTTGAAAGCATGTTGTTCGGTTTTTTGCGAGCTTCTGGTGGGGATTTCTGCAACACTGCAAGCACATGGCCAAGAGTATGATCTCTGGTGCTGAAGCATGTGCTGAATGGAGTCCTGATGGCTGTGTTGTTGGTGCCCAGCAGCTCAACCATCTGTGCTCTCCCTAGCACTGAAAATGCCTTCTGGCCACATCACAGCTAGGTGCATACGAGAACCACAATCAGACACGTGTGTGATCCCCCCCGCCACACATGCACACACACTACCACTACCACCGCCACCAGGTCAACACAACAAGGGGAAGGGGTGGAATGAGATAAAAATAAAGTCTAGGACTGGAGAGATGGTACAGAGGCTCAGGAACTCGCCTTACATGCAGCCAAATTGGTTCAATCCCCAGCACCACATATGGTCAGTCCTCAGAATACTACCAGAATAAACCGTTAGCAGAAAGGCAGGAGTCAGCCCTGAGCACTACTAGAAATGGCCCCTGGAAACAAAACAAAAAAGAAATTCTCCACAAATAAGCAATAAAGGAATTCTTATTCAACCCGATAAAAGGAATCTACAATAAAAACAACAACAAAAAATCCTTTGACTGATGTCATGCTTAATGGTTCTGGTTTCCTAGGCAACTCTATACACTGCCGAGTAGATTAAATTGGCATCAACTTGTGGAGACCAATTTGGCAATACCTAGCCAGAAGATCCTTTACTTATGTGCTTTCAGGTATGCAAGGGGCAAGGCAAAGATGCCCACTACCCCTTACTCCATCTAGCCAATGTATCACTAAAGATTTTATCAAGAACAGTGAGATAAGGAAAACAATAGAAGAAATTAAGTTCAGAAAAGAAGGGGGAAATATTTATTCATAGGAATATGATTCATAGCATATGATTGGGCTGGAGCAATAGTACAGCAGTAAGGCATTTGCCTTGCATGTGGCTGACCCAGATTCGATTCCTCCACCCCTCTCAGAGAGCCCAGCAAGCTACCAAGAGTATCTGGCAGAGCCTGGCAAGCTACCCATGGCATATTTGATATGCCAAAAACAGTAACAACAAGTCTCACAATGGAGACGTTACTGGTGCCTGCTCAAGCAAATCGATGAGCAACAGGATGACAGTGATACAGTGATACAGGAATATGATTGCATATGTAAAAAATAGTAAAATTGAAAACATAGAACTAGAACTAATAGGTATAGGTTGGATAAAATTAGTTTAGATCCATGGGCCAGAGCCATTGTGCAGTGGTTAGGGCATTTGCCTTGTGTGAAGCCAACTGGGGTTTGATTCCCTACCTCCATGTGGTCCTCTGCACATTGGCAGAACTCACTCCTAATTACAGAGCCAGGAGTTACTCCTGAGCACTTCCAGGTGTGGCTTCAAAACAAAAAAACAAACAAAACTAGCTCAGATCCAGACTGCAAAATTATGCACTGTAGCACTGTCGTCCCGTTGTTCATCAGTTTGCTCCAGCGGGCACCAGTAAGATTTCCATTGTAAGACTTGTTGTTACTGTTTTTGGCATATTGAATACACCATGGGTACCTTGCCAGGCTCTGCTATGTGAGTGGAATACTCCCGGTAGCTTGCCAGGCTCTCCAAGAGAGATGGAGGAATCGAACCTAGGTCAGCTGCATGCAAGGCAAACGCCCTACCCTCTGTGCTATCGCTCCAGTTCCTGAAAAAATTTTAACAGACCATTCACATAAAGGCACTAGTGGAAGCCATGATATGAAAGTTCTCTCTAACAATGAAATAACATTTGTAGTGGCACTGTAGTCCTGTTGTTCATCAGTTTGCTCAAGTGGGCACCAGCAACGTCTCCATTGTAAGACTTGTTACCGTTTTTGGCATATTGACTATGCCATGGGTAGCTTGCCAGGCTCTGCCGTGCGGGCGGGATACTCTCAGTAGCTTGCCAGACTCTGAGAGGGACAGAGGAATCGAGCCCCGGTCAGCCAGCCGAGTGCAAGGCAAACGCCCTACCTGCTGTGCTATTGTTCCAGTCTTGTGCTATTGCTCTAACATTTAGGAGCATAAAAACAGCCAATGACAGCATTAATAACACAAAACTTTTGCATGGCAGAACACAGTAAGCAAAATTAAAAGGCAAATGAAAAACTGGAAGAAGTACCGCAGATGCACATCACAGACAAAAAGTTGAAATCCAAATACAGAAAGGCTATAGGGGTAAGGTCTACAATGCAAAGGAAATGGCAGCAGATATGGATTTTTAAAATGAAAGAGCAGGCATGGAAAGATATTGCAATAGACTGTCAGCTCAGCATGCAGGAAGCCCAGGTTCAATCCCTGGCACCACATGGTCTCCAAACACCACCAGGGGCAAACAGAGCACTGGTAGGTTTGGAGAGAAAAAAAGAAAAGAAGAAAGAGAAAGAAAGGAAGTTTTAAAAAAGCAGAAAGGAAGGGAGGAAAGAAGGAAGGGAGGAAGGAAGAAAGGAAGAAAGAAATAATTGTTTTCAATTACACCTAGGAAATGAAAATTCAAAACACACTGAAATATGATTTTTATCCATCAGATAGTCAAAGATCTAACACTTATTTTGTGTGTGTGAGTTAGTTTACTGGACTTTGAAAATGATGTTAGTGGCCCCCATGGGTGCCTTATGTGAATCAGGGAGGAGAATGACGGTCATTTTCTCCCCATTCTCCTCTGTCACCCGGCACCCAAGATTACTGGGTTCTTATTGTCTTGCTTCGAAGAAAGGAATTTCAGGAGTAGACAAGAAGTGAAGTAAGTAGATTTTTGTTTGGAGGGTTTTAAGGTGTGGAGGGGGAGAAAGTGAGAGAGAACCCAGGGTGGAGAGGGCTCCTAGACATATCCCAGCATTGGACATGAAAGTACACACCTCAAGAGGGGAGATGTGGATGACACATGTGCTTGGCCACATGGGCGCAAGCAGCACATGGGCTCAGGCAGCATATGCGCCATCTAACACATTTTTAAGTTAGTCATTGATGATAAGTTAGAGAAACAGGCATTTTTTCACATTGCTAGTAGAAGTATAAAAACTGGCATGAGAGTCAGGAAGATAGCTTGAGACCACGCAACTCTGCATTCTTTGGACCAGACAAGTTGGTTGAGTATTGATGGAAGGGTCCCCAGACCCCAAAGCAGCACTATTTGTGAGTCATCCCCTGAGAAAAAGAAAAATGGATATAAAATCAAGAGAAGTAGGGCTGAAGAGATAGTATGGCAGGTAGGGCAGTTGCCTTGCATACAACTGATCTGGGTTCAATCCCCAGCACCCCGTATGGTCCCTGGATCCTTGAGCACAGAGTAATCCCTGAGCACAAAGACAGGAGTAAGTCCTGAACACCACTGGTCTGACCTAAAAACCAAAAGCAAAAAATAAAATAGAGACACAATTTAATTCATATAAAAATACAGCTGCAGTTGCCTTTCACTCCAGCAATTATCAAAAACTTGGGTCAGAGAGAGTACAATGGTTAGGGTGCTTACCTTACACACAGCCAACCCAGATTTGATCCTCAGGACCCCGAGAGCACACCAGGAGTAATCCCCAAGCATTGAACCACAGATAATCCCTGAGCACAGCCAATGATCACAGGTCAATATGTGACCTCCAAACCCACCCAAAAATTATCAAAAACTTTATCCTACAGGTGTATTACCCCAATGTGTAAGAAATTCATTTACTGTATGAGTTACTGTTTTAGGATCACACCCAGGAATGCTCAGGGCTTACTCCTGGCTCTGCATTCAAAGATCACTCTTGGCAGGGCTCAGGGGACCATATGGGGTGAAGATCAAACTTGGATTGACTGTGTGCAAGGTACTTACCCAACCCACTTTAACATTGCTCCAGCCCCTACTGTAGTAATTTATGAAACTCTTAAAGACCTGAGCTGAGCAGCAGAGAACTTGATAAGTAACTTAAGGTACATTTATATTAAAATTCTGCGACCAGAAAAGTGCATATTGATCTGCAGTGACCTTCAAAAATACAACCAAGAATACTGCTGTATTAACCATTTGTATAAAAATGTGGGCAAGACTAAGATACACATTACACACACAGGCTATATGGATATACATATATTTATATTTGCTTGGAGATACATAAAGTATTTCATGAGGTCTCAATTGAATATAGCAGGAAAACTCCTCATTTGAGGAAAAGGCTATGCTTTTGTTTCAACAGATGATAACCCCACTAACAAACTTTGGATCCCTTTACGTCTTATCAGAAGCAGAATTCAACCACCTGATTTGGATCTTAGACCTCCAGAGATTCTCTCTCTCTCTCTCTCTCTCTCTCTCTCTCTCTCTCTCTCTCTGTCTCTCTCTCTCTGTCTCTCTCTCTCTGTCTCTCTCTCTCTGTCTCTCTGTCTCTCTCTGTCTCTCTCTCTCTCTGTCTCTAAAACCAAAACCTAAGCCTTCCTTGGGCTGAAAAGCACTTGGATTTACATACCAAAGACTGGGCTGGGCTGCCACATGAAATCTACATTGTCAATTACAAACTAGGCAGCACCTGAAATCTACATCCCAAAGACTAGGCTGGGCCAGAGCCTGGTATCTACAATGTAACAATTCAAGCTTAAAAGGTTCAATAACAATAGCAGAACACCTATACTCTAGGACAGATTCTCTTTCAGCAGGACCCATCAATGATGAAATCCCATGGTTGTGTTTCTCCTCTCCTTGTCCAACAAACATATGAACATTCATAATATTAATCGTTTTGTATGGGCATAGCAAGAGATGCATTAAACTTTTAGAATTGCTCTCCTGGGGTCATCTCAATCTCAGACTACAGTGCTCAGGCCAGATTAGTCTTTCCTATCCCTAGCAGGGTCCTAGTCTCGTCATTACTTTAAGATCATGACAGCACTTGTCCATGATCAGACTCTTAACTTACAGTTAAGAATGAGGCACTTTGGCCAGGCCCATCTCGATACCAGGGTAGCACATAACTTACCACTTGCCCTGGGTCCGTCTCGTCCCCAGTTGGGACCCTGCCTTTTAGAGGGCTAGTGAGGGACTTAGCCAAAAGCAACAACAACAAAAGTGTAAGGTGAAGCTGTGGACAAGACCATAAATGTTGGCCTCCTCATGCTTACTACAGGCTGTGTCTTTACACAGAAAGGGGGGACATGGAAAAAGATTTCTTAAAGACCATAAATCTCAACATCACTGTAAACATAACCAAAAAAATTCTTAACCATAACAAAAATTTTTAATGAAAAAAGCAATCATAATCGTTAGTCGTTTCTGTAAAAGCTAACCAGACAGCTGAGGACAGACTTAGAAGAAGAGTTTTCAATATATAACCTTTTTGGAACTGAATGATGTGCTTACTTATTCAAAAATTACATTTTTAGGGGCCGGAGAGACATAGCAGTGGGAAAGGAACTTGCCTGCACAAACCTGAATCCCTGATACTGAATATGATCCCCCAAACCCTGCCAGGAGTACAGAGCCAGACTTAAGTCCTGAGCACTGCTGAGTATGGTCCTAGAACCAAATAGTAATGATGATGATGATGATGATGATGGTAATAATAATAATGATAACACATTTTAGATAGCAAAGTAAAAAAATGTAAAGGAATGGAGAAAAGTCATAGAAAACTGTTAACTGAAAAAGAGATTATAGGAAATAATAGACAACCTGATCTCACTTTTATGTTTTAAAAAATGCATAGATGTGCATAAAAAGGATGAAACTAATATATGCATAAATATGAACCTTGGCTACTGCTGGGTTTGTGAGATATTGCTGATTTTTATTTGTTTTCTTTTTATCTGTGTTTAAAATTCTTGAACAATGGAAGTGCATTTGTGATATAACAAGCAAGAGAGGAAAGTTATTAAGAAAGCCATACAAATTCATGGTTTCCCATCTCAGTGAGGCAGCTGCCGCCTGTTACCAACGATCCTATTACTCACACTAAGTCGACTCATATTTCCAACAGACAGAGCTCACACACTTGCTAGGAGGCATAAACCAGGCAGCTCATTCCAAAGACATGCATCGCACCCCATGGTCACTCTCTCCTGACCATAGTCACATTCCCCCAGCATCTCCCCCACCAACTACCTGACTCCACTAAACAAAGACAATACATTGCTTCCTGACTGTGGTCCCCTAGGCCTTGGTCCTATTCACCAGCAAACTTCCTCACCTTTTTAATGAAGCTCACTACTTCTTCCTACTGCAGCCAAAGACACAGCTTTCCCTTTTCTTCTTCCTGAAACTTTTATCCTCTGTACTTTGTTTTATCAATAACCGTTTCCTGCCATCTATCTTAAATTCCTTCCTTGCCACTAGCTCCTTCTCTTTGGAAATTCTTCCAAGTATTTGCAATCCTCAGGCCAGAGACAGTATAGGGATGAAGGGACTTGCTTTGCAAGCTGCCAATCACAGTTTGATCCCTGGCATTGCATATGTTCCCCTCAGCACATAGTCAGAAATAAGCTCTGAGGACTGCCAGGAGGGGTTCAGAAACAAATCAAAAAAATTTTAAGAGAGAAAAGATCTCAATCCACTTTTCTTCTCTCAACAGACCCCTACATCTGCTTTTTTCCTTAGCCATCCAACTTTTTGAAAAAGCATGCCAGAATTTCTGTTTACTTACAGTACATAGCTCAACTCACTTGATTTTCATTAATGCCCCACTAATTACTCAGAGAATTTTTTTCTAATTCTGTCCATTGTGAACGTCTTTGACTGCAAATAACAACTCCCAACTCACAATGTGCTTAAACACAAACAGTATCATTTCTCTTCTCATAACAAACCCAGAAGGTCAGTGCAAGCAATTCAGCACTTAATTAGTGAGGGACTTAAGACTGGCATCTCAGAAATTCTCTTGATTGCTCCTGGTCATAGGAGATCTAACAGTCATATCTTCACACCACTGTGCAGAGAGAGCTGAACAACTCTATAAACAGGATTTCTCTTTTTGTGCCTGGCCTGCATGGAGAAGAAGCTTTCAAGATGCTTTGGGAAGAAATGGGGGGCAGGGTCGAGGGCCTAGGTACACTGCTGGTGTAGAGGGTGGTTCAGCTCTATATCCAAACCGCAGTCAACAATACTGAACAAAGGAGATCCAAACCCAGCAACCAAACTTCAAAATGTGCCTGTCAAGGAGGCATGCTGGGGCATGGATGGATGGGTGTGAAACTGGACACACTGGTGGAGGGAAGTTGACACTGGTGGTGGGCCATTACTGTGACTGATAATGGAGCCCAAGTCACCCTTTTTTAAAAACAAATTTTATTGAATCACTGTGAGATACAATTACAAAGTTGTTTCTGACTAGGTTTCAGTCATACAATGTTCTAACACCTGTTCCTTCAGAGTGTACATTTCCCACCCCCTATGTCCCCAGCTTCCGTCCCCATCCAGTCTGCCTCTATGGTAGGTACTTTTCCTCTCCCCCCCTCTCTGTCTCTTTCTCTCTCCCTCTCTCTCTCTCTCTCCCCCTCCCTCCCTCTCTCTTTCTCTCTCCTTTTTGGCATTATGGTTTGTGATACAGGTACTGAAACGTTAGTCTGTTTGTCCCTTTACCTATTTTCAGCACTGTTCTTGTCCAGAGTGATCATTTCCAACTATCATTATCATAGTAGTCTCTTTATCCTAACTGCCCTCCCCCGACCACTTGTGGAAGCTTTCAACAGTGCAGTCCTCCTGGCCCTTATATCTACTGTCTTTGGATATTAGTCTCATACTAGTTTTTTAATATCCCACAAATGAGTGCAACCATTCTGTCTGTCCCTCTGACTCTGACTCAGTTAGTATGATGCTCTCTATATCTGTCGATTTATAAGCAAATTTCATGACTTCATTTTTCCTGGTGGCTGTGTGGTATTCCACTATGGTATATGGAATATGGAACTATGGTATATGGAATATGGAAGTATGCTATATGTACCATAGTTTCTTTATCCAGTCATCTGTTCTCGGCACTCGGATTGTTTCCAGATTCTCACTATTGTGAATTGTGCCAAGCCATGCTTTAAGCAGAGGAATCCTGAGACTTGACCATTATTTCTGGGTGTGCATTGCAGTGATTGTGTTGAGAAAAGCAGCAAGGGTGAGTGTGGAAGTAGGGCTGACAGAGAGAAGGTGACTTGCACTTAGCAATGCAAGGGAAGCGGAAATAGGGAAGGGGATGAGAAGTGCCTGCCCAGGATTTAGGAATAAAATGATAGCAGTTTATCGTGGATTCCCCATACACAGGATATTAAAGAGTGATTGAGAATAAAGTGGATAAAGTCTTGTTTGGTGCCTGAGCACATATGAACAGCAGAATGCCTTTATCTAAGATTGGGAACCAGTGGGGGAGCATTTTGGAAGGGGGGGTGGATATGCAGCACTTTTTTTTTATGTTTAATGAGGTTTTGTTTTGTTTTGTTTTGTTTGAGGGTCATACCTGGCAATACTCAGGGCTTACTCCTAGCGCTACACTCAGGAATCACTCCTGACAGTGCTCAGGGGACCCTGTGGGATGCCAGGGATCAAACTAGGGATGGCTACAAGCAAGATACTCTACCCGCTGTACTATTGCTCCGGCCCCTACTGTTTTTTTTTTTTTAAGTATCGGCTGACAGAAAGGCAATAGTTAATATTTTATGGGAGTTCATGACACTTTTATTCAGTGTGTAAAAGTTATCAAAACAAAACAATGCTGCTAATGCGTAGAGGCTATGTCATATAAAAATCAGAGACATAGACCAGACCCCATTGGGAGTGTTTCTGAAAGCTATGATCTTAAGTCTTTCCAACAAAAGTGATAGAGCAGTTCGACGTTAGTATGTTAAGTTTGAGATGCCTGTTGAGCTTCACATGACATGAGGAATAGATGATTGGGCAATCAAAAGTGGATTTCAAGAAAAGGTCTACCCCAAAGTAAAAACTTTGAAGTTGCCAGCATCTCCAAGCTCTGCAAGCCTTGAGGCTGGGCTGAGTTACATGGGAAGTGAATGCAGATAGTAAAGAGTGCCCAAGACTTGGAGCCAGAGAGGTAGTACAGTGGCTGGAGCATTTGCCTTGCACGTGGCTGACTCAATTCCTGGCATCCCATATGGTCCCCCAAGAACTGCCAGGAGTAATTCCCGAGTGCAGAGCCAGAAGTAGCCCCTGAGCATCGCTGGGTGTGACCCAAAAGGCCAAAAGAATAAAAAGTGCCTAGGACGGGGTCCATGTCCATAGGCAGCCCAACTTGTAAAATATGGGAAACCGAAAACATCACTGAAACAAAAGAATTCATTTGGTTTCTCTTCCTTGAAGTAAGTTCTTCTCTTGGCCCCAAGGATAGCAGATTCTCTTCCATCTCTCTTGCGACCCACTCCATGGTCATTGCTGTCTTTGTTTTAATGTGGATGAAGTGACATCATTGTCCAATTGATTTGGCAGCAGAGACTATTTGTGACACCTTGACAAGGGCAGTTTGGATGGAGCAACGGGGGGTGGGAATCTAACATAAGAATAAGAAACAATGGAGTGATGTGGACAGTAAATATGAGCAACTAGAAAGCGAAAGTCAAGAAAGAGGGAAAATCAACATGGAAATATGGGGTCACACATCTAGGCATACACATGATGAATAGAGGGAGAACATGAAATGTCTTATTTAGGAAAAGAGACTTTTGATAAGAAGGAAATGGGGGCCTGAAGAATTTGCAGTAAAGTTATTAAAGAGTCAAGGAAAGGGCCTCTGGTGACAGGTGGAAGGGTCTGTCTTAGCTAGGGGCAGGAGTGTCGCATCCACGCGCCAGGAGGGAAGGCAGGATCCAGACACAGAAATAGGGAATGCAGAAGCCACAAGCACTAAGTCAGGAGGAGCCCCTAGCACTGGAGGATGTGGCCTAACCCTTCCCTTCCAAAAAAGAAGGAAGCTACTGTGAAGGCTGGAGAAGGCTCATATCCAACTATTCTTGTCAAATTGCTTTTATTTTCTCAGTGTAAGAAGCAGCAAGATTATCAGCTGGGAGTGAAGAAGGGGAGGGGTGTTGGCTGAAGCTGGAAGGTGCAATGTATTCATTTCAGAGTGTGGGAAAGGAAGCCACTAGGGGGGACAGAAGGGCAGTGTGGAGCCACCACTGGAGATTTACCCCCTAAATTTAGTGACAACGACGACTAGCACACTCAGTTTTGTCCTGCTGTGGGGAGTTGGCCAGAATCCAGGTTCTGCTAGGTGGTCCCAGGAAACAGGAAATGAGAAGTGGAGGCAAGAGAGTGATGAAGCCACTAAGCTGATGGGAGTGTGAGAAGCAGAGGGCAAGAATGACCTGTGAAACAGTAAAATGGATGCTCAAGGGCAGGGGTGGGGGATGGGGGGTTTGAAGTGTTCAAATGGGTTATTGAAACAAATAAACTGGAAAGGAACAGAGGTGTATCAGGGACTCCAGTTCAGCAGAGAAGTTCAAGGTGGGTGCTGCTCTCAGGAATGAGAACAGCCACGGGTCTCCCAAGAACATTCATTGATGATGAACTGTCTGCAGGGATCCTACTACAGGGGCAACTGCCATAAGATTTCCACAGAGAGCTCAATTCCCTGAAGGCACTCTAACCCCTGTGGTAGGGGTAGGACCCTGAGTCAGGTGCTAGAATCTTCCCAGAAACTGGGGGAAATGCACTCTATCTCTACAGGAAGTGGTGGTGGTGGGGGGTTGCTCAGGGGGTGGAGATGTCTGAAAGCAGGTATCAAGCAAAGCAGTAGGGTTGGGGCACCTGTAAGCCTCTGGAAGGGCAGGGCTGGGCTGGTGGGCTAATAATTCTCCTGCTGGGGGTGGGTCTGCAGGTCACCGTGGGGGCTCCTCGTATTTCTATGTCCTTCCTTCCCACCTTTGGCAGCCAAGAGTCTGTCCTGGGTGAGGGCCCTTTTCAGGGCCAGGGGTCAGAAAGTAGGGCGCAGTCCGAACTTGGATTCCTTCTCTTGCCACCCAAGCACCCAGGCAGCATTTTTTGACGATTTCAAAGGACATTTCTAAGGTCCTTGTTCCTCCCTCTGCCTCTATGCAACGTTTGTGCTGCCGAAGGCCAAGGAAGCTGGTAACCATGGCAGTGGAACTGAGCGCTGGTGAAGAGGTGGTTCTTTAAATGGGGTGAACTTCAGGCAGGCGCCCCCGGGAGCTCAAGCCTCGGGGCCTCCCCGGAGTTCTTTGTTCATTCAGCTTCCTTGGGGGGAGTGGGGGGGAGAGAGAGAGAGAGGCAGAATTCCTCCTTGCTGGGAAGCAAGCTGGGAAAGGAAAGGCTTGGCCAGACCCCGTAAGGAGAGGGCGTGTCCCTGCGCGCAGATTGCTGGGCTCGGCCTGCAAACCACACTTGGCGGGGAACTTTGAGCCCCCGATGGCGGCGAACAGGACAGCCTGTGACGGCAAACGAGCCAGCTCTGCAGCATCCTGGAGGCCGAGTTCTTGCACGCAATGGACTTCCCGCTCACCCCTCCCTGGCCAGGTGGCCACTCACCAGGGTGGCCCAGAACCCCAGCCAAAAAGGCAGTCAGGCACGGGCACCCACAGGATGAGTCTGCGGTGCCAAAGGGGGGAAGGAGAGAGGAATGGCAGTAGGCGGAAGGGAGGCCTTGGCCGCATCCACGTTCCTGGACGGGTCTCCCCCCTCCCCACCCCCACCCCCAGCGCTTTTCTTTCCAGTGGATGCCCGAGGAGTGGACGCCGGGCAAAGCCTGGCAGGGCAGGGCGAAGCGGGGCGCCGCGCGGGCCGGGAGTCTCGTGACTGCAGTGTTTGCCGCAGGTTCTCCAGCTGCTGGGGCGACGGGCGCGGAGGAGGGAGCGGGCCGGGAGGAGGGAAGGAGCGAAGTAAACAGGAGACCACAGAGAGCGCCAGTTCCCTGCGTTCAGAGAACACCCGCCGCCCCCGGGCCCCGGTGGGAGGCTGCAAGTGTGGAAAGGAAGGCGGGCGGGGCGGGCCGCAGTCGAGCACGCACTTCTCGGCTGCGCACCGCCCACCTAGCCTGCCGCGACCCTCCAGCCCACTCTGCGGGGGGCAGGCGGCTCACGAGGTGCCCGCTCCCGAGACCGCGAGCTGGCTCAGTCGGGGGGTGAATCACCCCGCCGCGGGCCCCCGCACTCGGGAGGGGAACCGGGGGGCGGCCACGGGACCGGGGATCCGGGGAGTCGCCTCCGTGGAGGATCCGGGCCTGGCGGGTGCATCGAGTGTCCACCTGCACGGAGTGCACCCGGGGTGGTGGCGGTGCGAATTAGGCAGGACTTCTGGGGGAGGCGGCGGAGGGTCTGGCTGCGGGGAGGATGAGGGGGCGTGTACTGCGGCGGGATCGCGGGGTGCAGGCGGGCGGGGGCGGGGGCCAGGCTGCTGCCCGCGCGCGCGGGGTTATGCGAGGTAACGGCGAGCCAGGAGGAGGAGGAGGAGGGAGGCGCGGGGGCCGCGGGCCGGGGTGTCTGGCGCTCGTTGGACAAAGAGATGATGAAACGTGAGCGCTATATTTACCAAGGGGGAGGAGACAGGGAGGGGGAGGGGGTAAAAGGACAAACTGTTCCACAACAACCACAGGAAACACAGCCCATCTGACTCACCAGGAGGGCCGTGCCGACCCCCTCGTAGGCTGAGCCCCGAGATGGACGCGGGTGCTCCCAGAACAGACCCAAGCTGGGTGCGACCGCCGCGGGGGGAGGGCTGGATTTAGGAATAAAGGTGCGGGAGCGCCCCGGGCTGCCAATGCGCGCGCGCGCGCGCGTGGGGACTTGCGGGTCAGGGCCTGAGCGGAATGGCCGGAATGTTAGCCTCACTCCAGGGCCAGACCAGCGCAGGAAAAGATTTGCTTGCAAACTCTGCGGGCACAATTCCTGCAAAGTCATCTCCTCCCGCACAGCCCGGCCGGCCCGCCCCGCCCGCGAACAGCAGCGCCCGCCGCCCCCGCTCCCTCCTGCTAGCCCCGTGCGCGGCGCTCAGAGTTGGGGTGCGGTGCGGTACCGACTATGTTTAGAAGCTGATGTCATCTCGACACCCTACTCCGCAGTGATCCCAGGGGTACCGCGGGGCAGGTTTTCCTCTAACTCGCAGGCGTGGGGGATGGGAAAGGTGCCACCCAGCACGCACACCCCCCCCCAACACGCCCACATCATCTTACCCGAGTTTAAAAAAAAAAAAAAAAACACCACGCCGGAGTTATGAAACGTGGTGGGAGCGGTAGGCAAACGAGGCCGGCTTAAACCCCAGGGTTCGAGTCATCGAAGGCTACCCACCGACCCCCGCCCACTTCACCCACTCCAGCCCTAGGTCCGGCTCATTTCAAGGTTAGCTCACGTGGGCGCGGGCGCCCCGAGCTCCCTGCACGAGTTTGGGGCGGTTCCTCATCCCCCAATGTAGGGCAGTTTGTTCAACTGCAGTAAAGGGAGCTCGATGTTCCAGCAGGGAAGGGATTTCTGAGAACTGGGACTGTCCTCAGATGAACTCGCCTCCTCCGGCTGCTGCGGCGGCGGCGGCCGCCTGCCGGAGACTTTTTTTTTTTTTTTTAAAGGGCGATGCCAGAGCCGGGCGCGCGGCCCGCAAGTGGCTGCGCCGCCCGCCAGTCTGCGGCCCCAGCCGAGCGCCCGCCCCCGAGGCAGCGCGGCTGATTAGCGAGCGCCGCGCGGGGCTTCTCGGCGCGCCAGGGGGGCTGCGAGCTAAACTTATCCTCCTGCATATGCATGAACGGGTGGCCTTTCTGCTTGGCAAAAGAGAGGCCCGGAGTTGTGCGGAAGGCTGCTAAGTGGAGCGAGAGCAAAGTAGGGCGTCATGCAAGTTTTCTGGCGGGCGGGCGGGAATCCTCCCCCTCCACCCCCGAGAGGGGTGATAGCTCTTGTTACGGCCACGGGCATCTCACCCGATCAGGCTTTTTACCTGATTGTATTTCAAAGCCGTTGAACTTCGCCGGTGTGGGAAGCCTGATCCCTAAGGGGTCCGCCTCTTCCCTCCCCTAGCTCGCCACCTTCGTATTCCCCGACATTCACACAAGTGAACACTGCTTTCCCCTCGGTATGTCCTGTGTGCGTGGGGTGGGGGAGGGGCGTGGACACCGCCGGGCCTGGGGACTGAAGCCTGGATCCAGCCCAGAGTCAGGTCCGACATGTGATCCCCTACCCCCAGCGGCCCATCTGTTCTCCTCCTTCCTGCCCGCCTGCAGGCTGGCAGCTCGATCCGGCACTGTCCACGCCTCCTAAGCAGGAAAAAAGTGAGAAAAAGCCGGGGTTGGCAGAAACCAATCTTCGGAGTGAGATTTTAATCTAAATCCCCCTGGACCATGGGCGGGAGTGCAACCAGGCAATGTGTATTTCAAACGAAGCTCTAGATAATTAGCGCCATCCCACAGGTTGGAGAAAACTGCCCCTGGCTCTGGGTAGGCAGGGGACCTGGGAGTCAGCCTTGCCAGAAAATAGCCCCACCCCCTCCTTGCTTTGGGCTGCAGTGGAAAATTGGCCTAAAGGAAAAAGATGGGGTTCTGTGAGTTCCCCTGGCCACTTTACACAAACTATAGATGAAAGGAAAATCAAGACCAGGAAATTAAGAAAGTATTTACCCGGTTTTGGACAAATGTATACTCGTGACTTCTATCTCTTGGAATATCGATTTACAGTATTCTGATCTCTGCCGTAAAGCACTGGGTTTGTCGATGGATAGGAGATAAGAAGACCTAAGGGTTAAGACCCAAACCTTAGCCTTGTTTTTTGTTTTGTGTTGGACTTTTGGACCACACCCAGCGGTGCTCAGAGATCATTGGGGAGAAGCTGGGGAATCATGTGGGGTGTGGCATGGAACCATGGTTAACCACGTGCAAGATAAGCCTCCTTTCAACGGTGCTAGCTCTCTGGCCCACCTAGGAATATTGGGGGAGGTGGCAGAGGAGAGGCCACGGGGATCCTGAACGTATTTGGAGTTTGAAAGGGAATAAGGAGGGGGAAGGAGAAATATTAATCTAATCCCATCAATTCACAGATAATTCTCAAGAGGTTGCCGGAGTTCATACAGTCTTATCTCTCAGCCCTGTGGCAACCAGTTTCCCAGCTCTGTTAGGCCTGAACACTTGCTGTAAGAAACAGCTCACTGTAGGTATTCTGCCTCTTACAAGAGGTGAGAATAATTATGTTAAGACTCAAAGAAAACAAGGCTCAAATGTTCTGTCCTCAGGCCCATAAATCATTGCTCTGGAGTACTTGAGCTTGCTTATACTTGGGAATAAAGCCAAGACATAGGCAAACTCAGAAAAGAAAATACGTACTTAACAAAGTTGAAGTACAGGCAGGGTTTGAATCCTTATGTTCCTCCCAGTTGGCCTGTGTGAATTTGAAATCCACATTTACAAACAGTAACTTGGGGAAAACTGGCCTTATATACATGCTATATAGTATTACCTTACTACCAAATTATTTTAATCATGAGTAATTTATATAAATTTAGAATAATTTATTTTTTATTGGACCATTATATGCTGGCAAAACATAAAGGGTTTCAATCATAAAATTATTATAATATGCATCCCAGCACAGCAAAACAATGTTGTTTGAAAAATATAAGGGAAAAAAATCCTGATACAGAATTTATTACTTGTGATGAGTATGAGACTGTGTTTGACATATAAACTTTACTGAGGACTAGAGTTATTAGTTGTCTGTATTCCCTTATGCCTAGTTTACTGACAAAGATCTGAAGAGTAGATGAGTATGATGTCGGTGGGCCTCCGGGGTGACTTATGTGAAGCTGGGAGGAGAAAGACAGTCACTTTCCCCCATCCATCTCTGCCATCCCGGCCCAGGGTTACTGGGTTCCTGTCTCACCTCGCAAAAAAGGAATTTCAGAAGTAGACAAGCAGTGAAGAAAGTAGATTTTATTTGGAAGGTTTTTGAAGCTGTGGAGGGGGAGGGAGTGAGAGAGAAAGATATAGTAACATGCTCAAGAGGGTGGAGAGAGCCCCTACGACACATCCCAGCATTAGACATGAAAGTACAGATCTCAAGAGGGGAGATGTGGGCAACACATGTGTTCCAGTGCCACATGTGCTCAGCCACATGGGTGCAAGCATCATATACAAACCCTTTCTCTTTTCAAGCTGACTTTTATAGGCTCTGCTTGGGTTGTCTTGATCCGGAATGTTCTGGAGTCTTCTAGGGGCTGAATCACTAACGTTAATCGTATTAAGGGAGAGATCCTAGGGGTTGAGGAACTTCATGAGAAGGGGTCCAATCTCCTCACAGTCCGTTGCAGAAGGTTTTATCAGGTCTGTTTTCTGTATCCACAGGGTGGATCAGCCTTAGAATTTTCCTCCCAGAAGTTTTGATCTACGTTTCATTGCTGAGGGCCTTTCCCTACATCTATGTATCTATCTGCCTACATCAAGTGGAAATAGAGATAGGTTGTTTTTTGTTCTTTTTTTTTTTTTTTTTGCTCTTTTTGGGTCACACCCAGCGATGCTCAGGGGTCACTCCTGGCTCTGCACTCAGGAATTACCCCTGGCCGTGCTCAGGGGACCATATGAAATGCTGGGAATCGAACCCGGGTCGGCCGCGTACAAGGCAAATGCCCTACCCGCCGTGCTATCACTGCAGCCCCCCCCCCTTTTTTTTGCTTTTTTGATTTTACAATTCTAGAATTTCTTGGTTTCAAAATATAACTCAAAGTTGAGTCACGCAGCTATTTGGTGTGGAGTTAGTTTCTCTCTAACTAAAAAATCTTAGTTTTATGCTATTTATTATTTGTTTTGGTTTGGAGGCCATACCTTTGGTTTGGTGGTGCTCAGGGCTTACTCCTGGCTTTGGTGGTGCTGAGGGCTTACTCCTCACTCCTGATGGCTCGGGGGACAATATTGGGTGCTGGGGATCTAACCTGGGTTGGCCACTTGCAAGGCAAATAAATGCCCTACCTGCTTGCTATACCATTGCTCTGGCCCCACTATTACTTTATTTTATAATGCAAATGGATGAGTTGGAAGACTTTAGTATTTATGTTTAATCCAAATAATATTAGGAAGGGATACAAAGAGGAGAAAACAGCAGGGAAAGGTAGTTTTCTTCTGTGATGATTAAATTCTGGGATTACAAATTTCCAAGGAAGTACTCAGACTTTCTTCTCTGGAATGACTGACATTATCTCTAGAGCTAACTGAGGATGCACAGTGCATTGCCAGTTACAAGGCAAGTCTGAGAGACACCCTCTCTGTGATCACAGGAACCCAAGAGAGATCCTGTAGTTTGGCTGGACCTTAAGCAAGCAGAGGTGCAATTTCTAAATGTTTGACATATCCTTAGGGACAAAAATTGTCCCAGAAAATTCATGAAGTAGGCAAACTCCCCTGGGTTTTAGTGAATTCTTTTAGAAAATTAAGGGAATTGGACTACAACTCTAAAATGACTTTGAGTTACAATGTACCTACTTTACAGGATTTTTATAATTGTGGGCAGGGCGTTTGCCTTGCACGCAGTTGACCCGGGTTTGATTCCTCCATCCCTCTCAGAGAGCCCGGCAAGAAACCGAGAGTATCCCGCCTGCACAGCAGAGCCTGGCAAGCTACCCGAGGCATATTTGATATGCCAAAAACAGTAACAAGTCTCACAATGGAGACGTTACTGGTGCCCGCTTGAGCAAATTGATGGATGGGATGACAGTGCTACATTGCTAGGCACACAGAGAGCCCTGGAGCAGAGTAAGTTCTCTGGAGAGGGCAGGAACAAGGGGGCAGAAGAATGATAAAGTATATGGTTCACATGTATGAGGCAGTAGGTTTCATCCTGTTACTAAAATATGAAAAAAACAACAACCCACAACGGGGTGTGGGGGGAGAGAAGGGCGGGATAGAGTCATGTAATGTTGTTTTTGGTTGACCACACCCTCTTTATAACTTCCCTTTCCCCCGTCATTAGCTACTACAAATACTTTCCTGTAATGCTTCAAAAGCAGAGTCAAAATAAACTAGACTAGCCTCCAAACTGGGAGGGTTCTTTGTGGGGGGCGGAGGGGGGGGGACCCTTTCTTCTAAAGGAACTTAATGAAAGTTTGCCAAGTCTTAGCAGGGCAGTTGGAGCTTTGGATCTGCATCACAAAGAAATAGTTTCCTCTCACATACAATCAGGAAAGCAAAGATACTCTTTTGCTTTGGTTTGGGTTTTCCTTATGGGCCACACCCTGCAGCCCTGCTCAGGTGGTGCTGCAGGGAAGGGGGAGGAATGCGCCTCAGGCATGCGTGTACTCAAGCCCTCTGAGAAATCCCCTTGCCAGGAAAGCTAATGTATATTTAATCAATTGTGTTGAGAGGATGCCTCCTTGCAAGAGAATTTAACCCTGGGTTCTTTTCTTAGCTGGCAGGATGGAAAACAACCCAATCTTTCATTCAGTTAGAGAAGTTAATACAACTCAAACTGAGTTAATACAACTCAAAGATCCAAACTAATTGTTCTGGGGCTGGAGCAATAGCACAGTGGGTAGGGTGTTTGCCTTGCACTCGACTGACCCAGGTTCGATCCCCAGCATCCCCTTTGGTCCCCTGAGTATCGCCAACAGTAATTCCTGAGTACAGAGCCAGGAGTAACCCCCCCTACCTCCTCCCCACCCCCAAAAAGCCAAACTAACTGCTGATCAAGGACATGCCACAATCCTCTAAGGCCTTAAGTATCTCAGACTGATTCTAGATCTTGAAGAATCTTTAATATAGTCAATATTTCACAAAATCCAAGAGGTTGGTCACAAAGCACAAGGAATCAGAAGATGGTGCTTTTCACTGAAGTCTCACACATAAGTCTCACACTGTGTTTTAGCTGCATTTCTACAGTGAGGGAAGGGGTCCGTATTCTAACAGGCATAAAGGTGGGGTGAGGATGAGGTGGGAGGTGTTTGCAGAGAAAATGAGCCACAAATGATGTTAAAAATTGGGTTGTTTTTTGGCAGGGGTGAAAGGGGATGGAGAAATTGTACAGTGGGCAGGGGCTTGCCTTCCACAATCCATCCCCAGCATCCTGAATGGTCCTCGAGCATCACCAGGAGTAATTCCTGATTGCAGAGCCAAGATAAACCCCTGAGCATTGCTGGAGGTGGCCCCTAAATTTAAAAAATAATTTTTCCCCACAACAGTGTTTGAATACAAATTATCCGGAACCATGTCTCCACTTATTTCAAGGTGGGTTACAATAATTTCAAAACTAAATTACTTAGGATAAATTGCTCTAGAATAGTAGAGGAATTAAGAGGTGAGGGAGATTCAAAATTAGCAGATGAAGGCGTTTCAAAATAAGAAGAGACAGAAAGTCTATGGTTTAAAACAAACTTTTGTCAGCTCTGCATTTTTTAAGATACATTAGTCATAGTTAATGTATTGGATGGAAGAACTATTTGGTCTGTCCTGAAAGTATGCTTCATCCAAAATTTGAAAAAATGTAATCGATGCTTTTCCATCTGTGTTTATTCTTGAGTTAATTGACCTGCCATTAGGGTGCTTTATGATTGCTATTATTATTATTAATCTTCACTATATCCATGACCCTGCCCTAATGTACATATCAACTTTACTACCAGCAACGCCAAATACATGCATGGGATGTGTTCAGTTTCACTACAGCTCTTCGAGCTTACAAGTGTTGAGCGCTTGCTTTCGGAACGCCCATCTGATTGGCCGAGCCAATGTCAGTGACATCAACCAACTTACTTTTGATTGGAAGGCTGGTTGCTGGGACTGTAGCGTTTGCAGGAAGTCACTTAACTATTTGCTAGCTGGAAAACCGGAGCCGAAGTTGTCTCTTATCGGGAGGAGCGCAACTGACTAGGGAAGGCGCGTCCTACCGCTCCGCAAAGTGGAACGCGAGCCAGAAGGCATGCGCCGGCCACCAGAGCGAGGGGCGCGCCCGGAGCCGACCCGCCGCTCCTCTCCGGCCTCCCGGCTGTTACCCTTTTAAAGGTCCACGCTCGACGCTGGAGGGGTAGCACGAGGCATCGAAACGAAACAGCCGGATTGGCCGCACCGCGCAGTTCTAGACGCACCTCTCCACCGAAAGGCCGTTCTGACTGGCAGGGGGAGAAAGTAAACAGAGTTGAATCACCCTCCCCGCTGGCCAATTGGAGGGGGTTTGGATTGTGACGTGATGGGATTCTGCAAAATTGTTACTGAGCTAGAGAATGCCGGAACGGTGCGGACCGGCCAGAGTAGGGGCTCGAGAGCCGCCCGCGGACTGGGGGAAAAGTGTTTCTTAGACTTGGCGGTCGCTACGGCCCCGACCACCCACGTCGGGGTGGTGGGCTGAACGCTCCGAGGCTTCGGCTCCTGGGAGAGGCGGCGGAGGGCGTGTACCGCGCTTGCAGTTTCCTCTCGCCGCGCCTCGGGGGCGTTTTCAGTCGAATAAACTTGCGACCGCCACGTGTGGCATCTTTCCAAAGGAGCCGGCTCGCAGCGGCCGGCGCGCCCGTCGGGGGGGATCGCGCCCGGCGCGGGGCACGAGCGGCGGCGGCGGCAGCGCGGCGGAGCCCGGGGCCGTGGATGCTGCGTGCGGAGGCGCTGCCGGTTACGTAAAGATGAGGGGCTGAGGTCGCCTCGGCTCTCCTGCGAGTCGGAAGCGCCCCGCGCCCCCGCCCCCTTGGCCGCCGCGCCGCGCCGCGTTCGTCGTCCGAGACGAGGGCAGGGCGAGCCGAACCTCCGCAGCCGCCACCGCCAAGTTCGGCCGCGCCGCCGCCGCCGCCGGGGCCGCCGTCGCCCGCACCATGTCCGCGGCCGCCTACATGGACTTCGTGGCCGCCCAGTGTCTGGTCTCCATTTCGAACCGCGCTGCGGTGCCGGAGCACGGGGGCGCTCCGGACGCCGAGCGGCGGCGACTCCCGGAGCGCGAGGTGACCGCGGAGCACGGCGACCCGGGGGACACCTGGAAGGATTACTGCACGCTGGTCACCATCGCCAAGAGCTTGTTGGACCTGAACAAGTACCGACCCAACCAGACCCCCTCGGTGTGCAGCGACAGCCTGGAGAGTCCCGATGAGGACCTGGGATCCGACAGCGACGTGACCACCGAATCTGGGTCGAGTCCTTCCCACAGCCCCGAGGAGAGACAGGATCCTGGCGGCGCGCCCAGCCCGCTCTCCCTCCTCCACCCCGGAGTGGCCGCGAAGGGGAAACACGCCTCCGAGAAGAGGCACAAGTGCCCCTACAGCGGCTGTGGGAAAGTCTATGGCAAATCCTCCCACCTCAAAGCCCATTACAGAGTGCATACAGGTCAGCCGCGTCTCCCTCCCCGCGGGGTGGGGTGGGGTGCGGGGGTGGGGGTGGCCCTTCACCTTTGGCCCGGGCCGCTCGGGACGCCGCACTAGAGGGCGCGGACGGACTTGGCGCCCGCGCCGGGCCCGGCGAGAGTCGCACCGCGTCGGGGTGCGTGGCCGGCCGGCCCGCTCCTTGCGGGTGCCCCCCGCGTGGGGAACTGCCGCCGCCGGCGGGAGCCAGAGCCCGGCGCGCCAGCCCCCGCGCCCGCCGCTCGGCTGGGAGGTGCCGCCGCACCCCCCCCCCCGGGGTGCCCCGCCCCCGGACTCCCTGCAGCGGCCGCGGCGGGGCCGCCCCACCTGGGCAGGCGCGAGGGGGCGGCGACCCGCGTGTCTCCGGGTGACTTCTCGTGCGGGGTGGCAGCCCAGTGGCAGCAACCCGGGGCGAAGCGGCATGGAGTCTGTGTAGGGATGACTAAGGACTGGTTAGTCCCCCGCCAGCTGCGTGCTCGGCTACTTCTTGGGGTCTGCCTAGGTGGTTTTAAATTTGGCCCCGAGTCCCCAGAGAGCTTTAAAATAACTCTGCTCCAGGAGCAGAGGACTTTGATCCAGAGATGGTTGTGAGCTAACTTCACCATGCGTTAGCGTTTGCTTTTTTTTTCCCTTTTCTCCGTGGGAACGGGTTTTAGAGGTGCTGTTGTTTTCCTCCTAATCCCAACACCGCGGAGCCCAGCAGTTAGCAGGTGGCGGAGGAGGAGGTGGAGGAGGAGGAGAAGGAGGAGGAGGAGGAGGAAGAGGAGGAGGAGGAGGAGGAGGAGGAGGAGGAGGAGGTGCAGGGGGTGTGGTCCCCGCCGGAGGTCGAGGCCTGTTCAGGAACGCAGCGGACCTCCTGGAGGCCACGTGGAGAGGGGTCTCTCCCAGGCAAGAGCCTCAGGCCAGGCTGGCCCAAAGACCCGTGCAGTGGCCGGAAAGACCTCCTCACTCGGTGGGCTTCCGGAGAGACCCCTGGACTGGGGTCAGCCGGTTCTGTTGGTTCTGCGTACCAGACGCTGGAGAAAGTTGGGAGGCCTTCCCACTGGGCCCTGGGCCTCTCCATCTTCAGTCTGGCCCTGTCTTGCGACTGCTGTTCTGATAAGGAAGCCCTGGGCGCTGGGGATCGCCCCGTGAAAGCGCCCTCCCCCCTCCGGTTGTCCTTTGACTCCGGGTAGAAGAGGTTGTTGGCTGTTCTTTGGAAATGCACTGTCACTTTTTAATAGAATTGCGTGATTACTTTCCTAGGTGAGGCCCCAGGGCCTGTGGTTTCCAAAATGATCCTTGCCGGGTTTGCTTTGGCTTTGCTTTTGAAACTGAAGGCCACGTAAACTGCGTTTCGGGTTTTGTTTGCCTTGGACAGTGCCGGCTGGTGGGAAGGTGGCCGAGGGCAGGGGGGTGACGCTGGGTTCCCTCCCTCCCTCCCCCTCCACTGAATGGTGTATGGGCAGGTTTCGAGCTGTCGTCCCCGAGGAGAGCCCATTCTTTTTAAAGCTGGTATCTGGGAGGGTGTGCCTTGGGGGATGTGACCTTTCTGGAGGCACCCCAGGGGAAGCAGGGGTCTGCCACCCAGAGGGTGTTACTCACCAACAGCTGTTGGGCGGGCCAGCCCTGTCAGCCATGTTCCCGGAGTTGCGTTTTTCACATCAACACCCACAGCCACCTTGAGCAAAGGCACGTTCTCCTTCAGGGAGCTGCCCAGTGGTGCAGTTGGGAAGGCCTGCAGGGCTCGGAGTCTGGCAGCCTCCTAGGAGAAGATTCCCCGGCCCTCCGGCCCTTCCAGCCCACTGAGCTCCTCAGTGGTTTTCAGAAATGGCTGCTTAGGCTTCTGTGTGCGTGCGCCCGTGCGCTCTTTCCTGCTCCAGAAGGCCAGGCAGCTCAGCTGTTTCAGGGAACCCTTTTCCACAGTCACGAGTGGAGCATGAAGGGAAATGTTAGTCGGGTGTTCAGTGTTACAGTTTGTCTTTTGAAGCTAGATGATAGGATGGTTGCAGGGGTCTTATTGATGTTGATCAGAGGGTGTGGGGTGGGGAGGGCAGCTCCGTCAAGACCCGGTGGAACTAAGATCCACTCCCCCCAGCTTGTGTCAATATTTGCTGAAGAGAACTCCCACGAAAGCAGCTGTTTGTCGACACACCACATGAGAGACTTGAAGGAGGTCTCACGGGTTTGGAAGTTTCGAGAACAGATTCAAGTTACGGTGTCTCTGGAGGTGAGGTGCAGGGTAGGCTGGTGGTTTTTATTTTGCTGGCTTTAAATCCCCAAGGCCAGCCAGAGATAACAACTGGAATGTGCATTCTGTGTGCATTTAAAGGGCTAAAATAACAGCCACACCCCCTCACCCCACTCTCGGTGACCCGGCTCTGTGGAGCCTGTCAGGGATTTCAGTGCCCCGAGGAAGCTCAAGCTCCGTGTCCAGGGGGAAGGGAGCTCTGGCGGTGGACCCAGCTGGGTTCTGAGTTGCTCCCCTATTTCTCTACTTTGGAGACTGAGGCACGTTACTTGAGCTCAGAGTTTGCAGCCCAGAGGTCCACTACAGAATTTACTTTGAATTTGTTTGGCTTGGTGGACTTGGGGTTTTTTAAATTTTAATTAGTTTACCGATATGGAGAGCTGGAGTGATAGCACAGTTGGTAGGGCGTTTGCTTCTCACGAGGTTGACCTGGGTTCGATTCCTCCACCCCTTTCTGACTGAGATCCCGGCAAGCTGCGGAGAGTATCCCGCCCACACGACAGAGCCTGGCAAGCTACCCGTGGCGTATTTGATATGCCAAAAAAAACAGTAACAAGTCTCACAGTGGAGACGTTACTGGTGCCGGCTTGAGCAAATCAATGAACAACGGGAAAACAGTGCTACAGTGTGACTAATATGGAGAAATCAAAGGATTTCAGAACACAACTCCGGAATTCTGACTTTTCTGGAAAAGGTTGAAGGACCTGGCAGTGGTGGGCCCAAATTCCTGACTGTTAACAACTGGCTTGAGCCAGTCTTCCCTTGTATGGGCAGGGTCTCTTATTTTAATCTTTTTCCACCCTCTATTAACTGGAAGGTTTGCAGGCCCTTCTTTGGGCCTCAGTTAATCCATCCACAGGATCTGTCATAGAGCTACCAAGTTCTGGTGCAAAAATAATGTATATAAAGTGCCTACTGGCATTCCATATATGATAAACCCTCACGAAATGCTGCATTTTGGAGTTGATGTGTAATGGGGTGTTATCAAGGTCAGGAAAGAGTGCATACTTTTTTCTCTTAAGCAGCCATGGACAACTTACATTTTTTCCTACTATGCTGTTTCTTTAGCTCTCAAATAAGGTATCTTAAGTACTATGCCTCTGAAATTCAAGCAGTAGACCCATTTTTGGGGGGTGCAGTGGGCCCTATCCAGCAGTGATCAGGATTTATTCTGAGCCCTCTGATGGACCATATGGGGTGCCAGGGCTCAAAATGGAGTTGGCTGCATTCAAGTGCTCTAACCCCTGTACATTTCTCCAGCTCAGTAGACCCATTGTTACTCTAAAGAAAAAAGTGTGATGACAACTCTGCCTGCCCTTTCTCATTTCCACAATTTTTGAACGCTTTAGAGTATATTTATTTATTTATTTATTATGCTTTTTTGGGTCACAACCAGCGATGCACAGGGATTACTCAGGAATTACTCTTGGCAGTGCTCAGGGGACCATATGGGATGGTGGGAATCTAACCTGGGTCGGCTACGTGCAAGGCAAACGCCCTACCCACTGTGCTATTGCTCCAGTCCCAAGAGTACATTTATTTGTTTTAAAGTTTTATTGCTTTGGAAGCTGGAGAGATAGGCCACTTGCCTTGCATGTGGGGACCTGAGGATCTGGATTCAGTCCCCAGCCACTGCATCGCATAAGTTCTGGTCCCCCTGAGCACCAGCAGAAGTGCTCCATGAGCAGAGCCAGGAGTAAGTCCTGAACACCACTGGGTGTAGCCCAAAATCAGTAACCAAAAGTTACCGCATTATTGTTGATTTGCAGTAGTAAGGAATTTCTGGGTTTAGCATGCATCATATGTATGTACTTCTCAAATACATGTGTCACCGAAGTCCCCATGCCACCCCTCCCACCAAAAGAGATCCCTCTGCACATATCTCCCACCTGCCCCTTCCTTTGCCCTCCTGAAATCAGGACAGTTCTCACTGAATTCAGAGTACATTGTGATTCAGATTAACAAATAGACCCATGGGAGCACTCCATCTGAAACCACATTGAGCATGTTTTAAAATGCAACTAGTGTTAAGTTGATCCTGTTTCCTGGTTGCTGTCACCCAGTAAGTACCCAGGATCCCTTGTGTGCTGTCATGAGAGTGTCATGGATGTATCTTTTGGTGAAGGAAGCACCTACATTCAAATTCCCATTATATAGAATCACACGACGGTGATGTCCCAGTGATAGAAAGTTTAGACCTTATTCTGATGCCAGGCACAATTTTAGGGACTTGAAATCAGCATAATGACACTAGCTATAGAAAATCCCTAACCATCACATTGGTGTTATAGGGAGAATTTCTTTCTTTTTTTTTTTTTAACTATGCAGAACAGCAGGGGAGAAGAAAGAGCCTGTAAAATTAGGAGAGATAGGAGCTTCAGAAAGTCTTAGAGGGAGTGCCCATGCTTCCTCTTACCTACTGGAGCATTTCTCCTGAGTAGTGGGAAGATCTGGTAGCAGGTATGTGTGGATTAGCTCTTGCTGTGGAAGTGAGGTTCCGAATTCGGAAAAGACATTTTTGACTGCAGTAGGCACGTCGATCATTGTCATCTCTGACTCAGGTGAGGTCTTTTTGTGCCTCAAGTTGGCATTTCTTTGGTTGTACATGTGCCAGGCTTGCTCTGTAGTAGCTCTTGTCATCTTCTCCGCTGGTTTCAGAAAGTGTCATCAGACCAGAATGAGAGAGTGGCCCTCATTCTCCTGAGTGCTGCTTTTGGGGACAATCCCCTCCCCCCCAAAAAAGAGAAAGTGCCGTCTGCTTCCATTATCACCAGAAACAGGGTTCAGGGACATGGCAAGGTCTTGAGATAGCCTCTGGGCAATTACTCATAAACTGTAACCCCTCAGCCTGTCCCACTCTTTTCTGCAGGCCCATGGAAGCCCATGCCTTGACCTTTCAGGAGCCATCCTGTCTGCCCAGTCCTTTTCCACAGGGCTCCCCAAAGTGATGTGGTATGGGCACTTCTTCAGATGCTTCATCCAGGAGCTGTTGCCAGCCAAGGCCAAGTGGCACTGGTGCAGATGAGCATATTTCTACCATCCTTCTGTTTTCTCTTCTCCCGAGGAAACACACAGCGCGTTTCTCCCTCACAGTTGCCCTCCCCTTGTGCCATTTTAATGCCAAGGACATCATGTAGAATTGTGAAGTGCCACGGCCCTGTAGGAGACCACAAACCTCTGCAATGGCCAAGGACTTTTTCACCTGCCAAAGAACCATTTTTGCCCGAGTGAGATTGTCCAGATACAGTCTTGTGTATCCTGTTAAGGAAAAAAGAACAATCTCCCTTAGGAAAAGGGACAGCAGTATCTGCCCCCCACCCCGCCCCTTTCAGGCAGATTTCTAAGGATTCCAAGCTTCTAAAGGGTTCATTTCTGGGTCTGAATCAAGAGGCTAAAACCCCTTTGATTCCAAGGGAAGAGGGCCAGTCCACTACTCGAGCCCCAGCTCTGCTAGAAACTCCCTCTGCTGATTACAGCCTGTCAGGAACCCAGTAGTATTCCTAGTCCCTGCTGGGGCAAGGCCTACATGCTCTTCTTGTCTCCTTCACCCTTCTCTGCTGGGCTGTGCTAGCGGAGACAGACAGGATTGCCTTCCCGAAGCAGCGGCGGCCGCTGCAGGATTACGGTTTCACAGCAGAAAAAAAAATGCAAGTGAAGTCAGAGAGTCAAGCATTTGCCTGGGTTTGCCTCGTGTGCTTCTGAGGGTGAGAAGAAGGGAGGAGCCCAGGTAATAGGAAGAGGTGTGTATGTGGGGGGCACAGAGTACGGTTTAGATGGTGACACGCCAGTACTGTGAGGCGCAAGGCTGTCACCTGGAGGAGAGGAATGCTTAGATTTACGATCCTGTCTCAATTGTGGATGCTTAGCCTGAGTACTTGTCATTCTACAACATCTGTGAGACATTCCCAGGCTGAAGAAGCATCCTCTTGACGTGGTGTGTGCTGACAGTGGTCTTCCTCAGTCAGTTCAATGAGGAGCAAAGTGGGTGGGTGATTTTTCCCAGCATGCACTTCTTTAGGACCCCCCCTCCCTTGACGTCACCTCCCATGCACAGTCTAGAGCTGCCATTCTGTTCGAGCCCTTTGGGCAGCTTTTGGACTCCCTTAGGTCAGTGGCGTTCTTGATTAAAAAATGAATCCATCTATATACCAGCTTTGTTCATTTTTATGAGGCCTGGCTCCTAAATTTTCCTGATCTGTTATGGTGGTTGTCCCCCACCCTGGGCTGTTCCCAGGCTCAGAGAAAATCTGCCACGTTCCAGGCCTCTCAGCTGCTCAAATCCTCCCCCGTATCCAGCCCTCCCACCTTTTCCTAATGTTTCTCCAGCAAGCCCAGCGCCCACTGAAGAGCGTAAATTAGTGCCTAGTAATCAGTACAGAGGCACTTTCTGTTTCTATGCAACACACTCACAGGAGGGGAAAGAGGACGGGGCGGGGGGACACCCCAAAGATGGTTAAAAAGGGAAAGAAATGGGATTCTCGGGGGAGATCCAGAGCAATCCGGGGCTTAGCACCCACTGTGGCTCCACCCTACTTTCAGCTTGGGAAGTTAGAGGCCTGGGCAAAATTCAGAGGCCCCAAGAATAGAATGTGGGGGTTGGTTTCTTTTTTCTTCTCTTTTTTCTTTTTCTTTTTTTGGCCCCTCAGGCAGTGCTCAGGAGTTACTCCTGGCTCTGCACGCAGGAATCACTCCTGGAGGTGCATAGGGAACTATACAGGATTGAACTCAGGTTGCCACATGCAAGGCGAGCGCCCAACACACTCTGCTGTGGCTTCAGTCCCTAGAACGTGGAGGTTGGCAGTAACCTTGAGGGGTCATCACAGCCATTGTTTGGCCTGTGTGTAGAGAAACCTGAGCCCACCTTCAGATAAGTGGGGTGGGATGGAGGTGGTGGTGGGTGTTCGGGGTGGGGAGGGAGTGGAAGAGCCTTGAAGTCTTTGTGGAGAGGTTGTAGAGTTTGTGGTTCATCAGCCCAGGGTGGAAACTGGCTCTAGGTTTCCAAATGCCTGTGGTTTGGGAGCATTCCTGGAATTCTGCAGGAGCCTCAGTTGCCCCAGCAATCCAGTGATTGTCCAGGTGCTCAGAGGGGCTACTAGCAAAAAGCACTTTCACCTTATCTACCCAGAGCCTCTGGCATGGCCTGCATGTGGGTGCTCAGGAGACCAGACTTGGCTGGGAATTGTTGCAGTACGAATTCTCTCCCCTTCAGCGCCCCATGGCCTGAGGATTTCAGTCTGTGGCTACCATATTTTTATCTAGTGTGAAAAAGTGCTTTGAGTTAACCCAGTGAACCCAGTGAAAGGGCAGAGGTAGAGTGTGCTCTGGGGACTTTGCCCTTGGCCCTTTGACTGTGGAAACAGTGGCCCCAGGCTAATGGGGAGGTGGGAGGAGGAACTTCCTGCTCCTCCCTTCCTGCAGTCTCCTGAAACTTTAATACCTTTTTGGTGCATTAAGGCCAAGAGTAAACATTTGTCTTATCCCTGCCTCTAGCCATCCCCTGAGCAAATATGACTGACATTATTATGCATGGAGAATGCCTTTTGCACTGAGGGACTAGATGCGTCTATCTTTCCTAGATGCGGTCTTCTAAGGCCTCTGTTTCTGTCCGTGCTTAAAGCTGCCTTCCATGCTGAAGTCCCAGGACTCCGACCCACAGCCTCCTCTGTTCACCTGTGGTGAGGCCCTGGAGGTGAGGCTTGAACACCTGGGGCTGAGCTCCCTAAGGTTCTAGAATTCCCAGAACCTGTTTGTTAGCCATTGAAGGCCGAAGGTCACTGGGCCTTTGAAACTGATTTTAAAGCAAAATTGAGGATGATCACAAGGGACTGGAATGCATCCCCGAAATGGCCAGATGGAGGCTTTTTAAAAACATGAGGCTTTTTTTATTTTTTAAATTTTTTTAAATTTAAAAAATTTTTTTAATTTTAAAAAAGATGAAAGAGATGTGCACTTCAGCCAGAGGAAAGGGTTTGGAGCTCCAGGCAGCAGTATTTTGTGTTCAAGTTTTGAGGATCTTTCCCGGGTGAATCTCTGGTCACTCTGGAGACTGGAACCAACCTGAACCCAAGGGGCAGCCTCGGGGGCACACAGCAGACAAACATGCCTACATCCTGCTTGAGAGCCCTGGATAGTTCACTCAAGGAGAGAGTCTGGTAGGTCATCTTTATGTCCAGGGATTCAGGAAGGAAGCAATTTCACCATCTCTCCCTCCCAAGGATGCAGAGTCGGCAGAAAGTGTGATCAGAAAGGCAGCCCTCTCCCTGTGAGGGCCTGGGAAGGGCCTGGTCTGGGACGAGAGGCAAGAGGTAGAGGGCTTTGTTTAAGTCCTGCCCCTGCCACTTTCTCATTCTGAGCCTCAGGAGCTATCTTAATGTCTTAAGCCTCAGTTTTTGTTTTTTTGGGCTGCACACTGCTGTATGTTTAAGGCAGACACCCCACCTACTATACTATGTCTCCAGTCCCTCAGTTTACTCATCTGTAAAATGGAGCTGTCATTAGAAACCCATGTGTGGCTTAGTTCTGATGAGGCAGTTAGCATTTAGGGCCGGTCCTATCACTGAGTATTATCATTCAGAGCAGATACTGCTGTGTGTGTTGCCCAGAAGTCCTTGACGTTCCTAGCATTGGGGTTTAGAACCTCAGCTAAATTCATCCACGTAGTATTCCTTTAAATATGACTTGCCATGGTTATGCACAAAGGCCAATAGCGGACACCGAGGCTTGAATGAATATTAGTAATAATAACATTCAGCATTTCACTCTACTCCATCCACACTACTATAGTTCAAGTCACAAAAGTTCTAAGAAAGGTAGCAACATTCTCAATGTAATAGCAAGAATTGGACTTGAAATTGGATAACATAGAATTTATTCTGGAATTTTTCTAACAGATTTCTAGGTGTATGTAGATATCCACGAAGAATTGCTCACCTGGGTTTCTTATGTGTATGTGTTAGAGGGGTGTGGGGATGGGTGGGTGGTGCTTCTGAGCTGCAGACAGTCCTCTTACCTTCATTCAGGTAGCCTCCCCATGAAAGGAAGCCAAGAATGAGGGCACTAAAGTTGAGCCAGGGAGAGAGGTGGGTGCTGAGTACACTTGTGTCTTGAATACATTAAATTGCCCTGCCAATTCAGTAAGCCCCTGAGAACAATTCCCCTTTCCTACTGGTTCTAGCAAAAGTCCTTGGCTTCAAGGTCTTTAACTGAAATAGAAGTGTACACTCCATCCTTAAGCTGTTGTACAGCTGGGTCACACCCAACTTTTGGGACAGAGCCACCCCCCCCCCACACACACACATGTTGAATGACATAGACTTAAGAGTGGGGAAGGGATGTCTTCCAAAAGGAAATCCAAGTGTGTTGTATATCGAAAGAAGGACTAGCTACGTAAGACAGGTCATAATAACTACTTAGAACTACACAGGATGTTCGAGGGAGCAGAGTTTGGCAAAATGAGGGATAGAGCTGTCCTTCCTCTGGATTTTTCTCCCCTTTGATGACTAGAGTTCTGAATTGTCCCTGGAGTTCAACTTGAAAGATAGGTCAGGAGTGCATGGTGTAAATGGTTGTTGTAGAAGATAGATGGTTTCAGTGTGAATTTCTTGTGCTCAAGCAAATATCTGTAGGCCCTTGTCGTGAATGATATAAAGCCAGTACTAGAGGCCTGACATGAAACAAATTTAACAGCAGCAGACTGATCAGCTGCATTATTTACTTGGTTTTAATTCCAGTCTGTTCATTTCAATGCCCAAAGAATGAATTGTGTTTACATGAACATTTGTTACCCTACATGCTAATAGATAAAGGCTTCATCCTTACCAAGATGAGCTTTGTATACGGTAACTACCCCTGGCAATAAGAAGTTATTCTGTGTGTATTATGCCCAACAAGAATACCATGGCCAGTCATGAAACAAAACTTAGATTTCAAACCTCAACCTATAGCACCTGGGGGGTAATAACAGGGTTTAATGCATTTGCCTTGCATGCAGCTAACCCTAGTTTGATTCCCAGCACCACATGTATTTCCCTGAGCTCTCCAGTAATGATCCCTGAGTGCAGAGCTTGAATACAAGCCTGTGTACCAATGAATGTGGTCCAACCCCTATCTCCCACCCCCACACAAACACACATGACCAATGTACAAAACATAAAAATGCAGTCATAATTTGACTAACAGTTTTAGTTTTTTTTTTAATTTAGTTTTTATCATGTTGTTTTTGTGGTGCCAAGGATCAACCCAGCATCTCTACCATGCAACACATGTGTCTTACTGCTGAGCACCCTCCCCCATTCTACACATAGCAATGGGGGGGTGGTCTAGGGGAGACTAGGGGGGAGAGGTTTGGGGGGCTAACCACGTCCAGTAGTGTTCAGGGATCATTTGTATGCATGACCAAAATAACAAGAATTTTTTTAAGGTCTGGGGGAGGCCTTACCCAGTGTTGCTCAGAGATTACTCCTAACATTCAGTCAGGTACAACTCCTGGCAGTATTCATGGGACCATATGGCGTGTCAGGGATCAAACCTCTCTGGCCCAAATGTATTAACCTCTGTCCTAACTCTCTGGCCCTACCATGGTAATGTTAACAAAATTAGCAGGATGACAATCCAACAGCTAGCTTTCATATTTCTAATCAGTCAGCCATGTTTATCTGGCAGGCATTACCCAAACCATGTGAGTTCCACTCAAAAGAAATATGGGCAGTGCTCTTCTAACTAGAGTCCTTTCTTCTCAAAGTTCTTTACTCCCAGCTTTCAGTGCACTGTCTGGGATATCTGCCAGAGTGGAGACCTACAGGGAGGCAGGCTGCTGGCCAGGGCTGTCCGCTCTGACCTGTCTGTCTTCATGGGTTTTTGTTGACAAATCCCAGGACATGGGTTAGGGGCCTGTAGCATGTGTGAGTAGGAGCGAGGATGGTCACAGTCTGTCTGGTGCTTGCAGTAGGCAGATTTGAGCCCAGAGAGAAAAATTCAGAAACAGCTACTTGTCACTCTGATTCTTTAGGTCCCTCAACTCACTTGGCAGATAGAGTGGACTTCTTTTTATCTGTTCTGTGTTTCTCCTGCATTCTCTTTTTTTGCTTTTTCTTCTGTGAGCCAAAGACTTAAGCTCTCAGGATAGTAGTGATGGGAGGCTGTGCTGCTACATCATTATGCATAGCGGGAGACATTCCTGTGTCTGCTTAGAGTGCCATAAGTATAGGTGGGCCTCTGCAAAACAGCCTAGCACGAGGCAAGAACTCCTAGTGGCAATCCTGATCTGGCTGCAAAAAGCTAGTGCCCACAACAGAACTGAGGTTTCAAGCCCCTTCTCCCTCCTCCGGGGTTCGGAAGACCATCTTTGCAGTTCAGTGCCACAGTCTCCTTTCTCTGCAGTTGGATTCTTTTGGGGACGGATGCTTGCAGAATCGTCCTTTCTCCCTCTCCTGAGAATGGTGTCTGTTAGTGGTAGGCCCCAGGCTCTCCAGATGGGCCACCCACCTGCCTGCCATTCTGTGGCATGGTGATCTCTGCAGCAGTGTGTTCCAGCGCCTCTCTGCAGTGGCTGCAGGTGTTCACATCCTTGAACTGTAGCTTCTCCTAATTGTGTGGTTAGAGGGCCCCCGAGCGCCCAGTCCCTTTCCTGGGTATGGAAGGATAGACTTAGTAGGAAAGGGCTAAGACCCTTCTCAGGATCTGCTTCTCTTCTCTGCTTTTCGAGTGTAAGGCCTGGGCGGGGCTTCCCTAAAGGTTTCACACAGGGTGTGAACAAGCCGAGGGACAGTCCACATGGGGTCAGATGCCTTGAGGTCCCTCCTTGGAGTCTCTAGCCTTGTGCTTGCATCCTGTCTGCAGCCCAGAACTGGGTAGGAAGACATGGCAAATCAAGGGAGTCTGGAGATTGGGGAGAGGAGAATTCAAGTGGTAGAGACATGTGGAAGACCTTGAGTTTGATCTCCAGCATTGTGGGTGGTCCTTATTTTATTATTTATTGCTTTTTTGGTCATACCCACCAGTGCTCAGGGCTTACTCCTGGCTCTGCACGTAGAGATCACTTCTGGCAGAGCACAAGGGATCAAATGGGGTAGGGGATTAAATTCAAGGTCAACTCTCTATGCACAGCACTGCACTGTACTATCTCGATGGTCCTGGTGTGGCTCCTATTTTTAAAAAAAAATTTTTTTGAGGGGTACCAGAGATAGCCCAATAGGCTGAGTGCAAGGCTTTGCATGGAGGAAGCTCTGGTTTTGTCCCAAGTATTACATGGTCACCTGAGTCACCAATAAATTTGACTGCTATGCACAGAACCAAGAGTCGCCCCATGCCTCGAGCATAGCTAGATGTGGTCCACAAAGCAAAACAAAAGAACAAATTTAAAAAATAGTTCAAAGGACTTTCGGGACTCCCACATGAATATTTAAATCTCCTTTAAATCTCTGTGCACCAGATTGATGGGTTGATCTATCCCTGGCTCTGCATATGTTTTCCCAAGCACAGCCAGGAATAGTGCCTGAGCACTGCTGGGTGTGGCCCCCAAACAAGCAAGCAAAAAAAAACCACCTCTTTTCAGTAACTGCCTCACTGGATGGGTGACTACTTGCCTCTACTACTGAGGCCCACCCCTGGATCCTCCTTTTTCATTTTAAAATCGGTTTCTAAACTTAGGCAGCAACATACTTGTTTGAAATCTTTGATCCTTTCTCCCCCCCAAGGTAATGCATAGATAAAGTAGCGTCATGGCCTTTACAGAATTAGGAAAATTCCAGGTGAAAGACCCACTAGCTTTAGGTAGGGTCTTTGTGCTTCTTCACAACTGATCTTGTTTTATGCGTGTACATGAAAGAGGGCTCCGGAAACCAGTTGTAATCCTAGGCTAGGTCATCTTCCCTCAACTTGGCTTCATGGAAAAGATGCAGGCTTCAGTTCATGCTCAGAAAAAAATCACCCAAAATGCAGTGATTCAAAGGAGACAGACAGACAAGTTGGCTTGCACAAAGCCGATTCTACTTCATCCCTGAGCACCGCTGCTTCTCCCCCACCTCCTCCCACCTCCCGCCAAAATGTTGGCATTCAGGACAGTGTTGCTGTCCTTTGTATGTTGCCAGAGGTAAGTGCCTAGTAGGCATCTTATCACTTATTATTAATATCTGTTATTTCTCTGTGTAACCAGCCTCCTGGCGGCATCCTGGCTGGGGATGGGTGGAAAAACACAGGCCTGGGAATCAGCCCCATTGGGTCTGAGCAGGCCGCTACCTCTGTCCTTTGAGAGTTGCTGGAATAGGGATGCAGAGTCCGATCTCTTGCTGGCCTGACACTGGAGAAGAGGGCCAGAGACTGCCGTCCACCTTGCTGCCTGAGATGCCAGAGCCCTAACTTTCCCAGGCGTCAGTTGAGGTTGGGCGCCTGCAAGCCCCACTGGGATGGGCCAGCTTCCGGCACCCCAGCAGGCTCTGCGAGGAAGCGTGCGTGACGGACGTTTGGCCACACCCACTTTCCGGTGGCCACACCCACTTCCCTGGTGGCCACACCCACTTCCCCCGGCTCCGCTGCTCCAGCACCGCCTGGGCTGCCGCAAGGAGACCGGGAAGTGAAGTCTCGGGCGGGCGGTCTCTGTCGTGACTGCTGTCGCATAGCATCGAAATCTAAAAGGAAATCCAGCCACACGCAGGGCTCGGAGAGGCCGTAGTCATGGCAACGCGGAGGGTTGGGGAGGGGACAGCAGAATCTTTTCCCAGCCTAGCAAGCTGGCCAGTCTCCCAGAACGTAAATCGTGCGTGACCGTCTTCGGGTACAAGAGATCTTTAAAAGTTTATGCTCTCACTTTGGGGCCACACCCCAGCTCTGCTTGGTGGTGGTGGTGGTGGTGGTGGTGGTGATAGGAAGGGTCGCTGCTCCAGGGCGCACGTCAGTGTACGGGTCATCTCCTGCATGCAAAGCCTATTTATTACCAGCCCTTTGAGTTGTGGTCTCTCCTGTTTCCTGAACCACGCCCAGTGTTTCTTGGAGCTTACTCCTGCCTCTGTGCTCAGGATCCCTCCTGGTGGTGCTGGTGATGGAACTGAGGAAGACAAACGCTTAAAACCCCTGTGCTTTCTCACCAGCCCCCCCATTGTCTTAATTTTGGGGTCCAGAATTAAAGGTAACAGTTTATGCACGAAAGAGTTGTTTTCCCTGCATTCAGGTAAGGCTTGCACACCTCTTCCATCACATGTGTGTATGTGTGGGGGAGAGAGGGGCGTTCCTACTTTTTTTTTTTTTTTTTGCTTTTTGGGTCATACCCAGCAATGCTCAGGGGTTACTCCTGGCTCTGCACTCAGGAGTTACTCCTGGCGGTGCTTGGAGGACCATATGGAATGCCGGGGATTGAACCCGGTCGGCCGCATGCAAGGCAAACGCCCTACCCACTGTACTATTGCTCAAGCCCCTGCTCCTGCTCTTGAGGGCAGTAGAACAACACCCAAGCCGTGGCTTAATGGTTCTTTGGCTTGTTTTGGGTTTTCACTACACCCAGCGATGCTCAGGGGTTCTGCACTCAGGAATCCTGGCTCTGCACTCAGGAATCACTCCTGGCAGTGCTCCAGCACCATATGGGATGCCAGGGATCAAACTCGGGTGGGCTGCGTGCAAAGCAGGCTTCAAGTTGGTTTACTACTTCTTCAATCCCTCTGCTCGTTTCTGCCTGCAAGGTGACACAGTTTCCCCGTGGGGATGGAGGGTAGTGGAATTGGGGTGCTGGGGGGAGGGGGCCTGTTCTGTGGCTATGTGGCTATATGCCTTCCAGCTCTGTCCGTGAAGGAGGCTTTATTGGACTCTCGGTTTTTGCCCGGAGGCGCCTCATCAGCAGATCCCAGACCTGCGGCGGCGGCAGGGATCTGGCAATGCGGCCCTTATGGGAGGGAGGCGTCGTCTGTTCTGGTTGCAGCCATTTTTCCTCCCAGAGGGAACACCTCGGCAGGAAGGAGGGAGAACACAGATGTACGTTCTCACTTTCTAACAATTTGTGGAGGAAGGAAACAAAGATTCTTTTCTTTGGACCAGGGCTCCAGAGTGTTCCAGTAAATTCTCAGTAGAAAGCTTCCCCCCCCCTCGTGTTCCATGGGCCACATTCCTCATCAACCCATTTGTGGAAAAATTTCAACTCCAGCAGCATCATTGTTTCCTTTGTTTTCAGTAAGACTTCTTAGACTTCTTATAATGTGAAAATAACATTTTCAAAACGACTGTCCCATTAATTGATTTCACAATCCGTGTGTTCTTAGTGGTGAAAGAAATCAGAAAATATACGAGGAAATTACAGCAAGAAAAAGTTAATACTTTATCCCCTCATCTGTGGATAATTGCTATCAATATTTTATATAAGTTCTTTCAGGACTTTTTCTCTTCATAAATGTTCCTTCTCACACACACATCAAAGCACTTGCTGTTCTTTTTACTCAGTGGTGTATGGCTAACATCTTTGCATTTCATTATGTCACAATTTAGTACATATCGTAGCAGATTGTATTGGTACACTAATGTATAAAACCAATTCTTTATTATTATACAGTGAAGTTGTAACCAAATTTTAGCTTTGATAACTGTGCTATAGTATCCTTGTACTTACTTTTCTGTTCCCATATAATTATCACCAAAAGTAACTCATACAAAAATTCCTGTTTTGCCATGTGGCCCTGGATCAGTAATAGGCTCTATCTGCCCATGCAGTAGAAACCCCATTTCCTCATGCTTCCCTGAGGTTGTGACTCGGGGATTGTACACAGGGATTCAGAACTGGGTTGGCTGTGTGCAAGGCAAACATCTTACTTGCTTTACTATCTCTCTGGCCCTTAAATATACTTAAAAAGAAAAAGTCACACTGCTTAGAGCCAACAGGGATGAGCCCTTCAGAACTCAGGGCCTTACGCAAGGAGGCATGTGCTGTACTACTCGAGTTAGCTCTCCAGCCCTGAACATTCTCACATTTTTACCAGGGTAGTAAGCTTTCCCTGCACACAGCCAATGCTGATCAGTCTCCTGTACCACGTATTGTCCCCCAAAATCCCACCAGAAGTGATCCCTGAACTGAGAGCCAGGAGTAAGCCCTGAGCTCTGATCCAAACCCAAAACAAAACATTTTAACCATTCTGATAGGTTCTATTCTTTTTCTTAATTGACATGTTCTAATTATATTGAGCTTGATTATTTTTCATTTGTTTGTTGGCTACTAGAATATTTACCAGTGTGCCTTAATTGTATATTTTATCTCAGTGTGCATATTTGCATTCTTCCCCAGTTTTATTAAGTTGGGCTATTTATTTTCATTTTCAGGTATTCTTTTTTTTTGGGGGGGGGTGGTCACATCAGCCATGCTCAGTGGTCACATCAGCCATGCTCAGGGGCTACTCCTGGCTCTGCAATCGGAAATTATTCCTGGCAGTGCTGGGGGACCACATGGGATGCCAGGGATCGAATCTGAATTGGCCACATTCAAGGCAAATGGTCTACCCACTGCACTATTGCTCTGGCCCAAACATTCTTGTTTATCATATATATGGGGGTTTGTTTGTTTTTATTTTGGGCCCCAAACCAGTAGCACTCAGGGCTTACTTCTGGTACTGTGCTCAGGGATCATTGCTGGTGGGGTCTGGGGGACCATATGGGATGCCAGGGATTGAGTCACAGTCAGCCATGTGCAAGGCAAGTGCCCTACCTGCTGTACTATTGCTCGAGCCCTATATTATAGATTCTTAAACTTTTTATCATATTTTTAATTTACTGTTTGGGTTAGTACATATCTTTACCTTACATATTTTTTTTTTTTTGTCACAAAGAACTTTTAACCTTTTTTTTCTTTAATCTATTTCAAAGCTATTCTTTAAATTGGTTTCTGTCTGTGGTTGTATGTTTAGAAAGACTCCCCTCATTCCTAGATTCTAAAAATACTCACCTATATTTTCTTTTAAGGTTTTATTTTTTTTACACATGCATATATAGCCCCTTTAGAATTTAAATGAAAGATATAAGGTAGGAATCCAGATTTAGCTTTTTACCAGCTGCTTATGCCATCCATTGCACTAAGCATCCTTCTCTATGCTTATTTGAAATACCCCATTACTGTAGAATCTTGGGTTTACTTTCCGGCTCACCCCAATTCTACTAATTTGTCTTTCCTGTGCCTGTATCTCACTATCTTAATTATTGCGGCTTTAATCATCTATTTTAATAACTGGCATTGCAAGTGTTCACTTATTATTGTTCTTCTGCAAATTTTCTTGGCAAGTTGAGCATGTTTATTCCTCTAATTGAACTTTAGAATAATTTTGTCAAGTCCACAGGAACAAAAAAATTCCTGTGGTATGTATTAATTTCACAGATGAATCTGCATAGAAGTGCCACATTCATACCAGTGCGACTTATCATCCAAGGACATGGGAAATATTCCATGTGCTCTTTTTCTTTTTGCATCAAAATTTTATGGTGTTTTTAATGTACTTCCTGATTTTTTTTTAACTCTTAGTCTTATCCTGTGGTTGGTTGCAGTTTCTCTTTTGTATATTTATACTTAGGAATGCATGTTTAGTTTACATTGGTTTTCAGTTATTTAGCTCATATTTTTCAAATAGAAAGTTTCACCACTTGTAAATGATTCCCTTCCCCATTTACTTATTTTATTACCAAATTTCTCTTAGTAGCATTTCCTAAATGATCTTCATTAATTCTGCATTTTTTTGTGGTATGTGGGGGGCTCACCCTCTGGTAATTGTGCTTTACTATGGCTCTGTGCTTAGGAGTCACTCCCAGGGGTGCTCAGGGACCCCCTGCCACCTGATGTTGGATCCAACCTTGGACATGCTCTCAGCTTACTGAAAACTCTCTGGCCCTAAACAGTTTAACGATTGGACACATGTCCTTTAATGCTATGAATTTAAATGCTCTGAAGTTAAAACATAGCCTTCATTTTACTATTGACCACACTTGGGAGGGTTTCAGATATCTTTTATTCTTTTATTTTCCTAACAAGTTTCATTAACGGTACATATTAAATTATTAAATAATATTTTTGCATTTAACAAGGCAAGATATATGAGTATGGGGATGTATGTTAACATGGGGGCATATATCAGTATTCTCTCATTTCTGGGGAACGCTTGTTGCTTATTTATAATTTTTGAAAAATTACTTTTTCTTCTAAAAGAGATTTTGATTTGTATATCTGTAAGAGCCCATGGATTAATTTTTTTCCCCTCCCAGGAGTTCAGATAGATAGTACAGGAGGTAAGGTGCTTGCCTTGCATGTTGGTCCTGGTTCAACACTCAGCACCACATGGTCCTATGTTGCCAGATAGGCCTTGAGCATCACCAGGCTGGACCAGGGGATCCTGGGCACTGAGGACCCCATCTATGGTCTCTGCATTGAACTGCCAACCCTTTTTGGTGGAGAATTTCCAGAAGGTGACCTTGGGTCTTTGAGCACAGCCTGGGAGACCCAAAAGTAAGTAAGTAAATGAAACCAAGGGGCCGGAGTGATAGCACAGTGGGTAGGGCATTTGCCTTGCATGCAGCCAACCTGGGTTTGATCCCCAGCACCCCATATGGTCCCCCAAGCACCGCCAAGAGTAATTCCTGAGTGAGAGCCAGGAATAACCCTGAGCATTGCTGGGTGTGGCCCCCCAAAAAGCAAATAATAATAATAAATAAATAAATAAAACAAAATTTTTCCAGTGCTGGGGATTGAACCCCGAACCTCAACCCATGGGAGGCCCGTAATTTACCATAGGAGCAATGGCTTCTAACAACTGAACCCAGCTCCAGCCCTCAGAAGTCATGATTTTTAATATTTTTATTCATGATTTTTTAATTGGCATTTTTAGAGTTTTGTTTTCACCAGGATGCTGGAAGCAATGAAAGTGCTAGCTAGTGTTTGCTTTCTTAACCTCCTCACCTCTGTTAAGGTCAGACCATTTTAGGACCTTCCACAGGATTATGGAAAGTGAAGAGCAAAGCACGAAAGAGGGAGCCCTAGGCCAGGATCTTACTGGCAGCCAGTCTAAAGTTAGGGGAGTCTGGCCAGGCCTGGGGATATCCAGTTAGCAAACCCCACACTTGCCAAGAACATTGTCCTCTCTGTCTCTCTCTCTCTCTCTCCAGGGAGAACGCAGCATCATCCATTTTGATACTGCCTAGAAAAGTTCATTTCCCTAGGCCTGACCTCCTGAGCACCAGGTAGAGTGGTTTTGCTTGTTATTAAAAACCAAGAGCCAACATATCTGCTAAATAGACAAGCACAGAGCTGACAGTCCTCACCCCACTGCTCCCGAACCCACAGCAGGCCCAGGAGATGGCTGGAGGCCTCAGTACTCCCTGCAGAGCCCGTGTTTTACACATTTGGTGCCATGTTCAGTAGCCCAGTTTGATTAAGCTTCTTTTATGCTGGGAGTTGAGTCTGTTGGGGAGGGTGCCTAGCTTGTTGCTGAATGGGGAGGGGAGTGGTCTATAAATAACGAGAACCCAGAGAAACTCGCACTGTTAACAGTTCTGCTCTGGTAAAGCAGAGTTTATTGTGTCACCGCCTCTGGGTCTGTTTTCCTGTGAAGGCCAGAAATAAAGTACAAGTACATATCTGTTCCTTTTTCCCTCCCTGAGGAGCCTGCTAACTCTCTCATTAATACTAAAGGCAAGTTGAAAGATGCTTTAATTGATTGTTCCTTTACCATAGGAATTGTGTGGTGTGAAGAATGTTAACCAGCCTTTTTTGGAGGATGCTAAAAGAAGGGACCAACTTGAATTCCCTTTCCCTGCAGTTGCAGGAAGTCTTAGTCTCACTTCTTCCTTTCTGCTTGTCATCTTGTTTCCTTGTTTGTTTGTGGGCCACTCCCAGCTTACTCCTGGTAGTGCTCCCGGGACCATATATATATGCCAGGGATCCAACCCATGTTGGCTGAGTGCAAGACTAGTGCCCTACCTGCTGTATTATCATTCCAGTTCTCGACTTGTCATCTTTGGTCTGTTCATCCTTCAGTTCTCTGCAGAGGATTTCCCTGTCCCATACTCATGGATGTAAAACACATCATTTTTTAAGGTTCATTCTTGTTCTGTGGCTGTGGTTAATTCACATGCTGATGTGTCTTTCATTCGGATGTAGGCAGACTTTGTACTGGGTTAAAGAGGTAGATGATTTCAAAGGGCTGCAAGTGTAAGAACCTCTTCTCCCCACCATCCCCAAGACGAATTTAGTTCTCCTGCACATTGATTGTTTCATGAAGTATTATATTTGGAAGCCTTTAAGAGGGGCAGGGACACTCTCCAGTGGAATATGGATTCCTCCACCACCCATGACCAAATGCCATAGCTTTTTAACCCATTTTATGCCTGACTTCTGAAATCATTTGCACTTACAGACTTGGATGTCCACCAAATAAAAGTTCAGGTCGTAAGAGATCAGGGTCAGTCTGTGTTCAGTGAAGGACCAGATGGTGAATATTTCAGTCTTTGTGGGTCATATGATTGCAATCATAGCTTTTCAGCATCACTGTTCACTGTGAAAAAAGCAGCTGAGAGAATACACAAATGAATCGTGGTGGCTGTATTCCAAGAAAACGTAGCATGTAGATCCATAGAGACTCAGGGGTGAGGTGCTTGCCTTGCATGCAGCTGCTGGTTGGATCCTGAGCATTAAGCACTGGGGAACACCACTGGATTGTCACTCTGAACTTACTTCCCCCACAAAACTTTATATATGGACATAACATTTTGAATTTCATTTATTCTGCCACAAAATGTTATTATTTATTATCTCGGATTTCGTTATTCCCGTCCATCTGGGAAGAACTAAATATGGAAAATGGTGTCTCTGCCATTCTTAGTCTGTGAGCTTTACCAAAACAAACGGCAGATCAGATTTGGCCTCTGGGTTTGCTAACTTCCTCGTTACATCATTAGCTCATAGATTCTAATTCTTTTTTCAAAGGACCCCAGAAGAATTAGAATTATCCTGGATCTTTTATACTAGAGAGCAATCCACTTCCAAATAGATCATTCTTTAAGTGCTGGGAAACTGTTGAGTTGAGTTGTACAAATTAGATGAGTCTAACAAAGGCTGGTGAGGGCTCTGATTTGTGCTGGGCTCGGTGGGTGGCCAACTCTTTCCAAAATACTCAGTGAGAAGGACGCTTTGTGAGTGACAGCATCTGGGTTAGTAGCAAGGAGAACAGTGGCACAGTGATATCTGAGAGGGGTGGTGAAGGGTGGTTCCCCATAAGCTGGATTATAGAGGGGTGGTGAAAGGCGTTCCCCCATAAGCAGGATTGTAAGTGAGTTTATTGGGACTGGTCCTGGACTATACTTGAAATACATGTCAACCAAAAGTGTAAGCACATAAGAATTCTCCTGTACAGACTGTACAGCTGATCCAGATTTTATGGCTGCTTCACTATCACTTCCAGAAAGGCATCTGCAGACAGTAATGCCTTATTTCTTTTTCCAACTCTAGTGCACAAAAGAGCCTGTCCATACCACACTCGCCCCCCCTGGACACAGATCCATTCAAATAAGCCAACCCCCTCTCGTGTCTCACTGGAAAGAAGCATGTGCCAGTGTGTGAGCTAAGCTGCTCCACCACATTACCACTCCTCTTCCAAGGAAACCACCTCGGATGAGTTTTGTCCAAACAAAACTTTTTTGGCATTGAGAAAACCCGAGTGCTCCCTTAACACCAGAGTACGAAGGGGGCCCCCATCACGGAGGAGGAGTAGAGGGCATTTGTTTTGGATTATTTATTTGGATTAGGGTTTTGTTTTTGTTTTTGTTTTGGAGCCACATGAGTGGTGGACTCAGGGGACTGTGTGTGGTGGTGGGGTTCATCCTGAGGTGGCTGCATGGAATGCAGGCACTTCACCTACTGTACTGTCTCTCTGGTCCCAGTTTTGGCTTTACAATTCATCACTATGAATTTCAGACCTTTTTAATGTGCTTTACTGTAACATGTCTAGAAGAGCATTTCTTCTGAATCAGAGAGTTCAGTGTGGTGAGCACAAGCTTTTATTTCTTTTTAAATAAAAAAACTCCCCCCTGTACTTTATATAGACACTGTGGTTTACAAAGTTGCTTATAATGACTTGTTACTGATATTCAGTATTCCAACACCAGTCCAACCACCATTGAACCTTCTGTCCACCATAGTCTCTTAATTTTCCCAACCACCCCTTAAACCTGCCCCCATAGCAGGCTCTCAATAATTTATTTTATATTGCTTGTTAGAATAATTTGCTAACAGAATGGTCAACAAATGTTTCCTTAGAAAAAAGTGAATGGGGGCTGGAGTGATAGCACAGTGGGTAGGGCGTTTGCCTTGCACACAGCTGACCCGAGTTTGATTCCCAGCATCTCATATGGTCCCCTGAGCACTGCCAGGAGTAATTCTTGAGTGCATGAGCCAGGAGTAACCCCTGTGCAACACCGGGTATGACCCAAAAAGCAAAAAAAAAAAAAAAAAAAAAAAAAAAGAAGAAGAAAGTTAAGAAAGTTAGTGAAGATTGTTATATCTTACCATGGAGCCATTAAATTCTTGTATAAGATCACTGTCACTGTCATCTCGTTGCTCATCGATTTGTTCGAGCGGGCCCCAGTAATGTCTCTCATTGAGAGACTTATTGTTACTGTTTTTGGCATATCCAATACACCACGGGTAGCTTGCCAGGCTTTGCCGTGTGGGAGAGATACTCTCGCTAGCTTGCCAGGCTCTCCGTGGGGGCGGAGGAATCGAACACAGGTCAACCGCGGGAAAGGCGAACGCCCTACCGCTGTGCTATTGCTCCAGCCCTTGTATAAGATATCAAAGATATTTTTATGGGTTAAGCCTTCTGTGTTTATATTTTGGTAGTCGATATTGGTTTCCTTCTATATTACATTCCATCCAATCTGGTGTACTACTCATGGTTTACCAGTGTTGTAGAGTTTGAGATGTTGCTCCAAGATGTTCAAAATTTTTAATGGGGTGATACAAATGGAGTTAAATTTTTAACTGGGTGGCAGCTTTGAGGCATGTATGTCACTACTGGGACTTCCTGAAGTACAGGGAGGTTGGGGGAGGGGGTAGCCCGTTACGGACTCTGTGAAAGCCTACAGATTTCAGTCACAAAACTTGCATACCTGAGTTTTTCAGCAGATTAATTTCTGGGTGAGGTTCACACTGAGCAATGGAGTCCAGCCATGGGTATGGCAGCGATGATGGAATGTGGAGGTTTTTGACTGCCTAGGCTCTGTTTGGGCAGGTGCTGGGCTCACAGCCCTCCGGGGTGCTCTGGATAACTCAGCATTCTGTAGGGCCCAGAAGAATTTCTGCAATTTGTTGATCTCTTTCAAGATTTATTTATGAGTCTCTTTGTCATGGCTGATGAATGAGCTTACATGGTGCTGGAGATAGTTCATGGACGTGACTACTAGAGCTTCCAGAAGTACAGGAAGATGGGAGGAGGTAGCCCATCCCCAACTCCATGAAAGCCTGGAGATTTCAGTCAAAAACCCCGCATACTTGAGTTTTTCAGAAGGTTAATTTCTGGATCTGGCTCGTCCTGAACAGTGGAGTCCAGACAGGGCTGAATGCAACCTTGTATGTAGAGAGCTGGGGTCCATCCCCAGTACCATGTGGTCTCTTGAGAATCACTGCGGCCAAGCCTTCGAACACCAACCAGGTAGTAGCTTCTGAGATGCCCGGGTATGGCCCCAAAATACCAAAGAACATTCTTCCCTTGACAGTTCCTTAGAGTCAATGGGAACTTCTTTGTTTTATTTTTTTTGTGTGTGTGGTGATGGCTTTTTGGGGGCCACACTCAGTAATGCTTGGAGGCTACCCCTAACTCAGTAGAGTTTCTTCCACTGTGCTGAGTCTGGACTGGACTCAGCAGACCCTGTGGTGCTAGGGTTGGAACTCTGGGAATGTGACATTGTTCTTGCCACAAGATGTTTGGGTTTTTTGGGTTTTGACAGTCTGTCACCTTTTGTTCAGAGGTGCTCTGAGGTGGGTGAAAATGCTGTTGTTTGAGCCAACAGAAGGCACAAACACGTGGTTTTCAATTCCAGATTATTCATATACATATATAGTGTATATATGATATGTGAATTTGAAATTCTTTTTCTTTTGGACCCTCCCAAGACTTTGAGTATCTTGATGCATTATTCGCCTTAGCTACCATCCCCTTAGGGATGGGCTCAGCATTCACTGGTTTGATACTAGCATTTGCTGCTGCAGCTTTTCACTCCAGAGCTCATCAAAGATTTGTGCCTTGGTTTATCAGACAGAGCCAAGGAGACACATTTGTTTTGCCCACATTGAGTTTTCCCATAGAACTAGCAAGTTGTATAGGGCATCATGCCCAAGGCTCTGCTTGGAGAGAGAACAGCAAATAAAACCTTAGTCATGTCTCCATTGCCCCAGAGGTGATAGAGGTTTGGTTTTGTTGTCATTATCTTGATTTCAACATCCTCTCTGGCACGGGTTCCCAGAAGCTGGGGGTAACTTGGGGATGAATCAGAAGTACCACGCTGGACAGCTCCCAGCCTTGTGTCTCTGGATCCCAGGGAGGTAGGAATGGGAGTGAGAAAACAGTCACTTCTCCCACCTGCAATATTCCGTGCACACCTGGAGTCTGTGCGCTGAGCCTCGGAAGCAGCTGCTCTGGGCTGGGTGTGAGGAGGAGGTACTGGCTGGGAGCTCCAGGAGGCCATCACTCCCAGGAGAAATGAACAGAATTGCCACCTAAACAGTTGGCTCAGCCTTTCTGCTCAGACGTGTTTCCTTCAACGCTACAGAGCTCAGCACAGCACTCCTTCCTCCACCATGCCAGCTTCTAATGCTGGCCTGATTTCAAGCAGGGGCAGAGCTTAACTGCATTGTTTGTATGTATTGGGATCAAGGGCATGAGTCCAAGGAAAGTCATAGGAATGGAGGTGGGGTGTGGAAACCCTGTCAGGGGCACAGCCTCAGTCTCCCGATCTCTGTATTTTGCCACACTTAGTGAGATCCTGCAGATAGGGCTCCTATTCTGCCTGCACTGGTGCCATTGTTTTAGAGGAGTGTTGATTCTCTTATGAGGAATGGGGCAAAAGCTGGGATTGTTGAAACCAGAGGAAAGATTAGACCAACAGAGAGGTGTCTTAGGACATTTAAAGGAGTATTCTATGTTGGAGGGACCAAACATCAGCAATAAGGGCATGGGCACTAGAATATGGACTTGGCAGAGGGGCAGGTTTCACATTAGCAGGAGAGTTTTGTGGCAGAGATTGTCAGGTTGAACCTTGTGGGCTTGGGCTGGGGACATAACTCAGCAGTAGAGCATTTACCTTGTGTGTGCGAGAGCCTGAGTTTAAGCCCCCAGAATCACAGTAAATAAACAAATATAGGGGCTGGAGTGATAGTACAGCGGGTAGGGCATTTGCCTTGCACGCGGCCGACCCGGGTTCGATTCCCAACATCCCATATGGTCCCCTGAGCACCACCAGGAGTAATTCCTGAGTGCATGAGCCAGGAGTAACCCCTGTGCATCACCAGGTGTGACCCAAAAAGAAAAATAATAATAATAAATAAATATATAAAAGAAGCCTCTCCCTCCCTAAAAAGGAAAAGATGAAGATAAAAACATGGTGCTGAAAAAAAAAATGGTGCTGGAGAGATAACCTAACAGGTTGGAGTTCCCGCTTTGCATACAGGAGAGACTTGGGTTCGATCCTGGTCCAGAAAGTCCTGTGAGCATTCCTAGGTCTGATCCCAAAACCTAAAAGAAAAGGAAAAAAAGAGCAAATGGACATTCAAGTCAGATGTGGAAGCCTCTGTCACTAGACTTTGCTGGCCTGCAGGAATTGCTGGCTCCAGAGTGCAGGCGGCTGGAGCAGACACCTCAGCCTACTCAGCTCTTTCTCTCTACAGGGTCCAGAAATATCATGAAACCAGCAGCTGTATCAAATAAACCTGGCGGGGGGGGGGGGTTGTTGGTGGGGTGGTGGATAATTCACAAGGCTCTTGGGGGAACCATTAGATATAAACTAGCTTCTTCTATCTGCTTTGAGGAACCATCTCAGCAGTCATGGTAGTCTGCTTGGGGGCCACACCAAAGCACCAAGTCAGGGTGGCTTCAACTGAAACAGATCAGTGAGCCATATTTGTTTTGCCCACATTGAGTTTCCCATAGAACTAGCAAGTTGTATAGGGCATCATGCCCAAGGCTGCTTGGAGAGAGAGAGCAAATAAAACCTCAGCCATGTCTCCATTGCCCCGGAGGTGATAGAGGTAGCTCCTCAGTGTTCCACGGTGTTGGAAGGCCTGGGTGAAGGTGTTGGCAGGTTTCTTCTGAGTTTTCTTTCCTGGCTTTGCCCTGGGTTTCTTCTCCCTGCCTTATCCTTACCCAATCCTGCTGGTTTGTGGCACCCACCTCTGCCCCTTCAGATAAGGCACCAGACATTGGACCCAGGCCTACCCAGATGACCTCTTGGAACATGTGTTTGGGGCTTCATCCATCCATGCCTAGGGCTCCTTCCTGACAGTTTTTGTAGGGAATCTTGTGGTGGTAGGGATGGAATTCAGGCCTCTGGTCCAGGTCCTCTTGCCCCTGGTCCCTGGCCTAGTTCCCCAGCCCTTGTAAACCTCTTTACAGATTTTGTCCTCGGGTTGTACAGAAGGTAGTACAATGGGTAGGGTGCCTGGCATCCCCTCTGGTGCCCTGAGCCCACCCGGAGTGCCTCCTGAGTGCAGAGCCAGGAGCAACCCCTAAACATTGTGACCCATGTGACCCAACCCCAAACACAGTCCCATTCCGAGGAATGGGCTCCCGACTGGGGGCTGGGGGTGGCCTCACAGGCAGAGCATGGCCACCTTGTGGGCTGTCCGGTGGCACTGACTCATTTGTCTCCCGTCTCTATCCCCGCACAGGCGAGCGGCCCTTCCCCTGCACGTGGCCAGACTGCCTTAAAAAGTTCTCGCGCTCCGACGAGTTGACCCGCCACTACCGGACCCACACGGGGGAGAAGCAGTTCCGCTGCCCGCTGTGTGAGAAGCGCTTCATGCGGAGCGACCACCTCACCAAGCACGCCCGACGCCACACCGAGTTCCATCCCAGTATGATCAAGCGGTCGAAAAAGGCTCTGGCCAACCCCTTGTAAGGTGCTGCCCACGGAAGCCAGGGAGGGATGGACCCCAGAAAGATGAACCGACTCCCCACAAGTGGACAGATGGACCCGTGAAAATCAAGCCCCAGCAGAGACGCCCCCAGCGGCCGGCCCAAGCATCCCGGAGCATGGGCACTCTTCAGAGCCCCTCCCCCTGCATTGTTTTTTAAAAGCACATTGTAGCCTAAGATCAAAGTCCACACTTGGTCCCCGTGCAGAGGCAACTCAGTGTCTCTGACTGCTGGAGGGAAGGCAAATGCTTTTTTTCTCTTTCTCTCTCACTCTCTTTCTCCCCCCCTCCCTCTCTTTCCCTCTCTCTCCTTTATTCTGGGGGAGGGGTGATGGGGGGCGGAGCGTGGGGTGAGTCCGTCTCAGACTGGGGTAGAATTTTCAAGATTCAACACTGGTGTACATATGTCTGACGGGGTGCGTTGGACCTGTGGCTCCCACAGCGATTCTGGGCACTTCCTGCTTGCCGTTTCAGAATTGTTTTTTTCTTAGCCTTTCAATGTAACGACAAATGTGCTTCCGTTTCTTTAGCAAAACCACTCTCTTGAATCACGTTAACGTTTGAGATTACAAACCGCCATAGCACAGCTGTCTTTATGCAAGCAAGAGCACACCTACTCCAGCATGATCTGTCATCTAAAGACTCGACAACAAACCAACCAACAAAAGTTACTTCTAGTCCATGGGTAAGCGGAGTCTGAGTTTCTACTAATGGAGACAAGCCTGGAAAAAGGTCACACTAAGTACAGAACTTTCCGAACCTTGCTTCGTACGAATTGTACTTTCTTGAGCATAAGCTGCACTTTTATTTTCTAATGCAGAGGATGAATACGTTAAATACATGCTTTAAGGATAGTAGCAGACATTTTGTTTGGAACCATGTTATAATCTGCTTATTTTATAGTCTCCCCATTTCCCTAAGAAATCATGGCAGAGTTGTGAGGGCAGAATATTATACAACAGATGCTGAAGGAGAAGGAGGGTAGTGTTTAATTTTTTTAAGTTAAAAAACCAAGCAATTAACTCTACTAACCGTTCCCAAATGTCCAATCCTTTAGTTTAGCATCCTCCGAACTGTACCGCAATGCCACAATGGGAGCCGGTCTTGGAGTCTGTTGGGATTTCTTTGAATGGGTACCCAACAGTCACGAGTTCTGGAAACACCTATTTTGTAGGGGGAGAAGGTTTGCCAATCTCCATCCCGTGTCCCTACAAAACTCCCGTATCAGGTGCAAGAGTTATGCAAAAGGAAAAGGGAGAGGAAATGTGAAAAGGAAAACTATATCCCTATCAGTCGTGAGTGCCAAGAGAAAATACCACGGTGACGGTGATCTCAGGGGAACCTCGTCAACATCCTCCCGTTCTGAGAAAGGAAGTGCATATAGAACATGGCAGGCTGAAAACACATCACTGTACCTTTTCCGCCCGGAGCCTCACCACTATCTATCTTGTATCCAGGTGTCTAGAAATGGCCTAAACCACTACATCCATAATACGCCATGTACCTGAAAACTTAACTCTTGGCCTTCCCCAGAGGCCAGAAAAGAAACTGAGTTTTCAGAGGCAAGGAGAAACCTCAAATAGGGGAGTCAGCAGTGATCGTGGGGGAAATGTTTACATTAATTTTTTTCTTTCAGAAATAATACTTTCTGACAATTTTATCTGATCTGTCAAACAGGGAGCTCCGGTGCACTCGAGTTTATGCATGTGCTAGCAAATGTATTGTGTAAACGTAGGGTGCTACCTCTCAGTGAACCCGTTAGCTCACTGACACACCTGCTCATTTCAGGTTCCGAAGCAGTGTAGACACCTGCAGCAGGCGTGGGTCACAGCTGACTCCGACTTCCAATACAATAGCCATCACTAGCACGGTGTGTGTTTTAGTTTTCTTCTTTTTTTCTTCTTCTTTTTTTCGTCTAACCAACCTAGTTGCATTAGTGGTTCTATAAAGAGAACCTGCTTTTAACAGTAGGACTGGGCGCAGTCCGTGGGAGAAAAAGGAAAGTGTTTTCTCACGGGAAAACACGTCAGGAAAAATAAAAGAACACTTTCTACCTCTGTTTCAAATTTTTGAAACGCTTATTTTAAACCAAATTTTAATTTCTGTGTCCAAAATGAGTTTTCAGGACATCTGTTCTTCCATATGAAATAGGTTCGGCTGCCTGTTTCTGAACCGCACTCACGGAATGGTTCTGCTTGTGCTCCTCTGCGCGCTGCCTTTTAGTGAGTGAGGAACTTGGGGTTGCCTAGCAACCCCCAAACTTGTACAAACTCATCCTTCCCTCACAGAGAGAAATGAAGGAAAACCAAGCAAAGTCAGTGAAAGACAATCTTTGTAGTTTCCGAAGCAAATCTATATGTGGCTTTTGTCCAGCACTTAGATGGATGTCAATTCAGCAACTTCTTTAAAATAATGCACAATTTTTTCCCCAGCCCCCAAAGTTGCTACTTGCCTTTTCAAGTTGTTGAAGAACACACATTTGATATTCTCTTATATGTTAGAGTAATGTAACATATAAACTCAAGGCTTTTTATTCTTGTGATGAATCCTGTTTTAAAATGTCACAAAACAGGAACCAGCATTCTAATTAGATTTACTCTAGCAAGATATGGTTCAAATAGGACTACTAGAGTTCGTTGAACACTAAAACTATGAAACAAACTTTTTATATTAAAAAGACCATGGATTTAACTTATAAAAATCCAGATGCAGGATAGTAATTTTTGTTTACTTTTTTAACCAAACTCAAACTTTTGAAAGACTGTTGCAGGGGTTTCAAAGAGAAAGAGAAGTTGTTATATCTAATATTGTAAGTTGTTGACCTATTCTGGTAAATTAAATAGTTTTAGAGTTAAGAGAACTCCTCTCCTGGGTTAGGGAAGAAGAAAGCCCTTCACCAGTGTGGAATGATGCCCTGGCTTTAAGGTCTAGTTCTACATCATGCTTCTTTTGAAAATTATATTTGGTAGTTAATAATCACAGAAAACTGGTTCTTTAGTCGGTTTGCAGGTAGACTTAGCACAGCACTCATCACTCTGGATAGACTGAAATGTTCTTTCACACAGATGAATGATCTGTAACACTGTAAGATACTGATCTTTACAACTGTTTAATCAGTTTTATTTTTGTACAGTATTAGTGACCTAAGTTATTTTGCTGTCCCGTTTTTGTAAATCAAATGAAATTATAAAAGAGGATTCTGACAGTTGGTATTTTGTACATATGTATATATGTTGTCCAAATAAAAATAATAAAAACAATAAAGATTGGATTGTTCTAGCCACTGTGTTGTCTAGGAGCCGACTTCGAGAACTTTTCCTCATGGAAGTTTCTCCTTTGGCCTCTCAGGCCTTGATCAGGAGCAGATAGTTTTACCCAGGGCTCCCAGCATGCCTCGTTTCACAGGAACTGTGCGGGTTAACTATTTACAGACCTCTGAGGAGGTAGCATGGAGCTTGAAGACCATGTTGCACTGAAGGGAAGTATGTTTGTTTTCAGGTCAGTCATTAAAGAGGTTTATAAAGCTCCTAACAGTGATTGGGTATGCTAAGAACTGGTGAGAGGATGTTAGTCCCGGGTCATGCTCTGCTTCCTATAGGAACACACAAGTTCACTATTTACCATAGCCAAAATCTGGAAAAAACCCGAGTGCCCAAGAACAGATGACTAGTTAAAGAAACTTTGGTACATCTACACAATGGAATACTATGCAGCTGTTAGAAAAGATAAAGTCATAACATTTGCATATAAGTGGATCAACATGGAAAGTATCATGTTAAGTGAAATGAGTCAGAAAGAGAGGGATAGACATAGAAAGATTGCACTCATCTGTGGAATATAAAGTAATAGAATAGGAGACTAACACCCAAGAATAGTAGAAATAAGGACCAGGAGGTTTGCCCATGGCTTGGAAGCCGGTCTCACATGCTGGGGGAAAAGACAACTCAGAGAAAGGAACACTAACGGTGTTTGGAGGACCCGCTTGGGTTGAGAGATGCGTGCCGAATGTAGGCTATAGATAGAACACAATGGCCAATCAATGCCTCGATTGCAAACCACAACATCGAAAAGGAGAGACAGAACAAAAGGGAATGCCCTGCCACAGAGGTGGGGTGGGGGGTGGGGGGGTGGGAGGGATACTGGGATCATTGGTGGTGGAGAATGGGCACTGGTGGAGGGATGGGTACTTGATCATTGTATGACTGAAATTCAAGAAAGTTTGTAAATATGCATGCAAGTTTAGGTTTCAGAGGTGAGGATGATTGATGCTGATTGAAGATGAACACCAAAGTATATGTGTGTGAGGGGGTGGGGGAGAGAGAGAGGAGAGAGAGAGCGAGCACCAGAGATACCTCAGTGGTTTGAATGCAAAGACTGTTTGGTCCCCTGAACACTTGTCAAACACTGTCAGGAGCATCCCCTGAGCACAGAGCTGGGAGGAGCCCTTTGCCCTAGCACCATTGGGTGGGGCCCAAAAACAAAAGCCAAAAAGAAAGGTTGGTATTCATGGATGTGAGTGAACTGGATGTTACAAGACTATTGTCTGCCAGTCACAGTGCCAAAGCCTATTTTCTCAGGTCTCTATAATATAGATACGTGGTATGTATCTTTTTTTGTTTGGGGTCACACCTGGCTGTGCTCAAAGGTTACTTCTGGCTTTGTACACAGTAATCGCTCCTGGTGGTGCTCGAGGGACCTTATGGGGTGCCATGAATTGAACCTGGGTTTGACACATGCAAGGCAAGCGTTTATGCTTACCCAATGTCTATCTCTTCAGCCCCTGTATCTGCATATTTTAGATGAAGAAATGGACAGTCAGAAAACTTGGCAAGAGACATACCGTGTAAGTAGGAATGGTCTTTAAATCTGGGATGTGCTGAATCCAGCTCTCCACTGTTCTGTGCCTGAATTGGCAACAGGGACATTCTGAGGGTCACTTTCATTTGACCCATTTTATTGAGCAGTTGTTTGTTCTCAGATTATTTCACAAAAGTACGAACACCGGATAAGGCCTCTACATTCAAGGAGCTTCTGTGGAGGAGAAACATAATATTAACAAATATAATCCATGCCCTTCCAGAGCATTAGAAGGAAGGTAGTGTGGTGGGCTGCATGCCGGGGGAAAGCTGGAGTTAGAAAGGAGTTTCCCTAAGGTAACTTGAAGTTGGAACTTGGATGATCCGGAGGAGTCAGGCCTTGCCAAGATATTGAGAGTGAGAAGAGCCAGGAGCTCAGCAGAATGTGGTGAGGATTTTGGAAGACCTGAAGAAACGTGGAATGAAGGGAATTGAATCAAGATGGAAAGGGCTGGGAAGCTGCTGTGGCACCGGCCAGCTCGCCAGGTCCTGGCACTGCTAGTTGTAATGCGGCATTTGATTTAGATTCTAAGGCCAGGGGAATACTTTGGAAGGTTTAAAACCATTTTTTACTATCAGATGAAGATGTTAGCAAGCTCTTTCTGGGAGCAAGAAGGAAATGGACATGAAAGGGTGACAAAGTGGAGAGATCAGTGGGAGTTGTCTTTGGACCAGGTCACTAGCATTGTGCTAAAAAGATAGAAATTGTTGCAAAAATATATTGGACAAATAATCTTTTGGGCTTGGGAATGTTGGGGTGTCAGGGGCAGAGGATAAACTGTCCCAGGAACCACACGCATATTTCTGACCTGAGAATCCAATGGTGATTAATGTTGTTTGCTGAGTTGGCTGACAGGAGGGCGTTGCCTGAAGAAAAGATACAGACTCCTCTTTAAACTTGTGGTTGTACCTGTCAATTGTACCTGTTAGCTCATGAACATAAAAAGGGAATGAGAATATATATTAGTGTAGAGTTCAAGAATGATGGTTGCATTTGGAAGTTACAATCATATATGATAAACACTGAAGCCAGGAATGGATGAGGTGGCCTAGGGTTGAAGGTGGAGAATTGGTTAGTGGCTAGACAAAGGAGAAGGCAAGAAAAGTAGCTGAGAAATAACAAGACAGACGAAACCTAGAAAATTGCCTGAACATCAGAACTAGGCAGAGGGGACAGCAGCACAAGAGACAACAGTGTTAAATGGTACTGGGGTTGGTAAGACAACACCAAAAATGCCCAGTGTATTTCGGAATTGGGTTAATTGAGGACATATTAGAGCCATCTCTTTAGAATAGTAGGCCCTAATATCTATTTGGGTAAGGGGAGGAATAATCAGGAGGTGAAAAACATCAGTAGGAAAAATAATCAATTTTTTTTATTTTTTTGATCACACTCGGCGATGCACAGCAGTTACTCCTGGCTGTACACTCAGGAATTACTCCTGGCGGTGCTCAGGGGACCATGTGGGATGCTGGGAGTCAAACTCAGGTTGGCCGAGTGCAAGGCAAATGCCCTACCCACTGTGCTATTACTTCAGCCCCCAAAATAATCAATTCTTGAGCAAATTGTAGATAATGAAATGTGCATCATCTTTGATCTATACAGACATGTTTGAAATACAGGAAAAGCTAGCCCATAAAGGAAACACAAAAATAAGAAATAAGGCAAATAGAATCTTGTGTGCTACCTTACTTGAAGTTATATTTTTAATTTGTTCAGAAAACAATCATGTTATGTGTGTGTATATTTCACTAGAGGTTCACCTAACTTCCAAATAAAGTGATTTAACAAAGTGATTGATAGATATGGCAGATGTCAATGAAAATAATTCAGATATTTGAAAATAATACATAATAAGGAGAAAATAAGAGGAAATTACTTGATTTGCCAGTTCTTTGTAGAAGATAGAACAGTGCCTACTAAAAATAATTAAAAAATTGGGACAATTTAATGAAAATCATATTCAAAAAATAGATTATACCAATAGACATATTTTTCATACATATGGAATCTGTACAAAACAAGACATAATAAGACTATAAATAATGTATTTTAGAATGCATTTTCTAACCACAGGGCAATAAAGTAAACAATTTACAAAAATACATATTTTAAAATGCTAGACATTGAAATTTTACATCAAAGACAACATACAAATTATAACTACAGTTTAAGATATAAGAACAGAGAAAAACATTAGCTAAAATATACCCCAGAACTGTACTCGGAAAAATTCAAAACCTTACATGCTTTTATTATCCATGAACAAGCATAAATAAGCCAAGTGATGAATTGAAGAAGCCAGAAAGTGAACAAAATCTAGAAGACACAAGCAAAGAATAAAGTGGGATTGACATATAAACCAAGAGGAAGGTCTGAAAGGTCAATGAAAGTCACTTGACAAATTCAAAGGAGGGGGGAAGAGATATAAATGTGTGATCTTGTGTGTGTTTATATTTATTTTGGCTTGTACTGGTTGGTGCTCAGGGCTTACTCCTGGCTTACTACTGGCAGGTTCAGGGGGGTGCCAGGGATCCAACTCAGGTGCTGACACATGCAAGGCAAATGCCTTACCCCTGTATGATCCAGCCCCTAAATGTGTAATCTTACAAATGAATAGATATTAACTATAATATTTATCTGGTATAGCTAATATCTAGCAAAATTATTACAAGCTACTATTTTGGACACTTTGATTAAACATTTTTTAAAAGGAAAAACAAGGTTGATAGATATTATAATGGTATAGACCAGAACTATAAAATACTTAAGCAAATATCAGAACTGCAGCATCAGATCATTTTATAAGCAAACCTTTAAGGAGCCAACAGGTTTAGAATTATACTTTAAACATACAAGTTACTTGTATTCATAATATTCTTTGGGGATGGAGGAGGGGTTTAGGCCACATCAGCAGTGCTCATTGTCTACTTACAACATCCTTGCTTGTGTCGCTCCTGGTGATACTTAAGGGACTATGATACCTGGGTCTCTTTCATGCTCAGCTTGTTGAACTACCTCTCCTGCCCTGATCTTCCTATTGTTTCTATTTAAAAGTCAGTCCTGGAGGGGGCCAGAGTGATAGTACAGTGGGCAGGGAGCTTGCATTGTGTCAGGCTAACCGGGTTCTATCCCTGGCATCCCATATAATTCCCCCATGCACCTCCAGGAGTGATTTCTTTTTTCTTTTTCTTTTTTTGCTTTTTGAGTCACACCCAGCAATGCACAGGGATTACTCCTGGCTCATGCACTCAGGAATCACCCCTGGCGGTGCTCAGGGGACCATATGGGATGGTGGGATTTGAACCCGGGTCGGCCGCGTGCAAGGCAAACGCCCTACCCGCTGTGCTATCACTCCAGCCCCAGGAGTGATTTCTGAATGCAGAGCAAGGAGTAATTCCTGAGTACTGCCAAGTATGGTCCATAAAAATTAAATAGCACAGCGGTCGGGCGTTAGCCTTTCATGCGGCCGACCCGAGTTCGATTCCTCCACCCCTCTCAGAGAGCCTGGCAAGCTACTGAGAGTACCGAGCCCGAGCAGTGGAGCCTGGCAAGCTACCTGTGCATATTGGATATGTTAAAAACAGTAACAATAAGTCTCTCAATGAGAGATGTTACTGGTGCCCGCTCGAACGAATCGATGAGCAACAGGATGACAGTGACAGCGATGCCCTTGCTTAAACACTTTCAAAAATTTAGTCTTGGATTAAGACGAGCTTCAAGGGCTGGAGTGCGTGCCTGGAATACAGAGGCTCTGAGTTCCTTCCATTCTTGGTACTGTATGGTCTGCTGAGCATCACTGGGCATAGACTTGGCGATTCTAAATTAGCAGCAAGATAGCCCTGGTGTTCTCCCATCTGAGTCAAGCGACACTACAGAGCCAGCCTGAGTATGGCCCAGACAGTTGGACAAGACTCAGAAGTAGTAGCTCCCAGGTCTGCTGAGTGCTGCTTGGGAATTCCCACCCACCACAAAAATAACATTTAAAAATAAAATTTGATCTCATCATCCCTTTCCTGCATCAAGCTCCACCTTTCCTGGGACGCTTTCTATGACTTTCTGAGCAGGCTTAGATACATCTCCATTTACTACCATAAAGCACCAACATCTGGGGCCTGAGAGGTGAGGCAGGGTGCTCATATAGCAGGTTAGGTGCTCGGTTTGCACATGAGTTCCACCTCTGGCTTCCCCTATGTTCCCCCCGCACTGCCAGGAGTGATTTCTAAGTGCAGAGCCAGGAGAAACTCCTGAGCATAGCCAGGTGTGGCTCAAAAATGAAAACAAAACCCCACCAACATGCACTTACACACCACATTGTTTTTGAGACCCATGATGGTGTAAATTATAGTTTTAGGGATGTCTTCTCTTTTGCGTTCAATTAGAGACTACACCACAATTTATCCTATCATTGAATAATTCCTCCAAATTTTAACTGAGGAGTAGGGCTTCTGTTAGCATTTTGGTGAACATCTACACTCATTCCTTTGGGTACGTCCGTGGAATGGAACTGCTTAGAAGACAAGAGGGCAGAATTTTAAAAATTAAAAAAAATTTACAAGGCCCCTGAAATTCCATGTCTTTATGAGAGGGAGATTGTCTAGGTGGGAGCCTCAATAGAATTATGCAAGCTACTTGAAAAGTATTTCCTGCAGTTCAGAGCAGAAAGGGGAGTGGTTAGGGAAATTTGAAGTATGCAGGGACCTCCTGAGTAGTTGCTGGATTGATGGTATGGAGGTGCCCGACGGGACAGTGCACCTTAGAGCTGAAGATGCTCGCATCTGACAGCCAACAAGAAAAGCGATGCCTCAGTCCTCCAACCTCAAGGATCTGAGATTTACCATAACCGGAATGAGCAAAGCTGTTGATTACGCCTAAAAAACTAGCTGGGCATTACCTTGTTACCAATAGTATGAAACTCGGATAGGATAATTCGGCTGAATGTCATTGAACTTCTGACCTACAGAATTGTAAACTACTAACATTTTAAAATCCAGTTAGTTTGTGTTCATTTTTTATACAGCAGTAAAAATTGATAGTTTGCACATATTCATTTTTTACATTTTCTATTTATTAACTTATTTTTTTTATTGAATCACTGTGCGATACAGTTCCAAACTTTCATGATTAAGTTTCAGTCATACAATGATCAAGCACCCATCCTTCCACCAGTGCCCATTTTCCACTACTAATGTTCCCTCCTGCCACTCCCACCCTATCACACCCCAGTTGCCTCTGCAGCAGGCACCTTCCCTCTTATTCTCTCAACTTTGGGACATTATGATTTGCAATACAGATACTAAGAGGCCATCATGTTTGTTTGGTCTTTAGTCTACTTTTAGCATGTATGTCCCTTCCCAAGCGATTTCTCCAACCTTCATTTACTAAGTGGTCCTTTCTCCATCCCAACTGCCTTTTCTCTCAGCACATGAGGCTGGCTGCCAAACTGTGGCTCAATTCTCCTGGCCCTTATCTCTGCTGTCCTTAGGTGTTAGTCTTATATTGTTTTGTTTATATTCCACAAATGAGTGCAGTCATTCTATGTCTGTTGCTCTCTTTCTGACTCATTTCACTTAGCTCGATAGTCTCCAGGTACATCCACTTATAAGCAAATTTCCTTACTTCATGTTTTTTTAACAGCTGTATGGTATTCCATTTTGTAGATGTACCAAAGTTTCTTTAATCAGTCATATGTTTTCAGGCATTTGTGTATCATTTTAGTAGGTTTTATCAACAGTTTTTCAGAATACTAATTTTTATTTTTCACTAGCATCCTATGAACATTTCAGTTCTTTAAAGTCAATATATTGCTTTTACTGAAGCTCCAGAATTTAAGAATCTGTTAAAAACTGCAGATTAAACATCTAAATATTAATCTTAAAATTAAATGAAATGTGGCATTAAATTTTTTGAAAAATTAAAAAGTAAATTATAAGATCCATTTAACTATAAAATTGTGCATATACTTGCTGAAACCATGGCAAGTCTAAAGGATTATCATGAATGTCTGCAAAGATTTAGTTTGCAAAAATGCACATGGTAGTTTTGTTTATCAGAAAGAAAATCTGGGCAAAAAGTCAATACTCAGCTCTAGCGGAGCAATTCTACAACAATGAAATATGACAGAATATGATGTATGTACCATTATAAATGATGGAAACCAGTTTTTTACCAAGGATATTCTGTGGAACATTTATTTTCCAAGCATTCTGTTATAGAAGGAATCTGTGATTATTAAGTAAGTTTGGGGTGTCGGGTTTCTCTGCTAGAGAAAGCCTTTTGCAGTCCTTTGCTTTAATCAAATAGGCATTATTAACACCTGAGGGGCTGATCCAGCATAGATTTGCACAGACCTATTTGATTATGACTGCTTTGCTTTATTTTGAAAATTAGACTTTCAGAAATGACAGAAACATGTTCATGATACCTTTGGTGTTAAAAAAAAAGTTATGATACAGTTCCACTATAAAGCACATAGGAAGAAGGCTGGAAGGATTTAAAGAACACTACCCCTAAGAGTTCACTGTGATTATCTTGATAGACCATTTCTGTTGTGTCAAAGCTGCACTTGGCAGTGGCGCTACACTGAATGGAGCTGGCGGTGGTGAATGGGGTCCCTGTGGTACTCAGGATGTAAACAAAGCCTCATAAATGCAAGATATGAGTTTGACCCAGGCTACACCTCCTGCCCTGCCGGACAATTTGAAAATTGTGTTCCATGAGGCCAGGGCAATAGTAGGGTGTTTCCAGAGCCGAGTGAGTCTTGAGCACAGCCGAGTGTGGCCTCAGAAAAACAAAAAATATTATGTTTCTTTTCTGTATTTTTATAACATGAAGGTGACTATGTATTACATCTCTCTCTCTCTGTGTTTCTCGCTCTCTCTTCAATGTAAAAAAAGAAAGTGCCAGAACTTGATTTAAATATCACTTAGAATAGAAATATGAAAGCCTTAACTCTTATATGGGATGTTGACTTGCTACTGGGTTTGACCTAGTTATTGATCCTCTTTTAAACTGCTCTGACACAAACAAGCCAATCTGGGTGTCAAAGCCTGAAAGTGGTTTAATTTGGGGTAGTCTTTGGGGCTCCCCACTTACAGAATGTTCAAGTTCCTCCATCTGGGTGCTAATTCAGCTACCTGTCTGGCCCTGACATTAAATTCCTGGTTTTCATTTTCTGAGTGCAGCTCCTGCTTCTCCATCTTCATGTCTACTGAGTCCAGGTCAAGACACTGAAGGGAAGGTTTTCTCTCTGGGCTCCCAAGAGGTGTGTTTTATTATCATTATTATTTGAAATTATTCCTTGAATATGTATATGTCACTCGCCCTCTCCCCACCACCCTCACTGCTGTTTTCCATATTGTTGGGTTGTTGGCAGGTTGCAGATGGTGCTGGGCTGTGGTGCTTGCCAGGGTTTACTGACCTTTCAGGATATGCTCATGACGCCCAGCTATGGGGTGGTCAGAAAGTGCAATACTGGGACTGCGAAGCTGCCAGGACCATGCTTACTACATGTGGGATGCCGGGATATGAAATTGTGACTGTATGCTTGCAAAGCACTGTGCTTGCTCTACCTCCAAGCAGCGACGTGCATTTTCAGTGACTTTTCCTGCACTCTGGTTTGCAATCGAGCTAAGTGTCTAATCTAAGTATCTTTGAGAATGATAAGCATGCGGCTAGGGTTTTTTTCTTTAAACATAGGAAGCTTAGCACAGCAGGTAGGGTGTTTGCCTTGCACGTGGGCCGACCCGAGTTCGATTCCTCCATTCCTCTTGGAGAGCCCAGCAAGCTACTGAGAGTATCCTGCCTGCACGGCAGAGCCTGGCAAGCTACCCGTGGTGTAGTCAATATGCCAAAAACAGTAACAAGTCACACAATGGAGACATTTACTGGTGCCCGCTCGAGCAAATCGATGAACAACAGGATGACAGTGCTACAGTGCTTATGGGAAGCAAATTCACCTTTGTTTTCGTTTTAGAGCTACTTCCTAGCTTTGCTTAGGTCTTACAGAACACTCCCAGAAGTTTTCTTGGAACCATATGGTACTAGGGATCTCTCTGGGGCCTCCTACCCACAAGGCACACCCTTAGTCCTCTGAGCTAACTCTCCAGTCCTTAAATTCACTTTTTATTTTATTTTTTAATTTTTTAAGTTCTTTTTTTCCCCCCACTTGTTGGGTCACACCCAGCACTGCACAGGTATTACTCCTGGCTCTGCACTCAGGAGTTACTCCTGGCAGTGCTCGGGGGACCATATGGGATGCTGGGAATTGAACCCGGGTCGGCGGCGTGCAAGGCAAATGCCCTACTCGCTGTGCTATCGCTCCAGCCCCTAAATTCACTTTTAAAAAGGCTGTCATAAGCTATATTTCTGTGCTGGTCTTAGGTCATTAGTTTCGGGAGTCCTGAAAAATAACTTGACTATTACCAATTATGGATATGCCATTGACTTTTCCAGGGTATTTCTCTAGATGAGTCACCTTTATGTGTGTTTTGATTATAGTTATTTTTATTATCAAGGCTTAGATTTTTTTCTCTTCAGATCAGAGTCCTACAAAGGAATGTCCCAGTCTTTAAACATTTACTGTCCCCTTTGCTTTTTTTTTAATTTTAAAATTTTATTTTTAAGGTTGCTCACAATTGATGACATTCACTATTTCAACACCAACCCCACCACAATTACACTTCTCATCACCATTATTTTGAATTTTTCTACACCATTTAAGCTTGCCTACCACAGGCCGATGCTAGATACTCTGTTTTCTATTGCTTATTATGAATATCATGAGAGTTACATGGCCGTGTGCTCCTGGAATTCTAAAATTGTAAATGATTGGGTTCCAGAGACATCTCTGTAGGGAGCTAATCCATTTTGAGATTCATTTGTGAGTCTCTGGATCAAGGCTGTTGATGCACTTACATATTGCATGAAGGCAGTTTGTGGGCATGACAGCTAGAACCCCAAAGGGGCAGGGAGAGGGGAAGGGGCGGCCTCACCAGGACTGATCTCTGAGCACAGAGCCGGGAGTAAGCCCTGAGCACTACAGGGTTTGGGACCTCTCCTTTCGTCACCCAAATAATAAAGTATCTTCCAATTTTAATAATCTGAGATTTTTAATAAGTATTCTCATTTCAGATTGAGGCTGCCTCAACTTTACTTTTAAAACTGGAATTTCATTTTCCTGGCATCTTTGAGCCCCTACTACTGAAATTAGTGCATCTTCCTGATGATTGGTTCCCTCTTGTCTTTCCTACTAGGCTTCTGTAACTTATCTTGATGTAGCATGCTCCTACACACCTCTTACAGGGCTTCCCTACCCTATCAGCTTTTCAGATGGGCTCCATCAGTATTGGGGAAAGGAAGTGTTTCTTCTGCTAGGCTCTCTCAGTAAAACATACAAAAAGCATGCAGAAATCAAAACAGCAAAGATATCATCTCACACCACAGAGACTGGCACACATCAAAAAGAACAAGAACAACAACAAAAAAAGAACAAGAACAACCAGTGCTGGCATGGATGTGGGGAAGAAGGTACTCTCTTTCATGTTGGTGGGAATGCTGACCAGTCCAGCTTTTTTTTGAAAACAATATGGGCATTCCTTCAAAACCTAGAAATTGAGCTTCCATATGACCCCACTATACCACTTCTGGGAATATATCCCGAGGGTGCAAATAAGCACTGTAGAAATGACATCTGCACCTGTATGTTCATTGCAGCACTGTTCACAATAGCCAGAATCTGGAAACAACCTGAGTGCCCAAGAACAGATGATTGGTTAGAGAAACTTTGGTACATCTACACAATTGAATACTATGCAGATGTTAGGAAAGATGAAGTCATGATATTTGCTTAAAAGAGGATGGTCATGGAGAATGTCATGCTAAGTGAACTGAGTCAGAAAGAGAGACAGATATAAAAGGACTGCACTCATTTGTGGAATATAAAATATCATAATATGAGACCTATACCCAAGGACAGTAGAGACAAGGATCAAGAAGATTGCTCCATGGTTGGAAGCCTGTCATGAGCTGGGGGAGAAGGCAGTTGAGATAGAGAAGGGATCACTAAGTAAATGATGGTTGGAGGGATCGCTCGGGATGGGAGATGTGTGCTGAAAATAGATAAAGGACCAAACATTATGGCCTCTTAGTATCTATATTGCAAACCATAATGCTCATAAGTAGGGAGAAAGTAAGAGGAAAATTGTCTGCCATGGAGGTAGGGGGAGGGGTGGGGTGGAGTGGGGGGAGGGATATTGGGGACATTAGTGGTGGAAAATGTGACTGGTGGAGGGATGGGTGTTCAATCATTGTATGACTGAAACTCAAACATGAAGGTTTTGTAAGTGTAGCTCACAGTGAGAAAGAAAGAGAAAGAAAAAGAAAGAAAGAAAGAAAGAAAGAAAGAAAGAAAGAAAGAAAGAAAGAAAGAAAGAAAGAAAGAAAGAAAGAGAAAGAAAGAGAGAGAGAGAAAGAAAGAAAGAAAGAAGAAAGATAGAAAGAAAGAAAGAAAGAAAGAAAGAAAGAAAGAAAGAAAGAAAGAAAGAAAGAAAGAAAGAAAGAAAGAAAGAGGGAGGGAGGGAGGGAGGGAGGAAGGAAGGAAGGAAAGAAGGAAGGAGGGAGGGAGGGAGGAAGGAGGGAGGAAGGGAGGGAGGGAGGGAGGAGGGAGGGAGGGAGGAAGGAAGGAAGGAGGGAGGGAGGGAGGGAGGGAGGAAGGGAGGGAGGGAGGGAGGAAGGGAGGGAGGGAGGAAGGAAGGACTTCAGTGCAAGCCCTGGCAAGCCAGGAAGTTTGCTGACACCAGACAGCCAGTGCTGGCAGACCTCTGTGATTTCCAGCTCACTGTGCGGAGGGTTTCCTGTGGGGTTCATCAACTTTGAATCTTGCTTTTTGTTTGTTTGGGGGCCACATCCAGTTTTTCTCGGAGCTTCTTCTTGACTGTGTTCATGAATAACTCTTGGTGAGACTCTGGGATTGAACACAGGTTAGTTTGGGCAAGGCACGCACCATACCCACTCTATTAGTTCTCTGGTCTCTTTGTTTTGTTTTGGGGGGCTGTACCAGCAGTGTTCAGGGCTTACTCCTGGCTCTGCACTCAGGAATCACTCCTGGAGGGGTTCTGGAGACCATTTGGGATGCCAGGGATGGAACCTGGGTTGGTCACGTGCAAGGCAAGTGTCCTACCTGCTGTCTTATCTCTCTGGCCCCAGTTGTCTTCCAAAGCTTTCAGCCTAGTGTCCTGCCACAAAGCTGGTCAAATTTCTGTTACAAAGAGGATCCCCGCCCTAAAAGTTTGTTAAACAAAGGATTTTTTAATGGCTGACTTCATATTATTTTATGCTGCCATGCTGAGGTTATCTACTGTGATAACGTGAACAGCATTGCAAGATTTTATTGACCAATAATCCTTTGGGGGATTATTTTTCCAGCAGAAGTTGGGTAGTAATTTTAATGAACCAAAGATCGCTCACCCATAGAACTTGTTTGTTCCTTTCAGTTTGAAAGAGTTGAGTAATTTTAAGTGGGTTATACCTATTCTACTACTTAAGCAATACCTTCATTGTTTGAAAATTTTAATCACTGATTCCTATAAATTGCCCAAGCATATAAAAGAAATGTTTCCTACAATTAATTCACAGATATATGACATCTGTTTATTCCAGAGAGTGCTGCTAGTTTTAAAAAATATGTCTGTGGGTGTGTTTGTGTTTGTGTGTGTATGTGTATGTGTGTGTTTGTGTTTCGAAGAAAATCAAGGGCTGGAGTGATAGTATAGTGGTTTGGTAGTTTGCCTTGCCTTGCACATAGCTGACCTGGGTTTGATTCCCAGCATCCCAGATGGCCCCCTGAGGACCACCAGGAATGACCCCTAAGCAAGGAGCCAGGAGTAAGCCCTGAGCTTGGTGAGACCTAGAAGTAAAATAACAAAAACAAAAATCCACCAGTCCCTTTGTGTTCACTAAGTAACTTAAACCCTTAACTAACAGTTAATTTGCCACTGCCAGCTTGTCAGCACTTTCTGTGTTTTCTTTGAGTGTTTCTCTCACATCGAGTCAGCTTTAATAGGTTTTCTCCAAAATAAAAGTCAAGAATCAAAAAACATGATCACTTTTTATGGCTTATTTCTGAAGAGCTCAAAAAGCGCTTTATGAAAATCTGATGGTGAAAGGCATATGAACAAATGCCTCAACTAGATTCACTCACACAGTCATCTATAGAGAGGAGGCTGGAAACAAACCTACAAGATGGCCTATGAGTTTATATTAAAGAATGAAACAGAACATGTGTGTGATATGGGATACTCCCTAGACATACTTTGTAAGTAGCAGTATTCATTCAATTACTTTTGTGGGGGGGTTGGGGGAGCACACCTGGCAGTGCTCAGGTATTCTGGCTCTGCATGGAGGGATCACGCCTGGGGTTCAAGAGACCATATGTGGTGCCAGGAATTGAACCTGGGCCAGCCGTGTGCAAGGCAAATGTCTTAATCTCTGTACTATCTCTCCTGCCCTTTGTATCTATTTTGCTAGAAAAAATATTGATATAAAAAGATTAAAACCAAAGCTAGGAACATGTTTAAAAGAAGAACTGGCAAGAAAATCTGCCTCTCAAGCTAGAGGTTAGATTAAAAAAAAGAAAAGAAAAAGGAGTTGCTGCCCACGAACGGCTCCCCCGGCTCCTGAATGGCCATGATCCCAGAGGCACACAAACTAATCTTGGAACCCAGCAGCTTTTGGCAGAAATGCATCTGGACTGTGCATTAAACTATGGCACTGTGCCACCCTGGGTGGGGAAAGGTGTTTGTCCCTTCCACCTTTTCCCCTTGGTGGCGTGGTGGCCACCATCTTTCAGAGTCTATTGGACAGCCAGGTACAAGACTGCAGTTGACAAGACACTTGGAGGCTCCACGAGATGGGGGGTGGAACTGGTCCTTATCCCCATCCCCATGAGGCCCCGAGTTGCCACCCATGAATGGCTCCAGACATTACTAAAATATCAGAAATCCAAAATCATGTGCTATTGTGGCCATGAGACATCATATGCTCTTCATAATCAGCAATAGAAAACAAATTTTCTAATGATGCCTTTTCGGCAGGTCTGATTGTTGGGGAAAATTCCAAATAATAATGGTGGGTCTTTTGTCGAAATATTGAATGTATTCAAAGTAGAGAGAAAGTAAAGTGGAAATGATCTGCCACATAGGCAGGGTGGGGGGGGTGGAATAGGGGGTATACTGGGATTCTTGGTGGTGAAGCATGTGCACTGGTGAAGGGATGAGTGTTTGATCAAACTTAAACTGGAAAGCTTTGTAACTGCTCTCACGGTGATTCACTAATAAAAAAAATTAAGAAAATGTATTTAATGTAGAAAACAGCAGTAACTATTGATACAATTCTAGTATTAAAATTGACGAGATATCAAAGTTGCAATATTAAAATCAGTAGATCTAGAGAATAAAAATTTATGTGAACATTGTTTAGAAAGAAAAAAAAAGAAAAATAAAGAAAAAAATCAATGAAACAAGGCTGAAGTCCTTATGTCAGGGCTCAGCACCAAACCACGTGAGTGAGAGTCGAATCTTAGTGCTCCCATTTACCCACCGAGTGAAAAATTTCGCCTAGTGAAAAATTAACTTCTGAAAATTGGCACAAATACCATGACTTACCTAGTTAAAATGATTCAGTAAGATTATTATTATTGTCAAAGGGCCTGGCAGTGCTACTAATGTTGATACTAACATATTTTAAAAGATTGAGACTCCTTAGCCAAAGGGGAGAAGTGAGTCCTGTGTTTTGATAACATGAAGGAGCTCATAGAATCCCCACAGTAAGCCTGAAGGGGGCTGGGGGGAGCAGTGCAAACCTTGCATTGCAGATACTGAACTAAAAACATAGCAGCATTAAGTGGCCAAGCCAAGCGAGACTTTGGGGTTGCCTCCCCCAACCCCAGAAGCTCCTCTCGGCTTGGGAGAAGATATATGGGAGAAGATAGGAGGATCAATGGGATACTTTACAAACGATAATGAAGGAGAAGAATGGAACTGGCATAAGAAACACATTTTAAAGTTAGTTAAAACAGCAACAAAGTAACAAACAAATGCAAGCCCACCAACAAAACAGAAGAGGGAAAAATAATGAACATATGTATATTGTGTTTTTTTTTTTAAGTGTAGTGTTTCTGAAAACTGTCTTGGCTCTATACTGCAGAAATGGTATGTGAATGTGTACAATGCTGAGATAGCTTTTATAATTAAAACCTGTGAGAAAAAGATAGGAAATTGCTTTTGTGAAACGAAAAGCACATTACCAATAAGAGTATTGGGAATGAAGTAGTTTTTAACCGCTTTGGTTAATTGCTAAATAAGACCATTTTTATGGCAATAATCATTGGACTGTTCATTAAAGGAGAGGGAGATACATGGTAAACGGACAGGATGCATTTATCAAAACACAAAACAAAGCAAAACAGACTCCTTTTAATGGAGAAGCTCTTTGTTTCTACAGTTTTGGGTCTTGCTGATTTGGGGGTAGTGTGGATCTCTCTCCTGCAAGGACTGTCCCAGGACAGTCTCCAAGGGTAAGTGTTCTTCAGGATTAGATCAAAACCTGTGCAGCATTCCCAGCGCCCCGTGTCTGGCTGCTTGTAGCATCCTCTGCATCTCTCAGGTTGTCTGGTTATCTCACTCAAAATTCCTCTGTGTTTGGTGTCTGAAGAGCTGCGTCCCTGGGAGATGAGGAGCAGGAAGAGGAAGTAAAGACTCACACAATGAGAGTAGTTACGGTTTTCCACCGTGGCAGAGCATCAGCTCCAGAGATGTCGTAAGTAACATGTCCTCTGGTTTGGTTACTTTCATGATGGCTGCAGGAACCATGCTGGCTCGGCTCTGTGTCTCTTTTATCCATCACCCCTGAGCTGTGCACGTCCTGCGGGCACCACGTTTGAGAATTCAGCCACTCAGGAGCAACAGCCACGGCTAATGACCAGAAACGCTCCGCCCAGCCTCTCTGGGTTCTGAAGACTTCGTACTTCTTTTTATAAATTGGGCCTAGTCTCCTACAGAGTAAATTTACATTTCCACATCATGATCCTGAAGACACAAAGCAGGCCTCCTCCACCTGGGAGACATGTCTGTGGTCAGTAATTGATTACACTGGGCCTTCTGTTTCCCTGATGTATGTAGTCTATCTGTAAGATTGAACTTCTTTGCTAACTTCTGAAGCACATTTGGGTTGTATCAGTTGAGAATCTGTTCTTCTTCTATCATGAGGACGGATGAGTGGTTCTCGATTTGTTAGAGGAAGCATTCTGAGAGTTTTTGCCAAAACTACCTCAAGATGGTTTATGGAGATGGCCAGGAACTCCCAGAATCAACACAAGGTCCCCACAATAAACACAGTAAAGTGCATAAGTACATCAAACTTTGTCATGATCTGGAAAGAAAGCCTATTCTCTAAGTCTTCTTTTCCCTCCATCTATTAGCAGAGATAATCAGAAGTATTTTCAGGGAGGTCTCACTATTTTGCTAAATTAATGTACAGTCTTTGAGTTTTAGCTGACACAAGAAAATATACATATTCAGGGTCTGGAGAGAAAATACAGAAATAGCAACCCTGGTTCTACATCAGCAGCACTGTATATAGTCCCCCAAGCACTGCCCGGTGTGGCCCCCAAAGCTCCATCCCCTCAAGAAAAGAAAGAGCAACATAGGTGTACAATATAAGCTGTGACATGCATATGCCCATAAAACTCTCACAATCAAGATAATGAATATATTCATCAGCTGAGTTTCTCAGACCTCTCTAGAGAGATTATAATTGCTCCCTCCTATGCCTTCCAACCTACATCTGCCACATTCCCAGGTAGCTCTGTTTGCTATCACAATAAGTGAGTTTGCATTTCCTGTAATTTTGTATAAATAGACTGACACAGCATGTTCTGTTTGGGTGCAGGGAGAATGGTGTCTGACTTCTCTTGTTCAGCATTATTGAGGTTTATCCCTCTAGCATAGTTTGTCTATATATTGCCAGGTGAAGGGTTTGGATTGTTTTCATTTTGAAACTATTATTACATAGAAAGCTTTTTATAAATACTTATGGATATATGCCTTCAGTTCTCTTAGGTAAACACTTAGGCATGGAATATTTCTTTTTTGTGTGTGTATATTTTTTTAAGCTGGGCTGGAGTCCAGTGGGTAGGGTGTTTGCCTTGCACTCAGCCAACCCACGTTGAGTCGCCTGAGCACTGCCAGGACTGATCCCTGTGTGCAGAGCCAGGAGTAACCCCTGAGCACCACCACGTATGGGCCAAAAATTAAAAAGGAAAAAGTTGGTAATCTCTTTTTCCAGTGGAGGGAGCATTCTCCATTCCTATTAGCCTTTGTAGGAGAGTTCTTATATCTTCATATCTCTGTCAATACCTGGTAATAAATATCAGTTTACTTGTAGCCATTTTGGTGAGTGTATGGTGACATCACATTATGATTTTAGTTTGCATTGCTTGCAAGATTAATGATGGTGAACATTTCCTTTTTTGGTTTTTGGACCACTCCCAGTGATGCTCACTGTCACTGTATCACTGTCATCCCATTGCTCATCGATTTGCTTGAGCGGGCACTAGTAACATCTCCATTGTGAGACTTGTTACTGTTTTTGGTATATCGAATATGCCACGGTAGCTTGCCAGGCTCTGCCGTGCGGGCGAGATACTCTCGGTAGCTTGCCGCGCTCTCCGAGAGGGGTGGAGGAATCAAACCTGGGTCGGCCACGTGCAAGGCAAACGCCCTACCCACTGTGCTATTGCTCCAGCCAGTGTGATCCAATAAGAAAAAATTAAAAAGGTCTGTGGGATCTGCTAATCCACCCCTTGGCTCTGAGTCGAGGAAGCCCCGAAGGACTCTGGCTCGTGTGCTGTTTCCAAAGTTCTTTGGGGACACGGTTCATTAATCTTTCTTGAAGAGAGGCAGAGAGACTTAAAGCCAGCCTCTAGATTTTGTTCACGTTGTCTTTATCGAATCAGGACTGACCCAGTACCCCAGGCTGTGTAAAGGCAGCTTTTGATAGCCCAAGAAAGGACAGCCCACATGTCTGCCTGCCCACATGAAACTTGCTGGACATGCCACTTCAGGCGCCAGCCATAACTGCAGGCCACGTGATGCTCAGTCACCTCTCTGACATGGTGCTCAGGGGTTCCTTCTGAGAGTGCTCAGGGGACTATGCAGTGCCAGGAATTAACTCTAAACCTCTTGTATATAAAGTATATGTTCCAGCCCCTTGAACTCTTTTTCCAAAAATAAAAAAGATTTCCTTGTTTTTGGTGATACTGGGAACTGAACGTAGGGCCTCACATATATGAAGCCACCACCATGTTCCATCACTAAGCCACATCTCTGCTCTCAAGAGGTAATAGTTTTGCATCTTTGTTTGCTTGCTTGTTTTCAGGCCCACAGCCAGGGTGTGCAGGGGATCCTCCTAGTGGTGTTTGGCATCCTTCTTGGCAGTGCTCAGGGCATCGTGTGGTGCTGGAGATTGAACCTAGTTCTCCCACAAGCAAAACATGCACTCAGCCGTCTGAGTCTCTTCCCTAGAATTTAAATTCTACTTTTTTTCTTTTACTGTGTGAAGATTAAATCCAGGACCCCTACATATAAGGCAAATGTTTTTCCACTGAGCCACATCCTTGATCCTGTTAAACATTCCTTAATGTGTTTGTCATATATATTGGCAAATTTTCTATTGAAAATTTTTACCCATCTAAAAATTGGTTTAATTTAAAATTATTGATTTTTGAGAGTAATTTTCATATTCTGCTTGTTTTAGGGTCAGACTTGGAAGTGCTCAGATGTTATTCCAGGCCCTACAATCAGGGATCACTCCTGGTAGGCTCAGGGAACCATATAGGGTGCTAGGGATGAACTTGAGTTGGCTTTGTGCAAGGCAAGTGCCCTACCCTCTGTGCTATCGCTCTGGCCCTGAGTAATTTATATATTCTGAATACAATTGTTTTATCAGCTATGTGTTTTTCTAATAGTCTATTTTTCTAATAGACTATTTTTCTAATAGTCTATGGTTTATGGTTTTGGTTTTTTTTTTTTTGTTTTGGGGGCCACAGCCAGAGTGCTCAGGGGTTAGTACTGGCTCTGCACTCAGAAATTGAACCTGGGCCAGCTGCATGCAAGGCAAGTGCTCTATTGGCTGTACTCTCTCTCCAGTTCCATGGATTATGTTTTTATTTTACTTATTTTTATTATGAGCTAGAGTGATTGCAGGGCTCTCCGGAGCGATAGCACAGTGGGTAGGGTGTTTGCCTTGCACGCGGTCGACCCAGATTCGATTCCTCTGTCCTTGGAGAGCCCGGCAAGCTACCGAGATTATCCCAGCTGCACGGCAGAGCCTGGCAAGCTACCTGTGGCATATTCGATATGCCAAAAACAGTAACAAGTCTCCCAATGGAGATGTTACTGGTGCCCACTCGAGCAAATTGATGAACAACGGGATAACAGTGCTAAAGTGCTAGTTTTATTATTATGGTTTGGAGGCATACCTGGCAGTACTCAGGGTTTGCTGCTGACTCTGTGCTTTGGGGGTCATTTCAAATAGTGCTCAGGAGACCATATACTGCTGAGATTAAGCCCAGGTCCCCTGCATGCCAAGCAAGCATTCCATCCTGACCTATTGCTCTGACTCTGGCTTATGTTTCTATTTTTCTCATACCAATATCTTGCAGAAGTTTTTATTTTAATGAAGACTAGTTGAATAACTTTTTATTTCATGAACTTTGCCTAACTCAAGGTCACAAAGTGACCTAGAAATTTTAGTTTTGGGTTTTACACCTAAGTTCATTTTGAGTTAATTTTTGTGTGTTACAAAATATGCATCAAAGTTTCCTCTTCTCCCTTTATTTCTAACATATGGACATAGGATTAAGATATCATTTTCCAACTAAATTGTCTTGGCAGTTTTGTTGAAAATTGGTTCATAAATATATGTGCCTATTTCTGGACTCTTTATTTTTATTCCATTAATATGTTTATGTTTCTTCCAATTGCACCCCATCGTGGTTACTTTAGCCTTATCTTAATTATTGAAATCTGGTATTTTAGGCCGCAAACTTTGTTTTCTTCTTAAGAGTTGTTTTGAGTATTTTCAGTCTTCAATATCTGTATGAATATTTGTTATGTGTGAAGCAATAAAGTTTTTATTGAAACTTATTCAGAAAGATGAGGGAGAGAAAGCAGGAAGGCAAGTTTGAGAGTGGGAGAGAACACAGGGGCCTCTCCAGAGTGGAGAAAGGCTAGCAAAGAGACAAACAAGATACATGTTCAAGGGATAACAGGGGCCTGAAGAGGAAGCCCAGATGAGCTTTTTTTTATTTTTATTTTTATTTTTGGGTCACACCCGGCGATGCACAGGGGTTACTCCTGGTTCTGCACTCAGAAATTACTCCCGGCGGTGCTCAGGGATGCTGGGATTCGAACCCCGGTTGGCCTCGTGCAAGGCAAACGCCCTAGCTACTCTGCTATTGCTCTAGCCCCCCCCCCCCCCCCCGCACACACACCCATGAGCTTTTTAATTAGCTCAAGTCCTATAGAAATTTCTGCTAGGGTTTTGTTATTTAAGTTTTTTTTTTTTTTAATTGTTGAGGATGGGGTGAGTGCTGGAGTGATAGTACAATAGGGAAGGCCAAGCCTGATTCAATTCTCAGCGCCACATAGGATCAGCCAAACACTACCAAAGTGATCTCTGAACAGAGACAGGAGTGAGCCCTGAGCACTGACAAGTGTCCTCTCTCAAAACAAATAAACAAAACAACAACAAAATTGTAGCCACATACCCAACACACACACATACACATACACACACACATTCTCACGGCAATGGGGGCATGTGGTGCACTAGGATTTTACATGGCTTTGTTTTGAATCTAGAGATCAACCTGAGAAATCTATGTGTCTAGCAATACTGAGTTTTCAACTAAAGGACATGATATGTCTCCATTTATTTAGAACATTTTTCCTTTTCAGAGATTTCCATATGGAGGGCTTTTACATTTTGGGTTAGATTAATTGTTAAAAATTTTATGTTCGTATGCTTTATGGATTTGTAAAAACTAATTGTTTATTTTTAATTTTTCTTCATTACTAGTATAATAATTCGTGTATATTTTTATGCTGCAAATTTACTAAACTCACTATTGGTTCTACTGATTTAGGGGGAATTTAAAGGATATATATATATTTAAATTTTTCATTTTTTAATTGATTCACCATGAGCTACAGTAACAAAGCTTTCATCTTTGAGTTTCGATCATGCAGTCATCCAACACTTATCCCTTCACCAGTGCACATTATCCAACACCAAAATCCCCAGTATCCCGCCTCCCCCATTCCACATCTCCCCCTGCCTGTGCAGCAGACACTTTGCACAATATTCTCTTTCTCTACTTTATTTTGAGACCAGACCCAACACCACTCATACCTGCCGAAAAGGCAATGCTAGACAATGTGTTTTGTATTGTTTGTTTTGGATGCAATATAATGTTGTGCATTGCAAGAGCGGCCGTGCACTCTAGGAACTCTAAAATTTTGATAATTAGGGTCTGAAGAGATCACTGCAGCAAGTTGCTCGGGTCTGAGGTTTGTTTGTGTGTCTCTGGATCCTGGCCGTGTGGGAGCTTAAGTAGATGGTGGCCGGGTGTTGCATCAACTCAAAATCCCACTGGGGTGAGGGGAAGGAGGAGTGCCCACTCCTCCCCTGTCCTGTGAGGCCTGGCATTTGGCGCCACCACCGCTCGTACCTGGTGCTTATCGCTGACTTGTAGAAAATGGTGGTCCCCGGAGTTCCTAGAGGGTAGGCAGAGGGACGGCACCTACCCACATCTGAAGCAGCCCAGTGGAAACGACCTATTGCAAGTCCAGGGCCATCTCTGTCTCTGCAGCAAGTTGCTCAGGTCCAAGGTTCATTTGTGTGTCTCAAGGAGATAAATATTTATGTTTTTCACTGAGACTTTATCTTGACATGACTGAAGTGTTACTACCCTATGAGCACAGTAACTATTATTAAAGCAGATATAATGTGGGTAGTTTTAAAGATTAGAAACAATATGAACTAGCAAATAACCACCATCCAAACCATTATGAAAAATGTCTTAAAAAAAAGGGCGGGAGTGGGTGTGGGGATTTTAGATTGCATAAAACCCTCAGATTCCTTCTCACATATCTAGTCCTGGCTAGAGTGTAGCCAAGTGAAGACAGGATTTCTTTGACATAGAATGTCTAGCATAGCACTCTCTACACACCTAGGGTCCAGCCTGAGGCTCATTCAGTTATGTGCTGAGTTTAACTCACTCCAGGCAGTTGAAAAAGCATTCATGAAGATTTTCTCTTTATAGCCTTTCTTTGCTATGAGGCGGGTATGTCTGGGAATAGGTTCAGCATACAAGGCATTTGGGTCTGCCAGATCATTAAAAAAAAGATAGGATGATACCACTGACTATGTATGTGATAGAGGGGCTGCCAGAATTCATGCTCTTCAAGTATTCTGCATGCATTTGACAATCACCTCTATGCATTCATTCACAGATTGAGTCAACATAAGCTCTGCCTTCTGGCCTCTAGGCTGTACCACTAAGACGGTGTGAGACATCGCACCAAGATCTGTGGAGGCTCCGGCTGATCCTGGCTGCTGCATGGCCTGTATGGTTTTTATAACTCTTACTGATTTTCAGTATAAAGGATCATGACATTTGAAAGAAAGAAAACCCGTTTTATATCTATCCTTTTCAATCTGGGTAAATTTTATGTTTTCTCTTGCCTTATTGCACTGGCTAGAATCTTTAGTGTTGAGAATGGGCGTTCTTGTCTCAGGAAACGCACTGAGCAGGAGAGCATTTTATTGTTTCATTGTCAAGTATGATGCTAGTTGTAGGAATTTAAGTCAATGCCTTTATCAGGATAAACAACTTTCCTTTTACTCACAGTTTTCTGAATTTTTTTAAAAAAAATTTTAGTGTTTATCTTATAATTCTTTTTTTTTAAATTTATTTTTTAGTGAGTCACAGTGAGGGTACAGTTACAGATTCACACATTTTTGTTCTTGTTTTTCCCTCATGCAATGTTTAAGAGCCCATCTCTCCACCAGTGTCTATTCTCCACCACTAATGAATCCAGTATCCATCCACCCCCCAGTCCCATCCCCCCACCCCACCCCACCTCTGTGGTGGGGCATTCCAATTTGATATCTCTCTTTCCTTTTGGGTGTTGTGGTTTGCAATAGGGGTATGAGTGGTCATCCTGTTCAGTCTCTAGTCTACTTTCAGCACGCATCTCCCTTACCGCGCAGGATCTCCAATCACATATTATTTGGTGTTCCCCTCTCTATCTGGGATGACTTTCCCCCAGCGTGTGAGGCCAGCTTCCAAGCTATGGAGCCAAACTCCTGGTATTATATACTACCATTCTTGGGTATTAGTTTCATACTCTGTTGTTCTATATTCCACAGATGAGTGCAATCTTTCTATGTCTGTTCCTCTCTTTCTGGCTCATTTCACTTAGCATGATACTTTCCATGTTGATCCACTTATATGCAAAGTTCATGACTTCTGTACTTATATGTTCATCGCAGCACTGTTTACAATTGCCAGAATCTGGAAAAAACCCGAGTGCCCGAGAACAGACGACTGGTTAAAGAAACTTTGGTACATCTATACAATGGAATACTATGCAGTTTTCTGAATTTTTATTTAGCTTTCAGATGTTTAATCTCACATATTAGATTTCCTCAAGTGATGTTCTGCCTCTGTTGAGCTAATTATATGTAATATGTGTTTATAGATACTTTTTAGTTTGATAAATATCATTACGTGAATGCATTTTCAAATATTAAAACACTTTCCCCCCTTGGGAGAATCTCACTGTCCGTAGTATTTTAAATTTAATTTGCTAGAATTTAGTTTAAGAATCTTTGTCATCTGTGCTTATGAGGTAGATATACACTGCAATTTCTTATTTTTTTTAAGAGATGGGTTAACATCCAGCTGTACTCAGGTCTTACTCCTGGTTTTGTGCTCAGGGATTGTCCTGATGGGCTTGGGGGACCATAAGGGGTGCCAATAATCAAACCTGAGTCAGGGTTGCCTTGCAAATGCCTTTCCTGTTGTACTATCTCTCCTGCATAGTCTGCAATATCTTGGCAATGTTTCTCTAATTTTGATAAAAGGTTGCTTCTAGACTAGTATGAGTTTGAAAATATTTCCTACTTTTTAGTTCTCTGGAAGAATTATGACAAACTTAAAAGTTTTTAGTACAATCCAAAAGTGCAGTGCTATGGTCTGGAGTTTACGTTGTGGGAAAGTTTTAAACTACAAATTTAATTTCATGAATAGGTCAAGATCTATTCATGTCTTTACCTGTACAGGCTTTGGTGATTTGTGTTTTTCAGGAAATTTGCCCATTTCACCTAAGTATCAAGTATATTGGCTTTAAGTCATTAAGAATTTTCTATTCTTTTTATACTGATGGACTCTCTTAAGAATACCATTTTTTTATTTCTGACACTTACAACTAATGTATTCTTATACTATTTCCAAGTCAGTTAGGCATGCTTTATTTCATCTATCTACTGTGCTCTTTTTTTCCCCACCAATTTCTACTCTGATCCTTATTCTTTTCCTTCCCCAGCTTACCTTGGGTTTAATTTGCTCTTTAAAAAATTGAGTTAATTTTCCATGTAACATTGTGTAAACTTAAGGTGCACAGCATATTTGATACATTTATACATAGCTTTCCATTGTAGCAATATTAATATTACATAATTATATAGCATGGTATTATTATCTGTATTTATTATATAGTACATTAGATCTCTGTTTTATATATTGCTCATTATAAGTTTGTGCCCATAAACATGATTAGTTGTATCTCATTACCCCTCATCCCTCGTAACCACCATTTTACTTTCTGCATTTTACAGCTCTTTTCAACATGTAAATCATATCACATAGTACCTGTCTCTTTATTACTTAATTTGTCTAACACAATGTGCTCAAGGGCCACCTATGTTGCTGGAAGTGATAGACTATTTTCCTTTCTCATGACTGAAAACGATATTTCATAATCTGTATAGGCCACTTCTCTTTAGTCATTCAACCATTGAGTGCATTTGAATTGTGTAACTTTCTCTCAAAAATCATTCTCTGCTTTTTCCCCTCGGGAAACTTCCATATTCTCTTGAAAGTGTATCTCTCTTACTATCCCCTCACATTTCTCTAAAATTTTCAATAAAATCAATTTTGCTTCTCTAAAAACCGAAATACCCATAGGTAGCCCTTTTATTTTAGATAGCAATTCATTTTCCTCTAAGGTTCACATCCTTTTATTTTAGCCTGTTAAAAATCATGGATTAGCTTAAAAACTGTGATTTTTCTATGTTTGTGGTTCCATGGGTCAAATCCATGTCTCATTCGTGGAAGGCATATAGTTTACCACTGAACCACAACCAGGGCCCCTGTACTGTGATTTTGTTATCACGTTTTAGTAGCTATAATTATTGGAAGGGGGGTGAATTGGGCCATGCCTGAAGTGCTTAAGTCTTACTTCTGGTTCTGTGCTTGAGAAACCACATTAGTTGCCAGAATTCCAACTGGGTTCAACCACACACAAGTCAAATACCTTAACCCTGTTCTATCTTTCTGGCCTGGCCATATTTTGGTGGTGGGGTGGTGGAGGAGCTCAGGGCCCACTCCTGGCTCTGTGCTTAGAGATCACTCCTGACCGGGCTCAGATGGCCATATCTAGTGCCAGTTTCGAACCTTAATCAGCTATTTGCAAGGCAAAGGCCCTACCTGCCGTACGTCTCTCTGGTCTCTAATTTTATCACCGGAGTTGTGTGTACACATTTTTGTTTTCTTTTGAGGTCGCACCTGGCAGTGTTCTAGGTTGCTTGGGGAACCCTGCGGTGCTATGAGTGTATCGGAATGAAAGCTTGTGCTCCAGCCCTGTAATTTCTCTTCCTGGTCCCATAAAACTAACTGCGTGTATTTTTTTACTTTTGGTTTCAATTGGAAGCAAGCTCCCAGAAGAGAGCGACGCAGAGAGTCTCTTGCCTGCACGCCTGGCCGTCTTCCCCGGGGCCCCTCGGAGGGGATGGGCTCCAGCTTCCCTCCCTGCCCCGAGCAGAGCTCCCGGTGGCCGAAGACCACTGGAACTTAGCCACAGCCATGCTCAAGGCCCCTCTCCACACGTTCGGACAAACCTCACGCATGAAGGTACTGGCAGAGGAACCTAGGTGTGTGTAATCCTATCAATGGCCAACACCCAGAGACTTAAAAGCAAGCTCCCAGAAGCAATATCTTATAACCTACTTCTTCCTCTGGGAGAAACAAGCAAGCTACTGAGAGTTTCCTGCCCACATGGGACAGCCTCGCAAGCTTCCCATGGTGTATCCATATGCCAAAGTCAGTAACAAGCTGGATCTCATTCTCTTGACTCTGAAAGAGCCTCCAATGAGGCATCGTTGGGAAGGCCGAGTAGAGAGAGGTTTCTAAAATCTCAGGGATAGGATGAATGGAGAGGTTGCTGAGACCACTTGAGAAATTCGACGATCAACAGATTTTGTGATTCGTGATTCGTGATTCAATTGGAAGAGCTCCTTTTGACATTTCTTGTTAGGAAAGGCAGGAGTGTTCAACATTCTGTTTTTGTTTATTAGGAAGGCTTTATTTCTTTTTTTTTTTTTTTTTTTTTTTTTTGCTTTTTGGGTCACACCCGGCGATGCACAGGGGTTTCTCCTGGTTCTACACTCAGGAATTACTCCTGGCAGTGCTCAGGGGACCATATGGGATGCTGGGATTCGAACCCGGGTCGGCCGCGTGCAAGGCAAACGCCCTACCCGCTGTGCTATCGCTCCAGCCCCTGGCTTTATTTCTTTTTTATATCTGAAGGATAACTTTGTTGGATAATCTCAGCTGGAGATTTTTACCTTTCAATACCTTGAATATGTTATTCCATTCTCCTGGCTTATAGAATTTCTGCATCGCCTAATCTGGTAACCTAATGTGGAATTCTTTGTAGTTTGTTGCCTTTTAACTTCCCTGACTGCCTTTAAAATTATTTCTTCATTTTTGACTTTTGACAACTTTAACATAATTTGTCTGGGAAAAAATACTTCTTGCATTGAAATTATGTATTCTGTAGACATCATGAAGTGTCCAGTTAATTCTCTAGATTTGGAAAGTTCTCAGCTATTATTACGATTTTAATGGAGCTATTAACTCTCTTCTACTAAAATCACTAATTTTACGTTGGCTCTTCAAATGGAACCTGATAGCTTTTAGGTTTCTCCACTTAAAAATAATCTTAGTCCTGAAGCCTGGAATATGGCTCAATGTAAGGGTTTGCATTGTGAGGACACAAGTTCGATTCCTGACCCCCAATCCCCAATCAGATATGATCCTTGGCGCTGCCATTGTGACCCCAGCACTACAAGTGAGGTATTAGGGCTCCAAAACGAAGTGTGTGAGCACCAAAGCCAATTGTTCAAGTACCAAGTGTTGATACCTAAACTGCATTAATAGTAATAAAAAGAAAGCAGAGAAAAATATGTGGACATTAAACATTTATGTGTGCATAAAAACATGTGCATTTAAGCATTTTTAAAATGCACCTCAGTTTTCCTTTTCTATCAGAATCACTTCTAAATTCCTATCCTTGAACTCACTACTTTTATCTTACATTTCATGTACTCTATTTTCAGTGCTTTATTTTGGGGAGGTGGGGGCCTCTGAAGGCCTGGTGCTCCTCCTGCTAATCCTCAGTGATGGTGGTGCTCAAGCTCTAGAGTTTGGGGGTTGCTGTGGCATTTTGCACCTGGAAATGCTCAGTGGACCATGTTGTGCCAGAGATTGAACTACGTTCAGCCACATTCAAGGCATGCACGCGAGCCCTGTACTAACTCTCTAGCCCCTACTTCCAAAGCTATTTTATCAGCTCATCTATTAAGTTATTTGACTGTAGAATTGTTTGGGTCCTTGGGAAAAAAAAATCAGTATCTTTAGTAAAGTACTCCTATCCTCATTAATATTTTTCTGAGATTGATTTGCTTTTAGGAGTTTTATAATTTGTGACTAGACAGTGCTATTACATGTCTGGATGTTTTTAGTGGGAAACCACTAACTATGACGACATGTGTGCAAGCCATGCACCTGGGTGTGTGAGCCCTGGCATACCACCACCAGAATAAAGGCAAGGGAAGGAAAATGTACAAATAATAGTAATAGATAAGAGCTCTTCTCCTAAAAAACTGCTAGAGGGGCTGGAGCGATAGTACAGCGGGTAGAGCGCTTGCCTTTCCTTGAATGTGGCCAGACTAGGTTCAATCCCCAGCATCTCATATGGTCCCCTGAGACCTGCCAGGAGTAATTCCTGACCATAGAGCAAAGAGTAATCTCTGAGTGTGACCCCGCTTCCCCAAACCAAAGATAAATAAAATAAATTGAAAAGCTGCTGGAGTACTTAGCAATAGTCAAGATATGGAGAACAAACCAAATGCTCAACTGTGGAATGAATAGATCAAGAAGTTGTGGTATAAATACACAAGGGAATATTATGCACCTTTAAGAACAAAAATTATGCAATTTTCAGAAACATGGATGGAGCTAAAGGGTATTATGCTGAATTATAAATTCAGAAGGAGAGAGTTCAGAATGATCTCTAGTATGTGGGACTTAAAGATACACAGCAAGTCTGGTGGGAATGCTGACTGGTTCAGCCCTTCTGGAAAACAATTTGGACGACTCTCAAAAAATTAGATATTGAATTCCCATTTGACCCAGCAATACCACTGCTGGGAATATATCCCAGAGAGGCAAAAAAGTACAATCGAAACAACATCTGCACATGTATGTTCATCGCAGCACTGTTTACAATAGCCAGAATCTGGAAAAAACCCGAATGCCCCAGAACGGATGACTGGTTGAGGAAACTTTGGTACATCTATACAATGGAATACTATGCAGCTATTAGAAAAAAGGAGGTCAAGAATTTTGTAGTTAAGTGGATGGGCATGAAAAGTTTCATGCTGAGTGAAATGAGTCAGAAAGAGAGAGACAGACATAGAAAGATTGCACTCATCTAGGGTATATAGAATAACAGAGTGGGAGACTAACACCCAAGAACTGTAGAAATAAGTACCAGGAGGTTGACTCCATGGCTTCGAGGCTGGCCTCACGTTCCGGGGAAAGGTCAACTCAGAGAAGTGATCACCAACTACATTGTAGTCGAAGGCCATGTGGGGGAAGGGAGTTGTGGGCTGAATGAGGGCTAGAGACTGAGCACAGCGGCCACTCAACACCTTTACTGCAAACCACAACAGCTAATTAGAGAGAGAAAACAGAAGGGAATGCCTTGCCACAGTGGCAGGGTGGGGTGGGGGGGGGAGATGGGATTGGGGAGGGTGGGAGGGACACTGGGTTTACGGGTGGTGGAGAGTGGGCACTGGTGAAGGGATGGGTTCCCAAACTTTGTATGAGGGAAGTATAAGCACAAAAGTGTATAAATCTGTAACTGTACCCTCACGGTGATTCTCTAATTAAAAATAAATAAATTAAAAAAAAAAAGATACACAGCAAGAGAGCATTAAAGGGCCAAAGGCAACACAACAGGCAACTGAGCTGCTGGGGGAGGGGCATTGAAATGTTCCTGGGGGAGGGTGTTGGAGTCCTTGGGGGAGGGAGGTGGGTAAACTGGTGATGGATGTCGTGTTGGAATTATATGCATGAGAAACCATTTCTAGCTATTGTAAATTGTAGAACCTCAATCGCTAAAAAACCAAACAAAACAAAACAAAAGTAAGTAGAATGAAAAGCTGCTAGAGAAAAAAAATGGGAGGAAGTAGAGAGAAGAGTGGTACATGATTAGCATCTGAGCTCTGGGTATGCCGTGGTCAGGTAGGGGAATCTTGGGGTCAGAATATTATAGCCAAGTAGGGAGACTCAAGTGGCAGTCTTGGGTAGAAAGAGGAAAGGGGTTCCTTCAGTTTCTTAGCCTGCCTCTTCCCTTTCTTTTCCCTTCTCCCACTCTTTCCCAGAAAGAGCGCTGGGTCTTTCCAGCCATAATACTGATGTCCAGACCAATCCCACTTACCCCCTTTCCTTTGCCTTCTCCACTAGGAAAATTATACTGTCCTGACACCCCATGGGTGTCTGCACTGGGTGCTGCCAAGCACTTGCCTAGCTCCTCAACCTCTACCATGGTATGTTCATTTGGAATGTGCAGAGGGATGGATCTCGTGTGGGTCCCGGCGTGCTGTGCAGAGGTGCCTTTGTGTGGTTCCAAATAACCATGTGGTGGTAGGACGGTGGAGAGGGACAAAAGGAAGAACTCGTAAGACCAGGGTGCTGATGTCACCAACTTTCCCAGCTGCTTCTTCTAAGTAGGAGCTGAGGCCATGGATTTAAGAGTTTTCTAGTTTTTTAATATGGATGCTATTTGCTACTAAGTTTCCCCTAAGTCCTCTGAGCACCTCTGAACACTGCCAGGCATGGCCCCCAAACCAAAAAAAAAAAAAAAGCAAATGAACAAATAAATTTCCCCAAAGTCTTCCTTTATAGGCATCCCCTCAACTTTGATGTTTTATTATTTTTGTTCTCTTATAATACTTTCTGATTTCCCTTGCAAATGTTTTCTTCCATCCACATATTATTTAAGTATTTCATTTAGCTTCGATATACTTGGAGAATTCCCATAGATCTTTCTGTTGTTAATGTCAGCTTTAATTCCTTTGTGGCTAGAGTAGTTGCTTTTTATGACTTGAATCTTTAAAAAATTGAGTTTTATCACCCAGAATGACCTATCTTGGCCCATGTTCTATAGGCTCTTGTAAGAAATAAAAAAAAGCATTCTTTGTTGTTTGTTGTTCTACAAATGCTAGATAGAGCCAATTGTTCAAGCATTGCTAAAGTCTCCTGTTTAAGTATTCTATCAAATTTTGAGACAGGAATATTGAACTCTTCAATTTAGAGCACATATTTTAAATATGTATTAATTAGAAATTAATTAATTAAAACATAGTATATATATGTGTATATACTATGTTAAATTTGCCAATAAAAATTCACTTTATTATTCACTGTACAACTGACTCCTTTTACCAATTTGCCCACATCCCCTTCCATTCTGCTAACTGCTAGTTGGTCTTAGAATTAAAAGTTTAGTTTCATTTTGTAATCTATTTGCTTAGTTTCTCTGTATGCCACATGAATGAAATTATATGATGTTTGTCTTTCTCTGGTTTGTGGTTTATATCACAAAGCAAAAAATTTCACTAAGCATAATACCCTTTAGATCTATTTGTGTTATGGCAAATGACAAGATTTCATCTTCTTTTATGGCAAAGTAGTATTTTATTGTGTATAACATATCACTGTCACTGTGTCACTGTCATCCTGTTGCTCATCGATTGCTCGAGTGGGTGCCAGTAACATCTCCATTCGTCCCATCAAGTGCTAGTGTAGCCCAGTGGTATCTGCTCACTCCAGGAACACGAAGAGCATGTTATTGTTACTGTTTTTGGCATATCGAAATACATCACGGGTAGCTTGCCAGGCTCTGCTGTGTGTATAAGATATACTGCATTTTATCTGATTCATCTGTTGATGGACATGTAAGTAGTTTGTTTCCAGCTCATGGCTATTACATATATAATGAACACAGGGTATACATAACTCTCAAGTTAGTGAGTTATGCAGATGTTTGATAATTAGCTTTTGTTTTTGGGCCACACCCAGCGGTGCTCAGGGCTTATTCTTTGCTCTGCACTCAGGGGTCACTCCTGGCAGTGCTTAGGAGGCCACCCAGGGTGTCTGGGATTGAGCCTCAGTTGTCCCCATGCAAGGTGCCTTAAACCGCTGTACTATTGTGCTAGCCTCTGATAATTATATCTTATGGAATGTTTAATTTTGTGAGGAACCCCTGTACTGCTTCCTGTGACATTTATACCAATTTCCCAGCCCATCAACAGCAAACAATGGGGGTTTCCTTCTCTTCACATTCTCTCCGGCTTTAAATGTATTTTATCTTGAGAAAATAACCCAATGACAACGGTAGAACAAAGAACAGGAGAACAGGAAACAAAGAACAGTAGAAAACAGGACACTTGAGGAGGCTGAGGGTTAGGACAAGGAGGCGGGGCAATGTCTGTGCTGGAGGGAAGCACACAGCCAGGAGGAGGAGGTGCTGAAAGGCGGTGAAGTGTCACGTAGGAAACCCTGTGACAGTACTATAAACCACAGTGCAAAACCATCTATATAAAATGAAAAGCACCTCTCATAGAAGCAGACGGGTGGGTAGGAGACAAGTGGGAGCGGGGGAGCAGTGGTGGAAGGAAGTGGATGCTTCGGGATTGGTGTTGAAATATTGTATACCTGAAACACAATCATGAAAAGCTCTATAATTACACAGTGACCAAAAAAAAAAGATATCTAATTGTTCCTCCAAACAAAAGATGATTATAAGATCATATGTCCCCCAAAATGATATAGCCGTAAGCACTGCTGGTCCTCTCTTGGCCCACCTGTCCATATTGTCTTTGGAGAGTGTACATTCAGATTCTCTGCCTATTTTTTTTTTTAATTTTTATTGAGTCACCCTGATATAGCTACAAAGCTTTCATGTTTGATGTTCAGCCACAATGATCGATCACCCATCCCTCCACCAATGCAAACTTTCCACCACCAATATCCTCATTATCCTGCCCCCATCTTCCCATCTTCCATCCCAGTCCTTACCCTGCCTCTACGGCAGACAATTGCTCAAATACTCTCTTTAGTTTTGGGCATTATATTTTGCTCGGATATTCCCACCACCATTCTTCCCTGTCTCCCAGGTCTCTGCCTATTTTAATTTTTTTTGGTTTCGGAAATAAACCAAACTGGGTGAACTACACCCAGTTCACACCTAGCTCTGTACTCTCTCTCTCTCTGGCCCAATATTATTTCACTTAATGTTTAAATGGTCAATTTTTTTTTTTTTATTGAATCACCATGTGGAAAGTTACAAAGCTTTCAGGCTTAAGCCTCAGTTACACAATGCTCAAACAACCATCCCTTCACCAGTGCACATATTCCACAGTAAACCTCCCCCCCACTTCCCTGCCCCTCCCGCCCCCCACCCCATCTGTGTAGCCGATAAATTTCACTTTATTTTCTCTTTACTTTGATTACATTCAATATTTCAACAAAAAACTCACTATTATTGTTTGGAGATCCCCCCACCCCAAAGTCAGACCTGCTGGAAGGGAAGCATTTGATAATTTGTTTTCCATTGCTGAGAATGAAGAGATATGTGGTCGTGTGGCCACAATAGTGGCTGTGAGGTTTTGGATTTCTGTATTTTAGTATTTTAGTAACTAAGTCCAGAGAAATTTCTGCCAGTGTTGGATATCATTGGTTTGTCCTGCTCCCCTTGCCACAAGGAGCTTAGGTTTATCAGTCACACCCATCAAAGTGCTCCCGAGTCACTCCCATTCCTTTATCTGTAACCACTTATACGAGTTTATCTGCTCTTCCTCTAATCAAACTGTTAATTTGTAAGGTCATACCTTGCTAAGACAGTGAACTTGTATTGTAAGTTAATATTGTCTTTCTCCTCTCATGTCTTTTGAATAGTTTACCTTAAAACAATATCCTTTTTGTATGGACAAAAAAAGACATTTATTTTTATTATTTTTTTTAAATTTATTTATTTTTAATTAGAGAATCACCGTGAGGGTACAGTTACAGATTTATACACTTTTGTGCTTATACTTCCCTCATACAAAGTTCGGGAACCCATCCCTTCACCAGTGCCCATTCTCCACCACCCGTAAACCCAGCGTCCCTCCCACCCTCCCCAATCCCATCTCCCCCCCACCCCACCCTGCCACTGTGGCAGGGCATTCCCTTCTGTTCTCTCTATTTAGCTTCTACGGCCCGCAATAAAGGTGTTGAGTGGCCACTGTGCTCAGTCTCTAGCCCTCATTCAGCCCGCAACTCCCTTCCCCCACATGGCCTTCGACTACATTATAGTTGGTGATTGCTTCTCTGAGTTGCCCTTTCCCCAGAACGTGAGGCCGGCCTCGAAGCCATGGAGTCAACCTCCTGGTACTTATTTCTACAGTTCTTGGGTGTTAGTCTCCCACTCTGTTATTCTATATACCATAGATGAGTGCAATCTTTCTATATCTGTCTCTCTCTTTCTGACTCATTTCACTCAACATGAAACTTTTCATGCCCATCCACTTAACTACAAAATTCTTGACCTTTTTTCTAACAGCTGCATAGTATTCCATTGTATAGATGTACCAAAGTTTCCTCAACCAGTCATCCGTTCTGGGGCATTCGGGTTTTTTCCAGATTCTGGCTATTGTAAACAGTGCTGCGATGAACATACATGTGCAGATGTCGTTTCGATTATACTTTTTTGCCTCTCTGGGATATATTCCCAGCAGTGGTATTGCTGGGTCAAATGGGAGTTCAATATCTAATTTTTTGAGAATCGTCCAAATTGTTTTCCAGAAGGGCTGAACCAGTCGGCATTCCCACCAGCAGTGAAGAAGGGTCCCTTTCTCCCCACATCCTCTCCAACAGCGGTTGCTTTTGTTCTTTTGGATGTGTGCTAGTCTCTGTGGTGTGAGGTGGTATCTCATGGTTGTTTTGATCTGCATCTCTCTGATGATTAGTGATGTAGAGCACTTTTTCATGTGCCTTTTGGCCATTCGTATTTCTTCCTTGGTAAAGTTTCTGTTCATTTCTTCGCCCCATTTTTTGATGGGGTTGGATGTTTTCTTCTTGTAAAGTTCAACCAGTGCTTTATATACCATTGATATCAACCCCTTATCTGATGGGTATTGTGTAAATATCCTTTCCCATTCTGTGGATAGTCTTTGTATTCTGGTCACTGTATCTTTTGCGGTGCAGAAGCTTTTTAGTTTAATGTAGTCCCATTTGTTGATCTCTGTTTTTACTAGATTGCTTAGTTCCGTGTCGCCTTTGAAGATACCTTTATCTTCAATATCGTGGAGGGTTTTGCTGACCTTGTCTTCAATGTACCTTATGGTTTGTGGTCTAATGTTGAGGTCTTTAATCCATTTTGATCTGATTTTTGTGCATGGTGTCAGGTCAAGGTCTAAACCCATTTTTTTGCATGTGGTTGTCCAGTTGTGCCAGCACCATTTGTTAAAGAGGCTTTCCTTGCTCCATTTCACATCTCTTGCTCCCTTATCAAAGATTAGATGATCATACATTTGGGGTTGTGTGTAGGGATATTCCACCCTGTTCCATTGGTCTACAGCTCTGCCTTTGTTCCAGTACCATGCTGTTTTAATTGTTACTGCTTTGTAGTAAAGTTTGAGGTTGGGGAGGGTGATGCCTCCCATTGAAGAAAGACATTTATTAATATGCTTTGGTAACATGGGATTTAATTGGCTTCAAATATTATTCATTCCCGGGCATCTGCTTTCTTGACTTAAGTCTCAGCTGGCCTTACTTCCTAGCACCCTCAAAAGCAGGGTCCCAATGAGGGACGGGATGGACCCAGGGCAAGCAGTGAGTTGTGTGCTACCCTGGCATCGAGATGGGCCTGGCCAAAGCGCCTAATGCTTAACTATATATTAAGAGCTTGGTCATGGGCATGTCATGTCATGATCCAAAAGCAACAACGAGACTAGGGCCCTGCTAGGGCTAGGAAAGACTAATCTGGCCTGAGCACTGTAGTCTGAGATTGAGGTGACCCCCGGAGAGCAATTCTATAAGCTTAATGCGTCTCTTGCTATGTCCATACAAAATGATTTATAATATGAATACTTATATACTAGTCGGACAAAGAGAGGAGAAACACACCCATAGGATTCCGCTCTTGGGCGGATGTCCCGCTGAGAGAGATTTTGTCCTAGTGAAAGCATCCCCTAAGGGATAGAACTTTACCCCTATGGATTGTAACCACACCTACGCATAAGACCTGGCCCACCGCATCCGGAGTGGATGTGGGGGATTTAAGGTAGCTGTATGAGGGGGCTGGGGGAGAGTTCCAGTGGAAGCAGAGAGAGAGAATGAAGTAGGATGGGGGAGGAAGAAGCAGGAGGAGAATCAGAGGAGAATGGAGATGGGAATGGAATAAACTGCGATTGAGACCAACCATCTTGCCACCGTTCCTTCATTCGCCCTGTGCCTGGCTCGGCTGGAGACTACCGAACGCGGGTGGCGGGAGAGACAGCGCCGCTGCCCTGGGCCCTGTGCCTGGCTCAGTGCGGTGAGGCGCTCCCCCTGCGCCCCTTTTCCTTTTATTTTTGTGTTTTTACACAGTCAGAAGTAGCTCGTACCTCTCTGCTACATTATATTCCACATATGAGTGCAATCTTTCTATGTCTGTCTCTTTCTTTCTGTTAAATGGTCAATTCTTTTAAAGAGATTTAAATAATTTAATCTTACACATATACCCATGTAGTTATCAACTTCATGGGTTTTCATTTCTTCTATAGATCTGTATTTCACATGATATAATTTTATTTGTACTGAAACTTTCCTTTATTTTTATTTTTTATTAAGTCACCATGTGGAAAGTTACAGTTTCCAGGCTTATCTCGGTTATACACTGCTCGAACACCCATCCCTTTACCAGTGCCCATATTCCACCACCAAAAACCCCAGTATACCTCCCACCCGCCCCACCCCTACCCCCGTGAAACTTTCCTTTAAACATTTATTTTGCTGGCATTTTGGTGATGAATTTATTTTCTTGGTTTTTATATACTTAAAAAAGTATTTGGCTTTTGAGTTAGAAACACATCTTAAAGAATTCTTAGTTGAGTTTTTTTCTTTCAATACTGTAAATAAGCTTTTCCCTGTGGATACATATCCAATGAGAAATCTACTGTTAATCTTTGTTCTTTGGTATCTCATACATCTATTCTCCTTTGACTGCCCTTAAATTATTATATTAGTGTTTTTTAATTTTTTGGGGGCTGACACCTGGCATTGCTCAAGGCTTTCTCCTGACTCTGTGCTGAGAGTTATTCTGACAATGCTCAAGGGTCTATGCTGGGTGCTGGGAATTGAACCAAGGATGACCAAGTGCAAAGCAAGTAACTTAACCTCTTTACTGTGTCTCCTGAACCTATTGTTGGCTTTGAGCAACTTGACTTCCATATACCTGGTTACAGTTTCCTTTCTGTTCCTTGTGTTTGGTATTAATTAGGTTTCTTGTATGTTAAATTTTGTATTTTATGGAAAGGGGACAATTTTGTTTTTAATAATAATAGTAGTGATTTATGTATCACTCATACAGAAGAATGAAGTCTTTTATGGCAGCAAGAATCAGTATCCTGAATACTTACTAGAAAAATGAGTAATATATATGTAACTCATGTTTTTTAAGTATCTTTAAGACTTCTGATCATTTGTTTAGGGCATATGATTTCCTATCAAATTTTATAAAGCAATTTTAGAAATTAGCAATTGTATTAAGTTTTGTTTGTTTTGTTTTCTGGGCCATATGCAGCAATGTTCAGAAGTTCCTCCTGGCTTTGCACTGAGGAATTATTCTTTGTGAGCTCATAGGGTAACATGGGGTTCCAGGGATTGAACTTAGATCAGCTGCATGCAAAGAAAATATCCTACTTGCTGTATTATCTCTGCAGTCCCCAAACTAACAAATCTGCCTAGAACAACAACACAAATATATAAAACCTAAAGATGCTTAAAAAAAAGGAAAGCTCATATCATGGGCAAAAGACTACTTCATTAGTATGTACATATAATGTCTCCCCTAAAAATCAACATGAAAAAGTCCTTAGTAGAAAACAAGTACAGAACATAAATAGGTCATTCAAAGAATTAAATTTAAATGAGAAAATGAAGCTCATCCATATAATAAAAGTCAAAATGAAAAACAAAAACAAAGTTTACATATTCCATCAGACTTAGGAAAATCAAAATGCTTTGCAATATCTGATACATGGCATCAGATTAATTAAAAGACTGCATTACTGTAACACTGAATAAAAATAAAGTGGCTTAACAATGCCCACTTCTCTACTCAATAATATTTTGGGGCTGGAGAGGGAGCACAAAGGACTGAGCACAGACATTACACGTCAGAGGCACGGGTTCAATCCCTGGTGTCACATGGTCCCCTAATCACTGCCAGAGTGACTTTTTTTTTCTGCTTTTTGGGTCACACCCGGCAACGCACAGGGGTTACTCCTGGCTTTGCACTCAGGAATTACTCCTGGCAGTGCTCAGGAGACCATATGGGATGCTGGGAATCGAACCCAGGTCGGCTGCATGCAAGTCAAATGCCCTACCCACTATGCTATCGCTCCAGCCCCCAGAAGTGACTTCTGAACACAGAGCCAGGAGTAACCCCTAGCACCACTGGGTGTGGCCCCCAAAGAAAACCAAAATGCGCCCCTCCCCCCCTTTCTCCCCCAAGTATCATTTGGAGAGCTTTGCAATGTGGACCTAATCCTGAACCCTCTAGCGTAGCCTCCTTGAAGAGACTCTAAGCTCTGTGTCAGGAAGTCTGTGGATGGTGTGGAGAAAGTTTTCCAGGTGCTGATGCCACATCGCTAATGGGCCCTTTCAGTTGACCCCTGGATGCTTTCCAGTGGATTTTACTCCTTCTCCACTTCCACTGGGCTGGGTTGACGTCACGCCTGACCAGAGCACATGCACATTTCTTGTGCGCCAAAGGGCTGCTCCTCTGACTTTGCTCCTAGGCAAAGCTGCTCCTTCTCTCCCGACAGGAGGAGAGCATCAGCGAGGGTTGCAGCAGTTTCGACCTGAACAGCACATGAGTGCATGAGCTTGGAAAATATTTGTTCTATTTATGCTATCAAATTTTGAGGGGCTGATTTAATATGACTAGAAAATGAATTATGGTTCATATTCTCCTGCTTACTCAGGAAGCACTTGGGTTGGTCCTCCTGGATGAAGCACAGTAACACTGCCGAGTCACTGGAAGTCACCTGCTGATGTACTCTCAGGAGTAGTAACTCCATAACCAGCATAAATAAATGGCATTAGGGAGCCGCACAGACAAGATAACCTACATTATTTCCAGGCAAACAAACTCCTGAGAGCTATGTTGCTTCAAGTATCACTGAACTATGAACCATGACCATGAACACTTGAACTACGTTGTTCAAGTAACACTGTTGCTACTTTCCATGTTCCATGGGTTAGGCTATTAGCCCACGAAGGTGGCACTTGACTTTAAAGAAGTCCTGGTGCTTGTACCTGGACAGGTAAATAAGTGAACATACTGAACATTTACACCTCAGGCCCAGAGAGAGGACAGAAGTAGAGGGCCCTGCCTTGAATGTGGCTGACTCTGGTACCACGTATGAGCCTCTCATCACTTCCAGGAGTGACCCCAGAACACAGAAACAGGTAGAAGCACCCAGCATCACCCCAAAAACAAAACAAGTAATTCTCATTCTAAGTTTTTATCAAGAAATGAATAAACTACTTGTACTGAAAAACTTATAGTATTCCTTGAGATAAAATTGCTTGCCTGAAAATGACAAAGTGAAGAATTCTTTTAAGGATATGAAGAATGACTGGAGTTTTGCATTTTTTCCTCTGTTCTATAATGTGATTAGAAAAGAGTAATTTGGCCTGGTCACATAGTTAAACAGTAGAAATAAATTGTTCTGGAGTTCAAAGTACTCACAAGTATGTAAAACAAAAGGAGGGGATACTTTTATGTTCACAATTTTAAAAGTTACAGAAAAAAGTTTGTGTGAAGTCTCTCTTACATCTTGTTCTTCAGTTATCCAGCTCCTGTCTCCAGGGAAGATGCTGCTCATTTCTTTCTACACTATAGGAGATGGAAATTATGGCTGTGCTTATGTATGTTTGCATGTCTTCTTTTAAAACACAAATACAAAGTATGCCATACTATATTCTTCAAAACTTGGCTGGCTTAGCTGTTTTCATTGTTACATACTAGAGATCTGATAGTATCAGTAATAATAGTATCAGTATCTAAAAAGCTGTTTTAAGAGTCTTGATTTACTCTGGACAAGAACTGAGTGCTGAACGTAGGTAAAAGGACAAATGATAACCTTTCAATACCTGTATTGCAAACCTAATGCCCAAAGGAAGGGAGAAAAGGAGGATGGGAGGGAAGGTGGGAGGGAGAGTGTGTATGTGTGTTTTCATGTTCTTCAGATGAATCCCTCAAAGTGGAATTTCTGACTGAATGGTAACTCTATTAAAAAATTTTTTTTTGAGGGTGTGACATGCTTGGGTGCTCAGGGCTTACTCCTGGCTCTGGGCTCAGGGATTACTCCTGGCAGGGATCAGGGGATGATACGGAATGCTAGAGATAGAACCTAGGTCATCATGTGCAAAGCAAGCACCTTGCCCACTGTATAGTCATCTATAGTATTTTAAAGAATCACCATACTATTTTCCATAGAGACTGGACTGATTAACATTCCTACCAATAGTCTGAGGTTCTTCTCTGCACTCTCTTCAACATTTGTTCCTAGTCTTTCTAATATACCTAGGTTATTCTACAAGGTATGAAATGTTAACTCATTGTGGTTTTGATTTGCATGTTCCTGATAATCAGTGAAGCTAAATACTTTTTTTTCCCCATATACTTGTTAGCCATCTGGAAGTCTTCTTTGAAGATGTATCTATTTAAATCTTTGCCCATTTTAAAATTAGCTTTTTGTTTAAAGATCTTTATATATTTCACACATTAGTCCCTTATCAAATTTTTGCTTTACAAAAAATAATTTGCCATCGGTTTTCAATTTACTTAAGTTTTTAGGAGTATAATAAAACCAACCAAACAAAAAAACCTCACCACAACCTAGCAGCTACTTTTTTCTTTAACAATATTCAATAAAAACAAATATTTTTATCAGAATTTATTAACCAGTCCTCTATGTACTCTATTTTAATAAATAATACTGAATTTAGTATTTATGCATATGCTTAGAAATATATGAAATGAATATAAATAGGATAAAATTCCTATAAAGGGGTTGATTTGCTAGATCAACGGGGATACAAATACATTGTTAAATTCCTAACTTGATGGGTCACACCAACTTTACACTAACCAAAGGCATGTTTATATATTTCATCATGGGCTTGTCTGCTTCTTGAGCCTTGTCATTTCCCATGTCTCTCCTTGGCCTAGCACAATCTGCCTCTGAATTCCCATTCTATATATAAGCACTTGTAAAGTTAGTGACTTTGGACAAGTCAGTTTAATCTTTCTAAACCTTCTTCCTCAATGAAGACATATTCATTTTTTGTAGTTTCTTTCAAAAATGAAGATGTAGAAAGCAAGCATTACACAAATGGGAGGCAGAAAAATATTTTTATACATTCCACATAGAAATAGTGCTTGTACTTTCCCTCCACTTCTCCATTTCTATTCTTAGCAGAGCAACTGCTTGGATTTTATTATTGATCTACTTGCTTTCAGTATCTTTCTCACACGCCTTTATCTTCGGCTTCCAAATCTGATGGTCAAATAAATCTTTCTGAATTCAAATTCTAGATACATCATTCTCTGCTCTAAGAACAGCTATACAGGCTGTTGGGACTGTGAAGATGTTAGCTGGGGAGACCCGCCAGACCTCGAGCTGGAGCTGGTGCAGGAGGCTCAGATTCAACTTATAACATCACCAGGCCCCTCAAACACAGCTAGCAGAGCCCGTACCCTCTCCACCCCCCTCCCCAGTCAAAAGCGCCCACTGTGGGACTGGGGCAATACTACAGTGGGTAAGGTGCTTGCCTTGCACAGGGCCAATCCAGGTTCAATCTCCTATGGTCCCCTGAGCACTGCCAGGAGTAATCCCTGAGTGCAGAGCCAGGAGTAACCCCTGAGCATTGTCAGGTGTAGACCAATCCTCCCCCAAACCCCATAAAACCCCAAACAAAAGCAGCACCCTGGAGTACCACCAGATGTGGCTCCAAAACCAAACAATGAAAATCTGTACAAATATCCTTAGTCTTTTGAAAGTTTGTGTATTGCCCCTTTGGGTTTAAAATATATATATATATATATATATATTATATACAGCTGGAGCGATAGCACAGCAGGTAGGGCTTTTGCCTTGCACGCGGCCGACCTGGGTTTGATTCCTCTGTCCCTCTCCGAGAGCCCGGCAAGCTACTGAGAGTATCCCGTCTGTAGGGCAGAGCCTGGCAAGCTACCTGTGGTGTATTCAATATGCCAAAAACAGTAACAAGTCTCACAATGGAGATGTTACTGGTGCCCGCTCGAGCAAATTGATGAGCAACGGGATGACAGTGATACAGTGCTACAATGAGATATATCTATTGTATATATACACATATATATACACACACACATATATAAAATCTGCTTTAGTACCTTTTTTTGCTAATTGAAAGAATCTAGAGGATGTCCCCTCTGGTGACTAAAGGTCCAAGTGGAGAAATGTTCAGCGTGCTCTCTGCAGCAGCTGTTCTGGAGCAGAAAGCACCCAGAGCAGTGAGAACCGCAGTCAGGAGCCTTCTTGGGAACGACTCAATATAGGATGTGCACTTATCGTTATGTCCCACTTTCATCATGTTAATGTTATTTTAGGCTCAGTGTTCTTGATATAAGTTGGTAGAGGGTTGGGGGCTTTATTTTGATAAAATATATAAAATTCTGATGACAACACAAATTTTCTCATATAAATTAATGGCAATAGCTTTTTCTTTTGATGCCATTTCAGCTTACATATATATCAAAAGGGATGCACTGCTTTGGGATAGCAAGGGATGTCTGTATCACCAAGAAAATTTTGCACTTTATTCCCCATCATCCAGCCCCACAACCCCACCTTCCTGAGTGACTTCTCACTATTGTGTTGGTTGTTATAAATCCTTTTTTTGGTTTTGTTTTGTTTTTAGATACCTCCGGCAGTGCTCAGGGCTTATAATCTTGGCTCTGCCCTTAGAGATCACACCTGGTGACAAACCATGTGCAAGGCAAGGACCTTACTTGCTGTCCTATCTTTCTGTCCTCAGCTGTTAGGATTCTTTTAGAATATTCTGGCATATGCAATGATGTACATTGGTGGTGGCGGTGGGGCAGGAGGTGGTTCCCACATGGTGCCCGGGATGCCCAGAAACTCTCCTCCTCTTTGCCAGCTGGGACAGTGTTCCATGGGCTTGGGCCTATGGGTGGGCTGCTGCTTGGAGGCTGTAGTACTGGTACCATTGGGTCATTCTGGGGGTGCTTGGTAGCTTCCAGGACCTACCCAGCGGTTGTTGGGGCTTTCAGGACTGCATCTGGCAATACTCAGGGGACTATACAGTGCCAAGGACAAACCAGGTCAGCTGCATTCTTTTTGTTTGTTTTTTTAAAAAATCTTATTGAATCACCTTGAGATAGTTACAAGCTTTCATGTTTGGGTTACAATCTCACAATGATCAAACACCCATCCCTCCACCAGTGCACCAATATCCCACCACCAATATCCTGGTATACCCCCTTTCCCACCGTCCCCCTGCCATTATGGCCGACAATATTCCCCATACTCTCTACTTTTGGGCATTATAGCTTGCAACACAGACACTGAGAGGTCATCATGTTTGGTCCATTATCTACTTTCGGCATGCATCTCCCATTCCAACTGGTTCCTCCAGTCATCACTTTCTTAGTGATCCCTTCTCTATTCCATCTGCCTTATCCCCTCCGCTCATGAAGCAGTCTTCCAGCTATGGGGCAACCCCCCTGGCACTTCTATCTACTGTCCTTGGGTGTCAGCTTCATGTGATGTTATTTTATACTCCACAAATGAGTACAGTCCCTCTGTCTGCCCCTCTCTTTCTGACTCATTTCACTTAACATGGTATTCTCCATGTTTATCCATTTATAAGCAAATTTCATGACTACATCTCTCCTAACAGCTGCATAGTATTCCATTGTGTAGATGTAACAGCTGCAATCTTTACCCATGTGTCTCTCTGACCTTGTCATGTATTAGTTTAGTATAGTCAGTTGCCTTAGCCAGTAGCTTATAATTTTTTATTTTGGGGTCAAATCCAGGCCTCCTGCATGCAAAGCATGCACTTGAGTGCTCATTGAGCTGTCTCTCTCCCAGTAGGTTATACTTAATTTATTTACCTTTGAAATTTTGGGCCACAGCCAGTTGTGCTCAGGGCTTACTCCTGGTTCTGTGCTCGAGAATCGCTTCTGGCAGGGTTTGGAGGAACATTTATGGTGTTGGGGATTGAACATCTTTGACTGTACAGAAGGCAAATGCCTTATCCTCTATACTAGCTTAGCTCTCCAGCCCTAACTTAACACTCTAAACAGAAAGCCCATTTGAGTTTCCTATCATAAGTCTTCTCCTGTTCTATATTGGCCAATGTATTTTTAACTAGCACAATACAAGTAAGAAAGTTCTTGACTTGAAATCTGCGTATTATAAATAGATTTTTGCTGAGAAAAATAGTTATCTGAGAGGTACTAGTAGGTTGACTAAAATCATCAGTGTTTGCTTTTATTTTATAAAATGGTTATCCAGCAAATTCTGCACCCTTTACCTACAGGACTAATTTCTAAAGCTTAAAAAGCTCCCCTCAAACCTCAATCCTAAAACGTTGTGTCTAAGAATGTCTGGTTGCTGATACCCATTTAAAGGGATGTTATTATATCTGCTATGAATAAACCTTTTCCTACAGTGTGATCAAATCAACAAAATGACAGAGCTAGAACTTCACAAAGCCAAGTTAGTTGAACACTTTTGTGCTTGCTTATAATAAATATTTAATAAGCACCTATAGAAGTAGCAGAATTTGATCTAAGACTAATGTGTTACTGTATTCTCTTATAGGGTGGCGAGGAAACAGCTACCTAGTCCATGTTAAACTTAATGATTCTGTTAGTAAAAACTACAAGCTGTGCATGAAAAAATTGCTGTGGATTGACTGGGAATAACTGAACATAATTTTTTAATGACTTATCCTCCCTTCTCCTATTAAACAGCCCACAACAGCTTGCTTGCACGTTCTATTCTTTCTTATAGGCCAGCTGTGATACCCAAATTTCCAATTTTTTTCTCCACAGTCTTTCCAAATCTGAGGCAGACCCTATTCCTTTCCAATTCCAATAGTACTCAATCCACATCTAAAATGACTTTGTGGTTCATACTGATGCACTTGGTAGGTTAAATTTCTGGACAGTATAAAGCTAAGGGGTGATACTTTCTATATTACAAACTATGGAGGTAGGTGCTTGGCTGAGAGTAGATGTAAACAAGGACTGAACATATGCACAATAGAAAAAACATGCTCCAATCACTGTCAGTGTTGGGAAGAAGGGCATTCATTCATGCTACAATTACTAAGTACTTACCATGTACGAATAAGCATTTTTCTAGGCACTGGGAAGGTAGCAAGCAATACAGCAGTCACTACTTTCAGAAAACTCATAACTACTGGAGAAGACAAATACCAAATAAAATATGTAATGAAAAGTAGTGAGAAATGCTACAAGGGGGAAAAAAAAATGGGCTAAGAGTGGCTTGGGAATGCTATTTTCACTCACAATAAAGAGAGATATGAAAATCTTACAGGCTGTAACTCAGGACACAGGAAACCCACCAACTTTTTCCCCGAGAAACACTACTACCAAGCTTGTAGTAGTTGATTTATCCCTTTGGGTGAGTGGTAGACACTCCTGCCATCTACTTTCTCCTTGAAATAGTGTCTCAAAGTCACACAGCAAAAGATGACAGTCAAGCCTCTCTTGCTGGCCCTGTGACTTAAGTTCAGGCCAGAACAAATACAAGTTCTGTAGATGCTCTTAAGGGCAGTGGCCATGGGACTGGAGAGAGCTCTAAAAGCTGGAACGCATGAGGCCACTTTAACCCCATGGGTCACCTGGGCTGGGAGTAGCTGCGATCACAACCTACCCCATGTCCAGAAAGGCTGAGCATGGCCCCCAAACAAAATGGAGCTGTGTCAGTCCATGCCCAGCCCTGGTTCACTCCCCAGTCTCATATGGTTCCCTAAGCATTGCCAGCTACAGCCCTGGAGCTGTTCGAGGCAGTACTTCAGCAATGAGTGTGATGTAATAATATAAATTGAAGAGAGATGACCTTTTACTTCTCAAACAGCACTGTAAATCAGTATTACCTCAATTGGGAAAACAAATTGAATTTGATTTTTCAGCCCCATCTCGGCCATTTTACCAAAAGTCCAAGTACGGGGGGAAAATCAGAACGTTAACATTGGTAAACTTTCATTTCACCCCTAGAGAACAAAGTTGTTCTACATAATAATACATAGATCCAGAGACTATATAAAACAAAGCTCCTGGAAGAGAGCGAGGCAGAGTCTCTTGCACCTGTGCCTGGCTGTCTTCACCAGGGCCCCTTGGAGAGAGGCAGGTTGAATTTCCTTCCCTGCCCCAACCAGAGCCTCCGCAGCCGAAGACCTCTGGAACCCAGCCACAGCCATGCTCAAGGCCCCTCTCCACACGCTCAGACGAGCCTCACACATGAAAGAACTGGTAGAGGAACCCAAGTGTGCGGGACCTGGGGCTGAGATCTCCAAGCCTGCTCAGATTGGGACTAGGCCTCTTCCACCCAGATCCCCCATTTTCCAATAGCTTGGCAGCCACACCCACAAACTGCCCCAGCGTCGTGTAATCCCATCAACAGCCAAGATCCAGAGACTATAAAACAACGCTCCCAGAAGCCTCTTATAAGCCTAGTTCTCCCTCTCAAGAGAACTTGGCAAGGTACCGAGAGCATCCTATCCACACGGCAGAGCCTGGCAAGCTCTCCGTGGCGTATTCGATATGCCAAATACTGTAACAATGATGGGTCTCATTCCCCTTACCCCGAAAGAGCCTCCAATGTGGCACCACTGGAAAGAACAAGAAAAGCTGCTAAAATCTCAGGGCTATTACAAATGGAGATGTTACTGGCGCCCATTCGAGCAAATTGATGATCAATGGGATGATAGTGATACAGTGAACAATATATAAGAATGTGGGGAGAAGGGGGCTCTCCTTCACTGCTGGTGGGAATGCCGACTGGTTCAGCCCTTTTGGAAAACAATATGAACGTTTCTCAAAAAATTAGAAATTGAGCTCCCATTTGACCCAGCCGTATCACTTCTGGGAATATATCCTGGAGATGCAAAAAAGTACAGTAGAAATGATATCTGTACATTGCAGCACTATTTACAATAGCCAGAATCTGGAAAAAATGCAAATGCCTGAGAACAGATGACTGGTTAAAGAAACTCTGGGGGGAAAGGCAGTTGAGATAGAGAAGGGATAACCAAGTAAATGATGGTTGGAGGGCTTGCTCAGGATGGGAGATGTGTGCTGAAAGTAGACTATGGACTGAACATGATGGCCACTTAGTACCCATATTGCAAACCGTAACACCCAAAAGGATAGAGACTAAAAAGGAATGTGCCTGCCACAGAGGTAGGGGGAAACGGGTGGGTGGCGGGAGGGATAGTGGGAACATTGGTGGTGGAGAATGGGCACTGGTGGAGGGATGGGTACTTGATCACTGTATGACTGAAATGTAATCACGAAAGTTTGTAAGTCTGTAACTGTATCTCACAGTGATTCATTAAAAAAGTAGAGACTTTTGGTTCCAGCAACTGCTTGCAGCCATGTCTCTAGACTGTGAACTAAGCCATAGCCCCACGCCGGCCGAGGAGGGGAAAGATCCTTCTTTCTCGTTTTTATAACCCTTTTCGGGGAAAAGTGGCATGGCATATGCCATGTTATGAGGACCATTAAAAAAATAAATTAAAAAATAAAATTTAAACAAATGTATAAGAAAACACTTCAAAGGTGTAGCTTATAAACAAGTTACAGCATTCAGTTGCAAAATAAGGTACTTAGGCTCACAAGGTAAAGAATGTACCATGTGAAAGACCACTGGGACCAAATTAAGATCTCAAGTATTATGGAATAAAGTTTAAAGTGTGGGATTCTATCAGAATTCACTGGATAGTTTAATCGCATCTTCTCTTACAATGGAATGCTCTGCTTCATTACTCCTAAATAATCCTGGCGAGGAGTGACCCATGGCAGCCCGTCCCTCAACTTCTATACACACAGACCCAAGTGACTGTCACGAAAATATATGCACATGCTCTGGGGAGAAAAAAACCAAAGATTTACTAATTGAAGGGATGCCAATATCTGTGTGGAGAGGATCTTTCATTTTCAATGAAAATATTTTCAACCTGCCCACAAGCAGCCTTGCACATGAAGCTCTCAGAATGAGATGGTCAAAGGCTCTGCTAAGCTTCACTCAGTCCTCTAGAAGACAGTTCCTAGAGTGAAGTCAAGCAGTCCAGACTTGCTCTCTTTAGAATTAAAGTGCTTTAATAAGACCCAGATCAACTCAGTGTCCGAGAGCCTGTCAATCAACTGTGAGACCTGGAGTTCAGTCCTAAGTGCTGCTCACATGCACAGAGTGTGTTCTACTGTCTGGGATCCTCCAAGCAAGAACGTGCAGTGTCAAGAGCACTGCAGCAAGGGGTTTAAGCATGCCATAGGACGTGAGTACAGTATGGCCAGGAATGCAACCTCTGGCAAGCAGTTTTAACCAGAAGCTTCACAAGCACTAGAAGGGTGTCAGCCCTTGTGAGCATGTGTGTTAGCTCCGCAACTAAGTGTGCACTGCTAAGTGTGTGGGTACCACAACTGGATTGACAATCTCCTAGCAGTCATCAAACCAAGTGTGAATGTGAGAGAAAGAGAGAAGGAGGGAGAGGGTGGGGGGGAAAGAGAGAGAGAGAGAGAGAGAGAGAGAGAGAGAGAGAGAGAGAGAGAGAGAGAGAGAGAGAGAGAGAGAGAGAGAGAGAAAGGGGGAGAGAGGAAGAGGGGGAGAGGGTGGGGGAGAGAGACAGAAAGGAGGAGAGAGGGAGAGTGAGAGTGAGAGTGGGAGAGACGGAGAGACAGAGAGATATCTGGTCTCTATCAACAGTGAAGGGAAGGGGAAAAATACTAAAATCTTTCAGTCAATTGCCACAATTAATTTTGAAGCACTGAGTGCAGAATTATATCTGAACACTGCAATCAGTCCTCAGGGTGCTTGCCTCACATGTGGCTGACCTAGGTTCACTTCCTGACATTCCACATGGTCTTCTAAGTCCACCAGGAGTAAATGATTCCTAACTACCATACGCATGGCCCCCAAATCAAATTAAGTCCCAAATGCTTTAACTTTTCTGTTGGGACTAAAAAAAGCACAAATTATCAATGGAGCAGTCTCCTAAAATGCAAATTTTAAGTATTCTAAAAACATCATTAAACTAAAAGGTAGTGCAATAAATGATGGGTATTAATAAGGGAAGTTCTTTAGTATTTGAGAATGAAGAGACCTATAGTCCCCCAAGTCTCACTCAAAGCCAACAGGCTTCTACATTCTTGGTCCAACTGACAGTGTACCAACATTAAAATTATTTTTCTTGGGTGGAGGATTGAGTCATGCCAGCTATGCTCAGGGCTTCTTCCTGGCTCTATTCTGGATCATTCCTGGCAGTGCTCAGGAGTCAGGGATTGACCCTGAATTGACTGCATACAAGGTAAACACTTCAGTTGCCTCACTTTCTCTCTGGTCTCCATTACCTTTTCTTGGGGGTAGGGGGAGGTTGGCGGGGAAGGTCCTTAAATGAGAACTAAGTTACTCTGGAGAAAAAAATAAGAGAAAACACTTGTAAAGTAAAACTGTTCTGTTAAAAAAAAAAGACATTCAATAGACATATTGCAGTAAACTAAAAACCAAAAAGATTCTTCTTTTATTATCTATGGGGCAGTGTGTGTGTGGGGGGGCGTGGGTGGGCATAGAAGGTGGTGTTCAGATGATCATGTGAAGTGTCAGGGATCATTTTGGGCAAATGTCCTAACTGTTCTATTGCTGTGGCCCCCTGAAAAGATTTTTAAGGTTTAAAATACAAAAACAGTTCTCCTTTAAAACAAGATACACCAAAAGGATATGAAAATATGCATTTATTACCAACAAAGTAGCATTTCCCACAAATAGCGTTTTTTTTTTCACTTTCACAGATAATCACACAATTGGACAAAATTACATTTTTTACACAGTAAAGACTCATACAACAAAGAAAATAAGCACACAGGCCAAAAGACAATTTGAAAGTTGCAAGAAATCTTTCCCTTTTTACTCTGAATTGCTAAAAATCTCTTAATAGAGATTTAGTCAAATCAAGAAATATTTGGTCATTAGCAATATCTGCTTGCTACATTAGGGTTTTAAATATTCTATTAATCAAATCAGACTTTTATTTCAAGTTTTTATAATTTATATGTAATAAGAAATCAGCTTTTACAGAAAATATATGAAAGCTTTAAGTGGCCGAGACTCTAATGTACTGAGGTTATTCTTTTAATAATGTGCTTAACTGATACATAATTTGTCTTCACAGCTCAAAATTCAATAAAAAATTAAATATAACTTTGTCCATTAGAGAAACATAAATGCATACAAACAAGACATGGAATAGTTGTTGGCATACAAACTGAATTGTCGATCTTAAACAAGGGTCTAATTTTTAAGCTTCTTTATTACAGTTATTGATTTTTTAGGAATAAATGACCAGCACTAACTTAGACAATAAATGAAAGACATCATAAGCATGTATCATAATATTTTGGTGGAAAATAAGACAAAGACATTTGGTAACATTGATTTACCAAAATCTTAACAAAGTTTTCAATGTTTACATGACTTGCTCACACTAGCAAAATGTTTTTAAAAAATATTTTAATAGTACATGCATTAGCTTTAAGAGGCGGCTTTTTCTTTAAAAATGTTTATAAAGAAAAATACCATTTTAAAGAGAGACTGACAAATAGAGGACAGAATGTATGGTTCATTACTTTTTGATTTAATAAGAATATAAATTCCAGTGACTATTTAAGAATATAGAAAAACCCAAACAATGTCAGTCATCAATTTATACAGGCTACCAAGTCAAAAAAAAAAAAATTGTCATTACCAGTTCAGATCTAACTCATGGTTCTAATACCACATCTTCAAACTAGTCCGTTATCTTCCAAGATTTGTTTTTTTTTTAAAAGAATAGAATTTGCTTGGCACTGTTAATTAGTGTAATCCAGAAATAAATGATTTCCCCCCCTCCCCAGCAATTCTTTCACATGGAAAGAAGAGTTTAAGACTAGATTTTCTAAAATAATGGGGGCAGGATCAACACTCTAGGAAATGACCAATAAGCTCAAGTTCTAGAGACATTATGGTTTGAAACAAATCACTGCTTTCCCTCACTCTTTACACAATACTGAGAAATTTCAAATATAAACTGTAAAAATCAGTATATGAAATCTTAAGAAAAATCTTGCCAAAAATAATTATAAAAATGCTTTTAGAAATTTAAGATGTAAAATACAATCAACTTTAAATAAAAAAAAAAAAAACCCACACACTTTACAGGGTTATTCTTAAAAAACCCTTAGCACTTGATTTTATTCTGTCAATCTTTTGGTTGTATTTTGCATCATCTAGTGGCCACCTTGTGGCATATCAAAGTTCTGCTATCATTTTTGAACCCCAGTACATTTTTTTCCCCCCTTGAGACACTAATACACGATGATAGCATAAAGTTCCAGCAAAGGTTTTAAAAGGTCCATAAAATCTCATTTCCTACTGGAGATACACAGTCATCTCTTTTAATAGGAAAAAATTTAACAGATTAAAATTATTTTATACATTAGATCACACATGTCCATATCAATACTTAAATATGACACTAGGATAAAACTAGAACTCTTCATATGCAGAGTCATCTCGAGACTCTAAAAGTATAATTAAAGTTACATGGCAATTAAAGCTAAAGAGTTATCTTGTCAACTAGTGATTGATAACCCTTTCTGATTGTACCTGTGATTTGAAATAGCAAATACTCTTTTTCATGGGAAATGATGACTTAGGGCTAGGATGCTAAGGGCTCAAGTTCAACAAAGACAAAAGAAAAATTAATTTTTACTACCAGGTGATGCTCTGCAGTAAGAAGTTATTATGGATTTAGTAGCAGGTTTCTAAAAATAACCGATCTTTTACTCTTAATGAATTGCCATTTATTCAGTTGAGCCATACTTTTAGATAGGATATAACAGAAAATTCCAAAGTCCTCACCCTGTATTTTTATTAAGAAGGTTGAGTGAATGTAATACGGCGCCGCCGCCTTTGGAAAGCCTTTAAATTCCATCTGTTTGGTTCCAGCATATGAGGACCATTGTAGACAAATAATACTGTCATCTTGTCAGTATAAGGAAGATTTTGTAGGAGCTGAAAGTGTTAAAGCAGACAAACTGTCATACACAGTCCCTGTTTAGATGAGATTTAATTTTTTTTTGTAATTTTGTGGCATTATATACCATGATATTTTGAGAAGATTTCTATTAGTAATAATTGTTCTATTTTATTAGATAGAATCTCACTGTGCTTCATTTACCTATTAAACCACACACACATACTGATAACAGAACCTTTATATACTATTTGCAGGTTCAGAAAATTACTAGAGGGTATCCTGGAATATCTTCCCTATACTTCTGCGTGAGTGCCAGACTGCTATACACCAAGAAACTAAATTATCTAATCTGACATACAAATGGTCAAATATTTGATTTGAAACATTAATGAAATTCTTATGAAGCAACCCAACAAGTCTGTCTCCTCAAATAATGTGATTTTCCTTGAACTAGCACACCTGAAGCTTGGTCTAAGAAAAGTCTAAGTCCACATATCTTAGGAATTAGTACAAAAATTCTCTGGCTGAACACGATCAGACAACTAACTTCCTAGGTAAACACTTCAACTTATCTTTCCACCAACACCTCTCAAGCAACTTCTATGGTCAGACTCTGGGAGCTTCAAAAGTGCAAAAGGAGGCTTGGCTTATAGGTGAAAGTTTTTATATAAACAATAAGATATAAACAGATCTGACTATTCCACAGAGTAGCTGCTGGAAAAAAAAAGATAATTATACTATTGAATAAAAATATGAATTTATGATAGGTTCTTCAATTCTTTTCCATAAATACTTAAAAAGTTTCTATTAATAAGTCTTAAAGTGCATCTATTCACAGTTCAAATCTCAAAATTTTCCATTACAATAATTTTAACTTTTACTTCTGTTATTAAAAAAAAGTTGTTTTTAATCAAAGTGGATTTATGAACAGAAGATACTGGGATATTTATGAATTCCCTTCTGAAAAAAAGCAGTGGCGAATAAAAAAGGTGTACATCCAGACCCAGGCAAGATGTTTGTAGGTAAGAGGGTGAAAGTTGTAAAATGTGCATTCTTCTATCATCTTTTACAGGAAATAAAGGAATTTCTCTAGAAGAAATGCCAAGTATGGAGGGAATCTTAGTTTTACCACATAAAGCTAAGTCTCCTGCACTTTTCCCTGATACTGAGGTTTCTTATTAAACACACATATCATTGAAACTTTCCTCTTCTATTAGCATTTATTACTTTTATCCTTTTAGTTCCTATTTGGAGAAGGCTTTTGCTTCCATTTATGTATTGGATCAAAATCTGCACCATGATTAAGCCACAGATTTCTTGAGTATATGAGCAACTTTAGGCTACCACCTACCTTTGGTGTAATAAAGAAGTACTGAGATGTGTTTTCTTTACAAGCGGTATTTACAACCATTTCAAACACTCTTCTTTCATTGATTGGGTCCATTCCCTGAACAACAATAATGATTACAATTTAAGTCTTAGTGTTTATCTGAGACAATAAAAGCCAAGTAAAAGAACAAATACACTCTACCTGATTGATTTCATCAACTACTCTGAATGGACATCTATTAAGTTCCTGAAGTGCCATCAGATATAACATGGTAGAAACACTTCTTTCACCTCCACTTTGATGATGAGGAGTTAATTCATGCAGCTGAGTACTACTTCGGAATTTGACTCTAATTCGAATTCCATATTTATCATAGTCTTCCTATAAAACATTAAAAAGATTGAAGATCAGTTTCCTCCAATAATTTTTTTCACCTAACATTTTAAATAACCATTTTATTTTTTAGGAATTTCTGACATTGAAAATGTATTAATTTTTTTAAATCTCTGAGATAATGTTTTTTTAATACTATTAATGATGGTTCCATGTGTACATAATTTCAACACCAGGCCCAGCACCAGGGTACCTGCTTCTCTCTACCACGGTCTCAAAGGCCCCTCTCTTCCTTTTTTCCCCCTTTTCTTTCTTCTCATATTTATTGAATCACTGTGAGAACAGTAACAAAGCTTTCCAGTTTAAGTCTTGGTCATACAATGATCAAACACCCATCCCTTCACCAGTGCACATGTTCCACCACCAAGAACCCTGGTATACCTGTGTGGCAGATGACTTTCACTTTACTCTCTCTTTACTTTCATTCAATGTTTCAACAGAAAACCCATTATTATTATTTGGAATTTCCCCCCAACAATCAGACCTGCAGAAAAGGCATCATTTGATAATTTGTTTTCTATTGCTCGCAATGGAGAGAATATGATGTCGCGGCCGCGCGATTTTGGATTTCTGGTATTTTAATAATTAAGTCCAGAGGAATATCTGCCAGAAGCCGCTGGGTTCCGAAATTGGTTTGTGTGCCTCTGGGATCATGGCCGTTCAGGAGTGGAGGACCATTCATAGGCAGCCGCTTGGGGTCTCGTCTGGGGGGGGGTAGCAGCACCGGTTCCATCCCCGAATCCCGAGATTCCCTGTGTGCCTCGACACTGCAAACTCATACCTCTGTCCAATAGGCTCTCAAAGATGGCGGTCATCATGCTGCCACTGAAGGGAGAAGGTGGAAGGGACAATGCCCTTCCCCCTGGCCCCTCCCTTTAAGCCTCCTCTCCCTGAACCTTCTGTGAACCAAATCTCCAGTTCTGTTTTCTTCAGCCCTTTATGGCTACCTTACCATGATCTTTAAATCCTATATGAGAGATCATTATGTGTCTATCCCTTTCTTTCTTCCAGTAATTTGTTATTTAAAAACAGACCAAATAAATGAATTATAAGAACTTAACATTTAGTGATAAGTATGTGTATATATATTTTACTTTTAGATAATTAAGTTCTAGTTGCTATCTATAAGCTCTGGAGATCTCCTCGGATGTATTTTGATAAGGAAAATATTCAAATTAAGAATAACATTTTTTCCTTATTTCATACATAGGCTACTCAACATCAGTGAAAAGTCCTTTCATGGAAAGTCATTAATGATTCTAGTTAATCGTCTGCTAATTTTAAAGATTAGGCATCAATAATGAAAGTACCATGGAATGTGTCATGCTTAGAGAGATAGTTGTGTATATCACAGCAGAGGGTCAAGACTTCCCCCTACTTATTTGGTTCAGAAAAGTATATAGATACTAAAAGTGTACTTAGAAAATATTTATATTAAAACAAATATAATTAACAAAAAACTTACCACATAATGGATGTCACCAATTTTTTTTTGGGGGGGGCACTGTTTTGGGACCACACCTAGAGGAACTCAGGGTTTACTCCTGGCTCTGGGTTCAGGGATCACTCCAAGTGGTGTTCGGGAAAAATGAGGTGCTGAGGATTGAACCTGGGTCAGCCAGGTGCAAGGCAAGTGGCCTACCTGCTGTCCCATCTCTCTAGCCCCCAGCTTCACCCCACCCCCAGCCATTTTAGCTTTATCTCATTGAAGACTCTGTGTAAAAAGATTAGTTCTACAACTAGAACTGAGAAGTTCAGAATAGAACCATTCCAAGAAATAGGCCAAGAGGAAGTAAGAATGTCTATTTTGCAAGGGGGGCATGAAAAAGTCATGAAATTGACAAAGTCAAAAAGTCAATAAGAAGTACAAGAAATTGAGCTCCCATTTGACCCAGCAGTACCACTCTGGTAATAGACTGTGGGGGCCAAAAAACACACAGCAGAAATACCATCTGCACTCCTATGTTCATTGCAGCACTATTCACAATAGTCAGAATCTGGAAACAATTGAGTGCCCAAGAACAGATGAATGGATGAAGAAACTATGACACATCTACACAACAGAATACTATGCAGCTGTCAGGAAAAATGTAATCATGAAATTTGCCTCCAAATAGATGGACATGGAGAGTAACATGCTGAGTGAAATGAGTAAGAAGGAAAGGGGCAGATATAGAATGACTGCATTCATTTGTGGCATTCATTTGTAGAAGAATAATATCTGTGGCCAGCGAAAACAGGGGTTAGGAAGATTGATCAATGGTTGGAACTAACCATAAGTGTGTGTGGGGCTGAGGGTAGGTAAGAAAGATAGAGGAGAGACCGCTATGACAGTAATAGCTGGGAATGATCACTCTGGACAAGATCTGATGGTAAAAGTAGGTAAGGGATATTCTGGATTACCTCTCAGTATCAATATTGCAAACCAGAATGCCCAAAGAGAGAGAAGAAAAGTGCCTGTCACAGAGGCAGGCAGGGGGTGGGGAACTGGGGACCTGGGGACACTGGTGCTGGGAAATGTACACTTGTGGAGGGATGGGTGCTTGGAATACTGTATGACTGAAATCCAATCATGAACAGCTTTGTAAAAAAAAAAAAAATTTAAAAATAAAAAGACGTACTGTTAAGGATGTGAAGTTATCATTTAAAACAGAAATACTATCCAGAAGAAACAGCACATGGCAAAGTTATAGTACTATGCAACAGGACCTATACCAAAGAATGGGATTTCCAGATGCTTACTTGATCACATTTATTTAGTCAAGCTGTTTGATGAAACAGTTACTTTGAATTTGATGAAATTCTGAATTAATGCTACTTCCACCAGAGAGATGGTATTTAAGAACTTAGGTTCTTGTTTAATTCTTTCCCACCAGGTAGCTATGCGGCCTTTGTAAAGTATAAAGTTACCTTAAATTTCTGTGTATTTGTAAAACACAAGGGGACCATATGGGATAATGAGGATTGAACCTGGGTCTGCCACATGCAAGGCAAACACCCTACCCACTGTAGTTTCAGCTGATTACAAGACCTTTTTTTAGATAGAATGACCATGAGTATTAAAAAAGATGAAAAGTTCAAAGCGCCTGGCACACTGCTTGAATATAGGAATTATACTATAAATTATTACTGTTCATTCTAATGAGCCCAAAGACTATGTACACAACAATTACTGTGGGGTGGGGTGGGAGGGCTAATATTTCAGTCAAACTTAAAATAGAAATGGTGCTTGCTATCTCACAACTCGCACTAAGCAGATGAAGGAGTTATGGGCAAAGTTCTAAAGAGAGGAAGAGGTAATCTAGCAAGGTTTTCCTTCCTTCCTTCCTTCCCTCCCTCGCTCCCTCCCTCCCTCCTTCCTTTTTTTTTTTTTTTTTAAATTTTCGCTTTTTGGGTCACACTCAGAGACACTCAGGGGTACTCCTGGCTCTGCACTCAGTAATTACTCCTGGCGGTGCTCGGGGGACCATATGGGATACTGAGGATCAAACTCGGGTCTGCCGCATGGAAGGCAAACACCCTTCCCACTGTAGCTTCAGCCCCAGCAAGCTTTGTATATGTTACATAATGTATATGCAACATTGCATCCATGTCTGAGAGAAAAGTTTTTTTAAGAAAAATAGTATGCTTGGGCCTGAGTGACAGTATAGTTGGTATGGCATTTGCCTCGCATGTGGCCAAGCTAGGTTCCATCCCTGGTACCCCATATGGTTCCCAGAACCCCGCCAGGAGTAATTCCTGGGTACAGAGCCAGCAGCAAGCCTGGAACACTGACACGTGTAGTCCCAAAACAAAAAACGACAATATGAGAAAATTTCATAAATACACAATTAGTACACCAAAATAAGCCCAATCTCTCATCAACTAGCCTCAACTGTGATTAGTATATGACCAATATTATCTCATCTACACAATCCCTCCTTCTCACCTTTCCCAGAGTCTGAAGCCCAGCCCAGTTCATCCTTCAGCTTGCATGTGTTATGTTGCCAGTGATCACACACCACACGAGAGATGCACATATTCCACCACTGAGGTTTAGTTTTTTTTTTTTTTCCTTCAAACTTTGGCATTTTGGGGTCATACTCAAAGACACTCAGGGGTTACTCCTGGCTCTGCACTTAGCAATTACTCCTGGTGGTACATGGGTGACGCCATAGAGGATGCTTGGGATCAAATTTGGGCTGGCCCCAGGCAAGGCAAATGCGCTACCCTCTGTACTATCGCCCTGGCCCCTCTACCATTGAGTTTTATCTTTGGCTTTTCAATTTTTTTTTTGGGCCCCACCCAGCAGTGCTCAGGGGTTACTCCTGGCTCTGCACTCAGGAATTACTCCTAGTACTATTGCTCTGGCTTTCTTTTTGGCGTAGGGTGAGGGGTGGAATGGAGGGACCTCGTGGTGCTATGATTTTTGTTTTTAAATTTTACCCAGAACAGTAAAGCATGAATGTATAGAGCAAGAAATTAGTAGAAAATTTCAAAGTATCTCCATTCTTAAAAGCTTTTAAATACTTCTTTTCCTTAAATTCTTAATCAAAACGAAATTGCTGGTATTATGTTAAATAGATTAACTTGTTTATAACTACCTTCCGAGGATAGTGGTACAGTTATAAAGCAATGAATTTTCTCATGACAGCTGGAAGTGACCATTTTTCCAACTAGATATAAAAAGAGCTAGTAGGGTATTAGTCACTAATTTCAAATGTTACAAAAAAGTCAACCTGATGAAATCTCATAAAGTGGTCCTTTCCTTTTGGATAATTTAAGTAAGTGAAATTTTCGTAGGTAAAACTTTAGCGTAAATAAAAATTTGCATGTCCTCTAAGCACAAAATTATAACTACTTGCCAGGAAACATTTCAAATGCAGTTTTACCTCATTTTCTGTATGGAGATCAACTTCACCAGCACACTGCATGGAACTGAAAAAGTAGCTGAATTTTTCATTAATTTTCTCTACCAGCTCTTTTAGAGGATTAAGCCATCTTTCTTTTACCTGAAAATAAGGGCAGTAAGAAAAAATATTGAGAAAGAAGAGCTATTCCGATATGAAATTGGGCATGAAGTAAACTTAAATAGCAGTTACCAATGTGGCTATAAATAAATGTTGTATTTCAAGAAGTATATTTCATTTTGTATCATGTGACTGTCCCTTGATTAATTGAAAGCACGTGACAAAAACAAGATTAAAGAATTAAACAACTACCTGTGAAATGTTCTCCCTGTATTGATCCAATTCAACCTTCTTTATCTTTAGTTCCTCAGTTAACTGCTCTATTTCTTCTTCTCTTTTTGTATATTCCTCAACAACCTGGCAGGGAAAAAAACATTTATGATAAATCTACCAAAGCTTAAAATTATGGGAGATTTTGTATGAATTAAAAACACTGAGAAAGGCCAATTGAGCTGCATTATTTGTATATATTTAATTATGTTCTTATATGGAATCTGCCATTTTTTTATCCTTGGAAAAAATAGACACTGCAGTATTTCAGGTTAGCCCAAGTATTCTTTTTATAAAGACAAGGCAGAGAACACTGTGTTCCTTAGGAAGAATCTATTTAAAATTCTAATAGATTCAGAATCTGGCATTTAAAGCACATTGTTCCTGCTGTCTAGCTTATTATTACCAAGAGCGCTAGTACAGAGTGGGAGGCAAGTACTGGAGGGAACTGTGTGTGCATGTGTGTGCGTGCGTATGTGGAGGGTGGCAGTGAATGCAGCAGGCAACAGGGAAAAAAGCATACTGTAGGATTCAGTCCAGTGAAGCAAGATGCTCTTGATCTTTCTTCAGTTAATAATGCATCAATTTCATCCAATGTGTTTGGAAGATCCTGAAAAGCCTAAAATAGAAAAAAAAAAGTCCATCATTAGAGATATTATAGTAAAACAGTTTCATTCAAATAGTTAAAAGGAGAATTAATCTGCTAAGTATCTACTATGTGTTCAACAGCATGCTAGCATGTAAGGAATCAAATTCTTATTGATGTTCAGTATTAAGCAAGCAGCCCATTTCATATAGATTATGGATTTTAGCGAAAGAATATCAGTTCATGCTACAGGATCTACAAGAGAGAAGAAAGGTCTAGAATTCATCTCCAAGGCTTAAAAGCAAATGTCTAGGGAAAAGCAAGGCAGAAGGGAGAGAGAAGCTCAGATAAAGAATGAGCACTGCATACCATGGGGAGTGTGGAGTTGTGTCCATTTAGGATGGTGGGTACTTGCTGAATTGGTAGAATGGGTCCAGAATATGTGGGGCATTGAAAGAGAGCAAGAAGTTAGAACTTTATACTGTACTCAAGAAGAACTACAAAACCATCCTATGATTCCCATTACTTTGTAGATTGTTCTGAAAATGATACTATCTTCTAACAATACCATTCTCTGTAGGAAGGCGATCAGTACATTATTTTGCTTTATGATATACAAAGTTTACATATTGCAAAGTACAAAATGAATACTGAAACCTTGACACAGTGTTAGTATTTTGAAGTTTTCAGTCCTCTGGAGCTTCAGATACAGTATGTAGATCTTACTGACTCTCAGATTCAAATTCCTCTACCCACTAACTGTCTGGTAACACTTAATTCTCTAATAAGCATCTTAAACTAACATGGTGAAACAGAAATTGTTATTTTGCCCATCTTTTCCTTTCTTTTGTGCTACTTGTTTCTCCTTCATTTTAGTAAATGGCAAAATTTAGGACTTTTCTCTTATTCTTCCCTTCAAGTCTATTAGAAAGTTCTGCTAATAGATTTGAAGGGAAGTCTATTCACAGAAACCTCAAATTTGTAAACTTTTCTGTCAAGTCTTCCACCCTAATCCATGCCACAAGAATCTCTTGCCTGGCCAAAGCAATGATCATCTAAATGGTTTCCGTTATTTATAATTTCCATTATTTATTATGTAATATCCTTACTTCTATTACACATAGCAGTTAGTGCTCTTTTTATCGTGAAGTTAGAAACATCAGTCTTCTGTTTAAAATCCTCCTGAGGACTGCATCTCAGAATATAACCCATATTTCTTTTATGGTCTGTAAGATGTCATAGGACCTGATTTCTGCTTGGATTATAATTTTCTTCTATTCATTCACATCTCATCTAAAACAGTAATTTCTCACTGAAGCCTTTCTGATCAGCTTCCCATTTCTGTCACTCTATCCTCTTGCTATAATTTTCTTCTTGGTACCTCTTGCTAAGTGACATTAGTTATTGACTTCAGTTTTTTTCAGTCTGTCCCAGCTCTCATATTAGAGTATAGATTTCAGTAGAGAAGTATATTCAGCTTGTCAATGCTTAATATACAGCAAGTAACATTATGATTCAATATATAAATTACCTTTCATTACTTTCTTATCAAGAATAGAATTATAGTACTTTCTGAAAGAAAAATATCAAATGTCTTAATAGAAACAGTTGCTTCTTGTCTAGTGAATTCTGACTATGTACCTTAAGAGTTAAATCCATTACCTATGGATTCTATGTCTGAAATGGAATAATAAGCTCTTTGAGGATTTGAAAGTTATAATCCAAATTAGGTTTTTTAGTCCTGTTTGTATCTTGGGTAAATTATTTTATTATTAAAATAGGCAAAATTTGAAATTAAGCATCAAACCACAATACCAGATACTTAAAAATTCACTTTCTTATTCTAACATTATTCAAATTTAGTCCGAAATTTAATGTTAGGATGTTGAATTTTACACTGTATTCTAAGAGAATAGGCACCAAAGCAAGGTAATTACCCCCACTTGTTAGATGAAGGTTAAGGTCATGGGACTATGCAATTCACAGTGGAACTTAGACTGAAAGGCAGCATCTCTTCATTTTACTAACTCAGTGATACGTCAGCACTGGAACTATAATGGAAAGAAGGACTCAACTCTTTTTTTTCCGTTACAAACAGTATTACCCCCAAATTCAACTTCTTAGGAACCAAAAGTAGCAATTTCCAAGAAAATATTTTTAATGCCTGCCTTTGTTTTTCTGGATATCACCTCTATTTACTGCTTCTTGTCTCTCAATTACTGTTACTTCATTTCCTTATTTCTTTTTTATTTATTTACTGTTACTTTGTTTTCATGAAAAACTATACCCCAACTCTACCTCTTAATGGTAGCATGGGAGAAAAACTATTTTTTTGCAAGAATGAATTAGTTATGGTACCAATAATTTTGCAAGGTGATACCTTAGTTTTAATAATTTCAGTATTAATAAGACTTTGTGCCTTAATTTGAACATAGTATAAAAATCTGTGATGCCAAATGACTTGACATACAAACTCAGCTTCAAAATGGAGGGAAAAAGTCAAATTTTGTGGGGCATATTTTCATGGTCTATTGCAATGTCTAATGAACTTCTGGCTTAAAAATATTAACACTTAGCACTATATATTTTTTATACTTACTGTCTGATATTCTTGAGGAACGGTCTGCTCTGCACTCAGGTTACATACTTGCCTCGCTCTCTTCATAAGTTCCTTGCATTTCTGTAACAGTGTCAGTCTATTTTCATCCAACTCAATGAAATGTTGCTATGAAAAGAAAAAGTGTTTTATTGGTATGTTATAGTGATATCAGAGGGCTTCTATTAAACTAGTATACTGTATTACTAAATTGTTATTTATGGTAAGCAATTCATCTGAAAATTCTCAAGTCAGGACTGCTTATATAATAAAGGTTTAAGTTTGCACCCACCCCTTAAAATATATTACCACATAAATGAGATTTCCCTAATGCATGAGCTCTGCAATTTAAATTAAATGGTATTTATATGAAGCAGCTTAACTTAGTTTTACAGAATTCCACTCCAGTAAAATTTCTAAAATGCACATTACATCCAAAAATTCAGCACTCAAATGTAGGTTGAACTTCTTAACCGTGATAGTTTTCTAAGTTCTTTCGATGTAGTGATCATTTACTCATGGGTTCATTCACTCTTTCCTAAAATCATTACTAAGAACTACTGACTGCCAGTATTTTATTACGCATTTATTACAGGTGAGTAAAGAGGAAAAAAAACTAAAACCATTATAAAGAAAATAGCCAACATTTTCTGAAAACTTGTGCTAGGTCCATCATTCTTTGTTTTCTCACAGTAACACTGTACAGTAATATCTCCACTTGGCACATTAAAATGTCATAAACTCAGATGCACACTCAGTTGGAGGCTATCAAGATTCACATCCATGCCTACCAAAGAATTCACACTCCTTTCATTACAGCACAGTGTTCTTAATGGGAGTGGCTGGCAAGGAGTAAAGCAAAGAATAGGTGTGTGGGAGGGCCTGGGGATGCCAACAGCGGTCCTGGACGCTTCGACAAGTCAACAGTCTTAAGAGGACTAGAAGTTACCACAGCTGAAGGCATTCCCAGGATAGATGATACCAAAAGGTATGGGAACCTCAGAGGTCTGCTTATTTAGGAAACTAGAAATCTAACCTGGTTAGAGAAAAAGACATAAAGGATTGAAGTGCACAATGGGCAAGGGCTAGCTGTAAGCATTTCAAGGGTAATGAGGAAGGTACCATGGCATGCCTTGTGTGGGTCAAACATAATAAACATCATCTTACAAGCTGACCAATTCTCGTTATGAACTTAAAAAAGATTGCCTGTTCTACATGTAGCTTGCAGATATTAAGAAACATTTTCAAGGTTACAGAACTGGTGAGCAGGATCTTAAAAAAAAATTCTAGCTCACTTTCTACTGAACCTCAAACTTTGGGCTGACAAAAGTACCTGGGAGGAGGGGGTTGGATAAAGACTCAATAGTATTGAAGTACCAGCTGCAGGCCAGATCTATTCAATTAAAGTTACCTGCACAGACTAAGACCCCTCCCAACCCCTCTCTCCTGTAAACAACAAAAGCCCGGACTATATTAACAAGGTTCTCAGGTGACTTTTTAGAGGTAGAAAGGTCACGCAAATGCTGCTCAGGAGCCTGGGGATCGCTTCTAGCAATTTTCTCCTGACCTGCCTGCTGAGGCCCTTCAGGGCTGCACTTGGCAATGCTTGGGGGTGCATGTGGTGCCAGGGATTGAACTGGGTTGGCCACATGCAACCTCTGTACTACATACCTCTGATCCCGCTCAGATCATTTTTTCACACTGAAGTTTCAGGGCAAAGAAAGTTAAGTGAAAACAACAGGCAAAATAAAGGGATATGTACACTATAGAGAAAACTAAAAGCAAAGCGTTTATATTAATTACTCAGTACTATGGTTTTCTTCATTAAATTCTCAGTATTATTGAGCCTTTACCTTTATCCCTCTCCTTGAGAGAAACAAAATGTTATAAAAAAAAAAAAAAACCGTTTCATCTCTACTCCTTCATACTTAAAAAATAAGCAAGAGACAGAGAGGATATCAGAGAAAATGTTTTCTCTCTACACATACATATCGGTGGATATAACTTTTCAATCCATTCTTGTTTATATTTTTCCTTTTGAGGAAGTGCAAAAGGGAAAGAATATCAAATTGCTTGAATTTAATGTAACATAAAATCCAACTGATGAAAAAAGCTTTATGTATATTTCTGTTTCAAGTCTAGTGTTTTGTTTTTCTTTTTTTTTTTCTTTTTTTTGCTTTTTGGGCCACACTCGGCAATGCACAGGGATTACTCCTGGCTCTGCACTCAAAAATCACCCCAACGGTGCTCAGGAGACCATATGGGATGCTGGGAATCGAACCCGGGTCGGCCGCATTCAAGGCAAATGCCCTACCCATTGTGCTATTGCTCCAGCCCCTCAAGTCTAGTACTTAACAGTTAATAAAGAACCAGAATGACAGTTCAAAGGGCCAAGGGGAAGCACTGCCCACAGGAGGCCCAGTTTCTTTGACTCTGGCACCAGCAGATTCCTGAGCATTGCCAGCAGCAACCCCTAGGCACTGCAAGCTGTGGTGTAACGAACAAAAATATAGTAGTAAGAGTATTGGGGCTGCAGCCATAGTACAGCAGGTAAGGTGCTTGCTTGGAAATGGTGTTCCTGGGTTCAATCCCCAGCACTGCATATGGTCCCAGAGTTCACCAGGAGTGATTTCCGAGCACAGAGTAAGGAGTAAATCCTGAGTATCGTTGAGCGTGGCCCACCCACCAAAAAAACCCACCAAAACCAGAATATTGAAAATATTTCCTTTCTATGTAGGCAGAACTCTCCATGACATTGAAGCTAAAAGCATCTTTAAGGATGAAACAGCACTGACCATGCAAGTGGAAGCAAACATAAACAAATGGGACATTAAACTAAGAAGCTTCTGCACTCCAAATGAAACAGTGACCAAAATACAGAAAGAGCCCACAGAATGGGAAAGAATATTTACCCAATACCCATCTGATAAGGGATTAATATCAAGGATATACAAGACACTAGTAGAATTATATAAGAAAAAACCTCCAACCCCATCAAAAAATGGGGAGAAGAAATGAACAGAAGTTTCCTCAAAACAGAAATACAAATGGCCAAAAGGCACATGAAAAAGTGCTCCACATTGCTAGTAATCAGGGAGATGCAAATCAAAACAACAATGAGATTATCATCTCACACCACAAAGACTGGCACACATTCAAAAGAACAAAAGCAACCAGTGCTGGTGTGGATGTGGGGGAAAAGGGACGCTCCTTCACTGTTGGTGGGAATGCCAACTGGTCCAGCCTTTCTGGAAAACAATATGGACAGTCTTTCAAAAACTAGAAATTGAGCTTCCATGTGACCCTGCAATACCACTTCTGGGAATATATTCTGAGGAGGCAAAAAAGCAAAATAGAAATGACATCTGTACCTATATATTCATTGCAGCACTGTTCACAATAGCCAAACTATGGAAACAATCCAAGTGTCCTAAAACAGATAACTGGTTAAACAAACTTTGGTACATCTACCAATGGAATACTATGCAGTTATTAGGAGAGACGAAGTCATGAAATTTGCTTATAAATGGAGAAACATTGAGAGTATCATGCTAAGTGAAATGAGTAAGAAAGAGAGGGACAAACAGAGGGACTGCACTCATTTGTGGAGTATAAAATAACATCACATGAGGCTGACACCCAAGGACAATGGATATAAGGGCCAGGGGGATTGCCCCGTAGCTGGAAGACTGCTTCATGAACCGAGGGGAGAAGGCAGATGGAACAGAGAAAGGATCACTAAGAAGACAATGCTGCAGGAACCAGATGGAATGGGAGATGCATGCCGAAAGTAGATAATGGACCAAACATGATGACCTCTCAGTGTGTTGCAAGCCATAATGCCCCAAAGTAGAGAGAGAGTATGGGGAATATTGTCTGCCATAGAGGCAGGAGGAGGGTGGGAAAGGGGGGTATACCGGGATATTGGTGTTGGGGAATGTGCACTGGTGGACGGATGGGTGTTTGATCATTGTGAGATTGTAAACCAAACATGAAAGCTTGTAACTATCACACAGTGATTCAATAAAATTAATCACAGTGATTCAATAAAATTAAAAATAAAAAATAAAAAAGAAAATATTTCCTTTCTAAAAGGCATAACTTTTGAGAAAATGGAAAATTTACATATTGACCCCATAAATATACCAGGAAATATTAAATATATTCTGAAAGAAAATAAATATTATCTTTTGTATAAAATTCATTTTTTAGAAAGTTCAGTTGCATGAAAGGTATATAAGATAAATAACTTAATCTTTAACAAGAAAAATCTTCTCTAAGAGGGCCCTCTAGTGGAAGAAATTAGATTTATAGAACTTGCTTACATATTAATGTCCAAAAAAAGTTAAGATCTAGGCAGCATAAATGCAATAAAACGTAAGTTGCAATACTCGGGGATTACTCCTGGAAGTTCTGATCTGAGGGAACACGCCTGGCTCTGGGCTCTGGGTACCATCTGGGATGCCAGGGACCAAAACTGGGTTGGTCACATGCAAGGCAAATACCCTATCCACTGTCTGGTAGAACTTTTCAATTTCAACTAAAATAAAATCTCACTTGCCCCCTCAGATTTTGTTCTAATATACAATCACACAAAATACATATTACTTTGTTTTTATTTTTTGCCGTGATAGGGATCTACCCTAGGTTAGATCTTGCATTCAAGGCATACACTTATACTGAGTCATAAAAATATGTATTCCTGGCCCTGGAATACATATTTTTGAGATATAAAAACAATCATTCCTTAACAGAGTGGGAGACTAACACCCAAGAACTGTAGAAATAAGTACCAGGAGGTTGACTCCATGGCTTCGAGGCTGGCCTCACGTTCCGGGGAAAGGTCAACTCAGAGAAGCAATCACCAACTACATTGTAGTCGAAGGCCATGTGGGGGAAGGGAGTTGCGGGCTGAATGAGGGCTAGAGACTGAGCACAGCGGCCACTCAACACCTTTATTGCAAACCACAACAGCTAATTAGAGAGAGAGAACAGAAGGGAATGCCTTGCCACAGTGGCAGGGTGGGGTGGAGGGGAGATGGGATTGGGGAGGGTGGGAGGGACACTGGGTTTACGGGTGGTGGAGAATGGGCACTGGTGAAGGGATGGGTTCCCGAACTTTGTATGAGGGAAGTATAAGCACAAAAGTGTATAAATCTGTAACTGTACCCTCACGGTGATTCTCTAATTAAAAATAAATAAATTAAAAAAAAAACAATCATTCTTAATATGAACTTGAAATTTTAATGTCAAATTTGAAATGCAGAGATTATTTTATATTTTAATTAGTTACAAGTTCTATTTTAATCTAGAGGTAAACAATGAAAGGCAATAATATACTCATGCATTGTTTTCTTGGGGTTGTAAAGATAGTACAGGCATGGCTCTTGACTCGCATATGGCTGACCTGGATTAGATCCCCAGCACTCCATTACTGGTCCCCCAGTCTCACCAGGAGTGATCTCTGAGTAAGCCCTCCATTGCTGGGAGTTGCCCAAAAACAAAACCAAAAACTTTGCAAACAAAAAAAATAATTATTTTTTACAAAATGATGCATATCAGGCCAAAGAGACAGTACAGCAGGTCAAGCGCTTGTCTTGCATGTGGGCAACCTGGGTTCAATCCCTAGCACCTGGGGTGTGGGGGGAGGGGGGAAAAAACAAAACAACACTGAAGAACCTGAACTTCATTAGCCCAATGCCATACATTCAGCCCCCAATTTCCGCTGTGGTTTACTGGACTCCTAAAAATTCAGAATGACTAAAGCTACTTATAAGGCTGTTCTCTCCGGACACAAAAAACAAATCTCAGACCCAAGCAACTTGCGGCAGAGATGGCTCTGGACTTCAGTCCAAAATATTGAAGGTAACAGGCCATTTTCGCTGGGTCACTGCAATTGGGGGCAGGTGCTGTCCCTCCGCCTGCCCCCTAGGAATCCCGGTGGCCACCATCTTTTAGAACTCAGCAAAAAGCTCCAGGTATGGGTGATGGTGGCGGCAAACACCAGGCCTCAAGAGACAGGGGAGGAGTTGGCCCTTCTCCTCCCCTCCCCCTATGGGACTCTGAGATGATGCCCACATCTGGCCACTGTCTAGTTAAGCTCCCACATGGCCATGATCCAGAGACACACACATGAATCTCAGACCCGTGCAACTTGCTGCAGCGATCTCTCCAGACCCCAATATTAAAATTTTAGAATTCCTAGAGCGCGTGGCCACTCAACATTATATTGTATCCATAACAATCAATACAGAACACATTGTCTAGAGTTGCTTTTTTGGCAGGTATGAGTGGTGGTGGGACTGGTCTCAAAATATTGAAGGTAACAAAAGTAGAGAAAGAGTATTGTGCAAAGTGTCTGCCACACAGGCAAGGGTAGGCGTGGAATGGAGGCGGGGGGCTGAAGGGGGACACTGGGGATTTTGGTGGTGGAAAATGTGCACTGTTGAAGAAATGGGTGTTTGATGACTGTATGATTGAAGCTCAAACACGAAGGCTTTTTACCTCATGGTGAATCAATAAAAAGGGGGGGAAGGGCTGCTCTCTCCTTTTCCTTCCTTTCCCCTGGTTGGAATCAGCTTTCAAGTCTCTGGACTTGCTGGGAACCAACCAATCCTGTACTAAACCTGCCCTTTAGTTCTCTGTGGCTATGTTAGTTTGTGTCTATATACTCTAAGATATTTATGTCATTTCATCTGACAATCCGCATCCTTTAAAATAATCTAATTTTTTGGTTTGTTTCTGGGCCACACCTGGCTCTCCTCAGGGCTTATCCCTGGGGCTCAGCCCTCAAGGATCACACCTGGTAGGCTCGACATCCTTATGGGATGCCAGGGATCAAACTCAGGTCAGCCAAATGTATGGCAAGCACTCAACCCTGTAACTCTGGCTCCCAAACTGTGACGGTTTAAATAATGCATTCTACTGAGTTCAGTGAATCATTTTAATCAACTGCTGAACCTGAGGGGATCATGGGAACCCTAGAATTTCTAGCCAGTTATTAGAAGTACAGATGACATGGTACAGGAACCCTCAATCTGCAGCTGGCATGTGGAACTGGAGAGTCTTACAGAGCTGTATCCTCACTTACACAGTCTGAAACTAACTCCTGGCATTTTGTGTGAGGATATACAACTTAAAACTTAGTTTGGTTGTGTAAGTTGTCCAGGGGTGATTTATTTTTGTGTTATCCTTCTGGCTCTTATTAAGGGAAGGATTTAGAAGACCAAACAATTAAGCAACTGTCACTATCACTTCAATGCCAGCTCCTCTGCAGAATTTAAATAAACTTAGACTAGCATATTCCCCCCCAACCGCAAACTATTTCAGTATTTATCCTCATTTCACAGATAAATATTAACAGAAGATTAAATTGCTGAGACTACATACTAAGTCCTCTCAATGTTGATTAGAATTCATCTGTAATTTACTTTATGAGATGTGAAAAATGTGATTAAAGTCACCAGGATCTTTTGGTAATAGTAATTACTCTTAAATTTTCTTTTTTGAAAGTTATTGCCTCTCTCTGAATCAAATGACATAAAACACATAGTAAAGTGTTCAGATATTGGTTACTTTTTAGCAGTATGTGTTAAATTTGTATGTTAAATTTATGCTGCAAATGGTATGCTGTAGAGATAATTTATTTTCAAATTAACCATAAAGTAATGAAAGGAAAAATTTTACCTCTCTGAGACGAAGCTGTGATGCTGCAGCCATATAATCAGATTCTAGTTTATTCTTCTCAGAGATCACTGTAGTATTTTGAAGTATTAAATCTACTTTTTGTATTTGCAAAGAAGTACACATCTATGAACAAAACCCCATAAGTTTAGTTTGTTTTACAAAGGACAGTATTTAAAAAAGTTAAACACCATAAAATAATTTTTTTCCTAATGTGCTTGCTACACCTCTTCCCAAACAGCTTCTTTTCTAATTATTTCTTATGAGAATTTTAAAAGTTTTCCTTTATATTTAATCAGGTCATCCAGAACATTTCATGAGTGATTTTTTTTAAAGGTGGCAGGCTTGGGCCCCACCTGGCAGTGCTCAAAGGACTATATGGGACGCTGGGGTTCATCCAGGTCAGCTGTGCACAAGGCCAGCACTTACCTGCTGTACTATCTCTCTGGCCACTCGTGAGTAATTTTAAACTAATCTATTGGCCTATATAAGACACAAGCTAAATTTACTGATAAAATTTCTTGTTAAGACCTTATTATTTTATCTTCCTGCTAGAAAAAATATGGCAAAAATTAAGTCAGGGATATGACTCAGCGTAGAACACACACCTCTAATGTGTGAGGTCTGAGGGCAATATGTTTTAAAAGTTTTACCTTCATCAGGTGTGTTAATTCAGTAACAAGTTTTGCTTTCTGGACATTTATTTCCTTGATTTTGGTGCTTGCTTTTCGTTCTTCCTCTTCAAGGTTACAAGTGTCCTGTTCCATCAGCTTTAAACTGTATAAAACGTATAATGAAATCGGATATAAACAAGATTTGTGTCTAAATCTTTAAGTCACTGGTTGTTTTACAATGTTACTCAGATAGATAGACTGCTAGCTTCTAAATTAAACAATCACTTCAAACAACCACTCAAGATCAAATGGTATTTAAGATATATTATGTGCCAGCATAGTTGGTTGATGCTTCAGCAATGGTGTATTAGGAGCCAGAACCTAGAAATGAACCTCTCTTTGTCATTAATGAGTAGTGTAAATGAACAAGTTACTCTGAGTTTCAGTTTTTGTGTTTATAAATTGTATTTATAAATTTTATTTTATAATTTTATAATGTATAAATACATTATAAAATGTATTTATACAATTTATAAATTATAAATTGTATTTGATATTGTAAACAATATCAAATAGAACTATGAATATTTAAAAAAACTGTAACATGCTTAATATTATAGTGTCTGGCAATGATTGACAGATGTTAGCTATTACTATTATCATTTCAAAATAGTCCCTCCCTAAGGAGACTCAATAAATAGGTCAAAAAATCCCCAATGGAACATTATATGACTGAAACCCAATCACGAACAACATTTGTAACTGTGTATTATAACTGTGATTCAATAATTTTTTTTTTTTTTTTTTTTGCTTTTTGGGTCACACCTGGAGACGCACAGGGGTTACTCCTGGCTCTGCACTCAGGGATTACTCCTGGTGTGCTCAGAGGACCATATGGGATGCTGGGAATTGAACCCGGGTCGGCCGCGTGCAAGGCAAACACCCTACACACTGTGCTTTCACTCCAGCCCCCCATTTTTTTAAAAAAGAAAACTATTTTTAAAAAAATTTATTGAATTACTGTGAGATAGTTATAAGCTTTCATGTCTGGGTTACAAGCACACAATGATCAAACACCCCTCCCTCCACCAGTGCACATTCCCCACCACCAATATCCCCGGTATACCTCCTTTCCTACCTTTCCACTGCCTCCATGTCAGACAATATTTCTCATACCCTCTACTTTTGGGCATTATGGCTTACAACACAGACACTGAGAGGTCATCATGTTGGTCCATTATATACTTTCGGCACACATCTCCCATCTCAACTGATTCCTCCAGCCATCATTCTCTTAGTGATCCCTTTTCTATTCCATCTGCCTCCTCCCCTCCATTCATGAAGCAGGCTTCCAGCTATAGGGAAATCCTCCTGGCCCTTGTATCTACTGTCCTTGCGTGTCAGCCTCATGTGATGTTCTTCTATACTCCACAAATGAGTGCAGTCCTTCTATGTCTGTCCCTCTATTTCTGATTCATTTTACAAAAGAACAAATTTTCAGATTAAAAAAATAAAGGTTCAAATGCTAACTAAGATCACAGACATTAAGTGGTATGACATATGGACACTGAAGTTCAAGTTCTTTGCACTACATTTGAAAGATCTACATAATTTGGTGAACCAATATTTTTCAAATGAACAATGCATCTGCTTGATGTAACAAAACTGTTCATGGATAAAAATTTCACTTCAAGTGCAATGGATTTTAATGCAGAGTATGCAACTTCACTAATGAATTCAGATTCCAGAGTAATAAAGGCTTAATAAGCCATGTCTTAGCAAGCTTTGAGGTCATAGTAAGGAACAGTCACAATTATCTGAAACATTTATTAAAATAGTACTGTACTTAAAAAAAAAATGTTTTTTGAGTCACACCCAGTGATGCTCAGGGATCACTCCTGGCAGGACTTGGCAGGGTGCTGGGGATAAACTGGTCTGCCACATGCAAGGCAAGGGCTTTACTTGCTACACTCTCTCTCCAGCTCCCCTAAAAAAATGACACCATCTCTTTTGTTTATTTTTGGGCCAGAAGTGCTGAGGGTTGACTTCTAGCTCTGTGCTCAGATTTAACTAATAAATTAAGGGGAACATAAAGAGTGCTGGGGATCAAACTCAGGTCAGTCATGTGCAAGGCAAATGCCCTCACCACTGTACTATTACTCTGACCCCAATAATACTTCATTTCTAACACAGCAGACCCCCAAACAATGCATGGATTTTTACTTCCCCAAAACTTAACTACAGTGCTACTTTTCTAATATTAACTGCAATAAACCCTACTGCTAATGCAGATAAAACATTTTGTAAATAGATCATTTATTATCTTCTTGAAATAAAGTAATCTTCAAGAAGGAAAACATTAAGGGAAAAACAAGAGAAAATACATCTGAAGAATACTGTACTGTATTTGCCACTATTGCAAATTCTATGTGTGTTTTCAAGGAAGTGGGCCTGTGTTGTTCGAGGGTGAACTGTACATATCTATGTGAGGTCAGATTTCCTATGCTTCAATCAAAGTGTGACACAACACACTGAATAATCACAGAAGAATTAAAGGAAAATCTGACTTAATCTAGAGAGACACAGTATTACTCTTCTTGCTAAAAGTCTTTTGAGAAGAGAGCTGAAAGTTACCTTCCCAGTTTGGAACTAATTTTTTGCTCCAACTGTCTTTTCTTAGTCTTCCTTTCAAGAAGCTCCTTTTTCTTTTGTCTAAGTTCATTGTCTTTATGTTCAAGATGTTTATTTGTGTCACGTAAGGAAACCAGTGCTGATTCTACTGCTTGCAATTTTCTATTAATTTCCTATGGAATATTAATGATTAATATTAAAAACAATTCCAGTTAAAACATAAATTGAGCTTAAAATTTTTTCTTTGAATACTCAAACATAATTACCAACCTTTAGCTGCTCTTCTAAGTGTCTTCTTTGCTCAAGATCCACAGTGACTGTGAGAAACTGGGCTACTTTTAGGGATGTGTTACTGGAGATAACTTTGTTGGAATAAAAAGAAGTTTTCACGACATACTTTTCTTCTGCTGTATAGATTTGCTTTAATCGGGTTTCTTGTATCACCTTCAATTGTAAAACAAATATTAGCATCACATCGGTTAGTAAGTTGAAAGGAACTAGAGGTAAAAAATACACATCAAAAATATTTTTAAAACAAGTGGCCAGAAAATAATAAATAAAAACTACAGGTGGAGTCATAGAAAAACCTGTCTTAGAAGAGATTTCTTCCCTGCTTCTGCCTGTCATAAAAGTAAGTTTTGAGCATTTGTATTACAGGAAAAGTCAAAAGCATTAGGAGAATGTAATACTAATACTAGCTAGGAAAATGAGATCCTATAAAGGGTGGCCATTTACATGTAAGATAATCTTAAGTGTAAGTTTGAGAATACTGTTTATAAAAGTAAGAATTTAAACAATAAAATTATTAATATAATGTTTGTTAAGCAAAGTAGAATGAGAGAAGAATACTAGGAATTTTAACTTTGCAGGTTTTGACTTTATTCAGTTACCCTACTCATATTATTAAATTACTCTAGGTACCTTCCCCATCATTTCTACCCTAAAACACTAGACAACAGTTAATGTTCTGTTATTGAAAACTTAAAACAGGGCTATGGAGACAGCTCAAAGGGCTGGATCGCATGTCTTGCACAAAAAAAGTCCCAATTCTGATTCCCTGCACTGCATGATCCCCAGATTGTCTTGAAGACTCCAGAAAAGAACTGTGTCACCAGCCCAAGTGGCCCAAGCACTGAACCATCATGTCTGGTGGGCTGAGTATGGCTAAAAGTGCTTCCGAGGCCTTCTGAGCACCAGGGGCAGTGGGGCCTATTGGAAATACCCTCCTCCCCTCACATAACACACAAAACAATTTCATGTTGTTAAATCTGCATAATAATACACTTCCTTAATTTTGGCTTTAATCTCTGCTAAATGTTTTAGCAAACCTGTTTTTTGGGTACAGACTTAGTACTTACCCGTTCAATTCGCTCCCTGGTTCTCTCAGTTCCTACAGGAACTTCATGAATATGATACTGGCAGCAAAGGTAACTCATGACAGGATCAGGTGCGTCAAACAACTCACGCAGATAGGAGAAAAACCCATATTGTCTGAAAGGAAACACTTCTATCAGTTTGTTCTTTTCTGTTTAATTTGAAGCAAGAAGTTTTTATTGAAACTTATTTAGAAAGATAAGGGAGAAGTACATGTTCAAGAGAAAGCAAAAAATTCTCTAAGAGTGGAAATAAACAAGCAAAGAAACACTGAGACAAGCAAGTGAGATAGATACATGTTCAACAAAGGACATGGGCTTGGAGGGCAAGCCTCTCCTATTAGATTTTTCTTCTTAAATATTACTTTTAAAATGTAAGTGGTTAATAAACAACTGTCACTGTATCACTGTCATCCCGTTGCTCATCGATTTGCTCAAGCGGGCACCATTGTGAGACTTGTTGTTACTGTTTTTGGCATATCGAATACGCCACGGGGAGCTCGCCAGGCTCTGCCGTGTGGGCGAGATACTCTTGGTAGCTTGCCGGGCTCTCTCAGAGGGGCGGAGGGATTGAACCCAGGTTGGCTGAGTGCAAGGCAAATGCCCTACCCACTGTGCTATCGCTCCAGCCCATATTAACAACAGGGTAATACTTTTATCATTTTAGAATTACCTGTTAAGTGATTAATATTCATTTAATATTAATATTTTCCCCATTAGAACTTTAATATCAGTATATTTACGAGTATTAAATATTAATAATCTGTTCTTTTATTTCACTGTCTTTACATTTAGAATGCTTACTTATGTTTACTAGAGTTAAGGCATTTACTTCTAACTGTTTTATAATTCAGTCCCTGTTCCCAGCATTTGAGTTATCCTGAAGTAAATTCCACAAACACTGGACATTTTGACCTTTTGGGGAGCAGGGTCCTGATTATGTCTATTAGACCCAGTTCTTCCCATATGAAGAACCAAAATCACAGGAGTAGAACCAAGTATCTTTTCAAATCACAAAGCCCAAAAGGGTAGAAATAATCATAAAAAGAAAGTTGGGGGGTGAGGAGTTGGCAAAGCGATAGTACAGCAAGTAGGGCATTTCAATCCCCACATCACATACGGTCCTCTAAGCACCACCAAGAGTAATGCCTGAGTGCAAAGCCAGGAGCAACCCCTGAGCATCGCCCAACACAAAACAAAAAAAGAAATTATGGAAAGTGCCAACATTTTGAAACGGAACATCTCTTACTAGATAACATTTGGGTCAAAAAGAAAACACAAATCATCAGGAGCTAGGGAAATAGTACTATGGGGCACTGCATAGCAGTATAGGATTACATCAGGAAATAAGAAAAGCTCAGATCAATAACTAACCTCACAGCTGGAGAAACTATAAAGAGAATAACAAATGAATCCCAAAATAAGAAAGAAAAAAACCCTAAAACTCAGAGCAGAAATCAATGGCACAGAAATCAAGAAAATACAAAGGGTTGATAAAACCAGAAATTGAGAGAATAAGCAAGAGCAACAAACCCCTTAGCTCACAAAGAAAAAGATAAAACTCAAATAAACGCAATCAGAGATAAAGGGGAGAAATTACAATACCCCGGAAATAAAAAAAAGACCGTTAGAGCTTACTATGAACAGCTTTATGCCATTATGTGAGAGAAATAAAAAGAAACGGGTAACTTCTTAGAATCATCCAACCTGCCAAGACTGAATCAAGGGGAAACAGGAAACCTGAAGACAAATCATGAGTAAAATATTGAAACAGTAATAAAAACTTTCTCAAGAACAAAACCCCTATACTCTCTACTTTCGGGCATTATGGCTTGCCACACAGACACTGAGATTGTCTGCCATGGAGGCAGGGGGTGGTGGTAAAGGGGGGTATACTGGGGTAATAAAGAAAGTTTTAGAACACTGAAAAAAAAAAAAACGTGATTCAGATGGGTTCACTAGGAAGTTCTATCAAAATTTCTAATAAAATCTAGTAGTGCCCATATCCCTCAAGCTCTTTAAAAGTACCAAAAATACAGAAATCCTTCCCAACAGTATCCTAGTATCAAAAGCAGACAGATATTACTAAAAAAAATTTACAGACTGATATATCTGATGCACATCAACAAATGATCCTCAACAAAATCTTACTGAACCAAATCCAACAATAATTCAAAAGGACTGTACACCATAATCAAGCACTTTCACCCCAGGGATGAAAGGATAGTTCAATATATGCAATTTAATTACTGTAACATACCATATCCACAAAAGAGAAAGATCATATAATCATATCAAATGATACATAGATAGATGCTGAAGCAACACTTAGTTCCATAAATATCAACTACAGAAGCAACATACTTTGAAACAGTAATGGTCATTTATAACAAACCCAGAGTCAACATCATTTTCAATGGTAAAAAACAAAACCTTCCTCCTAAAATCAGGCACATGGGAAAGATGTCTACTTCATCTACTTTTATTCAATAGTTTTGGAAGTTTTTGACAGAGCAATCAGATGAGAAAAAGAAATCAAAGGGATGTAAAGTGGAAAGGATTGTCACTCTTCACAGATGACAAAAAAACCCTAAAAAACTCCAAAAAGCTCTGAGAAACAAAAAAAACAATACAGCAAGGTAGTAGGCTAAAAAAAAAAAAAAAAAATCAACACACAAAAATCCTGTGGAATTCTATATTCAAATAATGAACTAGAAGAAATAAGCTACCATTCAAGTTAGTTCCATAAATATCAAATACTTAGGAATCAACAAAGGATGGGAAACACTTTATCCCAGCTCTGCACACACAGGTTATTTCTGGCTTTGTTCGAAAGGATCATAAATGGTACTGGTGATTGAATGGGGTCGGCTAGGTGCCTTGTCCACTGTACTATCTTTCTAGCACATGAAAGATATATATTGAGAACTGTAAGTCATTACTGTAAGAAACAGGACACCAGGAAATGGAAATATATTCCATTGTTCATGGATTGCAAGAATTAACATTGTCAAAATACCTCCACATTCAAGTATGCAACCCAATATGTGTAGCAATCCATTGGTCTATTCCTGGTCTTAATTTCAGACCTATTTAGAGCACCTAAAAGACAACAATATGGTCTAAAACAAACTAATCCATGATAAAAAGATAATTAAAAATATATTTAAGAGGTAAATGATTACTCAGTCATTATTATTATTATTATCCAGGACTCCGCACTAGGCTGTTTTCACTCAGGATGCCCCAGAGGGGAGCAGGTGAGAACCCTCCCTGCCCCAAGGGACCCAGCTCCAGCAGCCGACCTCCACTACCCAACCGTTGCCATGCTCCAGGCCACTTTCCAGACACATTATAAGACACTTCCTACCCATTTTCCATAATTACCACACCATATTTGATGGAGTTCAGACAGTAGGCAACAAATCATAGAGAGTAATATACACATAACTCTCAGGGAGCCCGGCAAGCTATCGAGAGTATCCCACCCACACGGGCAGAGCCTGGCAAGCTACCCGTAGCATATTCGATATGCCAAAAACAGTAACGATAGGTCTCATTCCCCTGACCCTGAAAAAGCCTCCAATTGTTGGGAAAGATGAGTAAGGAGAGGCTGCTAAAACCTCAGGGCTGGGAGGAATAGAGATGTTACTGGTGCCCACTCGAATAAATCAAAGAACAACGGGATGACAGTGATACAGTGATTGTAACGAGTTCTAAGGATAACTAACCCAGACTTACTTCAGTTCATTCAGAGGTCTTGAAGGCGCTTTATCTGCATATGAATTCCTTGGAGCAATAACAGCATTTACTCTTAATTTTTTATTGTCACGAACCTGAATATTTGGACAAAAAAAAAAAGAGAGAGAGAGCCATTTTAATTACCATGTACTATCAATTAAAAAAAAAACCCTTTTGGGGAAGGACTACACCTGGATGTCACTCAGGGGTCACTTCTGGTGGGTCTTAGGGGAACATATGTGGTGCTGGGGATCAAACTAGGGTCTGATGCATGCAAGGCAAGCATCTTACTGGCTGTACTATTGTCTTTAGCCATAAAAATTATTTTAAACAATATTGCTGGCATTCCTGGGATGATTACAAACTTAGAAATAAAAATATATTATAATATTTACAAGAAAATATTTTTTGGGTGTGTGTGCTATACCGGTGATGCTCAGGGGTTACTCCTGGCATTGCACTTGATAATTATTACTGGTTCATGGGGGACCATATGGGATGCCAGGAATCGAACCTGGGTTGGCCACTTGCAAGGCAAGCACCATACTCGCTGAGTTATCTTCCCAGACCTATTTACAACAAAACTTTTTTCTGTGATCTTTTCTTCCCTTCCTTCCTTTTTTCCCTTTATTGTAGTGTTGGGGATTGAACCCACAGACACATGTTTGCAAGAAAAATATCCTACCATTAAGCTATGTCCCCAATCCCCTTTTTAGAAATAGCTAATGATAAATTCTGTCAAGTTAAGGAAGCAGTAATACTAAAGTTTCAGGATGAAAAGAAAGGAGGAACATTTCCCAAGTCATTTTATGGGGCTGGAAAGACAGTACAGAGGGTTAGGCACTTGGCTTCTAAGAGACCCTGGCACCGCATATGGTCCCTGAAGGCTCCTCAGGAGTGACCCCTGAAGGCAGAGCTAGCAGTAAACTCTGCATATAGTACGGTATGCCACTCCCCCATCCATCACCCAAATATCATATGATGACACCAGTATAATCCTGATATCCAAACCTAACCAGAACATCTTAATATCCCCATGAAAATATAACAAAATCCTTAACAAAGTACCTATCAGTAAACAAGATGAAGCAACATATAAGCAGAATGTGACTAGTTTATCGCAGGAATGCAACACTGGCATGACATTCACGAATTAAATGTATTAAGGTACAAAACTCATAGTGCAGTGGGTAGGGCATTCGCCCTGCATGCAACCGACCCGGGTTCAATTCTTCCGCCCCTCTCGGACAGCCTAGCAAGCTCCCAAGACTATCTCACCCGCATGGCAGAGCCTGGCAAGCTACCCATGGTGTATTTGATATGCCAAAAACAGTAACAAGTCTCACAATGGAGACGTTACTGGTGCCTGCTCGAGCAAATTGATGAGCAACGGGACGACAGTGATACAGTGATACAAAAGTCATATAATCATCTCTGTTGATGATGAAAAGAAAAATTTAACAGGCAATCATTATGGAAACTCAGCAAAGTAGGAATACAAGAAAACTTCCTCAACCTGACAAAGGGCTTCAATGAAAATTGTTGAGCAGACATAATACTAAATACTTAAGCACGGAATATCTTTCTCCCTAAGGACTGGGAACAACAGGGATCTTATCACTCCTCTTCAATATTGTCCTGGCAGTACTCAGCAATGTACTTAAGCCTGACAGAAGCAATGGCCAGGGAGACAGCTCAAAGGACGGGAGTGCATGCTTTGAATGCTGGAGCTCCAGGTTCCATTCCCAGCACGACATGTTCCACTGAGAAGCTGAGTGACCTCAAAGTACAGAGCCACAACAATCCCTGAATACCACCAGGTGTGGTCTAATCTCACCCACCTCAAGTGAATAAAGACCACAGAGTACTTTGTAAAATAATAAGATGGGGAGGGGAAAAAAGATTCCAAGACTTTAATTTCTGAAACAAAATAATGCTGAGAGAAATTAAGGCATGATAAAATGATGGAATGGAAAAATTCCATGGTGGCACAAATGAACAAATACACACTGAAGATAAGGACAACTTTTCATTGTGCTATAGAAATAAACACAAGTATGCAAAAAGTAGACAAGGCACCCTTTATTTGGATTGTAAATGAGAGTATCAGTATGAATACACAGTGTACTTTCACTCTCTTGTTCTCTAATCATAAAAATAAATATACATTGCCCTTCTGGAAAACAATATGGACGATTCTCAAAAAATTAGAAATTGACCTCCCATTTGACCCAGCAATACCACTGCTGGGAATATATCCCAGAGAGGCAAAAAAGTATAATCGAAATGGCATCTGCACATGTATGTTCATCGCAGCACTGTTTACAATAGCCAGAATCTGGAAAAAACCCGAATGCCCTAGAACGGATGACTGGTTGAGGAAACTTTGGTACATCTATACAATGGAATACTATGCAGCTGTTAGAAAAAAGGAGGTCACAAATTTTTTATTTAAGTGGATCGGCATGAAAAGTTTCATGCTAAGTGAAATGAGTCAGAAAGAGAGAGACAGACATAGAAAGATTGCACTCATCTATGACATATAGAATAACAGACTGGGAGACTAACACCCAAGAATTGTAGAAACAACTATCAGGAGGTTGACTCCATGGCTAGGAGGCTGGCCTCACATTCTGGGGAAAGGGCAACTCAGAGAAGGGATCACCAACTATAATGTAGTCGAAGGCCATGTGGGAGAAGGGAGTTGCGGGCTGAATGAGGGCTAGAGACTGAGCACAGTGGCCACTCAACACCTTTATTGCAAACCACAATAGCTAATTAGAGGGAGAGAACAGAAGGGAATGCCCTGCCACAGTGACAGGGTGGGGTGGGGGGGAGATGGGATTGGGGAGGATGGGAGGGATGCTGAGTTTACTGGTGGTGGAATATGGGCACTGGTGAAGGGATGGGTTCCCGAACTTTGTATGGGGGAAGCATAAGCACAGATGTGTATAAATCCGTAACTGTACCCTCATGGTGATTCATTAATTAAAAATAAATAAATTTATTTAAAAAAATAAATATAGATCGTAAGTGTATGTATATGAGGTCTTATAAGCAATATCAGTAGCAATGAGCACATACAGTACCAAAATTCTGGTTTCTAAAAGAACTAGGGCTCTATGGCAAAAAAAGGTTAGCTGTAAAAATCAAATCTCGCTCTGCCAAAAAAAAAAAAAAAAAAAAAAGCTGTGCTAAAAATACAATACCAACATAGCAATGGAATACAGGTCAACTCAAAGGTCTCAATAATCAAGTTTATGGCAATTTCAGAATTTAATAAGACATTATAAGACATAAAACCAAAATTCTATGATTGTATAATGAAAGGAAGAAAAAGCTTTTTCTACACCATGCAAACTAATAAAGAGTAGTTAAAATCATTAATAGTTCATAAATGAATATGTTGAACAGGACAGTTTCAGTCTCAAAGTCTATCTAACACGTGGTTACAAAAACAAAAATTTTATCTGTTTTGCCTTACTACTGGTTTAGAATAAAAATCTGTTCCATGCAATTGATTTATTCGGGGACAATTTAATCATTACATGTGATTTTCACATTTGCTCATATGCAATTATACCCACTGTTAGCAAACAAGTTTTCTCTACATGAATGCATAAAACAGCACCCATCTGCAGTGAACCGCATAGGAAAAATAATTCATGCAAATATTGACACTCTTCTCAAACATCCACCAGCTTTCTCTGTTCACTACGGTCACATTTGATATTACACCTTTTCATCCAATTTCAGGTGTTTGATAGTTGTTTTATTCACCTTTAACAAACAAAACCCTTCCAATATACCAACTCTGTTTTTTTTTTAAAAGACAAGACAGGGGAGGGGAGGAGTATACAGCGGAGAAGTCACTTGCCTTGCATGCACCCACCCCTGTCTGCAAACACCTCTGGGGTGGCCACGGCACCCCCAGCACCTAAGAGACAAAGCAGTGTGGCCTCCTGGGGTGCTGCACTGAACTGCTAGCCCAGCTAGCTGAACATTTCTGATGTGGGCCCTGGGTATTCCAAGTACCATTTAAGATCCTCTGCAACAAACACCTCGCCATACTCTATCTCTGAAGCTTTTAAAGAAGTAGAGGGCATATGCTAAACAGAAAGGAATCTCACTGATAAATATATAGCTAGCAATAAATGGTTTGTAACATACAGACATATAGCTATAAAATGAGATCTGTCTAAATACTCTTTCACTGATCACACCAGAGGAGGGCTCTTGCCTTGCATGCAGTCAATTGGGTTCAATCCCTGGCAACCTACATGGTCTCCTGAGCAAAGCCAGTAGTGCTTCCTGGAACAGTCAGTGTGGCCCAAAAACAAAGCAAAGTAAAAAACTTTATAAACTGATGAAACTTTTATAACCATCTTTTGAGACAGGTAATATTTCATCATGAGAAAACTAAGGTACAAAATATTTAGGCAACTTGCTCAAGTGAGCTACAAAACCAAAATTCATACCCTAGCAATCTTCAGGTAGAGTATATTCTCAACTACTATTAAACCCGGGTTTGCTTCCTTCACCCCTCTTGGAGAGCTGGCAAGCTACCGTGGCATATTCGATATGCCAAAAAAAGTAACAACAAGTCTCACAATGGGGACGTTACTGGTGCCTGCTCGAGCAACTCGATGAGCAACGGGATGACAATGACAGTGACTATTAAACCAGTCTGCCTTTCAAGTGACTTAGAGGCTAAGACAGTGGGTCTTTCAAGCAAAATAAGTGTTTCTTTTTCTTTTTTTTTGCGGTGCCAGGGAGTGAACCTAGGGCCTCACACCTGCAAGGTAGTACCATTAAGCTGTATCTAAATCCCTAGCTCTGGGGCTGGAGTGATAGCATAGCGGGTAGGGCGTTTGCCTTGCAAGCGGCCGACCCGGGTTCGATTCCCAGCATCCCATATGGTCCCCTGAGCACTGCCAGGAGTAATTCCTGAATGCAGAGCCAGGAGTAACCCCTGTGCATTGCCAGGTGTGACCCAAAAACCAAAAAAAAAAAAAAAAAAAAAAAAAATCCCTAGCTCTAAGATTCTTTTTTTTCAAAAATTTTTTTATTAGAGAATCACTGTGATGTAGTTACAAACTTATGAACTTTTGTGTTTGCATTTCACTCATACAGTGATTATTTATCCATCCCTCCACCAGTGCCCATTCACCTCCACCAATGATCCCAGCATCCCTCTCACCACCCCCGCACCACCCCACCCTGCCTCTGCAGCAGGGAATTCCCTTTTGTTCTCTCTCCTTTTGGGTATTATAGTTTGCAATAGAGGTATTGAGTGGCCTTTAAGATTCTCATTCTTTAAACAGAGGATTTATATTGATAAACAATATAATACTGATTTCCCCTTGAAAGAAAAGCTCAGCTTGTTTTAATATATTTTCAAAGAGGATATCTGATCCAAAAACCATCACATTAAATTTCTATCTCTTCAAAAGTGACAAATTACTCTTCATATTAACCTCAAATGATAATTCTAAAATGTCAGATAAAATTATGATTTTTTTCTCTCATAAAATGAACTCACTGGATAATACTGGTATAAAAGGGAAAGAAATTAGCAAAAGAGATTTTTTTACACAAGTTACTTATTATCATTAATCACTTTTCTAGCTCAAATTTTTTAAAAAGTATCCAGTCCAAGTATTAAGGTGATCAATACTTGCCTCTTTAAGGAAAACCTCCATATCTTCTTGACTTTCAAATACAAAAGCTCTCAAGTCATTTGATGGAATATGATTTTCAATGTATTTAGCATTTTTATTATCTTTCATATTGATCTAGACAAAACAAAAATAAAAATAAGCCAATTTTCAGGAAGCTCAAACTGATTACTAGAATACAACTATATTTACAATTATATTTAAAATCTTATTTCATTAAATTTAGTACACACAAAAAAAGACCAAAACAGAGAAAACTGCATTTAGAGGCAGTACTTTAAAACATCTACTTAGCCTTATTACCCAGAAATGTTCGTACATAGTAAAAAGCCATGACTTGAAAAGTACTTCTAGGAGGACTGGTTAATGGTTTGGAAGCTTGCCACAAGTTTGCGTGGGGTAAAGGACAGTCAGAAGGGACCAGTATGACAATAATAGTAGGAAATGATCATTATAGACAGGAACTGAGTGTTGAAAGTAGGTAAAAGGATATCTTTGAAAATTTTGTTCTTTTTTCACTCTGATCTTTCTATTATATTCACTTAATACAATAAAATTATGTTCCAGGGGCTGGAGCGATAGCAAACATCCAGGTAGGGTGTCTGCCCTGTACTTGGCCGACCAGAGTTTAATTCCCAGCATCCCATATGGCCCCCTGTGCACTGTCAGGAGTAATTTCTGAGTGTATGAGCTAGGAGTAACTCCTCTGCATTGCCGGGTGTGACCCCAAAAGCAAAAAAATTTATACTCTATTATATTTATAGAGTACAACTATAAATAAATTGTACACACATCTCGATTCTAGATTGGAATTTTAAAAATTAACTCATCAAAACAGACTAATTGACAAATCATGTATGATTGAAAATTTAATTTTATAAAGAACCAATAACTTGCCTATAGTGGTAACATTTCTACTATATCTTTTTTTCTTTCTTTCTTTTTGGGTCATACCCGGCGATGCACAGGGGTTACTCCTGGCTCTGCACTCAGGAATCACCCCTGGCGGTGCTCAGGGGACCATATGGGATGCTGGGAATCGAACCCGGGTTGGCCTCGTGCAAGGCAAACGCTCTACCCGATGTGCTATCGCTCCAGCCCCATTTCTACTATATTTTGAAGGGTCTCTGTGGGTTTAAAAAGGAAGAGGGAAGCAGGAAAGGGGAAGGTAATTTTAGCAGAGTTTGTCTCTATTTCAAAGAGACAGTACAGGCTAGCTATAATCCAACCTGGTGATAGGTTACTCTTAGAAAATCAACTGACAATGGAAGCCAAACCTAATAGCACTCTGAATTACTATTGAGACTGTCATTTGATAAAAACCAGTCAACAATTACATCTGCAAGCTAACTTAGTATACATGTTTTTCTTTTTCTTATGTTTTCTTTCAATCCTTCCAGATAAATTAAAGTAATAATGTCTATAACCAAATTAAGTATTACCTTCCTGATCTGGTAAAAATATTCTAATAATACTTGAGCAAAAAGTAAACATATTTTTATGCAAATTACTTTGCTAACATATATATAAGCCAAAACACTATATAATTTTAATGAGACATACCACAAACATGATCTCAAAAATTACAACTTTTTGTGATTCCTGAATTCTTTTCTACAAAAAATAATCCAGCAAGAACTCTTAAATTACATGAAGCAAATTTTAATTATGAGTAACATTATTATTATTATTTTTTCCCACACTAGTGGTGCTCAGGGGTCACTTCTGGTGAGACACGGGGGGCACTATGAGGTTGAACCCATGTTGGCCAATGAAAGGCAAATGCCCTACCTGCTGCCCTATCGCTTTGGTCCTTTAGTTTTTTGGTTTTTTTTTTTGCTTTTAGGGTCACACCCAGCGATGCTCAGGGGTTACTCCTGGCTTTGCACTCAGGAATTACTCCTGGCAGTGCTTGGGGGACCATATGGGATGCCGGGGATTGAACCCAGGTCGTCCGCGTGCAAGGCAAACGCCCTACCCGCTGTGCTATCGCTCCAGCCCCGGTCCTTTAGTTTTTAAAGTAAAATAATTTTATCTAGAGAAATATATACTTTAAGTATAAAATTCCATTGCTCATCGATTTGCTTGAGCGGGCACCAGTAACGTCTCCATTGTGAGACTTGTTACTGTTTTTGGCATATCGAATACGCCACGGGAAGCTTGTCAGGCTCTGCCATGAGGGCATGATACTCTCGGTAGCTTGCCGGGCTGTCCAAGAAGTATGGAGGAATCAAACCTGGGACGGCCTCGTGCAAGGCAAAGCCCCTACTCGCTGTGCTACCACTCTAGTTAATACCCACCAAACCAAGGCTTCAGCAGAGGCACCCACCCCGACCACCACAGCTACACCAAGGGCTCAACTCCGCCACCTCATGAATATTCTCTGCAGAAACACCAAACTCCAAGTAATTTCAGGTATGGGTGCTGGCACTGAAAACTCTGGTGTTTTTTCCAGAGTTTGGGTGGGCAGCCTCTATACCCCACACCCCAACCCCATACTTTCAGAAGCTCCAGCAGCCCCACCCACCAACCACCTCTGCCACTCCGTTGACTCACCCACACCATGAATCTGGAAATATCTAGACAGTGCAAAGCAACAAAAAGCTTAATAAATTCTTATACAAGGTCTTACAACCCTGCAATCAGATATTATAATGTTCACATAAGTTTATTTTCTAGATGTACTGATATTAATATTGCAACTTTGTTATCTCATCAGGTTTAATCCTAGAACTGTATTAACAGTTGTTGCTTTTTTCTACAATAAATTAAAAAACAATTCAGTTTTATTGGTTAAGGTTCTTTAAGATTCAGGTATAAATTCAGTGGCATACCAGATGCCGTGTTAGTAGAATCAAAAGAGTTCTTGAAACAAAAAAATTTATAAATTTGAAATTTATGATAACAAAACAGATGTGAACAAACTTTCTTACCGTGAGCATGATGGGCTCACAGACTCTTTGCTTAAATTTGTCTCTATTGTTTCTTAGCCATAAAACTGCATCGTAAGTGTCACGGTATCTCTGTCTCAACTTATCTTCCTTTTGATTCATAAGATTGTCAAAGCGTACAATATGATCATCCACATCTAAAATTGGAAAATAGAACAAAGTACTGCTTCACTGACAACTTAGTAAAAAATCTACTATAATCCATTATCATACTAATATGTCATATATATATATAGTATATATTAATATTCATTATAATCCGTTAACCTTAGATCTGAAAGTTACAACTATCACTCAGCACATGTTAGCACTGTTACAAAGATCTGCCCCAGAGAATTCTTATACTAAATTTCCAAACTCCTGATATAAAAGATGATCTTAAAGCTATAGTAAGTCATATATAAAAGAATGGGAAAACTTTAGATTTTTTTTCAGGTATCTGCTCAGAAATTCATCTTATGCAAGGAAGAAAAGCAAAGATGAATGAAATGGAACAAGTTTCAAAGGACAAGAAAATAGAGAACAGAACTTGATTTGAGAAAAACTAAGTGACTCCGCAAAGGAAATAAAGCAAAGTACTTTGAAAGGAATAAATCAATTGTTCTAGTCCAACAATGTTAGTCAGTGACAAACCATGGAACATGGCAGATGTATGAAACTGGGGTAAGAAACTAGAAGAACTGAACTGAGCTTCCTCAACAAGGTGGCATGAACATTTTAAAAATCGTTCTCAGGATTAGATGCAAGCTCACCAGCAAAGCTAATCTCCATTTTATGAACATATTTTCAATAAGTTCAATAAAACTTACTCTTTTTCTCTTTCTCTAGAGTTTCCCTTTCTCTTCTCTTGTCAATTATTTCACCTTCACATAATGCCTTTTCATCTTGAACTCGTCTCAGATCATTTGTAATGGCATCGATCTGGGGTTGAAGATTCTCACAGTTTTCTGTGTTCTTTAGTTCATTCTGCAAATCTTCTATCATTTTGCGGGTATTACTTATCCTCCTCTGTCGGTCATTCTCTTCATTTTGTTTTACTATTAGTGCTTGCTGAAGTTCCTCAATCTAAAATAAAACAAAAATGGATTGTTATTTATGAACATCTTTCCTTTAGAGCTATATTGTTTTAGAATGCAAACAAGCTATAAACATTAGTTTTCCTCACTAAAATAAAATGTATCCTAGCTAGAATTAGACTTGGCATTCCCACCAGATTATGTTTATCTTTGCTCACTGATATATCCCAGAGAACTAAAGTAGTGCACAGCATATAATTATCATTCAAGAATTGCTGAATAAACTGCTAAAAAGCCAAAGAGATTTTAAAATATTTGTAGGAAGCATATACGTACTTCACACCATAGCGAAAAGCTGAAAGTCATGTAGTATATGATACTTTCAATAAACAGTAAGAAAAGTGGTGATAAAGTCACCTACTAATATGAAATAATTCAATTACTTTTGTTCAATACTATTATAATTAATACCCAATAGTCGTCCTCATAAATCTATAAGTTTGTGTTTACTTATAATCACATTACTTTAAAAAAACCCAGATCATGTAAGGTGGATTTTTAATTAAAGCTATTAATAATTCTAAAACATATTTAAGATTTTGACTCACATATATATACACTTACACATTCAACAAATTCTTTCTGCCATGAAAGGCATTTCTTTATAGTAACAGATTTAAACTGCACGCTTTAACAAAAACTATGTATTTTTATTATGATTCAAAATGTAAATTAGAGAAAAATGAATTCTTTAGGACAGCAGAGATTTCCTCCCCCAAGATGCCACAAATAGTATTTTATCATCTATGTTCTTAACTGGCCCTGTTTACATTCAATGCCTACTCACCTATCTACAGGGTATATAGTTTTCACTAGGTGATTTCACTAAAAATATACTGTGGTTTCCTTAACCCTCACATCATTGCAAAATAGATTTTTAATACCTGCCCCAGGGCTACTCAATGAACAATGTGGTTCCAGGGATCAACCCAGGGTCAAGTGGCATGCAAGGCATACACCTTAACCTTGGTACTATCTCTCCAACCCTCAATCTTTGTTTTAAATTGCGATTTTATTTATTGAGAGAATATTACATTACAGGAATATTAAGACTAAAATTCAACTGATGTAAAAGGATCAAGGATACCCATCATTAAAGCCAAGGTTTGGGAGATCAATCACCATTTAAAGTCCTTTTCACAGGATCTAGAATTTTTCTTCAGTATCAGCCTCTTGGATGGGAGAGCTCCCAATGAGTGAGTGCTCTTTGCTAAAACAACCTGAATACCCAAAAGAATGTAAGGCATAAAACTACTGTAGTCTCTAGTTGGGGAGAAAAATCCAACACAATAAACTAAATGAAAATCACTGTCACTGTATCACTGTCATCCCGTTGCTCATCGATTGCTTGAGTGGGCACCAGTAACGTCTCCATTTGTCCTGTCGAGTGCTAGTATAGCCCAATGGCATCTGCTCGCTCCAGGAACATGAAGAGCACATTACTGTTACCGTTTATTTATGAAAATAAAAGTACAAAATATTAAAACTGGTTAAGAGTTAAAAGCAGTGACAAGGAAATTTTGAATAGGAAGTGCATACATTAAAAAGACATCTCACCTTGGGTCAGGGAGGTGGTACAACAAGGGCTTAGGGCGCCTACCAGGACTGGTCCGGGTTCAATTACTAGCACCACATAGCTTCTTGAATATTACAGGTTGTAGCTGGGAGGTCCCTGAGCATTTCTGAGTGTGTTCCTGAAGGCACTTGAAGACCAGTGGAGAGCTCAAGAGTGACTACAGCCTCCTGTTCTAGAACAGAGACCCAAGGTCTCACAAGCACCACTTGGGAGAGAATACTCCCATCCTCTCAAGAATATCAGAATGTCTATCTCAAGAACATAGTAAGAGCAAAATAAACCCATATCAAGTAGGAAAAAAAAGACAATAGACTTCAATGAAATTGAAAAGAAAAATAGAAAATCATTAAACAAAGCTATTTTTTTAGAAGGGGGAGAAGGAAACAAATTATGACTATTAGCGGGAAAACATATCACCTTATCACTAGAGATTACAGATTCAAAAGGCCTGCCCCCCCAAAAAATTTATTCACACCAATTTAACAACTCAGGAAAACAAACCAGGTAAGCTGATAAAAAAAACCCATTAACTACCACAATTCTTCAAACATTAAACTGTCATTATTACAAGCAAATTTAACCTATATGTTAAATGAAAAAAAAGAGAAATCTCCAGACACTTTAGAGTATCATTTGAGAATAATTGAGAATATTTAAAGAATTTTTCAGGGATACAGACATAGGTTTTATTCAGGAGCCCTAGATTTGACCCCCCACACTGTAAAGGCCCCTAAGACTCGAGAAATGACTCCTGAGGGTAGAGCTGAGAGTAGTCCCAAAGTATTGCTGTAACTGCTCCCTCCACCCCTCTCCTGGACCCCTCCAAATAAAAAACGTATACTCTTTTCCAAGCAAAAAAAAAAAAATTTCTCAATTAATTTTGTTTTTGTTTTTTGGTGAAGAAAGATAGTTTTTATTGAAACTTATTTAGAAAAACGTGAGGAGAGGGGAGATAAAGGTGTTCAAAGGGAGCATCTGGGGCCAGAGGGATAGTACAGCAACAGGGCATTTGCACCACAAGAGGCTGACCTGGGTTCGATTCCTGACATCCCATATGGTCCCCTGAGCACCGCCAGGAGTAATTCCTGAATGCAGAACCAGGAGTAACCCCTGAGCATTGCTGGGTGCAGCCCCCTTTCCCCTACCCCCGCCCTGCAAAGAGGGAGTATCTTTATAATGAAAATAAGCAAACAAAGAAACACAGAGACAAGAGAGTAAGATACGTGTTCGAGAAAGGAGCTTGAAGAGCAAATTCCGATTAGTTTTTCTAGAGCCAGTTTTTTTTTGGGGGGGGCGGGGGTCACACCCAGCAATGCACAGGGGTTACTCCTGGCTCTGCACTCAGGAATTACTCCCAGAGGTGCTCAGGGGACCATATGGGATGCTGGGAATCAAACCTGGGTCGGCCGCATGCAAGGCAATCACCCTACCCACTGTGCTATCACTCTAGCCCCTCTAGGGCCAATTTTAATCTGAATATCAAAAGCAGACAAACAGCATAAAAACTACAGGCTATCCCTTGTGAACACAGATTCAAAATATCTCTTTAATTATTAGCAAACAGAATAACAATCTGTGAAAAAGAATTCTGGACTGGAGTGATAGCACAGCAGGTAGGGGGTTTGCCTAGCTGGTGGCTAACCCGGGCTCGATTCATCCATCTCTCTCGGACAGCCTGGCAAGCTACTGAGAGTATCCTGCCCACACGGCAGAGCCTGGCAAACTACCCTGGCATATTTGATATGCCAAAAACAGTAACAAGTCTCACAATGGAGATGCTACTGGTGTCCGCTCAAGCAAATCAATGAACAACAGGACAGTGTTACAGTGAAAAAGAATTCTATGCCATAACTACGTAGGGCTTGATATTTCAGGAAGACAAAGCTGCTTTAATATTTAAAAAACAATGAATGAATTCTATCACGTTAACAAGAGATGAGAATGTACAACTGTATCAGTAAGATGCAGAAAAAGTTTTTGACAAAAGCCAGCACTCATTCATATTTAAAATTCTCAAAACCAGAAAAACAGTAAAATCTCCTGAAATAACATAATATTTAATGGTGTAAAACTAAAGGCTCTCCTCCTGGATCAGGAAGAAAGCAAAGATAATGTGTTCATGCTACTAGTCTTACTAATTCTACTTAGTGAAGAAAATAAATTATCATTCAAATCAGAATGAAATAATTAAGCTATTCAAATTTGGAGATGATAAACTGTATGTAGAAAATCCCATGGGGCAAGGGAAATACCTCAAGTGGAGGAGTGCATGCCTAGTATATCCAAAGCCCTAAGTTTGACTTCAGGCACCACATGCTCCTTGAGCACTGCCAGCATTAGTCCTTGAAAGAAAACAAAAAAAGTCTCCAAGGAGGGGTTGGGTGAAGGGGAGGGAGAAGCAGAGAAAAAGGGAGATAAGGAGGGAGGGAGGAAGGAAGGGAGGGGGAAGGGAGGGCGGGAGGGGGAGAGAGTGGGAGAGAGAGAGAGAGAGAGAGAGAGAGAGAGAGAGAGAGAGAATGAATCTAACAAAATAAAGAGTATTTTCTGTTATTCTGTTCTGGAGCGATAGCATAGTGGGTAGGGTGTTTGCCTTGCACACGGCCAACCTAGGTTTGATTCCCCTGTCCCTCTCGGGTATCCCGCCCGTATGGTAGAGCCTGGCAAGCTACCCATGGAGTATTCGACATAACAACCAAGCCCCACAATGGAGATGTTACTGGTGCCTGGTCGAGCAAATAGATGACGACAGTTTTGTTGTTAGAACACAATGCATATAAAAAAAGTCAAAGATCTAAATAAACGATATACTGTTTTCACAGACTGCAAAACTCAACCAAGATGAGTTGAATTCTCTCCTAACTATTATACATGCGCAATGCAATTCCACTAAAATCCCAGGAATAATACAAGACTTGTGATACCCTGGACAGAGTTCATTCAAGAAAAACACCAAATTTCTTTGAAATATGTTCCGTGGTATCTGAACACATTCCATTCCCACCCTTCTTGATCCAAGTTCCTCACCAACCTTGAAAACCAAGCTTTGAAAACTCAGTGAATTCAGCAGGCTAGCAGCCAACTGGTAAGGCCAGAACACAACTGGTGAGGCCAAGGACAATTCTTTCAGATTTTCCCTGGAGGCACTTGTAACTCACAGGAAAACTAGCAGCAAACAATAAATAAAAAAAAAAAATTTACAAGAAAAACCAAGAGGAGGAGATGCACATACAGATGAGTCTCTGGAAAAACCCCAGGGCCTGGAAAACCCAGGAGCACTGGTGGGCCTGTGTATGTGTGCTGTGTCTCTTTCCAAAAAGATCTGCGGCACTTCTAAACTGTCAGAGAATTGTTGCAAACCTTTAGGTAAAATGAAACAGGACAAGACAGCTTCATAAATTAACACTAGACATGAATCAAATTTCCAAGAGCACTGTTTTACTGTCATCCCGTTGTTCGTCGATTGACTCAAGCGGGCACCAGTAATGTCTCTATTAAACTCAGCCCTGAGATTTTAGAAGCCAGGTAATGACCCCAAAATAAAACACAATAAATAAAATATCTATAGAAGCTACTCAATACTAACAAAAAATTGCTACCTCTTCATAAGTCAAAGGAAATACGACGTAAAAATAACATGATGAAATAAACTCACAAGACAGTATTAAATCTAAGTGTAGACAGCAAAAAGTGCCATTTTAAATAAATGTTAAGTATCTGATAATACTGACATGTAAATAGAGGAAGTAAAAACTTGCTAATAATTTTGATCTTAAACAGTATAAAAATAGGGATGAAATTTTTAGAGGAAAAAATGTGTTAAAACTTGAGAACCAGCTGGCTAAGTTGAAATCTGTAACTTTGAACCTATAGGTAAAAAAATGAAATAAGAAAACCTTGAACAACAATAAGAGAAAAGGCAGGAAAAAGAACACAGTAAGCAGAAAAAACAAAATGGTAAAAGAGTACTCATTAAGTTCAACTACTGAAGAAAAGTGTCTCACACCAAATTGCAAAGAAAAATTAAACCACACCCAGTATACATTTTGTGTTGAAAAAAAAAATATCAAAACATAATGCAGAAAGACAGACTAGAAATTTGATCTCAAGAAAGCAAACATTAGTTAAAAAAAAAACCTTCTATTCTTATAGAAGCATTAAGGGACTGTATTTTAATGTATACTTTGTATCACACTTATTGTGTAGAAAGCTGTTCTGTTGCACATATACAATTAATAAAGACAGAATTCAGATTCTGAATCTGAATTCTGTCTTTAAACATTTTTGTTTTTGTTTTCAGATCACACTACACAATGGTTGTGGGCTGCTTCTCTCAAGGGTTGCTCCCAGAGATATTCAGAAGATGCATGTCAACAGGGATCAAATGCAGGCCTCCTGGTGAGCTCTCTATTCAGCCCTAAATTCTTTTTCTTAAGATCATGGGGGCAGAGTGATAGCACAGTGGGTAGGGCCTTTGCCTTGAACTGGGTCTACCTAGGTTCAATCACTGCCATCCCATATGGTCCCAGGAGTAATTCCTGAGTGCAGAGCCAGGAGTAACCCCTGAGCAAAGCTGGGTGTGACCCAAAAAGAAAAAAAAACCATAAAAGCTACATATATTAATAACAAAACAACAAAACAGAACTTGTAAAATAGAGATTGTAAAAGCCTATCTGGAGATACTCATGTCAAAACTTCTATATACACTTAAATGAAATACTGAAGTCAAAATGATAAAAGTCTTACACTGAAATTCAACAAAAGTACAATTAAGATATGTCAGATATAGCCCAATTCACTGTCACTGTCATCCCGTTGCTCATCGATTTGCTCAAGCGGGTGCCAATAACGTCTCCATTGTAAGACTTGTTACTGTTTTTGGCATATCGAATACGCTGTAGTTTGCCAGGCTCTGCCGTGTGGGTGAGATACTCTCGGTAGCTTGCTGGGCTGTCCGAGAGGGGTGGAGGAATCTAATCCAGGTCGACCGCGTACAAGACAAATCTCTACCCACTGTGCTAAAAACCATAAAAAGGAAAATTAAAAATGCTGACAATTCTGCCAAATATGAAAAGGGGAGGATTGCATATTCATCTAGGAATGTTGAGCATTAAAGGTTAGCATTACATGCAAAATCTCCAACACTCTGCCACAATGTGTTAAAACAGCAAGCATGATTTATGACAGGAATGTAAGGATGATACAACACTAGACAACCTGTGAACCAGGTATTCTTATCTGGAACCTTAGAGATAAAATCTTCACGATGTTCCTTTTAAAAACTGTAGCTAATAAAAATTTAAGTGAAAAAAGAGGGCTGTGGTTCAACATACAGATAAAGCAAGTAAAGGAGACATCTGCAAGTGAAACTGAAATGAGTAAGATAAAACAGTACAGAAACAACTGATTTAGAAGAAGTGTAAAGGATAGGGACACAGATGACTCATAAAAAAAACAAAAACAAAAAAACAAAAGACATCACATAGAATACAATAGTTTGTACCCTACTTCCTACTCTTATGAAACCTTTTCTAAACATATGCCCTGGGCAAAAACATACACTGGCACAAATACTGGCAGTCAAGCTTCTGCTATGGAATCTGAAACTAATTCTATGGAGAACTTAAATGACAAAGGTTTGAGATTTCAAGATAAAGACACAGAAGAAGTCTTCAACCACCAATTATCTCCAGGATGGATATTAAAAAATCAGCTTGTGGACAGTATTGGAAAATAAAATCTGACATATATTTGGGTATCTATATGCTAAAGCACCCACTTCCTTTCCCAATTATTCTAAAATAATTTTGCTTTTAAGTCCCCACTCATGCCCAAAGTTGTAACCAAATTTTTTTTTTTTTTTTTTTTTGCTTTTTGGGTCACACCTGGCAATGCACAGGGGTTACTCCTGGCTCTGCACTCAGGAATCACCCCTGTCGGTGCTCAGGGGATCATATGGGATGCTGGGAATCGAACCCGGGTCGGCCGCGTGCAAGGCAAACGCCCTACCCGCTGTGCTATTGCTCCAGCCCCCAATGTAACCAAATTTTCAATGCCCTACTTCTAGTAGAAATTACAGAAGTCATTATAATTTAGTCTCTGTTTTAAAGTAACTAGATCAATTTTTACCATTACTCCATTAAACACTAGAATCACCCAACTACAAAGATCATAATGTGTTATGAGTAGCACAGTAGCACTGTAGTCCCATTGTTCACTGATTTGCTCAAGCGGGCACTAGTAACGTCTCCATTGTGAGACTTGTTACTGTTTTTGGAATATCAAATATCTATGAGCAGTTTTGAACATTATTTCCTGGTTATCTTCTATGCAACTCTTTTCTTCCAAATCCCAGCGTCCCTCACAGATTCAGATTAGAGAATGAAAGGGGTATCTTAGACAATTGCAAATAAGAATATATCCCTAGAAAGAAGAATGTGTCTCAAACACAAAACAGTAAATTAGCATAATGAAAATATCAATATGAAATCTTACATGTTTATCTTTCCTTTCTATTATATCTTGTTTTTGTTTACATTTTTGAGATGTCTCCTTAATATCCATTGCCTGTAAGGTAAAACCAGAAGGAAGCAAGTTAATAAAAATGCAAGAAAGCCCATGTAACTGTCCATCTAAATCATTACGTAAGCTCATTCAAGTTTCCCCATGATTCCTTTTAAACAAAATTCAAATTTATCATCCAAAATACCAAGTTATTTGCAAATATACAAAAAGTTATTCCCATCAATACTGAATATATGCACATGTTTATCTCATCATGTTTACTTCACATAGTCCAAAAAACTTATAGAATAACAGGGTTCTGTTTAAAGTAGCTTAAAAATAATCTCTGCCCCCAACATCACGCTAAGGCTTAAAAGTCATAATCATAAAATCTTAAAATATTTACAAAATAGAGAAAACATTCTATAGGTCACTTTACTACTAAAAGAAACATGAATTAACCTCCTTCAATTGTGTGTATTAAAAACATAACAGTCATCACCAGGTGTGATCCAAAAAGCAAAAAAAAAAAGTTTAAAAACATAACAGTATACTAAGTTCACAGAATTTCTATGTCTCCAGGAATACTACTCTTCTCTAGTAATTAGTGATAAAATTTCACTTTCCTATTCATCTCTTGAAATTTCTACAAAGTAGCAGTCTTCCAACAGTAACAATTAAGACTCTCGGTCAGCTGAAGACACTTGTAACTTATTTTTTCATTTTTATCTATTTTTGTTTATTTTTTTATTTTTGGGTCACACCCGGCAATGCACAGGAGTTACTCCTGACTCATGCACTCAGAAATTACTCCTGCTGGTGCTCGGGGGCCATATGGGATGCTGGGAATCGGACCTGGATTGGCTGCATGCAAGGCAAATGCCCTACCTGCTGTGCTAGCATTCCAGCCTCAACACCTGTAACTTATTTTTGTATTTGCCAAAATACAAAAAAGTCTCCAAGGAGTCCGAAAGTACCTTCTCTTTGATTCTCGCCTCCAAGGTGTGGCGCTGCCTTTCACTTTCTTCAATGCGCCTCGCCAAGGGGATCTGCCCGTCTTTCAGCTTTCGGACCTCTTCCTTCACTCGGTCACGAACTCGTTTCACTTCTTCATATTCCTGACGAACATTTTCATATTCCTTGAAAATTAATTTCAAAAAGAGAAGTTAGTGCTCTGCTAGCTTAAACCCACAAATAAAATCAAGGTAGAGGCAAAAACCATGCTCATGAAAAGACTAGCAGCTATTCTTTTTGACAGATTTAATATACAATTTGTCCTCTCATATATTTTGAAACTTCCAAATACCAACATAATAATTTACTAAGAATGCTGAGAGTGAGTTTTATCACATTAAACTTTGACTTCCACCATCTTCAGAAATTTCTGAGTGGCTACTAAAACTAGATTTTCCTTTAGTCTGTAAGTAAAGAATATATTAAAAGTGAAAAACCCAGTTATGAAAAGTGAAAGTGAAAAAGCATACACCAAGAAAATGGGTCAAAGAGAAAACACGTCAACTAGTGGAAATGATGCTTGCTGTATCACAGGGATCAACATATGCTACAGGAGTAAGAACAGTGCTTAGACGGTAAGGGTAAGTAGAATGAGGAAAGAGATCAAAATCAAAAATAAACTGTATATCCAAAATCAATGAAAAGAATGGTGAAAACAATCTCAGGACAATAATGGGGGGCCGGCATACAAATAGTTCACAAAGATAAAGGGTAAGAGTAATAATAAGACATTAGAAAATAATTAAAATGAGCCAAAGAGGTTTAAAATTAATGAAATTATGAGAGAGGGTAAAATGGCATGTTGAGTAAAAGCCACATAGTCATTAATTTTTCTTATTTGCAATGATTATTATTACAAATGACTTGTTATTCATCCTAACTTTGTAACAAACATAAAACCTTATGTTCCATAGGCAATAAAATACATCATTACAGAAATGGATATAGTAGCCTTAGCAAACTTAGAAAGCATCTGAGTAAATTATTTTAAATAAGCTTTATAAGCTTCAGTTCACTCAAAGTTTTTTTTATACTTGTATAAACATATTTATGTAGTATTTTATATACGGGAACAATCTGCTGAAGATTCAAACCTGGAAGAATTAAAAAGTACAGATTGCAAAACTGTTGTCTGCAATACAAAAATATAGCATACATCTAGCTAACCATTTTGTAACAGATAAATTTATTATGATATATTGAACAAACATAAGCAAAGTATTTAATTTTATAGAGCAATTTAGTGCCTTACTTATAACTGTTATTCTACTAAGAGTAGTACCTTGTTTGTCTCTGATTATTGGGACTTACCACCCATGGCCTTTTTGCTTCAAGCATCTCAATTAAATCTAAGTGTCGTTTACGTTCATAAAATCGTTCTACATCTTGTTTATATCTCTCATTTCTCTGAACCATTTTCTCTAGATACTCGGTTTTCTCTTTGCATGAGGTCTAAAATAAAACATTTTTTTTAAAAAAACAATTTAAGACAACAGATCAAATCTTCTAATAATAAAAATATAAAAAAGGACAGCAAAATTTTACAATAAAGAATTTCATAAGCATTCTTACAAACTGAGTAAATCTAATATCTTGTTATAGCATAGGTTATGATAAGTCACATGTCTTTATGGAAGCCCTGACACATGTGAGCTAGAATTCCTCATCCTAGAAGTAAACTTGCCCCATTCTCCTCAAGGGTACAAACAATTCACTAATACATAATAGTACAAAAGCTACATAGCAATATTCAAATAAGTAACACTATGGTAATATGTTATAAACACCTATGAATATAAAGATTTACAAATGAGATAAAATTCAGTTCTAGTATTTTGAATTAACAATTGTTAAGATGTACTTAGAACCTAGTAGAACATGTGGTTTTCTTTCAGAAGATGGTTAAGAAGCTTAGGCGAATAATTCAGAAGCAAGGTTTAAACTGATGTCATGGAGAACAGTTAGTAGAGCCTATCTGTAGTAGGGTAGTGACCAAAGAAATGACAAAACAAAACTCCGATGAACTCCTCTGAGCATTCAGTTAGGAAGATAAAACAACAAAAATATTAAATTATAGCTGGAGAGATAAATCAATGGTTTAGATGCAGGAGACTGGGATTCAGTTCCTGCCAGCAGCCACAGATAAGTGTGTCCCAACAAGGAAACAGGAGAGGGAGATAAACAATGGCCAGATTGGGAATTGGTAAGGGTAGACAAGCTAATCTTGAAAAAGCTAAGAAAGAGATAAAGGAAGGAATGAGGTTGGTTGACAGGGAGGAAGAGAAGGAATAAGTTATTTATTATCCTCAACTACACTACAAACAGTTAAAATAGAAAAGAAAACATTTATGAAATTTCTCATCAAAAAAGTAATTTACTTTAGTTACTGGAACAGGGAAATCGATTAATTATATAAAATTTCAAATTTTGTTATAAAATTTGATTATTTTAAGTAATGCTACCTCCCTGAGTTTCAGAACCGCTTCAAACCTCAATAGACACACCAGGGGGATGTATGTTTCCCTACACCATCTCCCCTCATGCAACTAATAAAATGCAATTGGTTCTGCAGAGGTGCTATTCAAAAGCTATATGATATCTGCTTGTAAGCCTCAATTTATATCACTTGTCATCCTGTTGATCTTTCATTTGCTCGAGTGGGTGCCAGTAATGTCTCCATTCATCCCTGTCACATGCTAGTGTAGCCCAATGGCACCTACTCGCTCCAGGAACATGAAGAGCCTCAAACTGTTTGTTTAGGGTTTTGACGAAGAAGTCTGACCATCTCGTAGGTGGGCGACTCAGTCTTTTGACAGCCTGTGGAATCCAGTCAGTAACAGCTCTAGTCCAGCAATCGTCTCTGAACTGCATTACATGTCCGGCCCATCTGATTTTTGACGCCTTGGCAAACGAGACAACGTTCCTGATTCTTTATCGTCGATGGAGGTTGGAACTCCAGATTCCTTCTCTCACTTGAGTGAAACGTGACAGATAGTCCAAGCATAGCTCTTTTTGATTCCTCTTTGGGATAACCGAATAGTGTTCTCATGCTGTTTTTGTAGGGCCCAGGTCTCTGAGGCGTATGTTAGTGCAGAAAGTATGGTGGAGTCAAAAAGATGTGCCCAGAGCTGGAGGTTCTTTGTCCTCTTAACCACTTCTTTGACGCTCTTGAAGGCATTCCACACTGCTCTCTTCCTACTGCACAGTTCAGGTGCCAGGTCATTTGTCATGTTGAGTTCTTGACTTAGGTATACATAACTGCTGCATTCAGAGATATTTGTTCTGTTGAGGGAAAATGGAACAACAGGAACTAGTCCATTTCTCATGAACATTGTCTTCATGAGATTCAGCTGCAGTCTGACCTTTCCACATTCATGGTCAAAGTCGGCCAGCATTCATGCCACTTGGCTGATATTTGGTGTTATGAAAACGATGTCATTCATCAGCAAAGCGGAGGTGGTGTATTTGCTGACCATCTATCTTTACTCCTATTCCAGTCATCACATGATATTTTCGAGGGTGGCACTGAAGAATTTCAGTGAAATAGTGTCGCCCTGCCAAACCCCTTTCTTTATGTCAATGATCACTTCTTTGTAGAATGGTGAGATCCCGGTGGTGAATCTGTAATACAGCTCATGGAGTATCCTGATGTACTGAGTTTGAACACCCTGTTTGGCTAGGGCTTCGATGGCCACTTCAGTCTCAACAGAATCAAAGGCCTTCTTTAAGTCGATGAACGTTAGACAGAGCGGCATCTTTAACTCTTACAAAATCTCAATGAGCTTGGTCACTGTGTGGATATGGTCGATTGTGCTGAATACTTTTTGGAACCTGGCTTGCTCGCATGGTTGTCCTTCATCTAGTGTTCTGCCAATCCTATTCAGGATGACTCAAGTGAACAACTTGTAGACAACGGACAACAGGCAGATTGGGTGATAGTTGCCGATGTCGTGAATGTCCCCTTTTTGTGCAACAGTACAGTTCTGCTGGTTTTCCACTGGGATGGAACCTTGCATTCAGACAGGGAGCGTGTGAAGAGCCCAGCCAGTGTATTGATGAGTACTGGTGGCAGATTCTTCAGGTGTTCGGGTATGACCTTGTCTGGACCGGTGCTGTACGCTTCTTTACCGACAAAATGGTGTGTTGGATTTCGGAAGGGAGAACGCTGGGAATGACATATCCATCCTGCGGAATTTGGTATGTGGGCAGATGGACATGGCTATGAAAGAGATCCAAGTAGAAATCGTGGATCTGAGTAGAAGTCAAGGATAACCTTTTCCATTGCCCTTCTGGAAAATGTTATAGATCCATCAGGACATCGGAGGGCAGTCATTTTGGTCTTATAGTTGGCGAAGGACAGGTGGGTGTTGCAAATACTTTTCCCGGCTTCTGCTGCATCGGTCCACACTGCTGCTCTTCTCTCTTTGAGGGCTTCCTTTATCGCTTCTCTGCACAGCTTTGCGAGCTTGGACGTTAGCTTGAGGCTCACGCCAGACCACATTGGCAAATGAGTGTGAGAGTTTCAAGAGTTTCTGAAGACAGGCAACATTTTGTGGCTTTCTCTCTGCATTCCTCACACAATCATGGAGGTGCTGAACCAGTTGATTGTATTCCTCATCGATGTTGTCAATGATGGCATCTTCCCATATTGCTGCAGTAATGCCAAAGAGCTCCCAGTTGGTGGTTGTTCTGGGAGTTCTCTTCTTAACCTTTGCAGCCCTTTCTCCCCGCTCTGAGAAACAGAATTTCGCACGAAGGAGACAGTGGTCTGATCCTGTTTGGAATTATGGGACAGCAGCGACACCGGTCAGGCAAAACCATCAATTGAATATGATGTGGTCAATTTCATTGTGGAACTATCCATCAGGAGACTCCCATGTCCAGCATTTAGATTCAGCCTTCTGGAACTGTGAGTTACCATGGATGGTCTTGGTCAACATGATGAACTCAGACAGTCTCTCACCCTGTTTGTTCCATTCTAGGCTGTGGGTCCTGACATGGAGTTCTTCGGATGACCTTCTAGGTCATATCTTGGTGTTAAAATCACCGACAATGACCTGGTAGAAGGTGTAGTCTTCTTTATAGAACTTCTCCAGCTCTATGTAGAACTTCTCAATTTCTTCACCCTAGTTGGATGTTGGTGTGTAGATGACGAAGACAGAAACTGCTGGCAATGAACCATGTCTATTCAAATGTAAGCATCCAATTCAGGTTGTTAGGCATTCGAACGAATCAATGCTCATGGCTAAGGTCATGTTGACAAGGACACTGACACCACCGATGCCTCTACTGTTGCATGTTCCGGGGAACAGTTCTTCTCCAGTGCCAAAAACGGCGTGATGTTTTCACTGTCTTCTCATCTTGGTCAATCCAATGATGTCATACTTAATCTTCCGCGCTTGCACTATCAGGTCCTTGATAGATGCTTCCGATGCCAGCGTACGTGCGTTGAAAGTGCAAAAAGTCACTTTAATCCATTTTGGCACGCTAGTTCGGCCCTGAGATTTTATCTGCCTCTCCTTGTTCGTCCTTTAATGCTGCCGTATTTGGGGCTCTTTCAGGGTCAGGGGAATGAGGCTCATTGTTGTTATTGGTTTTGGCATACTGAATACGCCATGGGTAGCTTGCCAGGCTCTGCCATGTGGGTGTGATACTATTGGTAGCTTGCTAGGCTCTCTGAGAGGGATGAAAGCTTTTAGGGTGGCCTCCAATCGCCATTATAGATGTTCTGATGGTTCATACCATATTTGAACCCCATCAAATATGGTGCAGTAATGATGGAAAATGGGTAGGAAGAATTTATGATGTGTCCGGAAAAGCAGCATGGGGCGTGGCAGCATTGTGTACAATTTATATACAATGAATGAAATTTTTTAAAAATTTGCAATTTAACCAAGAAAAACATTTTATAATGCATTATTGCCTTTTTAAAAATTCAACTAATAACATACTTGATAAAACAATACATTTTACAAGTTTCACATTATCAATCTTTTTTCCTGGTTTGAATAAACTGAATAGTGCCTAGGACTCACATTTTTAGACAGCAGCCCAAAGGTCTTTGTTTTGTTCTTACTAACACCTTTTTATGTGACTTGTCCATAGTTAAAATGAGGTCTTGAGGCTGAGATTCATTAATTTAGGGAAAGGTAAAAGTAGAAAAAAAGTACTAGATTCTAGATGACATTTGACAGTCAAAATAGATTATTTAAATGAATTTATTAAAAAATTAAGCTAAGAAAATTGAAAAATAATCTAGAGATCACAATTTTTTCTATTAGCTTAATTTTTTACTAAATCCATTTTACTGCAAACCATAATCCCAAAAGAGCGGGGAATAGGGAGATAGGGGGAGGGAAGTGCCTACCATAAAGGCGGGGGTGGGTAGTTGGAGGGAAACTGCAGATTTTGGTGGTGGGAAATGTACACTGGTAAAGTGGTGAAGGGATGGGTGGAACATTGTATGACTGAAACCCAATCATGAACAGCTTTGTAACTGTGAAAAAAACTTAAAGATAATCTAACTTAAAAAATAGTAATACCTTTTAAACAATATATCCTTTTGGGTTTTGGGTTATACCTGGCTGTGCTCAGAGATCACTCCTAGTAATGTTCAAGGGGCTGTATGTGGCGCTAAGCACTGAACCAGGGTCAGCTGTGTGCAAGGCAAGGATCTGTCTTATTCCCTGTACTACCTTTATGGCTCCAATGTTACTGTTTTATACTTCTACTGCTGTATAGCAATGCCAGGTGTTTGGGTTTGGTTTAGTCTCTGGTTCATACCTAGCAGTTCTTGGGCGTTATGCCCTGCTAGATGCTCAAAGGTTACTCCTGGCAATGCTCAGAGAACCATGCAATACTACAGATAAAATCAGGTACTCCCACATGCAAACCATGTATTCCAGTTATTTGAGCAATCTTTCCAACCCCACTCTCATTTTTTGTCACTTGATTGTCAGCAATACAATCCTGGCAGGAAAAAAAAATCACAGATACATGAACTCACTCCATAAATGAGAACTGTTCATTTGTTTATGTTTTTTTTTTATTTTTTACAAGTTTTATTGAGAGACATAAAAGATTTTAATAAATAAAACCACAGAGTATTTATGGATTTACTTTTTAAAAAACTGAAAGGATTTTAGTATATCTTTTTTTTTTTTTACTACCTCCCCCCATTTGTTTATGTTATGACATAGAAATTGAGACGGGACAATTAATGAGTTGTCTAGTTCATCTCTATCTCAACTAATCTAGAGTACTTAACCTCTAGCTCTGGCATTAGCAGGTGGAGTCTAGCTGGGAGTAACTCTTGGGATACCAAACACTGCTTAGGAGAGCCTCCCAAAACAAATACCCTGTCCCCCAAACACAATGAATTGCCTTATTTATTTAAATACCTCTAGTTGTTTTTCTTTCTCCCTGAAGTTTTTGAGTTCACAGTGATATCTGTGCATTTCTGGGGGACCAATCGACTTTTCAGTTGCTTCCAAGAGTTCAATTTTACTGAGTTTAGCAAATTCTCCAACTTTATCCTGCAGCACAAACAATTATCAGCAACTATTTTTATTCACAAGTATCTTCAAAACAAATTTCATTCAATAATCACACTTGCTAAGATAACACCCATTTAAATGAAGCTTCTCGTGTGGATCTCAATATCTTTCATATATTAATACACTAATAAAAATAGATTAGCGTATAAACTGCCATGTTTTTGAGAACCTAAAAATATTGTACATGTAATAGGCTGAAAGTGCCTACATACACGTAACAAATAATTTGTGTATAAAGGAAAACATTTTTGGGCCGGAGCAATAATACAAGTGGGTAAGGCTTAACCATGCACACAGCAGACTGGGATCCAATCACCAGCATCTTATGTGATCCCCTCTGCTCACTCCAAAAGAAATACCTGAGTACAGAGCCAAAAGTCTGTCCTGAGCACCACCAGGTGAAGCCCAGAAAATAAGAATTTTTTTTTAAAGAGTAATTTATTTTTTTAAAAGATAGGTTCTTGGATTGATCTTTATCTCAAGATCTTTATCACACCTTATTCTGGAGAAGGTGTGGAATCCACTGGGGGGGAAAAAAAAAAGGCTTGCAATTTCCACATTTTTAACTTATATTTAACTAACAGGTACTCAAATCACCATCTGTTGTTGTTTTGTTCGGGGGCTATACCAGGCAGTGTTCAGGATTTATTATTGGGCCTATGCCAAGGGATTACTCCTGGAGGGGCTCAGGGGACCCTACGTGGTGCCAGGGATCAAACTGAGTAGGCTGTGTGCAAGGCAAGCGCCCTACTCACTGTACTAAGCCTATGGCCCAAATCACCATTGTTTCTGAAGAAAAAACAATTCATTGATAAGACAGACTCAAATATAAATTTTATTGTTTTTGTTTGGTTTGGGGGCTGCTCCTGGCAGTGCCCAGGGCTTACTCCTGGTTCTATGCTAAGAAATAACTTCTGGCAGGGCTTGGGGATGCTGGTGAGGGAACTGGGGTCAGCTGAGTGCAAGGCAAGCATCCTACTATCGCTACATCTCTCCAGCCCCATCAAATACAAATTTTAAAGGCGCCTGACTTTACCTTCATACCAAAATGTTCTAGCCTACTAAATGCTTTTTTAAAAAAAGCACACCTTGGGGGCTAAAGCAATAGCACAGCAGGTAGGGCATTTGCCTTGCACTCGGCTTGACCCAGGCTCGATTCCCAGCATCCCATATAGTCCCCTGAGCACCGCCAGGAGTAATTCCTGAGTGCAGAGCCAGGAATATGCTCTGTGCATCGCCGGTTGTGACCCAAAAAGCAAAATAAATAAACAAATAAAAGCACACCTATAGATTTAAGAGTCTTATTATAAGACTTAATATATTGTTTATCAACATTTTAAGAGACTACAGAAACTCTTATCTAAACAAATTACTGTAAAAAGACAAACTTAATTCCTTTATAATTTATACTTAAAGACATTTTGTTAATTCAAAATTTCCAAATTATTACAAATTAGATCATACTATATAAAAGATGATACACCCTTTCACAAAAAACTTAGTATTAACAATGCTATTTTCAGCTTGACCATTACAATATTCCTTTAAAATCACTTGCATTCTTATGCAGCATAAAGAAGAAACATTATATACAAAATTTCCTCAATACATTTTTTTCTTTCATACCTGAGGTAGAAATTGGCAAAGATTGCCCACTTGAATATTTAAGGCTGCAACTTGTTCTTCTACTACTTTCTGAGTTGTAGATTTTTTGTTGATGAACCAAAAGGACTGATTTTTTGCCACATCAATCTCACGGGTAATTATAAGATTTCCAGAAGTCCTGAACCTAGTTTAAAAAATAATTGAAACATTTTAACATTCAAAGTAATATTTTAGAAAATTTCCAAAATTCTCTTGTACACAGTTTCCAGATAGTATTATTATATTCCTATTCCTCCTGATATTATAATCCCTTGAAAAGGGAACCTTAAAGATTTACTAGCAACAATACATAATTGATCATATGGAAATCTTGACATTAAAACTAAACTGTTACAGTAAAATTATAGCCAATGCCAATCTAAATTCCCAAACACTGCCAGGAGACATCATCTGGAGTCATGTATTCTTTCAGCAGCATGCCACTCCCTAATCCACATGTGCTAACTGCAACTCAAAAATAGCAAGTGGATTCAGTAAAGCATATAAAGCTAAACTTTAGAATTTGTTCTATTTGGAAAATGAACTTTACAAAAGTATTTCCAACATCAAATGTAGCCTTCCTTATTGCTCTGAATTCTGAGGGGACTACATTATAGGGATAGTGAGAAACTTTAATAGAGAATCTGAAAGAAGGGTATTTACTTAGTTCTGGTTTTTAGAAGTACTAGTGCTCCACTCTCATCTATTCATCCATCTTCTTCACTGGGAACCAGCAGCATGTGGTAAAAAGATAAAATTGGTATCCACTGACTAAATGATAATTTGCAAACGTGTATACAAAGATTATATATACCACTACAGAGTACTTTAAACAGCAAGATTTTAGGGCTTAAAGAGTTTTAAACTTTCATTTCTAGCAGAATAACTAACCAAGGACCTTTCTGAGCCTCCTGCTATAAACAACTTAAAATAGGCACGATAGCACTGTTGTCCAGTTGTTCATCGATTTGCTCGAGTGGGGCACCAGTAATGTCTCCATTGTGCGACTTGTTACTGTGTTTGGCATATCGAATACGCCACGGTAGCTTGACAGGCTCTGCCATGTGGGCGGAATACTCTCAGTAGCTTGAAGGGCTCTCTGAGAGGGACAGAGGAATCAAACCTGGGTCGGCCGCATGCAAGGCAAACAAAATAGGTAAAATATTAAAATTATCTCTTCCATTTACGAGCTAGCATGAAAAGCAAGGAATGCTGGCCAAAATCTCAGCACACGTGGGAACCAAGAAGGGAAAAAAAGGATAAAGATGCCTTTCACCTTTAGGGCTGTAGTTCAACCTGTAGTTTTGTACGTTTATTTTCGTATAGCCTACATCTCCCTCTCAGAGAACCTGGCAAGGTGCCGAGAGCATCCTGCCTGCACGGCAGAGCCTGGCAAGCTCCCTGTGGCATATTCTTATGCCAAATACAGTAACAATGATGGGTCTCATTCCCCTTACCCTGAAAGAGCCTCCAATGCAGCACCACTGTGAAGAACGAGTAAAGAGAGGCTGCTAAAATCTTGGGGCTAGGGGGGCCGGAGCGATAGCACAGCGGGTAGGGCATTTGCCTTGCACGCGGCCAACCCGGGTTCGATCCCCGGCATCCCATATGGTCCCCCAAGCACCGCCAGGAGTAATTCCTGAGTGCAAAGCCAGGAGTAACCCCTGAGCATCGCTGGGTGTGACCCAAAAAGCAAAAAAAAAAAAAAAAAAATCTTGGGGCTAGGACGAATGGAGATGTTACTGGCGCCTGCTGGAGCAAATCGATGATCAACAGGATGACAGTGATACAGTGATTTTCATGTCATCCTGGGGGGAGGAGCTGTAGATAAAGCACAAAGCTCTCCAAGATGGAGATCTAATAGCAAACATCCCTAAAATGTTGGATTACCCTGTCAGGGTACTAAATGTTTTTCATCACTATCATCCCAACTAGAAACAGCAAGGTAAGATGCCTGTTTCAAACTATGGCTTGAAGTGTGAAAAAATAAAAATTTCTCCTGACAGCTTTTAATCACATTAGTCTGAAACTGCCTTCCTTGTATCTTGAAGTTATATGACACTACCATGGAGATTCAAAAATCCTCAGAATTCTGTGTATTGTGACCCTGGACTGAAAGCACCCAGTAGTCTGTAACTGAAGTAAACAGCAATTTCCTCTCCAGGGATCTACTTTTATCCTCAGAACAGTAACACAGGTAAGTCAAGAGAGCAAGAGCTACTCATGGAAGCACATCCAGACAAGAAAACTAAGCAACGAGGTTAGAACTACTCAGCATGTGCAAGGCTCTTAGTTCAAATCCCTCAATAACTGCAAGTCCAGCCCTTCCCTGGACATATCCTGGAGACAACTCGCAACAGCAGCTGAGGCCTGAGCGGCACTTCTCCGTATATAGGCTGAGCTTGGCCAGGAATAGACCCATGCTATAAGCATATGTGTGTGCGCGCAACCCCCCCCCCCAATAAAATTAATGGACTCAATAATGAGTATGTTTACTACATTTTAAGAAACAAAAAAATGAGGAGGGGTGAGGGGGGGAAAGCAGAGCCAGAAAAGAACCAAAGAGAAATGAATGTAGAATGCAACAGAGACATAAAAAGACAGATATCAAAGATATGAGGAGAATGGGTGAATAAGGCCTAGAACAATAGTACAACAAGTGAGGGTTTGCCTTTGACATGGCCAACTCAGGTTCGATTCCCAGCATCCCAGATGGTCTCCTGAAACACTGCCAGGAATAATTCCTGAGTGCAGACCTAGGAGTAACCCGAGTATTGCCGGGTGTGGCCCAAAACAAACAAACAAACAAACAAAAAAACAAAGAACAGGTGAATAAATGTCTAACAATTGTCTAACAAGAGTTCAAGGAAAAGGGAGAGGGTGAATGAATGGGTGACAAAATAAAAAAATAATAGATAAGAATTTTCCAAAATGATGGATGATACCAAGCCATAATCTTATGGTCATTAAATTCCAAGAAAAATAAACTAAAAAAAAATCCATACTTAAAAATATTTGGTGGTATCTCATAGTTGTTTTGATCTGCAACTCCCTGATGATTAGTGATGCAGAGCAGTTTTTCATGTGCCTTTTGGCCATTCGTATCTGTGATGTGTGGTGTCAGTCCACCTCACACCACAGAGAATGGCATACATCCAAAAGAACAAAAGAACACACCACTCTGTGGTGTTAGTCTACCTCACACCAAAGAATGGCACACATCCAAAAGAACAAAAGCAACCGCTGTTGGAGAGGATGTGGGGAGAAAGGGACCATTCTACATTGCTGGTGGGAATGCCAACTGGATCAGCCCTTTCAGAAAACAATATGGACACTTGTCAAAAAAGTAGAAATTGAGCTTCCATTTGATCCAGCAATACCACTTCTGGGAATATATCCAGAGAAACAACAAAGTATAGTCGAAATGACATCTGCACTTATATGTTCATCGAGGCACTGTTTACAATAGCCAGAATCTGGAAAAAACCTGAGTGTCCAAGAACAGATGACTGGTTAAAGAAACTTTGGTACATCTATACAATGGAATACTATGCAGCTGTTAGAAAAGATGAAGTCATGAACTTTGCATATAAGTGGATCAACATGGAAAGTATCATGCTAAGTGAAATGAGTCAGAAAGAGAGAGACAGACATAAAAAGATTGCACTCATCTCTGGAATATAAAATAACAAAGTAGGAGACTAACACCCAAGAATAGAAGTATATAATACAAGGAGGTTGGCTCCATGGCTTGGAAGCTGGCCTCACATGCTGGGAGAAAGGCAGCTCAGATAGAGTAGGAGATCCCGTGTGGGAAGGGAGATGTGTGCTGAAAGTAGACTAGAGACTGAACACGATGGCCACTCAATACCCCTTATGCAAACCACAACACCCAAAAGGAGAGAGAGAGAACAGAATGGAATACCCTGCTACAGAGGCAGGGTGGGGTGGGGGTGGGGGACAGGATTGGAGGGTGGGAGGGATACTGGGTTCATTGGTGGAGAATGGACACTGGTGTAGGGATGGGTTCTTGAACATTGTATGAGGGAAACACAAGCATGAAGATGGGTAAATTTGTAACTGTACCCTCACGGTGACTAATTAAAAAAATAAATTATAAAAAATAAAATTCTAATTGGGAAAAAAATGTGGTGTGAAACTATAAAACATCAAGTCAAATGATTTCACCCAAGTCTATTGAAAACAAATTATCAAAGTAACTAAGATAGTCACATGAGAAGATGTGATTTTATGCTGAGAAGGAAAAACAAACCATAAATGTAGAATTTGTATTTAGCAAACAAACCTTTCAAGATTTAGCTCAAAATAACAATTTTCAGACCCAAACTGCAATCTACTAACACCCTCATTAAAAGTAACATTCAAGAGTGTCATTCTGGCTGGAAAAAAGTCATCACAAAAGCACTGTAACACTGTTGTCCCATTGTTCATCAATTTGAGTGGGCACCAGTAACGTCTCCATTTGTGAGATTTGTTGTTACTGTTTTTGGCATATCGAATATGACACTGGTAGCTTGCCAGGCTCCGCTGTGTGGGAGAGATACCCTCAGTAGCTTGCCAGGCTCTTTGAGAGGGAGGGAGGAATCGAACCTGGGTTGGCCAACGTGCAAGGCAAACTCCCTACCCACTGCACTATCATCCAGTCCATCACAAAAGAAAGGATCAAAAATGCAAAAATAATCAAAGGCATTTTGTAGGATAACGTTGGTTTGTCCTTTCTCCCTGGCCACAAGGAACTTAGGTTTATCGGGTTACACCCATCACAGTGCTCCCAAGTCACTCCTATTGCTTTATTTATCTGTAAACTCTTCTCTGTGCTCTCCTCCCCAACCAGTTAATCACCTTTTCCCCTAATCAGATTCTGTTAAGGTGTAAGGTCAGATCCTCCCAAGAACACTTAACTTATAAGTTAAATATTGTTTTTCCCCGTTGTTTCCGTAGTTTACTTTAAAGCAATGTCCTTTCTGTATAGACACGGAAGACAGTTAACATTATGCACTTGTAACTTGGGAGTTAACTGCCACTTCTAGACATCTGCTTTCTCGACTTAAGCCTCAGTTGCCCTTAGTTCCTAGCACCCCAAAAGTAGGATCCTGGCAAGGGACTGAATGGAACCAAGGCAAGCTGTGAGCCATCCTGGCATTGAAATGGGCCAGGCAAAGCGCCACAATACTCAGCTATAAGTCAAGAGCATGGTCATGGGCAAACGCTGTCATGACCCAAAAGAGGTAACCGAATAAGGAGGCTGCTGGAGTTAGGAACACTAACCTGGCCTGAGGACTGTGGTCTGGAATATATAGTGAAATGTCCTCATGAAGAACCAAACTTTAAGCTTGAAAGATCTCTTACTGTGCTCATACAAAATGACATTGCTAGAAATAAATTTACTACAACTCAAGCAAATTGATGAGCAATGGGATGACAGTGACAGTGATTTAAGTGGATTACTAGCTGGGGAGGGCTGGAGTGATAGCATAGCAGTTGGGCTTTCGCCTTTCACGAGGCCGACCCGTGTTCGATTCCTCCATACGCTTTGTATGCAGGAGGCCTGGATCGGATCTGACAATACCAGGAGTGACCTCTGAAAATAGAGCTAGGAGTTACCCCTTCAGCACTGCTGGGTATGGACCCAAAACTAACAACAAATTTCAAAGGAGTAGCAACACAAAGACCGCATAGCTAGATGATTTATATCTATCTCTGCAATGCAGAAATCATAACAATGTATAAAAAGAAAATCATTACCTCAGATTTTGAAACAGCTTCTAATTACAAACCCATAATGAAAACTAAGAAACTTGAGAACTGAAAAATAGGTATATATACCAAATTTATGAAATGGAACCAAAGGATCACCAGAAGCAGCTGGGTGCATGAAGTGGAGGAAAGAAAGCATCCTCAACAGACTGTGGTAGGAAAACTGAATAGTCAAGTGTAAGAAAATGAAATTTGACCTGTATCTCACACCATACACAAAAGCTACTGTAAACTGAATTAAAGACCTCAATATTAAATTAGAATTCTTAAGATAGCACTGTAGCAGTGTCCTCCCGTTGTTCACTGATTTGCTCGAGCGGGCACCAGTAATGTCTCCGTTGTGAGACTTGCTGTTACTGGTTTTGGCATACGGAATATGCCAGGGATAGCCAGGCTCTGCCGTACAGGCAGGATACTCTCGGTAGCTTGCCAAGCTCTCCGAGAGGAACAAGAAATTGAATCCGGGTCAGCTGCATGCAAGGCAAACGCCCTACCCACTGTGCTATTGCGCTAGTCCCATCACTGACACTATTGCAAATTATGTGCCTAAATGTTTAAAAAAGCCTACACCCCTATTCTGACATAAATGTCAATTAACACCTCAGTTTTATCTTTTAGTTTTAAATACAAAAAGATTGGGGCCAGAGAGATAGAACAGCAGGTAAGGCACTTGCCTTGCACATAACTGACCTGGTTTGACCCCAGACATCCCATATGGTCCCTGGAGGATCACCAGTAGTGATTCCTGAATGCAGAACCAGGAATAACTCCTCAGCACTGCAAGGTACGGCCCCCAAACTTCCAAAAAGATAAAAAGGTACCTATATGGTGATAGGTTTTTATTACTGAATGAACGTCAGTTCTGTATATTTTCTGCTAAGTCAGATTAACCACAATTTTTGGAAGTATTACAACAATCATTTGCAATTTCTGTACTAAGTTTTAAGAAAGCAATCTCTGACTTTTAAGCAGAAAAGTAGACTGAAGGAGGCCGGAGAGATAGTAGAGTGGATAGGGGGCTTGCCTTATAAGCAGTGACCCAGGTATGATCCCCAATATTCCATATGATCCCCTGAGTACTGCCAGGAGTAATTCCCAGGTACAGAGCCAAGAGAAACCCCTGAGCATCACCAGGTATGCCCCCTAAACAAACAAAAAATAAATGAAAAAGGAAAGAATTCTTAAGATACATTGTGAAATACAGGCACAGTTTGTTCCAACTTCAGATCTCAAGGGTGTTTTCAAGGATGAGATTCCACTGGCAAGGAAAACAAATAGCCCTTTGACCTACGTCCCTGACCAATTATTCAGCTTTAAAGTGTACACTTCAATGTTCCTTTTAATCTGGTAAAATAAACCCAAGAAAATGAAACATTTAAATCATTTTAGACAGAGAAGGTAGGGGCACTTGTGCACGCAGCTGACCCAAGTTCTATCCCTGGCACCCCATAGAGTCCATGTTGCCCACCAAGAGTGACCTCTGAGCACAGACCCAGGAATTAAGCCCTGAGCCTAGTGAGGTATGGCTCCCAAACAAACAAAAACTTTAATGTAACTCATCATCACTGTAGCACTGTCATCCCGTTGTTCATCGATTTGCTCGAGTAGGCACCAGTAACGGCTCCATTGTGAGATTTGTTACTGTGTTTGGAATATTGAATACACCACGGGTAGTTTGCCAGGCTCTGCCATGTGGGCGGGATACTCCACTATTTCCAGAATATTTCATAACCATAAAAAAGGAGCCCAAACCCACTTGTCACTATTTTTTCAGTATTAAAATGATCAAAAAACTAATTTTTATGTGAACACTGTCAAGAACATTAAGTGGATCACAAAATGCATGAGTTTTGGACCAAGTATGTGGGTCAGCAACAGAACACTAGCCTTGTATGTGTAAGGTGCTTGGTCTGATCTCTAGCACTGCAAACACACACACACAATTTAAACCCTGATAGGCAACTAACATTTACTGCTTACACTCCCACAGTGAGTGACAGTAACACTATCAGCATGCCTTCATTATTACAAAATTTGTTTTTTAATTTCTCCAAATTGAGAAGAATAAAAGGCCTACTTTCTTTACTTAAAAACTAGCATAAATAGTCTGTTTATGTATCTACATTTTTAATTTTTAAAGTTTTAATCAGTGATTTATAATACCATTAATGATAGGGTTCATGCATGCTATCAAACACCAGACCTTCCACTGTTCCCTCCACCATTGTCTTACCCTACCTAACCTACAAACAGGCCACTCCCATACCTCCCACGCCTTCTCCCCAATATCCATGGTTAAGATCAGTTCTATAGATCAGTTCTCAGGTTCTATTGCTTTTCGCCACTTGTTAAGTCACTTACTATGTTTGTTTTTTTTGGGGGGGCCACACTTGACAGTGCTCAGGGCTCTGCTCTCAGGAAGTGCTCCTTATAAACAGTGCTCCTGACTGTCAAAGAACAGTATGAAGTATGGGGTTCTAACCAACATACACAGCATGCCAGGAAATGCCCTAACTACTGTAGTATATCTCTGGCTTACTATGCTTCTTTATATCCCATATATGAGAGAGATCATCCTATCTGTCTCCCTCCTTCTAATGAACTTCACTCAGCATCATACTCTCCAGATTGATCCACACAGCAGCAAACTGCATGATTTCGTCTCTTTTCACAATTGAGGAGCATTCCACTGTTATATGCACCACAGTTCCTTTGTATAGTTTTCTTTGGACACTTGGGTTGTTTCCAGATTTTGGTTAATATAAATAAACTGCAATGAACTATAGGAATGCAAGTATCTTTTCTGAATACAGGTTTTGGGATCTTAGGTAGATGCCAAGAAGGAGAAATGCTGGCTGGGTAATACAGAAGCTCTGAAGTTTTCTGACAAGTATCCAAACTGTTTTCCAAAAGAGTTCAACAATCAACATTCCCACTAGCCATGGATAAGGGTGCTTCTTTTGCTACATACATGCTGAAATTAGTTGTTTTCATTCCTTTTGCTGTATACCAATTCACTGATAGAAGGTGCTATCTCATTTTGATTTAAATTACTGTATCCTAATATTATATTCTTTTGCTCATTTTCTATTATGCTGTTTATAACTTAATATTTTAATAACTTTGAAACTTTTGTATGTTATTTGTGCTAAAATGTTTTGTCCCATGTCACTTATGTTTATAGTACCATTATTTTTAGCTAGACTCTTACAAAGTTTCAATTTTCTATTTTCCTTTGAATGGTTCATGGGTCAACTGTTCTGCTTAGAATATTACTCAGGGACCAGAATGATAGTATGGCAATAAGGGACTTGCCTAGCATGCAGCTAACTGGGGTTCAATCCCTGGCACTCCATTTGGTATTCCCAAATGCTGATTTTTCATTTGTTTGGGAGTGATACCTGGCAGTATTCAGGGATAACTCCTGGCTCTGCACTCCTGACAGGGCTCTGGGGAACACACAGGGTGCCAGGGATCAAACCCAGTTTGACTGTGTGCAAGGCAAGTGCCCTAACTACTGTACTATCTCTCCAGCCCCACTCAGTCTTTAATATAGCTAGATTTTACTTAAAAATAAATGTGTAAACTTACCTGTTGACAATCTTCTTGCAACTACCAAAATTTTACATGAACTTAAAAAGGGCAGATTATTTTAGGAACATAATAGGCTTCTCTATTTATTTAAATCATTTCTCTTATCAAAATTCTATTATCTTTAATAACTATAATTACTTAGTATTTTGTTTACTTCTATGAGTGTCTATTTACCAGCTCTACATAAATAAAACTTTTTTCAGCAATATCCAAGTAAAACACCATCCTCTACTGAAATGATAGCATTATTAAAAAATCTTTATGAACTATTTTAGCTAAAATAGTCTGTACTTTCTCTTTTTTGGAGGCAACACCCAGTGCAGCTTCAGTGTGTACTCCTGGCTCTGCACTCAAGATTTCACTCCTGGTGAGGCTTTGGGGTAGGGGTATATATGGAATGTTGGGGATCAAACTGTGGTTGGCCATATGCACATCCTGATTTCATCTTTTCTCATAATCTACACCTTACCCACTATACTACTGGACTTCTCTTGAAAGAAGATATGTCTTCTTTCCCTACATACATGCTGAAAGAAGTCCCTGCTCTGAAATCCCTTCAGACCCTCCATGACTTTCTATAAAAGTCTAAAATTAATCTAAATCAGTAACCTTCAATCCTTTCAACATTGAACAGTGGCGAAAATTTACTTCATAGACAACTAAGGCAGAAATACAAACCATTATTTATGGGATGCGTGGATAGCTCAAAGGACTGAAGTGTATAGTTTGCAGGCAGGTGGCCTGGCTGGGTTCAATCCCTAGCACTACATTGTTCCTCAACACTGAAGAGCAGCCCGAGACCACTTAGTGTAGCCCCCAAACCAGGAAGACAGCAAACATTATTTATAAGAATATTCATGCAAATATATACTTATATACGTAAGCATTTATAATCATACCATACAAAATTTTGATATACCATGTATTCTGTAGCCAAAAATTTTGTTTTTTTCACAGATGGGCAAGAAGCTTCTGCAGGCAAGTTTTTGAAAACCACCAAAACAAAGTACATACACTATGAATGTCAAATAGGATTAGCTGAATGCTTTTAAATTATTTTAAAGTATGATCAGAAGATTCAGTGAATATTTCTATTCCATCAGAAATGGCTGCCAAGTATGTAAATGGAGAATATATAGGTAGGAGGGGAAGAAATACTATAGTTATCAATTTCTATTATGAACAAGGGAAGAGGATACAGTGACATAAACATTAAGTATGCCATAAATGCAAACAAAAAGAACATGAATACAATTTCCAATAGTAGTCACTGTTACATAATACTACTCTAGAAGTAACCATTGTTAATACCTCGTGAATTTCTTTTATGACAAATACTTGTTATTCTATTTAAAAGTCATCAAAAGGGCATGGACAGAAACTAAGAAATAAAGGAAAAGGAGTTTCAGCAATTTCAACACTTACAATTCAATTTCAACCATGCCTTTGGTACATCCTCTCTTCACAAAAAAACCAACCTAAGATAAAAAAAGACAAGTGAGCTATATGATGACATCCGAGGTTAACAGTCTCAACAAACTCATACTTTGTCAGATCAAGATTCTTTCAGTAACTACTTGCAAGGTGCTCTGTCATCACTTTCTAACATTCTTCCCAGGTCTGAGCCTCTCCATTCCTGGTACCTACAAGTAATATTAGATACTATACCATTTCCTGAGCCCTCTGCAAGCCAGGAACTAAGCTGTTGGATATTAACCCTAAGTGTCTCAGGCTTCATCATTAAACTGCCTCATCTCCTCTTCCCAGAGAAACTTACAGAGTCCTTATGAGCACCCCTCATCTCCTGAGTTTATCTTTAACTTTTCCTTTGTGCTATAACTCTCACTGTTACATTCCCTAAGTCAGTCCTGGCTACTTGTAAGTCAAAACTTCTGGTGATTCTGGACTTTTTATTTAAAGTGAATTACTTGCTTTTCTATTTTCCCTATAGCCTTTTCATATTTTACTATACAGCAATGTTCTTTGCTTAACACAGGAAGACCATTAATGCTATGCTCCTAATATGTGGGAGTTGACTGACTCTGCAATAGATCTACTCCTGGACATCGATCATAATAACTTGAGGTCAGGGACAGTCTAGAAAACATAAAGCACAGTCTTGATGAAAGTCAGTATGATTTAAGAGACAGGACACCCATGGGGAAGGGTGAACTGGCCTGAGGACCTAGTCTGGGATTTGTAATAAAAACCATGCTTGCCCTCAGAGCCCAAAGAACTAAGTTTTGGAATCTAAATAATAATCATCTACCTGCCTGCTTGTCCTGTTGCCCATGGGAACTTTTTGGCTTTTTACAAATAAACCCTTTGGGGGTTGGGGGGGAGTGGAAGGAAGACTCATACAGAGGTGTATCAAATCTTTCTTATATTGGAGATTTCTATGGAGTCACAAAGATTAAATATTGACCACTCTAGTATTACCCATCATTACTAATTAAAATCTAATTATCAGCATCGTTTTCAAAAGGAATAGTATCACTACAATTAACATTAAAATACACATTTTGAGGTATATACACATGCACATAAGCACATAAAAGACACAGAAGCTAAAATGAAATGACTGTTTTGGTTTTTTGGCCACACCTGACAGGACTCAAGGGTATTGCTGGCATGGAATTGGTAGTCAACATGGTACCAGTGATCAAAACTGGATCTCTGACACGCATATCAGGCACTAATGCCCCAGCCACCTTGGGGGACACTACGGGGTGCCAGGTATTCCAGGCCCTGTAAGCAGTTACTTTAAAGGAGTGGAAAGCATGAGGATGGGAAGAGTGTACAAAAATTAAGACACCTGTCTTACTTGCTATTAACCACTATTCCATTCCAACACGTTTCTAAGCATCGAGCATCACTACATACAGCCCTAGAGACCCCTGAGCTACACAGGGGTGGCTGGGATAATCCCTGACACCCCCAATTCAGTTGGCAAAGAATCACAGAGAGGAATCATTTTGATGCTAACCCTGGTAGTGCTCAAGGATCACTCATGGCAATGCTCAGGGGATCATATGCACTGGCGGGGATAGACCTGGAGTCTGCCACATGCAAGGCAAATGCTTTAACCCCTGTATTATCTTTGGTTCCCAGGACACCAGGGATTGTACTCAGTCTGTCACTGCCAGGCAGACACTTTAAGTCACAGAACCATCTTCTGAATCCCCAATTAAGAATTCTTAACCACTTTTAATTCTTTATTTCTCAACTATCTTCAAAACTTACAGTGAGTAACCCACAATCCCTTTATGTGATGTGGCTTCTCTGTGAGACACAGTATTTTGACTTTTAAATGTCTATGGCTCTTCCCCACATTCAAGAATCCACCCCCACCTCATCCTTTCCATTGTGTACAATACTTGAAAGCCAGATTTTAAGTATAGGTAAGCAAATCTTCCCAAGAAAACAACTCCAGAGCTTATCTAAGTCTTTAGATTAATAGAATTCTATTTCTGCCCTTGGTAAATTTGCTTTGCCTATCCACAAACCTAGCAATACATTTTATAAGATATATTTATTTTGGTTTGGGGGGCCATACTTGGCTGACTTCTGGCTCTGTGCTCAGGGATCATTTCTAGCAGGGTTTGGGAGTCCACAGGGGATGTTGTGGACTGAACCTTGGTCAGCAACTTGCAAGGCAAGTACCCTACCTGCTCTATCATCGCTACAGCCCCAGATATACTGTATTTTAAGATTTTAAGTATCTCGTACTTGAATTCTCCAAATATTTAGTCAAAATACTTTTAGAAATGGAAAACCACAACTTCTCTGCATGTCAACTTTGCTGTTTATATTCAAGCACTAGCCATACGTAAGAAATTGAGGTACAGAAATTCATTTGTTACCAAAAAATGATTAACAGCTTAGAATTGTTTTGCTACTGCTGTATAAAGTACTTATGTTAACTCACCTTATCTGCTCGACCCATGAAAGCAGGTTTGCCTGCTAATCCAAGGCAAATGGCACACACAATGCTAGACTTTCCTGTTCCATTAGCTCCAATAATCATATTCAAATGGGGTCCAGGAGATACTTCACAGATATCATATGTTCTAGATTATAAAAAGATAACATTAATAAACAGAAGTAAGTGAAGACTTTATTTACAAAGTACATTTTCTTTATGTAACCTATAGGCTTCCACAAATCCCTTTTAGTGACAGAATTTTATTAAGAGTAAATAAAAGCCATAGAGGCAGGCTGGGATGGAGGTAGCAATGGGAGGGAAACTGGGGACACTGGTGCTGGGAAATTACAATGGTGAAGGGATGGGTGTTGGAACACTGTACGACTGAAATGCAATCATGAACAATTCTGTAATGCTCTATCTCACGCTGATTCAATTTAAAAAAGAGGGGCCAGGAAAATAGAAAAATGGAAAAAAGCAATAAATCTTTAGGGAAATATGACCTTTACAAACATAAGTCTGCTGGTGAGGTAGAACACTTGCTCTGCATGAACGAGGGTCTGGATTTGATGAGAGACATTAGGTGGGGAAAAAGATCAAATATCAGTCTGTTGAATAAAGCAAAGTTTTAACAGTACCTCTCTCTTTTTCTCTCTCTCTCCCCCTCTCTCTCCCCCCCTTTCTTTTTGAGTCACACCCAGCATTGCTCAGGGGTCACTCCTGGCAGTGTTTGGAGGACCATATGGGATGCTGAGGATCGAACGCAGGTCAGCCATGTGCAAGGCAAATGCCTTACCCACTGTACTATTGCTCCCAATCCGATTTATTCTTCCTTATAAGTAATAGACAATACAATGCATCAAAGCTCCCATACAAATAATTTTTTTTTAAGTTTCATATAAGCCACAGCTCACCTCTAACCTACAGACTTTACATTTATGTGTCTCTCAAATTAAAATACTTCAGAGCTGGTCGGGGAGGTGTAATGGGCATGAATGCCTTCCAGACACGAGGCTCTGAATGAGAACTCCAGTACCTGGAGCTGGAAAGTCAGCACAGAGGATAAAGTGCTTTGCAGGTGACCGAGCCAGGTTTCTAGGTTCAATCACCAGCATCCCATCTATTCATAAGAGCATCACTAGGAGTGATTCCTGAGTGCAGAGCCAGGAGTAAGCCCTGAACATTGCCAAGTGTGGTCAAACCAAAACAAAATCCAGTATCTCCCAATATGGTATGATCCTTACCCTACCCCTACTATGTGTGGCCCAGTGAGATCATGCCATCTACAACACCCAGAACCTTATTAAAAAACAAACAAACAAACAAAAAACCGATACTTCAGAGCAACTTCTCATATTTTAAAATTTGAAATAATCCAAGATATGTTCATTCCAATTAGAAAACTTTATAAATGTTAACCCAATAGTTTCATTTTATGGGGCTGGAGCGATAGCACAGCGGGTAGGGCATTTACCTTGCACGCGGCCAACCCAGGTTAGATTCCCAGCATCCCATATGGTCCCCTGAGCACTGCCAGGAGTAATTCCTGAGTTCAGATCCAGGAGTAACCCCTGTGCAACGCCAGTGTGGCCCAAAAAAAGCAAAATAAATAAATAAATAAAGTTTCATTTTATTAACTTAACAAAGTTGTTTTCCTTTACAATGCCGCCAGAGATCCAACAAAGAATTCACTGAAAACTGTATTAACATTAAGCCATGATACAATATCCCTCATAAAAGAAAACTACAAGTGCAAAAGCTATTAGCAATAGCAGCACCAATCCTATTCATCTATTAATTGCCAGGGACAGCTATTTACAATGTGACGCAAACTCTGATCCAAGTATTTATCTAACTTATCTTTGAATGGCCTACACAAATAGTCTTGCCCCAAAACCTTTCAGTTAGCTGCCATCTAATCCTCAAGAATAAACGCTGAGCTTGCTTCTAATCTGCTAAATATAAAATTAAACCAAGCACACCTCAAGTTTAGTACTCAAAAATGTTAGGTGGTAATAAAATAAATATAAGTCATTAAGGAGTGACCCCAATAAGTGCTCAGGGGACCATTAAGTGGTGCTGGCTTTAGTCAGAGCCACAGCAGCCCATGCAAGACAAGTGCTCTATCTCCTCTACCATCTCTTTGTTCAGGAACCATTTAATGATTAAAATATAACTAGTTTGGAACTTTCCACATTTGAAAAATCACCTGACTTAGAACTTTTATTTATTTATTTTGGCCACAGCAGGAAGTGCTCAGGAGACCATATGTGGCGCTAGGGCTAGAACCAGAGTTGGCCACGTGCAAGTGCCTTAAACCACTGCACTATTTCTCTAGGCCCATGACTTGGGAACTTCTTCATCCCAGTACATAAAGCCCCATTTTTTTTTTTTTTGTATGTGTGTAGGGGTGGGGGGTGGGAGGGGGCACATTAGGTAGTATTCAAGTCTAACTCCTGGCTCTGAACTCAGGGCAATCCTGGCAGGCTCTGGGGAACATATGGGCGGAAGGCGGGGCATGAGGTACCAGATATTGAACCCGGGTAAGACACAAGGAAGGCAAACACCCTTTCCACCAGTACTATCTCTCTCGCCCAAGCCCCCTTCTTTTTTTCTTTTTCCTCCTTTTTTAATTTAGGGAATCATGGGTGAGATACACTGTTTCAAGTTGTTCATGGTTGGGCTCCAGCCATACAATGTTTCAACAGTCCCTTCACCAGTTTTCATATCCCATCACCAATGTCTCCAGTCCTCCTGCCACCTGGCCCCAGCCTGCCTCTAAGAGGTGCTGGCACTTTTCTTCCTTCCCTCTCCCCACCTTTGATGCCCCATTCTTCTTCTTTTCTTTGGCTTTTTTTTGGGGGGGTCACACCCAGCGATGCTCAGGGGTTTCTCCTGGCTCTGCACTCAGGAATCACTTCTGGCAGTGGTGGGATAACATATGGGATGCTGCGGATCAAACCCAGGTCGGCCGCATGCAGGAAAAAGCCCTACCCACTGTGCTATCGCTCCAGTCCCAAAGCCCAATTCTTTTAACACTTGTATTTTAACAAGTTTTCTGTTCTCTTATTCAAATAGTGATGCCACTAGTATTTAAGAAAATATAACTGGCCAATGAAATAGTACAGGGTGTTAGATACTTGTCTTGCATGCAGCAGAACTGTTCAATGGGAGGGAAGAAAAAAAGTGGGAAAAACAATTTCTGATCTAAAATAGACAAATCTTATAAATGAAAAAATTCCCAAGCACAAAACAAAACCAAAAAACAAATTGCTCCAATAATACATTTATTGGGAATTCCTTATTTGTGTTTCTGAGCTCCCCCAGGGAAAATTTTTGTCAAAAGTTTGTCCTCTTCTCAAGTCTATATGCCCTGCCTACAATATAATCGAAAGCATGACTGAATTAGTATCTACAAGCTATAAATCGACCTGGACGACCGAGAGAGGCAGTTACTACCATCTTATTCTATTTGTATACCACACAACAATCACCTCAAATTAAACACATTCAAAATGAATTCAAAATGAATTCCAAGGTGGTCTTCTAGTTGAACCATCATTATTCTCCCATTGCTCAAATCGGAAACCTAGGTATTACTTTTTCACCATCTTTGATTTCATCTCTCTCATCATATGCACCTACCCTCTTATCATCCCATCAATCACCAAATCCTACTAGCAGATATGCAAATCAGATGTCATCTGTTAAAAGAGAAACAGGTGATACTTTGTAATTTAGTTCCACCTTCATCTTTTTCAAGCTTCATGAATTTTTTAATCAAACCATTAGTGTACCTTAGTGCATTTCTCTGTGTGTTATCTCCTTTCACCTGTGTACAAGCTGTTCCTTTGGTGGGTGCTCTGTCCATTCCCAACTGATTTGACTTGTTAAACTAACAAGTCAACTCTTTATTACTTTCTACTAGGCCATTTCGGTTCTGGAAACCAAGCCTTTTCTACTTCATTCCTAAAACCTAGAATTCCTTCTACTGTAAAATTAAACATTGCTTTATTCACTTTCCAGTTACCTTTCCTTCCTCCCCTCACAGACAAACACTAACTTAGCAGTCATCCACTCTTCCATGACTTGTAATGTCTTCTGTTTCCTGCTGTTGATAATCAAGAGGCCTAACTGCTGGCAGCTGTGGGCTCTCTTCAGCCCCGTTATCTAACTTCAATGTAGCAAGCGAAAGTTTGAAACGCTTCTTTCCCTTGGCTTCCTAGTTAACACTCTCCCTCTGTTCTCCTCTTACACCCCTGAACAGCTCCGGAACAGTTCCTTCTCTTGAGAGTTCCTCTTCTGGTCCTTAAGTACTGGAAATACTCCGGGATTCTATACTAAACCTTTGATTTCTCCTATTTACAATTCTTTCCGGGCGCTCTCGCCCACTCCTGCAACTTCAAGAATCTCCCAGACACAGGAATGGGTGATCTCTCACCTTCCTGTCAGCTCCAGACACTGACCCCTACTGCCTAGGGAAGACCCCTTTTCAGCTGATCTACTGGAAACTTTATGTCACAGGATCCAAAAGGAATTTATTATTATTCTCCTAAATTCTCTCTTCTAGAATGCACCCCACCTGGCCAATTAGCTGCACTCACTCCTCCGGGATCCCCGAGCTTCACAACTAATCTGTAGCCACATCCTGGCAAACCTCTTTTCTCTCTTTCCACTCCTACTCCTTGGGGTCTCACCCAGATCAGTTCTTGCTTTTCATTCTATGAAAGCCTTGTTGTGTTCCAAACTCGCCTGTTTCTAAATCAACTTTCCCGAGGCTTCTGGAAAGTCACCCTTAAAACGCTAGGTTGGGTCTCCGAGCCGACTTGGGGACTCCTTCGCATTTACTGAGGGTCGCGGCGACGCTCAGAAAATACCTGCCCACTTCTTGGGTGTAACCAGACTTCACCTTCACGCACATCCTACAGAATCCGACCTTTCCCCACAAAGACCCGACTGTTCCAAACAGTTCTTGGGCTGGCGACCCCTGGACTAAATTCCCAAAAGTATCACAATTACCAGCTGTTGTCTCACGCTCCGAGGGAGGGAGCCCGGGTCGCCAAGGGGGGGCTCCCCAGCAGCCCGACCGTTTTCTTGTACGTTTCAACGCGGGCGCGCAACCACCTGCCCGGCCCCATCCAGCCCGCAACTGCCTCCGCGAACAAGCGGCCCGCGGGCTCGAACTGTTGCTTTCCTCCAAGTTCCCGGGGCCCACGGCAGCCTGGCTGACTCGAGAGGACCGACCCTTCTTCCGTGCAGGCGCGCCAAGGCGGGGTCCCCTCCGGGGTCCGCTGGCCCACCGGGCGATGCCTTCCCACAACGTCGGCAGAACTGGGTGGGGGGAAAAAACAAGCCCACCTCGACGCACAGGACACCCGGCACACGGCACGGACGCACGGCCAGACCCCCGCCCCTCCCACCCCGCGGCCTCGCCCGGCCGGGCAGCCGCACGGCCTGCGGCCACTCACAAGAAGTTCTCCATCGCGATGCGCACGATCGAGCCCTCCACGAAGGGCCCGGACGCCTGCAGCGGCGGAGGCGCGGCCGCAGCCGCGGGCATCGGCACCGGCGCCGGCGGGGCCGAACTCCTTCGCTTGCTCGGGACCTCCGACGCAGAGTCTCTGGGGTGAGCTCTCTTGGAGGGGAGGGGGCCGGGGGCCGACGTCCTCCGGCTCGGAGTCGCCATCCCGCCTCCCTTTCCGCCCCGCAGCGGCTTCCGTTCCCACCGACCCGCAGCCCCGGCGCCGCCGCGGCGCCCAGCTCCCGCGCGAACTGCCCGACGCGCGACTCCGCCCGCGCGCCCGCCCGGCGCCTGCGCACTGCGCGCCGCTGGCGTCACGGCCCCCGCCCCCTCGGGCCCGCGGCCGTCCGCGCGCCGCCGGCGAGGCCCGCGGAGGCCGAACGCGGCCAGGGCCGCTTCCTTCTCTCGCTCCCTTTCCGCGTTCTGCCGTTTTGTTTTGTTTTGTTTTGTTTTTGTGATTCGGCAGCAACCGTCCGCCGCACTTAGCGTTGTAAAGGCCATTCCAGCGCTCCCGGAGTTTGGAGGCCCGCGGAGGGAGACGTTGGCGATGGCAACGGGGCGGGGACAGGGGGCCGCGGAGGGGCTGGACGTCATCGAGGCCACTCGCCGATTTCAGCCGTCGCCACCGGGCGAGCTTGATGCCTGACTTTAAGGGGCCTAAGTGAAACACAAAGCGAAAACAAAATCACTTCCCACCCGGGCCGTGTGCCGACCTCTTTAAGCACAGCATTGGGGGTCTTCAGCGCTGGCCCGCCCAGATTGGCCTCACTGCAGCACCACTCCTCACTCACTTTCTCACTGACACATCCCCCGCAGAGGTTTCTAGAAATGCCCGAGTAGAGCTAGAACGCAAACGTCATGGACCCCTCAGACCCACCAGCTCTCAGCCACCCCTGGTTAAGGATGAGGTGCAGAAGACCTGCATAGACCTTTTTCACCCAAACCAATCTCTCGTCTAGGCATCCGCGATCCAATCCGTGATCAGACTCATTTAAGACGGTGATAGGAAAAAATCAATGCGATAAAGCACTGGAAGGAACCTGTTAGGCAGAGGAAGATGGTTTAAACTAATCTCAAGGACAAGAACCACTTGCCATTAGCTGGAGAAATAGTACAGCCGCTAGGGCCCTTGCCTTGCCGAACTGGGTTTGGCTTCGGCAACCCTATGGTCTCCTAAGCACCGCCGGCCGTGGCCCCCCCAAACAAAAACACGAGTAGCTTGCATTAAATGAAAAAATTTCAAGCAAGGACAGCTACCTTGAACAGTAACAATGAAATTAGGTGACAAGATCAGTGACAATCTTCGCCATACTGGACTTGGGTAAAGCACTTAAGGGATCTGCAAAATGTTGCCCTCTCTCCTCTTCCAGATTGGGTCTGGTGGCTTTTAGTCAGTCACTCCCATTTTGCACACGTTTTCCGCTGCCTTTGGGGCACCCCAAAAGTTGCTCTCGTTGCACAGAAGCCCTGTTTGCCAAGCTTGTGTCATTTACGCCCACTTTCAAACCTTCCTACACAAGGTCAGTGCCTCAGCTTCTGACTTGATATTTGCTCTCCACTGTACTGTATCATCTTGTGGTTTGTTTCTGTTTACTTTGTATTTATGTGGACGGTGCTGTCACCTCCTCCACTAAACTCCCTTTCCTGTTCTCATTGGGGAATCTGCCTGTCTTGGCAAAAATGGGACTGACTCTGGAAAATGATCCTAGGAATGCACAGGCATACTCCCCTCTCTTGGTTTGCTCCTAATTGGCCTTCTCTACATCACCCTCCCAATTCTAACATCAGCCCGGATGGAGATTTCCATTGTGTTGTCAGTGCAAAACGCTGGGCCCAGACTCCTGCAGGGACCATCACGCAAGGGTTCCTGCTTCTAGTTCTGCTGACTCACAGATTAAGTGACTCCAACTAGGAGAGGCCTCAGTGAAAGGTTTTATGAAAGGCTCCTCTCTCCTCCTCTTGTGGGAAGTTTTGTGAAATGTTCCTCCTTTCTATATAGGTAGAAGCTTCCAATTCTACTCTATTGGGCAATAGTTTGAGGCTCCCTCACTTGGCGCAAAAGCAGGGAATATCTGCTTTGGCATTACCCTCCCCTTCCCCAACCCAGGTTCTTTTTCATGGGGCAGAGACTGTACTCTCCTTGCTTGGGTTTTCACCCACTGGGCCATGGCTTTATTCGCCATGCCTTGGGGGTAAAAACGCATACTGAGTGGTGGTGTTCTGGCTCATGGGACAAAGAGATTCAGGCCATTGGGGTTTTGCCCACGTGGAGGTAAAGCACCTCAGCACCAGGCGGCCTCTTCTGTTAATGACTTTGTTTCAACAAATGCAGTGGCAGTCAGCTGGGTGGGTCCCTATGTGTACTTAGAGATGCTGCAGGCAGGTCATGGCTGGGGGCCTCCTCTCCTGATCTTATCTGGGCCATCAGAGATGTGGTCAGACCCAAGGAACACAGGGACACCTTGTGCAGGGCTTCACACCACTGGTTTTTTACCCAGGGCGTTAGGTTATAGGCCTCGTGGGGTGTGGAGAAGTGGAGTGTTACTGTACCAGGGTGCCTTTTGTTCCTCATGAATCTGCACCTGTGAACTCAGCAGAAATTGGTTCAGAGGGTCTCTTTATCTCTTAGGAATTCCTTTAGGCAGGCTAACAATGGGATGCATCTCCCCCAATCTCTGGTCTCATTCTCCAAGGTTATTTTATAAGAACTTAGGTACATCTAAATCAGACTCATGGAACAAAGGGACCCCTTGTGCATGCAACTTGTGTCACTGGTTTTATTACCTCGTGGCCACAAAGTTTCAGGCTTAGTAAGAAGTGGATTGTCACAATATTGCCAATCACAGCAGAAATTGGCTTGGTGAGTCTCATTTACTCAAAGTGAGTTCAGGTAGGTCATGGGGCTGGGGGCAGTATCCTATGGTCTTTGGTCTCATCTCCCAGGACCATTCTCTGTGAACATGTTCTAGGCAGTACCACACCCTTGGTTTTCACCGGAAGTGGTGACACTACCCCGTGCCCATGAGTTTATAAGCACTGAGTGGAGGTTCTGTGCATTATGCTAGTGGATTCTTATTTAAACACCTGTCCTTGGTTAGTCATGGGACTCAAGGTCAGCATCCCTGCCACCTAGGGAGTGGCTCTTTGCACTTCATACATGGCTTTTCAACAGCTGTGCAATAGCACTCTGGCCCATGGAACTATAGATTTTCACATACTGCCTGAGATCTAGCTAATCCATGGGACACAAGGACACCACGTACATGGTATTTCACCCACTTCTCATCAAAAGATCTCGGGTTTGTTGAGAAGTGAGACATCTTACCACACCACGAAATATCTCTTTTTCTTGAGGTAGGCTGCTCTGGTTATGGAGGAAAGAGATGAACAAGAGGAGTCTGGAGTCATTTTGGAGGGAAATGGCCTCTCCACGGGTGGTTGTGGATCAATGTATGCATGAAACGATCATTGGCAGTATTACAAATCATGGTGCCTCTATAGAAATGGTGGGTATAGAAATGATGGTAAATGGTGGGTATAGAAATGATGGTGGCTATAGAAATGATGGTAGGGATGCTGGCCTTGGGTCCCATGACTAGCCCAGGAAAGGTGCTTAAATTGACTTCCTGGGTTTATTGCAACTGAGAACTGGAGGGAAAAAGCATCCTGACAATGGACAATAGAAAAGATCCCTAAGCCCTGCCAGGAGTGTCCCCTGAGCACAGAGCCAGGAGTAAGAAGCTCTGAGCTCTGCTAGGTGTGGCCCAACAGCATCCCCCCTTCCCCAAAGCACCCCCAAAAGATGTGGCGCCAACCACATCTTTTGTATTGTGTTCTTTCCAAGTATGAATTTTTGCTCAGATTTTTGTTATGTCCTTCCTTCTGCTTACTTGGGCTCTTTGTTGTCCTTTCAGTTTCTTGAGATATGAGATTAGGTAATCTATTTGTATCTGTTCTTTCCTGATAAATGCCTGCAGTGCTGTAAAATTCCCTTTTAGTACAGCTTTGCCATGTCATATAAATTCTGGTAACTCATGGCTTCACTCTTGTTTGTATCAAGCAATCTTTTTTTTTTTGATATCTTCTTTGACCCAATGGCTGTTCAGGAGTAAATTGTTTAATGTCCAAATGTTTGTTTAATGTCCCAAGCTTTATGTTTGTGCTTTATTTCCAACTTCAGAGCAATATGATCTGAGAAGATATTTGATATTATTTCTGTTTTATTGATTTCATGGAAACTTTTTTTATGTGCCCTTGGGTGATCTGCCCTTGAGAATGATTAATGAGCATTAGAAAAGAATGTGTATTCAAGTTTGGGGGCATAAAGAGCCCCATAAATACCTGTTAAGCACATTTCTTCTCTTTCCTCTTTTAAGGCTCGCATTTTCTTATTTATTTTTTTGTCCAGTTGATTTACTTGGTGGCGTAGGTATGGTATTAAAATCTCACACTATTGTGTTGCTGTCAGTATTTTCCTTAAGAGCTGCTGGTAGTTTTTTTTCCCTTTTTTATTTTTTTGCCAAAGACACCCACTCCAATGACTTTGTCTAATGATCTTTCTAACATAAGTCAGTATTTTTGGTTATGTGTCCTTATATAAATCATATTATGCTCTTGATCTCATCCTGGTTCTTATGTTTCTACTTAGCATTGGGTTTTTAAGATCTACCCATGTTAATGTCTATATAACTGATAATTTCTCTCCAAAGCAGTGTGTTCTATAGTACGTTGCCAAACCTTTCCTTACATTCTTTTAGTGATGGGCATCTGAATGACCTCTCTTATCTCCCTGCTACCAATAATAGTGCCCTAGAGATCTTTCTAGTTATGTTTCTACTTATGGACCCAAGTGAGAATTTTTCTAGCATATGTGCGCAGGAGGCAGAATCTCTTGCCCCCCTGTGCCTAGCTGTCTTCACTGGGGCCCTTTGGAGGGGGTGGGTGGGTTGAGTTTCCCTCCCCACCCTGAGCAGAGCCCCACCAGCCAAAGACCTCTGGAACCCAGCCACAACCATGTTCAAGGCCACTTTCCACATATTTGGATGAGCCTCATGCATGAAGATACTGGCAGAGGAACCCAGGTGTGTGGGACCCGGGGCTGAGATCTCCAAGCCTGCTAGGATTGGGACTAGGCCTTCTCCACCCAGATCCCCCATTTTCCACTAGCTTGGCAGCCACACCCACAAACTGCCCCCAGCGCCATGTAATCCCATCAATGGCCAAGATCCATAGACTATAAAACAAAGCTCTCGGACTTCTTATAGCCTAGTTCTCCCTCTCAGAGAACCTGGCAAGATACCAAGAGCATCTTGCCTGCACGGCAGAGCCTGGCAAGCTCTCTGTGGAGTATTTGACATGCCAAATACTGTAACAATGATGAGTGAGTCTCATTCCCCTCACCCTGAAAGAGCCTCCAATGCGGCACTGCTGGGAAGAACGAGTAAGGAGAGGCTGCTCAGGGCTAGGACAAATGGAGACATTACTGGTGCCCACTCAAGCAAATTGATGATCAACGGGATGACAGTGACAGTGATACAGTGATACTTTTTTATTGAACCACAGTGAGATAGACCCTTACAAAGCTGTTCATGATTAGATTTCAGTCATACAGTATACCAACACCCATCCCTCCACCACTGTACATTTACCAGAACCAGTGTCCCCAGGTTTCCTCCCATCATGCCCCACTCCCAACTCCCCTGCCTGCTTCTATGGCAGAGGCTTTTCCTCTCTCTGTCTCTCTGTCTCTGTCTCTCTCTCTCTTTCTACCCACCCCTTTTGGCATTGTGGTTTGTAATATTGATACTGAAAGGTAATCAAGAATATCCCTTTACCTAGTTTTAACACTCAGATCTTGTCCAGCACGATCATTCCCTGCTATTATTGTCATACTGGTCTCTTCTCTGTCTTATCTACCCTCAGCCCTCCACACATTTGTGGTTAGTTCCAATCATTGACCAGTCATCCTAACCTCTGTTTTCCCTGGCCATGGATATTACTCTTCTACTATGTATTATTTTATGTATCTTGATTATCTTTCTTTGTAGCTTATATGTTAAATTTTAAGTTTTCTTAGTGTATAGATGTGAAGAGCCTCCACAGGACCATACTTCGTAAACAACACCTGCTCCTTATTAATTGCACCGTGCTTCGAAAACAACTCCTAATAAGGAAACAGGATGTCCTGTCACGCCCACAAGGTGTAACTAGCCTATCAACTGCAGACACTTGGGCGTAAACAAGCAGCGAGAGGTATATAAGGGGGGAAGTCACCTAGCTAGAAGTTCCCCCTCGTGCGCCCCTCTCTCCTCTTCCTTGTTCCCCCTTCTTCCCCCTTCAATGGAAAGTTCCTGAATAAATCGCAGCAAGAAGGATCTCCGAGTTGCATGTCTCTTCGCTGGTCGAAGCGGCGCGCGACATATAGATCCTTTGATCATTAAAATTGTCTATATCTGAGAAATGCATCTAGACTGTGAACTGAACTACAACCCCGTGCCGCCCAGGGAGGGGGAAGGATTTTCTCTCTCAACGCTTTCTTTCTATGGGGGAGATAGTAGCGACAGCAGTGGCAGCAGCAACACCCACATGGTGTCCACCATCTCCTAGAACTCACAACCCAGAGGTATGAGCTCGAAGTGACGTGGCACGCAAGAGATCATGGGATGGGGGTGTTCCCAGCACGCTCTCAGCCCAGATGAGATCCAGAGCAGCCGAGCACAGCACGGCCCCTCTGCTCCTTAAAGACTATGTTCCGGGAGGTCTACTAACCCTTTTTGTGGCCGCGCGAGCTCATATAATCTTCATTCTCAGCAATGGAAAACAAATTGTCAAATGATGCATTTTCAGCAGGTTTGATTGTTGGGGGAAAATTCCAAATAATAATTGTGATTTCTCTGTTGAAATATTGAATGTATTCAAAGTATAGAGAGAATAAAGTGAAGATCATTAGCCACTCAGGTGGAAGGGTGGGGGTCGGAAAGGGGTATATTGGGGTTCTTGGTGGTGGAATATGTGCACTGGTGAAGGGATGGAGGTTTGATCATTATATGATTGAGACTTAAACCTGAAAGCTTTGTAACTTTTGTCACGGTGATTCAATAAAATAAAAATTTAAAAAATGTCTATATCTGAAAAAAATAAAAGCATTGATTTGAAAGGATATATGCACATTTATGTTTATCACAGTACTTAGTATGTAATAAAGATCTAGAAAAAACCCTAGTGCCAAAGTACAGACAACTGGATATAGAACTTGTTGTACATATACACAATGGAGTACTATACAGCTATGTGAAAGGGAAAAAAACATTCAATTTGCCAGATGGAACTGAAGAATATCATGCTGAGTGAAGTCAGAAGGAAAGGAATAGATATGTAATGATCTTTTTCATATATGGGATTTAAAGATACACAGTAGGTAGCAACAAAACTGAAGAGTTTGTTCACAGAACTGATTGGGGGGTGATGAAAGGGAGGGCCATTAGGATCTTGGAGGAGGGAAGTGAGTACACTGCGATGGAAGATGGGTAGAGTTTTTAATTGTTTAAAATGAGTTTCAGACATCATATGAAAGTTTAAAATAATAAAATGCCTACTTTTAAAAACTATTATTGTTAGAACTGGTTGTAATAATAGTCACAGTATTAGTAGTCCTAGCAAATAAAAATGGCACTTACTGTACATCAGCTACAGTGCAGTTCTTTCATTTGTTTGTTTTTGGGCCACACCCAACTGTGCTCAGTGTTTATTCCTGGTCTTATGCTCAGGGATCACTTCTAGCTCAGGCGACCACAGGTGGTACTGGGGATTGAACCCAGGTCAGTTGCTTGGAAAGCAAGCGCTTTACCTGCTGTACTGTCTCTCTGGCCTCATATTTACTAAATTCTATGGTCACTGTCTCAAAAGACTTGCCTCTTTCAAGTTTCCAACTCTTGAATCCCAGACATCCAACAAATGATTTGAAAAATCATGAGGAGTTAATGTCAAGTTTCAGATGTGCTTTGTGATGCATCTGGATAGAAATCCTAGAATTAAATGACTCTTTTTTCCCTAAGGATATAAAATAAGAAAATACTATTACATTGTTGCAAAAGGAATTTACCTCCAATTTCAGAAAGATCAGGAACAAAGTGCTAAAGCAGTCTCCACAAACCCCTTGGGCAAGACCTTGCAAAGTGAACTGACAGCCCGCCTTGCCCTGACTAGGTCAGGTGCTAATTGGAAATCTCAAAAGATCTTGGAGAGGGTGGGAGGGTGAACTTGTGTTTCTCTCACAACTAGTGTTTCTCTTCATACTTCGTTATTTCCCAGAGGAAGGAAAGTTGATAGTTACCAGACTGGTAAATCTGTCAAAATCTGCCATATAGATTATAGATAAATTAGCCCTTGGGGATCAGTCACTGGGAGTGACATTTCATCCTAACAACAAGCTGAAGTTGATGAATTCTTCCATAAGCTACTTGATGGGGATTTTCAGTTTGTTTAAAAAATTATTGAGGCATTATGCTAATTGTATTGATAGTGATATTTTAGACAGTCAGGTTGCTGTGCCATACCCACAACCAGAGTGCCAGCATCCCTCCATCACTGTCCCTAGATCACTTTGCACCTGCCACCCTCCTTTCCCTTTCCCTGTATGACAAACTCAGATCTGTAGGCAGAATCTTGGGGTTTGTTTTCATCGATCATATCTATCCCCCTCATGTTGTTTCTTTATACTCCAAATATAAACAAGGTCATCCAGTATTTGTCCTTCTTCTGACTTAGTATGAAGTCCAATTCCATTCAAATTGTAGCTAGTTTTCAAATGTTGTAGCAAGCCAAGTACTACTTGGCAATCAGAAAAGGTGATACAGGGCGGGCAGTATAGTATAGTGTGTAGGGAGCTGGCCTTGCATGTAGATAACCCAGGTTCAATCCCTGGCATCCCATATGGTTCCCCAAGTACCGCCAGGAGTAATTCTTGAGCACAGAGCCAGGAGTAACCTCTGAGCACTGCCAGGTGTGGCCCCAAAAAACAAACAAAAAATGATATATCACCTTCCCACTTACCTGTTATTGAACACTTAGGTAGTTTCTAGATCTTGGCTATTATAAATAGTGCTGAGAGAACTAATGTGCTAATATCTTCTCAAATTGATGTTTTTATGTTCTTGGTACAAGTGCCCAGAGTGGAGTCCCTGGGTCATATGGTAGCTCCATTTTTAATATTTGAGGTCTCCATATGCTTTCTATAGAGACTGAGCCAGATGACACTTCCACCAATAGTGAGAGGGTTATTTTTTCACTGCATCCCCGTAAGCATTAGTTGTTTTCAGACTTGGATGCAGGCCATTCTCACTAGTGGAAGGTGATCTCATTCATTGCTTTGAATTGCCCTTATAATCATTGATAGTGAACATTTTTGTTATAATACCAGTTGGCCATCTGTTTGCCTACTTTGGGGAAATAAATGTTTATCTCCTCTCCCCAATTTTGTGGGGTTATTCAGGTTTTTTGTTTGTTGTTGAATTTTATGATTCGATTCCTATATATTAGATGTTCGTCCTCTGACAGATGTTTAGTGAGCAAATATTTTCTTTCTTCAGTAGGATGACTTTTAAATATAAGTTGCTCTCTTTTGCAGTGAAAACTCTTTACAGTTTGGTCTAGTTCTATTTATTTTTCCTTCATTGCATAAGCTTGTTGGTTTTTAGTTCTCACTTCCAATTTATTTTCATAACTTTATATCTTTGTTATAGTTTAGACAAGCTTGAAACCACAAAAAGCACAAAGAAAAATTCTCAGCCATTCATTCAATTTCTGCAGATGAATAGTTAAAATTTACCATAATTTTAGACTTTAACAGAAATTACACATCAAACATATGAATATGTTCTCTTAAAATGAGAATTATGCAAAGAACATTAGTGTACAATGACATTATTTTTGATTTCAATCTTATTCCTACATCTCTTATTACCAATTAACTATACTTCAGTAGCTGTTTAGGGTAAAGACCAATTTTTGTCTTTACATGCATGCTATTGATAGAAAATATATGGCATTTTATTTTGGTTTGTTTCTGATTCACACTAGAAATGCTCAGGGGTTACTACTGTCTCAGTGATCATGGGTACTTCCTGACGATGCTCAGGAGACTACGTGGTGCTGAGAATAGAACCCCAGCCTCCAGCATGGAAAGCGTGCACTCCAGCCCATTAAAATAGCCCTCTATCACAACATTTGAGTGTGAATGCATTACATAAAGGCACTATTTAAACGTATTACATATAAATGTTATTACATATAAATCTTTTAACTTAATTATTACATATAAACTATGTAAAAAGATTTATATATCTTTGTTTTTTACTAGAAAATGCTTTGAGAGAATTTATGTTGACATGCATAAATCTGATTCCCATTTACCTTGTGGTAAAAGGGTTTTTGTATGAATATATTACCTTACTGACTTAACATGTAGATTGTTTCCAATTTTTCATTTTTACAAACATTGCTTCAGGTGGTATCCTCAGAAAGGTCTTTATGTATATGTTTAAGCATTTCTCTAAGATAAGAGGAATTAAAATTGGTGGGCCATGTAGCATACTTACTACTCTCTCCTTGAGTTTCTTAGTTTCAGAGTTTGTCTTAGTAACTTTGATTATTTGAAAATTATTTCGAACAAAATTTATATCTTTCCCTCCAGCTTTATGTCTCTTTACTTGAGTTTTATACCTGTTATCTTTTTCTTTGCATATACATATCCACATACATACACACATGCATACACCCTGTGCTGTATATAATACTCTCTCCTTCCCCGCAGATCCAGTTTCAGCTGAACCTGAACTCATAGTTTTCAGAACCTTATGAAAAATGCAATACAACAGACACAGAATTAGGGTAATTATTATTCAGAATGAGAGAGGAAATCACAGCCTCAGTACTGCTATATTTTGAATAAGCTAAAAGTCTTTTTTGAGGAAAGGGGTGGCAGTTATTCTCTGCTTTGTAATGGCCAGCATCTTTGACCTTTACACACTACAGTTCAGAATCACCTCTAGTTTCCAAAACCAAAATGTCCCTCCAGAACTTTCAGAGACATTTGCACTCAGTGGAGAACCACTGCTTTAACACTACACACTCTTTTCAAGTACAGCAAAACATTCCAACTCCACTTGTCAAGCCTTGTCTATAAACCCCTAATGAGGCACAGGATACTTAGTAAAGAGGTAAGGCACTTGCTTTGCATTTGACCAACTTGGGTTCAATCACTGGCATCCCACATGGTCCCCTGAGCACTGCCAGGAGTGATTCCTGATGCAGAGCCACGAGTAACCCTGAACATCACCAGGTATGGCCCCCAAACAAAAATAAACACCTAATTAAAATTTCAATTTATATCTGAACCACCATGATTTATAGTACTGTTCATGAGAGGGTTTCATGTGTTTAGTGTTCTACACCCATACCCTCCATTACACCAAAGTGTTTGCTTCCTTCTGCCGTTGTTTCAGAGGTCCCTCACTCACCCCCACCCTAGTAAGCTTGATTCTGTGAACAGGTTCTTAGGTTCTGTTGTAGTTGACTTGTGTTTTCCCTTACTATGTTACTTTATAGTTCACATAGGAAAGAGGGCATTCTGTATCTATCTTTGTCCTCACTGACTTCACTCAGCATTATACCCTCCAGTTCTTAATTTCTAAGAAAATTAAGGGAAATTTCCCATCAGTCTTACTCATGGGCAAATACATATGCAAATAACTATGTTAAAAATGTAAGTCTTGGGGCTGGAGAGATAGCACAGCGGGTAGGGCGTTTGCCTTGCACGCGGCCGACCCGGGTTCAAATCCCAGCATCCCATATGGTCCCCTGAGCATGGCCAGGGGTAATTCCTGAGTGCAGAGCCAGGAGTAACCCCTGTGCATCGCCAGGTGTGACCCAAAAACCAAAAAAAAAAAAAAGTAAGTCTTACAATCTAAATAGATCTATTATAGGAACTTAAGGTTTATCAAATACTAAAATACAAAATTAATGTAATTCTTTATATTAAAAGATCAAAAGAGAAATCTCAAAGTGGGAAAAATAATTTCAACACATTTATAATAGAACTCCTGGGAAGCTGAAGTAGAAGAAAACTTCTTTTAGCCAATGAAAGTACTAAAAATAAATGAAACAAATTCAGCAAATGCATGTGAATGGTGAAATGTTTAGGAATATTCTCTAAAATTCAAGTAAAGAATACTAATATAATTTCTTCTGGTGAACACTGTAAAAAGAGTGTTTTTTTACAGGGCTGGAGAGATAGTACAGCAAGAAGGGTGCTTGCCTTGCAGATGACCAACCTGGGTTCAATCCCTGGCACCCCATTTAGTTCCCTGAGCCTGCTGAGTACAGAGTCAGGAGTAAGCCTTGATCACAGCCAGTTGTGGCCCCAAAATCAATAAATGAATAAATAAAAAGCGGAAAAAGAGAAAATAGAGCATATAAAGTGTTGAAAAGAAGAAAACTAATACTTGCCTTTGTATTAAGAAATCTTACTTAATAGCCACTGAAACTGTGGTGATCAAAGTAATGGCTCCCCACATTTTCCCATAGCCTAATCTCTGACAAAACAGAAAGAAATATTCGAAGGTGATTGAGTGAAAGGCCTTTATACACAGTAATATCTCTGATCATCTAGATGAACCAAATATCATCACGAGAATAAGAGGGAGACAGAAGGATCATATCAGAGGAAATGTCACCATGAAAGCAAATGTCCCAGTGATGACACAGGTGGAAGGGGCCATGCACCCACGAAAGCAGAAAGCCTCTGGAATCCAGAAACAGTGAGAAATGGAGTCCTGTCCTATCCTCAAGAGTGGACAGGGAGACTATAGGCCTTAAGCACCTTGATTTTCAATCCCATGAGACTCATGTTCAGAATTCTGACTTCCAGCACCATGAGATTATAAATGTCATGTTTTGTGCTGCAGAGAGGATGGTAATTTATCACAGCAACAAAAGTAAAAGTAAATGAATATATAGAAAGTGTCTAATTCAAGAAGTAGTAGAGTATATCTGCTGAATATAATTCCAAGGGAATCAAAGGTATAAAGACAAAATATAATTTTAAAAAATTTCAGAAGAAAACATATGGGAAATTCTTTAAAATTGCCAGGTAGGGAAGACATTCTTAAACATTATTTTTAAAAGTGTGTAGGGTACTGGAGAGATAGTACAGTGGGCACTTGATTTGCATGCAGCCAATCCAGATCCAATTCCTGGTACAAAATGTGGTTCCCTGGGTCCCACCAGGAGTGGTCCTTGAGAGTAGAACTTGTAGTTAAGCTCTGACCACAGCTTAACTACAGTTTTAGGTGTGATCCCTAAAACACCAGAAGAAACAAAAATAAACAAGTTATGAAGAAAACGTGTATGAGTCCATACATATATTTAAACCAAGACCTTTAGGGGGCCAGAGAGGTACTGGGGTAAAGAATTTGCCTTACAGCTGACACTGATTTAACCCCAGCAATACATGGGCTCCCAAGCATGGCCAGGAATGACCTCTGAATACAGGGTCAGGAGTAGCCTCCAAGTGCAGGTGTGGTCCAGAAAGAAGAAATAATAAAAGAAAGAATGAAAGGGAGAGAGAGAGAGAAGGAAAGAGAGAGAAGCCCCTAGGCCCCCCAAACCTAAGGCTTTTGAGGGCCAAAAAGATTGCTCCTTGGGCTGGAGCATGGGCTTTGCATGCAGGAAGGCTGGATTTTGATCCCCAGCACTGCATAGTCCCCTGACCAGGAGCAAACCCATTGTCTCCCCAGCAAAGAAGCAGGAGAGGCTTCTAAGTACTGCTGTGTGTGGTCCCCAAACAAAGAAGTGAACAATCAGCCAAACACCTAATGCATTTCATTAATCAAATTCACCATAATATGAGTAGGCGGAAGCAAATCACAGGCTAAAAATATAGTTGCAACATGGCAGCATTTAAAACAAAAAGAAGATGGGGGCTGAAGAGAATGTGCAGAGGTTGAGGCTTTTGCCTTGCATGCTATAGACCCCCAGCTCGAATCCCTGGCACCACATATGTCCCTAATCACTTACCTCCAGTAGTAGGCCAGGGATCATGCCTGGCACACAGCCAAGAATAGGCCCCAATCACAGTAAGTGTGTGCCCATCTCCCCACCACCCTCTTCCTTGACAAACAAAAACCTAGAAGTTTAGTTTCTTGAATATCAGAGAATTCCCATAAAGATTCTTTTTTGTTTATTTTTGAAGTAAAACGGATTTTATTTGGAAGTTTTTTGATAGGGAGGAAGGAGAAAGAGAGAAAGAGAGAAATGCGCTCAAGGGAGATTATGGGATTCTCCAAGGGTGGAGAGAGCTCCTAATACATGCTAATATTAGATAGGAAAGCATGAAAGTACACATCTCAAGAGGGGAGATGTGGGCAACACATTTGTTTGGCCATGTGGGTACAAGCAGCACATGGGCCCAGGCAGTATATGCACCATAAAGATTCTTTTTTATAAGAAAAATATAGCTCATAGAAGGTAGACACGTAAATATTTGTGTAAAGTGAAACACGAATGTAATGAAACACATAGGATGCTCAATTTCACTCATAACCAGAGAAATTAATTTTAAAACCATAATAGAAAACAATGTTACAGCTCTCAGATTGGTTAAAAGTTGAAGCCTATTATTACCATTATCAAGCGCTGTATGGCATTATGCTCGCATGGTTGTCCTTCATCTAGTGTTCTGCCTATTCTATTCAGGATGACTCGAGTGAACAACTTGTAGACAATGGACAACAAGCAGATTTGGTGATAGTTGCCGATGTCGTGAATGTCTCCCTTTTTATACAATAGAACGGTCCTGCTGGTTTTCCATTGGGTCGTAACCTTGCATATGGACAGGTAGCATGTGAAGAGCCGAGACAGTGTATTTATGAGTACTGGTGGCAGATTCTTCAAGTGTTCAGGTCCAACCTTGTCTGGACTGGGTGCTGTATATGTCTTTACCAACGAAATGGCGTGTCAGATTTCAGAAGGGAGGATGTTGGGAATGACATATCCATCCTGCAGAATTTGATATGTGAACAGGTGGACATGGCTGTCAAAGAGATTCAAGTAGAAGTCATGAATAATCCTCTCCATTGCCCTTTTGGAAGATGTGAAAGATCCATCAGGATGTCAGAGGGTAGTCATCTTGCTCTTGAAGTTGGCGTTGCAAATACTTTTCCCGGCCTCTGCTGCATTGGCCAACACTGCTGCTCTTCTCTCTTTGAGGTCTTCCTTTATCGCTTCTTTGAACAGTTTTGTGAGCTCAGACATTAGCTTGTGGTTGCCTGAGGCTCGTGCCAAACCACGTTGGTGAATGAGCTCTATACTTTCCAAAAACAGGCGTCTGTTTGTGGTTTTCCCACTCTCAGCATTCTTTGTGCAGTCATGGAGGTGCTGAACTAGTTGATGTTGTCAACAATCGCATTTTCCCACGTTGCCTCAATAGTGCCAAAGAGCTCCCAGTTGGTGGTCATTCTGGGAGTTCTCTTTTTAAACTTAAACTTTGCAGACCTTTCTCCCTGCTCTGTGAAGTAGAATTTTGTATGAAGAAGACTTTGGTCCAGTCCCGTTTGGAATTTTGGGACAACAGCGACATCAGTCAGGCAAAACCTTCGATTGGATATGATGTGGTCAATTTTATTGTGGAACTGTCCATTGGGAGACACCCATGTCCAACATTTATATTCGGCCTTCTGGAACTGTGAGTTACCATGGGTTCCAAAAAGGACTCAGCACAATCGACCATATCCACATAGTGACCAAGTTCATTGAAGTTTCGTGAGAGTTCCAGATGCCGCTCTGTCTAACGTTCATCAGTTTAAAGAAGGCCTTTGATTCTGTTGAGACTGAAGTGGTCATTCAAGCCCAAGCCAAACAGGGCATTCAAACTCAGTACATCAAGATCCTCTGTGAGCTGTATCATGGATTCACCACCAGGATCTCACTATTCTACAAGGAAGTGATCATCGACGTAAAGAGAGGGGTTCAGCAGGGTGACACCATTTCACCGAAGCTCTTCAGTGTCACCCTCGAGAACATCATGCAATGGCTGGAATGGGAAGGAATGGGAGTGAAGTTAGAGGGTTAGCAACTACACCACCTCTTCACTGATGACATTGTTCTCATAACACCAAACATTAGCCAAGTGGCACAAATGCTGGCCGACTTCGACTGTGCGTGTGGAAAGGTTGGACTGCAGCTGAATCTCAGCAAAACAATATTCATGAAAAACAAACTAGTCTCTGACATTCTATTTGCTCTCAATGGAACGAACATCTCAGAATACAGCAGCTATGTGTACATGGGTCGATAACTCAACATAAGGAATGACTTGGTGCCAGAACTGCACAGGAGGAAGAGAGCCACGTGGAACGCCTGCAAGAGCGTTGACGAAGTGGTTAAGAGGACAAAGAACCTCTGGCTCTGGGCACAACTTTTTGACTCCACCGTTCTTTCTGCACTAACATAACCTCAGAGACCTGGGCCCTATGCAAACACGATGAGAATGCTATTCGGGCATCCCAAAGATTCTATGCTTGGATTATCATGTTTCACTCAAGTGAGAGAAGGAATCTGGAGTCCCAACCTCCGTCGACGGTCAAGAATCAGGGACGCTGTCTCATTTGCCAAGGCATCAAAAATCAGATGGGCCAGACATGTAATGTGATTCAGAGACAACCGCTGGACTAAAGCTGTTACTGACTGGATTCCACAGGACATCAAAAGACCGCATGGCCGCCCACCACCGAGATGGTCAGACTTCTTCATCAAAACCCTGAATGAACAGTTTGAGGCTCTTCCTGTTCCTGGAGCGAGCAGATATCACTGGGCTATACTAGCATACAACAGGGACGAATGGAGACGTTACTGGAGCCTGCTCGAGCAAATCAAAGATCAAATGGATGACAAGTGATACAAGTGATACAAGTATGGCATTATATGGCATCAATAGATAGACATGATGGCCTTTCATTCACACTTCTGTCTCCATCTGTCCCAATCTCCCTAACACATCTGGCCTTAGTCTTTTTTGCAATCTTTCATAGTTTGTTTGCTTCTGGGCCATGACTGGCAGTGCTTAGAGGTGTTCCTGAGGCTCTGTGGCTGTGAATGACCCCTGGAAGTACTTAGGAGACCATATGTGGCACCAGACATTGAACAGGGTTCAGCTGTATGCAAGGTGAGCACCTTAAGCACTGTAGCATTTTTTTTCAATCTTTATGAAACTTTTCAGTCTGGATTTGAATGTACTGCAGTTTCCACAATATATAAATATCACTGTGAGACCTGTGTGGCTTATGAAATGTTAGCGAATGGAATTACCTACAAAGAGCAATATTCTGATAAATACATACAATGGACCAGAAACATTTTTATAGACTAAAGGGAATCTTTCACACATCTTATGATTTTTGGAACCCACTTACCTATTAATTTCACTAATCTACCTGCAATTTATTGAGCATTTGTTTATCTAACAATATTTATGGAATACTCCAGGCAGAAAGTATACAAAAATGGACAAGTAATTGTTTTGAAGAGATGGCCATAAAGGCAAGACTTTGGTGTAATATAATAAATTTTGCTAGGGATAGATTTACAAGGCAAAGAGGAACCACTGGTACCTACTGAAGTAGACAGAATAACAAGAGAGAAAATTAGTTAAATGAGTTTAGATGAGTTTACATTGCTAGTAATAAAAAAGATGATATAATGAAGACTGCATGGTTGTTTTATCCTAAAGATGGCACTATAAACTCACAATTCCTTTGCAGAGAAAGAGGAATTTAAAAATTTTTTAAAAAAATAATTGGTTAAAAAAACCCTACATTAACTATAAAAGATACTAATCCAGACCTTCTAAATTAAAGCAGATTGGCTTTTGTGTGTCAGATGCTTGTTTATGAGTATCATTTTTATTTCATCTTTATGACAAACTTAATAAAGAGGAACAAGTGTTTACCCATTTTGCAGATTTCAAATAAAAGTCAGGGAAGAAATGAGTGCCATCCTAAGTCACAGGCCAGGATTTAAACTAAGACAGTCAGGGTTTAGCAAATACACACCTAATCACTTTGCTGCCTTGTCCCTTTATATAATCCACCATATATGAAAAATATTTTCTCCCTTTGGGAGAAACTGGCAGTCTTCTGAGAGTCTTCTGCCCACATGGGACAGCCTTGCAGGCTTCCCATGGTGTACTTATATGCAAAATCCAGTAACAAGCTGGATCTCATTCCTGTGACCCTGAAGAGCCCCCAGTGCAACATCGTTGGGAGGGCCAAGTCCAGATGGACTTCTAAGATCTCAGGGAAAGGACGAAATGAGATGTTACCGGGCCCTCCCGAGAAATCGGTGTTTAATGGGCTATCATGATCATGATATGAAAAATGCTATAGAGTTACAAACAATTCTTTATTTTTAAAAATTTATTTATTTATTTATTTATTTTTTATTTTATTAGTGAATTACCGTGAGACAAAGTTACAAACTTACAGGTTTTCATACTTACATTTGAGTCATACAATGATCAAGTACCTATCCCTCCACCAGTGACCATTTTCCACCACCAATGGCCCCAGCATCCCTCCCAGCACCCCCACCCTGTTTCCTTCACCATACCCTGCCTCTGTGGTAGGGCATTCCCATTTGCTCACTCTCTCTTTTTGGATGTTGTGGTTTGCTACAGAGATATTAAGTAGGCATCATGCCTATAGTCTATTTTCAGCCCGTATCTCCCATACCTAGTGGGCCCGCCTAGCACCCTTTGCTTGGTGATCCTTTCTCTACCAGAGCTGTTTCTTCACCTAGCATGTGAGGTCAGTTTCCAAGCTGTGGAGTACTCCTCTTGGTACTTATCTCTACTATTCTTGGGTGTTAGTCTCCCATTCTGCAACTTTATATTCCACAAATGAGTGCAATCTTTCTATGTCTGTCCCTCTCTTTCTGACTTATTTCATTTAACATGGTACTTTCCATGTTGATCCACCTATATGCAAATTTCATGACTTTATCTTTTCTAACAGCTGCATAGTATTCCATTGTGTAGATGTACCAAAGTTTCTTTAACCAGTCATCTGTTCTCGGACACTCGGGTTTTTACCAGATTCTGGCTATTGTGAACAGTGCTGCAATGAACATACAGGTGCATATGTCACTTTTGCTATACTTTTTTGCATTTCTGGAATATATTCCCAGAAGTGGTATTGCTGGGTCAAATGGGAGCTCAATTTCTAATTTTTTGAGAAGCGTCCATACTGTTTTCCAAAAAGGGCTGAACCAGTTGGCATTCCTACCAGCAGTGAAGGAGAGTCCTTTTCTCCTCACATCCGTGCCAACACCGGTCACTTTTGTTCTTTTGGATTACAAACAATTCCTTCTAAAACTCATTTCTTCCCAGCTCTGATTAACATCACATGGAAAAACATGTCCAGTGCCTGAGCATGGAAAGTGAAGGAGCCCAGATCTGAGCTTTCAGTGACTGATGAAGACTTTGGGGCAGCAGGAACAGAGTGTTTGTGGATGTGGGCAGGTGCTCACCCCGAGGTGCTGCCTAGACTGTGAGCTAGCTCACAGCATCCTGGACATATGACCTCATCTTTCTTAGCACTTTAAATCACACGGAACAACTTAACTCTCTTCCTCACTAATCTGTGAGGTAACATGTGAGCTTGGTATGATGCCTGGAGCATTGTCTTTCTTAAGAAACCTTTGTCAAGAGTCTGAGAGTCCCTCACTATAGTGCCTGCCTTGTAGGTTTGAGGTCCCTAATTCCAATCCAAGCACTGCCCCACCTACACTGAGTGTTTTTTTTTTCCCTGGCGCCGCTGCCCTTGGAATCCCTGGTGCTACAGCACACTTTTCAGTTTCTGGTCCACCACTGCCAAATGTAGGCTTGTACCACAACCAAGTCAGTGAGACTCAATGGCTACAACTGTAACAAGAAAGAGGTGTGGGGTGGAGGATACCTTGTAAAAATTAAGAAATCTTGGATGAACCTTTCCTTCTTCCATATTATGTCAGACCTTGCATCAGAGCCACTTTTTTCCTCAGTATCCTCTTCATTACTCCTGTGTATACACAAATCATATTCACTTCAGGCTGCAAAGTATTGCAAAAAAGGCAATAGGACAAACTTGTGTGCTTAATTAGAAATAGAATAAGTGCAAACACTGGACTTAAATAGTTCATCAACTAGTCTGCCTTCCCCTTGGGCATTTCCAAACTGGAGACAAGTACTAAGCTTTCATATTTTCATCCAGGTTGAAATTTAGTTTATCAGCCTGGGCTATATGGCTCTCAACGGGTCCCACAATATTCCATGGGGGCCACATGTGAAAACTGCACAGGGGGGTATGGTGCCACTAGCAGGTCAACCTGTACCTGTGGGGCAGGTGAATCAGCAGCCTGATGGTGCCTTCAGTCTTCCATATACCCTAAAATTGCTGCTGTGCCTTTGGCCAGACTCCAACAACTTGGGACCAAGTTTACCAAGAACTAGACTTTCTGTAAAACAGTATGGACAGTTCTTCAAAAACTAGAAATTAAGCTTCCATATGACGCCGCAATATCACTTTTTGGAATATATCCCGAGGATGTAAAAAAGCACAGTAGAAATGACATCTGTACCTATATATTCATTGCAGCACTGTTCACAATAGTCAAAATATGGAAACAACCTGAGTGCGCTAAAACAGATGACTGGTTAAAGAAACTTTGGTACATCTACACAATGGTACATCTACACTATGCAGCTGTTAAGAGAGATGAAGTCATGAAATTTGCTTATAAATGGATAGACATGGAGAGTATCATGCTAAGTGAAATGAGGCAGAAAGAAAGGGACAGACATAGGAGGACTGCACGCATTTGTGGAGTATAAAATAACATCACATGAGGCTGACTCCCAAGGACAGTAGATACAAGGGCTAGGGGGGTTGCTCCATAGCTGGAAGACTCCTTCATGAGCAGAGGGGAGATTGCAGATGGAATAGAGAAGGGATGACTAAGAAAATGATGGCTGGAGGAATCAGTTGAGATGGGAGATGTGTGCTGAAAGTCGATAATAGACCAAACATGATGACTTCTCAGTATCTGTGTTGCAAGCCATAATGCCCAAAAGTAGAGAGAGAGTATGGGGAATATTGTCTGCCATGGAGGCAGTGGGAGAGTGGGAAAGGGGGGTATACAGGGGATATTGGTGGTGCGGAATGTGCACTGGTGGAGGGATGGGTGTTTGATCATTGTGAGATTGTAACCCAAACATGAAAGCTTGTAACTATCTCACGGTGATTCAATAAAATTTAAAAAAAAATTAAAAAAAAGAAAGAAAGAAATTAAACAGCCAAAAGTTAGGTATGTGGGAGATATACCCAAGAACCACCTCCAGCTCAGCTATAAAAGCTCATTTATTGGCCTTATTTCAGAGACCCATAAATATCAAAAGAGATCAAAAGACGCAGTTAGGGCCTGTAGCGTAGAGGTAGGCGGGAACCTGTGACTGAGAGTTCCAGGCCCACTTGGATTGGGACTGGGCCTCCTCCCCCACAGGTCCCCAGTTTTCCAGTAACTTGGCACTCACACCAACAAGCTGCCCCCACCATGTGGTCTCATCAACGGCCAAGACCTAGGGATTATAAACTAAAACTCCCGAAAGAGAGCGCCGCAGAATGTCCTGACCCCGTGCCAGGCTGTCTTCACCAGGGTGCCCCAGAGGGGGTGGCTGAGAGCCCTACCAGCCCCAAGGGATTCAGCTCTGGCAGCCAAAAACCTCCACAACCCAACAACGCTGCCACGCTCAACGCCGTTACCCATGCACTTGTGCCAAGCCTCACATATGAGTAAACAGATTCTTAGACCGAGTGGCCACTCTCGAATAAAACATTCCCTACCCATTCCCCATAATTACCACACTACATTTGATGAGGTTCAGATAGTAGGCAACAAATCATAGAGGGAAATATATAAGCATATATACATATTTTCAGATATTTACACCAAAGCTCAAATCACCCAAAGTTTAACAACATGTTATTGATATCCTATAGAATGTTTCAATGGCCAAAAAAGGAGCAATCTTCACACTGTATCCTATATGAACACTTTTTTGTAAGCATGTTCAGCAGTTCTTTATAACAGACAATACGAAATACATTATTTTGGTTGTGTTTTGGGACAGGGATTGTGGTTTGGGATGGAAATATCCCAAATTTGGTGGTGGGAAGGTGTAATGATCTTGGGATTGGTGTTTGAATATTGAATGTAATCAAACATTGTGAACTAACTTATAAAATTAAAAAATATATAAAAAAATGCAATGTGGAGTTCATGCCCAATTCAATCGGCTTAATCAATGGCTGAGTAAATAGCAGTGCTCCTACATTAGATAAAAAAAGAAAAGAAAACTGCACAAATGTGGTCACATGATAGGAAACTTGGGGGTCAATCTGTAGGACAGAGTGGCCACAAGAAGGAGGCAATATCAGGGGGCCATTGTTGGAAAACACTTGAGAAACATTGGTTTGAATGAATACCCTATGCAGCCTAGCTAAAGGAAAAGCACAGAAAAGTGAATCCTGCAAAAGCAACTTAAATGAGAGAGTAAAGCAATCCATTTAACTTTCAACTGTTTTCTCTGATATTCAGATTGTTTTTCTTTTTCATTTTTTGTAACGTAGGAATACTGCTATTTATTCAGCCATTAATTAAGCTGATTGAATTGGGCATGAACTCTGCTCAGATAATTTCTTATCAAAAACTGCTAATAATCTCTTAAACCAATAGTTGGAATTTTTTCCCACCTTTTGCCCCAAATTCTCAAAATTTTCAGGTAGTATTGCTGATTTGGCAACCTTTGGGGTAATTTTGGTAGCAAATAACTCCTGATGAAATGTGAAAGCTTAGGCCCTTTGGTGAGAACTTAAATTGGCATTGGAGTAAGTAGGAGAGCTGAGAGATCCGGGAGGCAAACATACAAGGATTAGAGAGTTAGAGGGTTCAGCACTGGAAGCAATCCAGTTCAAATCCACCCCCAACCTAGGTGCTGAACTTTATTATATTGTTTTTCAATCTAGAAATGCAAATATCACTAGATCTAATTCAGAAGTTATTCTTAGAATTAAATGAGCAAATTGACTAAAGTTATTTGATGCCTGAAAGTACTATTTTATAAATGTTATCTATGATCATAAATATTGTTTTATGTAATCAGAAGCAAGGAGACTGGCCAATGATTTTATTCATTCTCCAGATTTTATAAACACTGTTAAGTCCTGAAGAAATACCGATAATTTTTTTTTTGTTTTGTTTTTGGCTTACACCTGGCACATGGACTACTTCCAGCTCTGTTGTTTGGGCCACTTCTAGCAATACTCAGAAGGACCATGAGGTGCTGGGACTTGCACTCTGACTGCCTGCAAGCAAAGTATGTGTTCCAGTCCCTTGAGTTATTTCCCTGACCCCCCCCTCCCCGGACTCTTCGTTTCTCATTTATTTATTTATTTATTTATTTTTATTGAATCACCATGAGATAGTTACAAGCTTTCATGTTTGGGTTACAATCTCACAATGATCAAATACCCATCCCTTCACCAGTGCACATTCCACACTACCAATATCCCCGCTATACCCTCCCTTTCCCACCCTCCCCCTGCCTCTATGTCAGACAATATTCCTCATACTCTCTTTCTACTTTTGGGCATTATGACTTGCAACCCAGACGCTGAGAGGTCATCATGTTTGGTCCATTATCTACTTTTGGCTCACATCTCCCATCCCAACTGGTTCCTCCAGCCATCATTTTCTTAATGTTCCCTTGTCTATTCCATCTGCCTTCTCCCCTCCGCTCATGAAGCAATCTTCCAGCTATGGGGCAATCCCCCTGGCCCTTGTATCTACTGTCCTTGGGTGTCAGCCTCATGTGATGTTATTTTATACTCCACAAATGCGTGCAGTCCTCCTATGTCTGTCCCTTTCTTTCTGCCTCATTTCACTTAGCATGATACTCTCCATGTCTATCCATTTATAAGCAAATTTCATGACTTCATCTCTCCTAACAGCTGCATAGTATTCCATTGTGTAGATGTACCAAAGTTTCTTTAACCAGTCATCTGTTCTAGGGCAGTTGGGTTGTTTCCAGATTTCGGCTATTGTGAACAGTGCTGCGATAAACATATAGGTACAGATGTCATTTCTACTGTGCTTTTTTGCATCCTCAGGATATATTCCCAGAAGTGATATTGCAGGGTCATATGTAAGCCCAATTCCTAGTTTTTGAAGGACTGTCCATATTGTTTTCCAGAGAGGCTGGACCAATCAGCATTCCCACCAGTAGTGAAAAAGTGTCCCTTTTCCCCCACATCCATGTTGCTTTTGTTCTTTTGAATGTGTGCCAGTCTCTGTGTTGTGAGATGATATCTCATTGTTGTTTTGATTTACATCTCCCTCATTATTAGTAATGTGGAGCATTTTTTTCATGTGCCTTTTGGCTATTTGTATTTCTTTTTTGAGGAAACTTCTGTTCATTTCTTCTCCCCATTTTTTGATGGGATTGGAGATTTTATTGTCTTGTATATCTTGGATATCAATCCCTTATCAGATGAGTATTGGGTAAATATTCTTTCCCATTCCATGGGCTCTCTCCATATTTTGGCCACCAACAGGTATTTCTTGATACCTACAATATACTAGACATTCTTATGGGTTCTGATACTACAAAAATAAGCATAACAGGTAAGGTTTTTTTTGTTTGTTTTTGATTATTTTGCTTTTTGGGTCACACTCGTCAATAGTCAGGGGTTACTCCTGGCTCTGCACTCAGGAATTATTCCTGATGGTTTTCGGGGGACCATATGGGATGCTGGGGATTAAACCTGGGTAGGTGGTGTACAAGTGGTATACATTGTACTTTCGCTCTGGCCCCCAGTTAAGAATTCTGATCTGCATAAAGTTTACATACTAAGATCAACTTTCAGGAACAATTGAGATTATTATGTGAAGTAAATGTTTTTAAATGTGTGTGCCAAGGAGGTAGGCCGGGTGGGAGGGTGCTTGGGAATGCCGGTGGAGGGAAGATGATACTGGTGGTAGGACTGATATTGGAACATTGTGTGTGAAACTCAACTAAGTAACTCTGTAAGTCATGGTGTCTTGATAAAAATTAACTAAAAAAAGACTTAAAAATTTATTATTGTATTGATGTATATGTAGAGCTCATGTCATTAATAAGAGACTTCACTGTATCACTGTCATCCCATTGTTCATCAATTTACTCGAGCGGGCACCAGTAACATCTCTATTCCTCCAAACCCTGAGATTTTAGCATTCTCTCCTTACTCGTCTTGCCCAACGATGGGAGGCTCTTTCAGGGTCAGGGGAATGAGACCTATCATTACTGTTTTTGGCATATTGAATACACCACGAGTAGCTTGCCAGGCTCTTCCTATGTGGGCGGGATACTCTCATCAGATACCACATCAGAATGTGAGACTTATGCATTTAATAGTGGAGAGAAGATACTCAGAATCTGCAGTTATATAGTGAACATATTGTGATAAAGAAAAATAATGTAGGAATGAGTTAACTGCTACTGAAAAGAATTTCAACTGATTTTTATTAGGTAATTTTGGAATTTTTTAGTAGCTGTGTGAGTATACAACCACGTATATAAAATTTTCTAAACATGTATAGAAGATGCAATAGTTTATATATATGCTTGAATTCATATTACTCAAAATCTTACTGAAACATAAAAAAATCGTCAAATTTTTTAACAAAACCTAAATGTTTTTGAGTGTGTGTACATAAACATTTGCAAGCTTGCTTTATAAAAAAAAGTGCAATTTCTACCCATGTGTTCATAGTGACTTTTACAAGTAGTTTATAGGGAGGAAAATGAAGGGGAAATTATATTACTTAGTAACGCAACATTAATTAATACTGACTTTCCCTGAAACATCCATGAAAGATTCTTTGTTATCATATATGGTAAGAAAATTAAATAGTCAATTTCTATGGATAAAACATAGAAAATAAGATTTTATATTCTTAGACTCATTTTTAAGCATAAAAAACTGCATTCATTCTGCAGGTATCACCGATACCATACATTAATTAAAAAAACATTTTATGATACTTGAAATTCTAAAGGAAACCCACAAAACTTATTCTCTTCCCAGTACATTCACTGAATGCAGATTTAAGTGAGGACATCTCCTTTTGATTGTGCCCTTCCTCGCAAACTTTCAAATGACTTTAATATAGTCCATGTGTAGTTTTTACTGGTACCAAAATGAAGATTTACACAAAGGCAGCAGCCTGTACTTGCAGAGACTGTACAGTTGTCATGTGAAAAGAAACAAAAAAGCCCTGAGTCAGTATTTTTTTTTGCAAAGTAATGAAAAGAGAGCTTGACAATAATTTCATAACTTATGAAATGGTTAAGATTGTCCCATATTATTTTGTTTTGCTTTCATTTTGATTGAAGAGAGGTATGGCTTTTGTTTATCTATTTCAGATAATTTCTTAATACTCAATTTCATTTAAGTCTTCAGAATATCCTGATGATTGTTGAGTTGTATCTTCGATATCTGCCAGGAAGGACAAATAAACATTAGTAACTTTTCTGATTTTGCTGTAGAAATACTTCATTTTCATTCTTATTATTGAAGATTATTGCAAAATCCTCTCTTAGTGAAGCTTAGAGAAGTGGTAAAAATAGTATTACCTTCACAGGGTCCTGCTTGAAATTTAACATCATCAATAGCAATGTCACTTCGTATCGACACTCCCCGAATCGCTTCAAAAATGATCTAAAAAATAATGGTGTTTGAATTTATAAGTAGAGTCACTTGTTAAAACAACATGGGCAGGAACAGAACCAGGCTTTGGGGGTCTGGAAACTCAAACTTTTGGGAAAAAGTAGTACAAAATAACTTACTCAAATTTGGTATGAAAAAGACTACTTATTTGAAGAAATTAATAATAAATTACTGAAACTTTTGAGATCTCTTTTTTTTGAGAATTTTTTTTTGCAATTGTGCAGAAATGTTCACCCAGAGATGCTTCCTGGATTTTCCAGTTCTACCTGCAACATTCCTGTATACCCTTAGAACCTTTGAAATTGATAGATCTAGAAAGCTAATTTCCTTAGGTTCCCCATTAATCTACTCTTGATTCTGGTACTAAGAGAAGTAAATATGACCAATGAGACTCATATATGAATAGCAAAGCATTATAAATACATTTACCAACCAAACAATTCTATATTCATGTCAAGTACTGTGACATTCAAGACCCAGCCAAGGAATAAGATAGAATCAGTTTTATGTCTTTTGATCCTCAGAACAAAATAACTCATCAAATATTCAAGTTCAAGAGAAAATACACTGTTACCAGCTCTAACACTAACCCCAACAATGGTTAATAGATAACTGATACTCCAGGGAGGCTTGTGGGTAATGAGAATTGTCCAGAGACAAATTTGTTGCACTCACTTTATAAGCAAATAAACTAGTTCAATGATTCCCTATTGAACTAGTTCTTGATTTAAATTAAATCAAAGAACATAAGCTAGATAATTAATAAGCAAATAAACTATCCAGAAAACAATGCCTCTTAAAAGTACTTAGAGGCAGAAATGTTAATAAAAATTCTTTTTTTTTTTGGCTCTTTGGGTCACACCCGGTGAAGTACAGGGGTTACTCCTGGCTCATGCACTCAGGAATTACTCCTGGCGGTGGTCGGGGGACCATATACGGGATGCTGGGAATCGAACCTGGGTCTGCCACGTGTAAGGCAAATACCTTACCCACTGTGCTATTGCTCCAGTCCCAATGTTAATAAAAATTCTGAGCCCACAATACTAAATGAGAATCCACATAAGTGACAATGAAGAAGGGAAAAATGATCAATCACATCTAGGAATAAGGATATCAGTGAAGTTAATAAGCACTTCAGTTTTATGGAAAACAATTTAATCTGTTACTTTACTTCCAAGCCTTCCATGGAAGTGTAATATATAGGTTATCAGGTGGAATTATATTTTGAGAGTTAAGCCAAATATTTGCTTTCATATAACCCACTCTTTTTGAATTCCTTAATTCTTGAGACATATCCATTTTATAATATTATGATTCACTTTTAACTAAGGGATGCACAACCTATTAGTTAATAATTTTGATTATTTAAGAATTAGATTAAAATAGGTTTTTTTTTCGATTTGAGCATACTGTTTTTCCAGATACTTTTGCTGTTAAGATACAAAGATATATTAAATGGTTTGGATGCAATAAGAAAAAAGCTGTTAGGTATTTATTTTAGTCTGGGGACACTAAGAAAAATTTAATTAATTCACCACAGAAAATTCTGGAGACTCAGTCTTAGTCGAGTATGCAACACATAATAATTCCTAGTAAATGTTAAACAGCACTCAACAATATAATTGAAAACTTTATTTCAGTGAATTGAGAACTGGTGCAACATTTTTTTAAACCAATGGAATCAAATTATAAAAAATTCAGAGCGAGCAAAAGAAAAAAAAGGTAAGCAAAGAATTCAAAGGAAATAAAATCACTTGGGCTTTTTAATCAATGGCCAGTCAAGGTCTGCTTAGCACTTCAGTGAATCCTGCAGGAAGGAGACTGCTTAAAATTTTGCCATTTGATGCATTTCTTTTACAAAGAGAATCTGATGACGGAAGTGTCATCTGGAGGCTACCCACACATTCCCCCTATCTGATGAGTCTCAAATGGCAGAGATATTTCTACAACCTTCTCAGAATCATCTTTACCCTCCCTTCCCTGCTGCTCATCAACAGATTTGCTCTCGGTTTGATTCTTTCCTCTGAGCTTCAGTCTCATATCCTGCTTACTTGGCATACCTACCTGGACATCAGAAAGACATCAAAAACTTCATTTGTTCAAAACACATCTGTTAGTTTTCCTCCTGCACACACAGCCCTCGCTATGCTGGGCCTACTCCACTGAAAGTATTCCCCATCTCACCAAAGGGCAATGCCATTCTGTCAGTAGCGTAGGCCCAAAGTTTTGGAGTTTTAACTCCTCCCTTGTCCCTCAATCTCCCTGTTCCATACATTTGGAAGCCCTGTGGAACTCTGAGGGCATTCCACGTCTGTCACCTGGCTAGAGCCACCATTCCTTTCATCAGTAGCCTTTACAGTTTCCTTACCCCTACGAGTCCTCCCCACATTATAGCTACATGGGAAGCAGGTGCTCCAACCCTTTGAGCTATGTTCCTGGTCCCCAGCCCAGATTCTTTTGGAACTTTTTTTGTTTGGTTGTTTATTTTTACTTTTTTTGGCAGTACCAGATCCTCAGACAAGCAAGCCAAGTGCTCTGCCGCTGAGCTACATCCCCAGCCCTGATTCTTTGGGAACTTTGGCTCAAGGTTGTTGGGTAAGTCAGTGGTTGGCAGGAGGTGGCTGCTCATCTCTACATCAAACTGGTTGCTCAGCCTCACCAAGGAGAATGAAAAGGACTTTTCTGCTCACTGCCCAGATTCCTGTATAACTGGAACCCTTTAGGATGGAGATCTACAGGATATAAGAAGACTAAAGGGAAGAGCCAGGACTTGGACTCACAACTCTCTTTCTTCCACAACAATGCAAACAGAGGCTAAAAATTTTATTCTTGGGCTGGGATGTGGCTAAGTGGTATAGAACATGCCTTGAACAAGTGAGTCCTGGGTTTAATCCTGGCACCATGTGTCCCCCTCTGCCCAGTGTGCTCCCTACAACAATAGTGACAAAGATTTTTATTCTCTTTTAAATAAAAGCTTATCACAAAAGTCCTTGCATGTGGGTAACAGTGAGTGAAAGATGCAGCTTCAATAGTGACCTAGGTCATGGCAGTGTTTATAAGACTGGGAGACTATTGTAGAGAATTGCTGGACACATGAATATACTTGACATTCATACTGTGCCAAGGCAAAAATAGATACACTTTCATCATTGACCTGTAAAAATCACTTTATGCATAAACACTCAAAGTGTTCTCTCTCTCTGCCTAATTTCCCACTCACCACTAAGATTTAATCAATATAGACTCATTCTGTTTATTCTTATGCCAAATTTGCCTTTATCTATGACCCTGAAAAAGAACAAAGTATTCCTTTTGCTGGCAAGAAAAAAAAAGATATAGGACTATTTTTGCAATACTGATTTCTCCTCTCTTTCGCCTTACCTGGTGCTGCCTCTCACAGCTGTACTCGATCCAGCCTCGGAGCCAGGAAATGCTTTGTTCCCCTCTTCTTCTCCATAACAGGGACTCCTGATCTTCTTTTTTCAAATAAACGCTTAGCAGGCCGGTCCCTGACCCATACATGTGGTAGAAAAAGGTCAGGCAGTGTTTCCCGGAGACTCCATGCAGAGGCCTGGACACGAGTTGTGCTTTTTGCCCATAGACCATGTGGGAGGCCTCAATGTACATGTAATGGCCTTGAGAACAATGAAAAAGCAGGTAGTGTTAAAAAGAACACAAATTACAGTCTTTTCTTTGGTAGCATTCCTATTAAGAAAATTAGACAAAGTGTATGACTATTAGCAAGGATAAGAGTTTGCAATTTTAGAAAATATGTATCATCCAAGGAAAATTGTGTATGCTATCAAATTTTGATGACAAAATAACTTTTTAATTGAATAATTTATCATCCAGATGAATAATTTATCATTCAGTTTTATTCATAGGAAGTAATGAATATAAACAGTATTGTGGACTGATGTAATGAGTAGCATACAAATTCATGGTCAAATTCTGAAACTTGTAGTGGGTTGGTATAGGGAAATCTATTGGTCAGTTTAGGGCTTGATTTTGCATACAGGAAATCTGGATGTAAATTTTCACTTAAAATTGGTTGTCTGAATGATCATGATGTAATAAATTCTCCATCTTGAAACTACATTTCTCATTAAAAAATAAGAATTAACAGTACCCAGGCTTTAGATTTGTGAGAATTAAAGGATGTGAGACAGCTTCACACATTATATAATATATATATATCTATATGCACTATATATACACATGCTTCTCGTCCTCTTTCCTGTTTATTTGATAGCACTTTAGTCTTGAAAACATATTTACATAACATTTGAGATATTCACAGCATTATATATAATGATATATGTTAATTACATTATAATTATAATTACATTTTTATATGTACATTTTCATTTCCCTGTTTCAGAGGTTTTGGTTTGCTTTACTTTTTGCTGGTTTCAGGTAGAAGTAGTATTAAATAGTCCACATATTAGAAAGATAATGTTATGCTGAAGCTAGTTTTTAATTCTCTCCTGAGTTAGTGGTCTGACTTCCATTTGCAGATCCAAATGACTTCACATTATTAGTTTTAAATAGACTAAGATGGATACATTTACACTACAGAAATGGGAAATGGCTGAAAATCCCACCCCAGCTTCAAAAAACAATTAAAAAAAATCTTCAGCTGGAAAGATAGAACAGGAGATAAGGACAACCTTTTGTATGCAGCCAACCGTTATTCTATTCCTGAGCACCACCAGGAGTCATCCCTGGGCAGAGCCAAGAGTAATCCCTAAGAACTACCTGGTGAGACCCCAAAACAAAGAAAAACTTAAAATAAAATGAAGTGGATGATGTTAAACAATTGCCTTCAAGAAACTATAATTCAGTGAATGAACAGTATTTTCTACAATACTATATCAATAATTTAATTCTGTGCATTAGAGGTCCATTTTATTTTATTATTATTCTGGTTCGGATTTAGGGATTGCATCTGGTGGTGCTCAGAGGATACTCCCAGATCATTGCTCTGGTGACATTTTCAGTGTTCAAATCACCATGAAGGTGCAGGAGATTGAATCTGGGCCTCCTGAAAGAAAGCTTTGAGCTATCTCTGTCCTCCTAGAGGCCCATTTTTAAAAGCTTCTGGTAGGGAGAGAGCAATAGCTCAACAGTCTGAGTGCAGACTTCCCATGTTGGAAACCCAGGTAGGATGTTAAGCACTGCATAGTCCCATGAGCAACTGTGGGTGTGACCCCGTTAAAGGTTCTAGTCTCCATTAATGTTTTTTGGTTGTGTGCCACACCCAGCTGTGTTAAGGATTACTTTAGACTCTACTCAGGAATCACTCCTTGTGGGACTTGAAGGCCTGTATGGGGTACCAGAGAATTGAACTCAGGTTGGTTACATGCAAGACAAACATGTACTATGTAGACCTGTTGTATTATCTCTCTGGCCCCAGATATTTTTTTCCACATCTGTTACCTTCCAGTACTGTACTGGAATATGTGGGGATAGTAGTGAACAGAACAGGGGAAAATATGCTACCTTTTTATGTTCTGGAGAAGGGAGATAGGTAGTCATTAAAAATTAAGTTTTATTGTACAATAAAGGGCAATTAAATGCATGGAAATTTGTAATTAGTGTTTAGGGATGGCAGTGCCAGAACTGGGGATTGCAATTTGAGATAGTATTGTCAGAATAAGATTAATAGAAAAGGTAATATCTCAGCAAAGACTTAAGGAGGTGAAAGGATAATACATGAGATTAGATGTGGGAAAGCTATTACAGGCAGAAGAGCACCAATTGGAACATTACTGCATTCTGCCAGAAAAAGCACAGTGGCGAGGGCAACTAAGCAAGACAAAGAGCAAGGAGAAAGGTAATAGAAAGTAGAGAGCTCCGATGATAGACAAGGAACTGGATAGAGCCCTGTGTGCAACAGTGAGGATTTCAGCCCTTAAGCGATGATCCAGCTGAAGGCTCCTAATAAAAGAGTGGTAAGATTCAATTTTTATTTCTGAAGGCTCACTGGAGATGCTATGTTGAGATTTGATTGTAGCAAACAATAGGAGAAGCAGGCAGAGGTACCATAATCCAAATGAGAAATAATAGTGATTCATACCAGGCTGTAGCAATGGAGGCAGTAAGAAGAGAAACAACATGATTCTGGATGTAATTTGAAGGTACAGCAAATGGAAAATCCTCTAGATTCCAAATATATATATTTTTTACTTGCACGTGACACTTTCTTTCCCCAGAAAAGATCAGAACTTTACAGAGCACCAGTCCGCCTCACATGTATTTGAAAAGTCATGAAAGGCCCATGTTGACAACATTTGGCACATTATAGCTCCAAAGACTATCTGTCTCAGCAGACAAGGACTCTGGAAGGAAGCCAGGAAATCCTTACACTGAAACCTCAGACCCTGAACAGAAAGGATTCTCCTCTGTGGAAGGGATTTTTTTTTCCTGAGTAAAACAAATAACCCTCTGTCTGTACATCACTATTTAATGTTCAAGATGGGGCTTCCAATGGGTCTACTAGGATATCAGGGTCCCATCTGTTCTTTGTACAACAACTGCGCTATGTGCAGATACACACCATAGACATAATCTGGAACTGAGAAGCAGCTGTTGCTTCATTCTCAGGGCCTTTTCACCAGGGTAAGGAAGGTGCCCTAGTGACCTAGTGAGGCTGTGTGGAATAAACAGTTAACTGCATCCATTAGGCTGGAAGAGGATTCTTAACAGCAGGGGAAAGGCATCAATACTTTGGGAAGGACTGCTGTTAAATGTGATTCTGTGGAATTTATCTTCATTGCACCTTGAAAATGATGCAAAAAAGCTAGTAAAACATCTAGTCAGGGACCATAGGGATAATATAGTGGGTGGGGTGTTGGTCTCTTGTGCACGACCAAATAGATATGATCTCTGGAACCCCATATGGTCCCCTAAGTGCACCATGACTGATCCCAGAGTGAAGAGCCAGGACTAATCCTTGAACACTAAACCCCATAAAATCTAAGTAAAAACAAGTTATTTGATGAGTATAGCGTTTCATTCAGGAAAATGAAAAGCAGTTCTGTAGGTAGATGGTCGTAATAGATACACACTGTGAAAGTATTTAATGCCATTGAACTATACACTTAAAAATAATTAAACTGTATGTTTTAATGCATATTTTGCTATCTATTTTTTTTTTTGCAATGGGAACTTCCCAAAGAGTGCTCAGGGAGTAAGCCACAAATCACAGTGATACTCAGACAACTGTGCAGGCGATTGTTGCCTGGGCCTGAGGATTCAATGCTGCTTAGATCTGCAATGCATTGAACATTTGGGCTGCCTCTGTCCTTGCAGACCACCAGGACTGCAGCCAGTGATGCTCAGGGAAGCCACGTGGTACCAGTGATCAAACCCTATACTAGTTTCCTGGCCTCTCCAACTGAAAAAAAAAGTCTAGCATATGTTTTCTCTATATAAACATGATCTGACAATATCAGAAACTAGAGTAGTAAGTTATGTAGCAATTATAGAAAGATCACAAGATAGTGAAGAACTTCTTGTTTAGTTTTGGGGCTACACCCAGTGGTGCTCATAGGTAACTCCTGGTTCTGCACCCAGGAATTACTCCTGGAAGTCCTGGGGACTATATAGAATGCTGGGGATCGAACATAGGTCATCTGGGTTCAAGACAAGTGTCTTACCTGCTGTACTATCTGCTCCAGATACTGGAGGTTTTAATAATCTGAAACCAGAAAGGTGTAGACTAGTGGGGTAGCATCACAACCTGTTTAGATGTCAGCTACCAAGAAGTCTTGAAAGACAAGAACTTAAATTGCCATTAAATTTTAGATACATAACTAATACTTTAACTATAGTGCTTTCCTGTCCTTTGGTCTCAGAACCATTTTCAAAATATATTTTATTACTAGGCATTGTAGTGGGAACCTCCCACAGAGTGCTCAGGGAGTACAGCAGCAATGCATCATGAAACACTTCCTACCCAGTTTCCGTAATTACCACACCATATTTGATGGAGTTCAGACAGTAGGAAACAAATCATAGAGAGTAATATATATATATATATGTGTGTGTGTGTGTATACATATATATATATATATATATATATATATATCGGAGACCCTGGAAATCTACAGAGAGTATCCCGCCTGCATGGGCAGAGCCTGGCAAGCTACCCATGGCATATTTGATATGCCCAAAACAGTAATGTTAGATCTCATTCCTCTGACCCTGCAAGAACCTCCAATTGTTGGGAAAGACGTGTAAGGAGAGGCTGCTAAAATCTCAGGGGTGGGAGGAATAGAGACGTTACTGGTGCCCGCTCGAGTAAATCAACGAACAATGGGATGAGAGTGATACCGTGATACTGGGTATTGTAATGTGTCACTGATATTTCTATTGCACAAGATGGGCCTGTGTCAAGAAATGAACAAGACTTCTAACTTGGGCAGAATCTCCTGACCCCATGCCAGGCTGTCTTCACTGGGGCACCTCAGAGAGGGCTGGGTTGAGTTTTCCTCCTGGCCCAAGCAGAACCCCAGCAGCTGAAGGACTCCAGAATCCAGCCGCAGCCATGCTCAAGGCCACTCTTCACACACACGGACAAGCCTCACCCATGAAGGAACTGGCAGAGGAATCCAAGTATGCAGGGCCCATGGTTGAGATCTCCAAGCCTGCTCGGGTTGGGACTGGGCCTCCTCCACCCAATCCCCAGTTTTCCAGTAGCTTGGCAGCCAAAGGCACAAACCACCCCAGTGCCATGTAATCTCATCAATGGCCAAGATCCAGAGACTATAAAGTAAAGCCCCCAGAAGAGAGTGATGCAGTATTTCCGGAAGCACGTGGCCACATTCACATCTGTGTGACCTCTTATACTCTAGCCCACTGATGTGCCTAAAGTAGCACACATTTGTTTGGTTTTTATATACTGCTTATATTCTCTTTATATATGGGCTTAAATTGCTCCAGAATGAAATACAACAACCTTCACACACTTCCCTCTTATTGTGGTGGAAAGATGCTCACTGGTGGGATGGGTGTTTGAATATTATCTGTAATGAACTATTGTGAGGTACTTTATGAAAATAAAATATAAAAATCGCAAAAAAACCCTGCTACTTGGCTTAGTAATTGAGTGATAGAGCAGAATTTAATTGCCAGAAATATAAATGATTTCTTGAAACACTGTAAAGCACCACAAAAGAAACTGATGGAGGGGATGGGAGATGGTGCAGTGTGTGCATCCCACCCAGGGCCAATTCCTGGCACAATCTTGTCCCCTGAGCAAAGAACCACACCAGCTGCATCCTTGGAGCAGTCTGCACTGCCATGGTGGCTCAGGTATACCTGGGAACATAGGCCCACATTGTATCACGTCCTTGGGTCCCTGTAAGGAGCCACTGTCTGTTTGGCTGAGACTGTTTCTGGTTTGTTTCCCCCCACAACCAAAATATAAAAATACACAGAGAGAAAGAACTAAAATTGATGGTGTTTCTTTCTCTGGCATCACTAAGGAAATGATAAATAGGTGTGTTTGTAAGGGGAAGGACTGTATGTCCTAATCTACACACTAGTGGACTAAATAAACTAGGGAATGTTACAGTTCTCACCAAGTTGGTTATTTATCTGCTGATTGAACCATTCCACTACCCGTTGATCACGAAATCCCTATGAACTGCAGGGCAAATAAAACAAACATTTAAAAAGATTGTCATGGCAGAGGCAGGAGAGATAGTAAAGGGGTCAAGGCACTTGCCTTGCATGAAGCTGATCCTCAGTTTGATCCCTCGCACTGCATGGCCCCAGGAGCACCACCAGGAATAATCCCTGAGCACAGAGCCAGGAGTAAACCCTGTGCAAAGCTGGTTGTGACCCAAATCTCCACTCATCCCCCAAAATAAATAAACACATAATGTAATGGCAGCATATAAATGTCAATAAAATTGTAGTGGTCAATACAACTTCAGGATCTTTGTAAATATTTCTCTGTATTACTTTTTAAAGATACAGCTTCAGTGTCTGGAAGCTTTCTGGGCATAAAACTACTCAGGAGATTGTGACAGCAAATGAGTAGATAACTGCTGGAGTTCATCTTATTTCAATCCAATTCAAGATTGATCTTTATTATTTTATTAAACAAGGAGTCAAATGTTAGGGCTAGACTGTTGCACAGGGGCCAAAAAAGGATGTCTTTATTGCTGCCCTACTAGAATGAGTTACTCAAGATGACTGATTTAAACATAGAAAGTAATTCCCAGACCTTAGTGCAACAAGTAACACCCTCATCATGTGTGCAGAGCCAGGAACAGCCCTGAACACTGCTGGGTTTGAGCCTCCACCATGCCCACCCCAACAGGAGAGACTTCATTTATGTATAATAAGCAATTTTGTCAATTTTTGTATCTTGCCATTATTTACTGTCTATTAAAAATCATAGAAAAGATATTTATAATAAATGCTAAAATAACCATAAATCATCATTATGGATAATAGGAGATACACTTTATAGATATTATTGCATTGTGGTTTAAATTGTACATCTGATCATATACAGCTTTATTGTTGCTATCCCAACAGTTTTATTGTTGGATCTGAGGAGAAAATCATTAAAACTACCTTGAGGACTGGAGCAATAGCATAGCAGGTAGGGCGTTTGCCTTGCATTAAGCCGACCTGGGTTCGATTCCCAGCATCCCATATGGGTCCTCTGAGCACTGCCAGGAGTAATTCCTGAGTGCAGAGCCAGGAATAACCCCTGAGCATCGCTGGGTGTGACCCAAAAAGTAAAAAAAAAAAAAACAAAAAAAAACTACCTTGAATGAGTTTCAGTATTTTACTAGTTAAATGTGTCTGTTGTTTTGCTACCTTGTTGCCAACCTCCAGCATCCTATAAATCTATGAAATTATTAAGGCAATTAAAATTATCTTCTTATTTTAGACTACCACTCCCTATTAAAGAAAATTCCCTGTGACATATATCCAAGCAACATTACATTTATTATATAAATTGCTTTGTAAAAAGTAGATAGTGACTGTCAAGTGGTTTCTACATTAATTAAATAAAAAGGTATTTGTAGCACTTTATTACTATGATAGTTGTCTCCACTATTTCTAACTTGAGAATAAAAATAAAGGGAAAAAATGAAAAACTTTACATGGTATTTAAGTTTTATAGCCAAAGTTAGTACTAATGTTAATTTTATTACTCCCCTCTTCTTACCTCCTTGCCAATAAACAGAGCACTAATAAGTAATAAAGGATACAGCAAGACCTTGGGAGAACAGCTCAGAAATATTAACAGAAGAACACAGTTAAAAGAGGCCAGTCAGACACACAAAGATCTCATTCAAATCACCAAGATCAGCTGGTGTGCAGTTCAGAATGAAAAACAATGACTTCACATTTTGGGTAGAGTAGGGCATTTGCGTTGCATGAGGCCAACCCAGATTCAATTCCTCTGTCCCTCTTGGAGAGCCCGGCAAGCTACCGAGAGTATCCCACCCACACGGCAGAGCCTGGCAAACTACCCGTGGCTATTCGATATGCCAAAAACAGTAACAACAAGTCTCACAATGGAGACGTTACTGGTGCCTGCTCAAGCAAATCAATGAACAACAGGATGTTGTTAAATAAATGATGCTAAAAAGTGAAATACCAGAAACATCTTATGTCACAGCAATAACTTACAACAGACATTCTGTTGTGAAAAAAATTAATTAGGTAGACATATAATTTTTTTAAAAAGCAACAAAAATAGCTTGTTTGAAGCCATAAGACAACTCTCCAAATACTAATGACGTGGGATGTAGAAGCTATTTTGAAGCTAGACAGAGAGCAGTAGACGTGATGGAACGGATCTTATGGAATTGAGAAGTTAATGAATGGAATTGGGCTGCCAAAGCAGCAGGGCTGAGGATGAAGTTTTATGAGAAAAGAGAGGCACAAAAGAGGAACTGGCCACTTGCTTGAGGTCACATGTGCCAAATTTTGAAACTGCAGTAGACAAGAGACCAAAAAATCCAAAAGTCAAAGAAAAAGGCCATTTTCATTCATTTCAATGACACACAGTAATGGAAGTTTAAGACATATTTTAAAAGTAGGGCTCCTAAGAAGACTGTATGCTTATAACTGAAGAATATGCCATGGATGTAGGGGAGAATCAGAAATGATTTCTCTAGAACAGACCTGCAGCATCATCCTCTAGATGGCTGCTTGGGAATATTTGAATTTTCTTTGAAGGAAGAAATATCTTTACTGACTGGCAGCCAGGTAGGGGGGTCCTCCATGATGCATTTCAGGAGCCCATAAACCCAAGATAAGCTTGAAAGGTATTCTGCCCTGCTCCAGCCAATGCTCAAGACTAGCAGATGCCAATAAAGTCTACGAGCAGCTCTGCCAAAAGACCTTTCAGGAGACTCTTCAGCAGAGACCTAAGCCCTGATGAGACCCTGAATGCAGATCAATAGAATCCGAAGTTCTATACTCTCATTAACACCACAGTCCCAAGCCAGGCAGCTGAGAAAAAATCCATATAACCAGGCTTGCCAAACAACCCAGGCACACTCCATTTCAGAACTGTTTTGTGCTTCTGGTCTCCACAGTCAGTCTGAGACCTACAGGACTCTCGTTTACTCTCTTCTTCCTGCAGAAACCCACTAAACTATAAAATAATATGGCCAAAAAATAGATAGATGAAATATTTCACCAGAGAACTCAATATAGAGCTTGAGAGATAATACACCAAGTTAAGGCTCTTGCTTTGTACATGGTGAACCTGGGTTCAGTGCCCTTGCACATATGGTCTCCTGAGGAGCTGTAGATATTTTTGTTCTATAATCCAGGGCCAATGGATAAAGCATTTGCCTTGCATGCCGCCAAACCAGGTTCGGTCCCCAGCCTCCCATATGGTCCTCTGAGCACTGCTAGAAATATTTCCTGACTGAAGATCCAGAAGTAACCCCTGAGCATTGCTTGTTGTGGACCACAAACAAACAAACAAACAAACATATATGGTCTCCTGAGAAACCAGGAGAGATCCCTGAGCATAGAGCCAGGAGTAAGCCCTGAGCACTGCCATTGTGCCCTTTCCTAACAAACAAATCCCAAATACATTAAAAAGAGACAATGGAAGAAAGGACATGGAGTTTTGGGAATGACGTAGTGAAGGTTTCCAGAAACGTGCTATTCTGTAAAATCAGTTTTGCCAGAAAACACTGCAAACAATCGTAAAATTGTGGAACCAGCGATGAGGCTGGCTGAAGTCATTCTTGTGAATAGGCCAGTTGCTAACAACTGGGCCCTGGGAATCCTTTGAAAACATCTTATGAATGTTAAATTTGTTTTCTGTAAAATTTAATTATTATAGTTTCAGTTATATGTTTATGGCATTGCTATTTATGGTTTTGATGTACAAAGTTACTAAACCTCATCAACACCAACATGCCCGGGACAGGACACTCCATTAATGCTTTATGTTACTTCAGGTCAACCTCATAATCATCCTTCATAACGCTCTCTCCCTTATCTGGTATTCTTTGTTCTATAATCCAGGGTCAAGGGTTTGTTATTATTTGATACTGGCTATACCATTGTTTTGCACCTTTATATGCCACAGATGAGTGAAGTCAATTGGTATTTGCACTTTTCTTCCTCTTTCACTAAGCGTGATGCTTTCCAGTTCATCCACATTGCAAATAATGCATGTAGCACTGCACTGTAACACTGTCGTCCTGTTATTTATTGATTTGCTCGATTAGTCACTGGTAACATGTTCATTGTGAGACTTGTTGTTACTGTTTTTGGCATATTGAATATGCCATGGGTATCATGAGGGTGGATACTCTCGGTAGCTTGCTGGGCTCTCCGAGAGGGACAGAGGAATTGAACCTGGGTCGGCCGAGTGCAAGGCAAATGCCCTCCCGCTGTGCTATCGCTCCAGTCCAAGTGCATAATTTTATATTTTCCTATAGCTGCATCATATTCCATTGTGCATGTGTATCACATTTTCTGTCATTGGACATTTGAGTTGCTTTTGTATCTTGGCTATTGTATTAACTGCTGCAATGAAATTTTATATGTATATATATGCATTTTTAAATTAGTGTTTTTGTGAACTGGTGGACAGATACCAAGAGGTGGGATTGCTAGGTAATATGGGAGCACTATTCTATTCTTTCTATTTTGAAAAATCCTCATACTCTCTTCCATAGAGTTCTGAACTAAACAACATTCCAACAACAATAAATGAGGGTTCCTTTCTACCAGTTGCACCTACACAGATTTCTTCTAGTCTTTTTGATATATGCCATGTCTACATTATGTACTATTTTTAAACATTTAAAGAGAAATCCTTGTGTTTTCCTCATCTAGTTGCCGAAAGAAGCTCCAAATTTTGGATTCCCCATGCTAAGACCCAATGTTTTCTCTGGTTTTCCAGGCTATTTCTAAGGTCTTGGGAAACCTTAGTTTCCCAAAACTATTCATCTAAGACAAATGGGAGATTTATATTCTGGGTTTTGGGTCAGTTCTGAGATAATAGAATGTCAAGATGCAGTAACAGGCAGAAACAAGACATACAGTTGCAGCAAATACCATCCAGACTTTAAGTAAAACTTCTATTGGAAATTTTTCTCCAGGCCTAAAATTCTAATGAAAAGGAAAAACTTTCCTTTTGCTCACACCTTGGGTACATCCTACCTCAGTCTCCCCAAATGTTAGTGTCTTTGATTAGCCAGGATGCTTGCCTTACCAGGATCCCACCTAAAGATAAATACTTTATCTTTTTCTAACTTAATGTTAGAAAATGTTAATTTCTCCTCATTGAAAAGTCTTTTCATTGAATATCACCTTATTGAAAGTAACCTGTTTTGTCAGTTCTATGAAATCCTGAAATATGTGCTTAAGTGATGAAGAAACTAAAGCATTCACACTTGTCTGACTTCTGTCTCAGGACAGCCCTGAAAACTCTGAAACTATTAGTTATTTCTTTTATTCAAAGTGGCAAAATACTTTATTTAAGCCAACAAAAACACTCTAAGAGTGTTTATTCAAGAACAATTTTCAAATCTAGCTAAGAAAGATAAGCATCCGCCTTCATCTAGCCTTCTCCTAAATAGACTTGAAAATCAAGAGCTGCATAGTCAAGGTGCTTATGAAAAACAGTAACTACAAAAACTGCAAAGGTTGGAACATATCTAAACCCCAAAACCCTACAACCAGAGAACTACAATTATTTGACCCCTTGGCAGCTCACAGCAAAGTTCCACTCTCAAGGCTTAGATTTACTTAAGCTGACTGAGGCCATATCTGCTCTATAACAGAATAGCCTTATCTTCAGAACATTTGTTAGAATTAGTTAGGTATTGCAATGGAAACTAACAAAAGTGTCACCAAAATTTGTTTTTGTGTTTGGGTTATACCCAGAGGTGTTCAAGGGTTATTCCTATCTTTCTTGGGGAGTGATCACTCGGGTGGTGCTCTGGTGATCATGTAGTGCTGAAGATTGAACATGGGCATCCTATAAGAAAAACATGTGCTCATACCCTTGAGAGCTATTTCCCCAGTTCTTCATCCAAAAATTTTAGAGACAAAAAATCAGGAAATAAGATACCTATTGGGTACTTTGTAAACCTCCAAAATATTTGTGACAACCTAGAAAACCACACACATGTGCTGAGCTGTGTACATACACAGAAGAGAAACGAGAAAGGCTCATTTTATCATCTTTGGATTGGTTGAGGCTTTGTACGAACAAGAAATGAAGGGCTGGAGTGACAGAACAGTGTGTAGGGTCTTGCAACGCAGCTGACCTGTGTTTGATCCCTGGCACTCATATGGTCCCCTGAACACCTTCAAGAGTAATTCCTAAGTGCAGTGTCAGGAATAACTCCCAAGCAAGGCTGGGTGTGGCCTAAACCCCATTTCCACACTCCCCTCAAAAAATCAAAACAAAAACAAAATAAAAAACAAAACTTGAGGCAAGAGTTGAAAAATTTCCACTGGAAAATGAAAACCTGCCTCAATGCAAATACAGAGTACCTTCACAAGGGCTGAGAGAAGTACCTGTTTGAGACACTGAAGGAAAATCTTTATGGAGTATATTAGCAAGTATCTATTTGAGCACAAAAGAAGGTAACAAAAGAACAAAAGGCACAATGTGTTTGGAAAACAAATATGGCCTGAGACAGCTCTGAGGACTTGTGTGCATGCTCACCACAAAGTACTAGGCACACTTAGAATAGTGTGCCTATTCTTAGAATAGGTACCACAAAGTACCTGAGCACTGCCAGATGTAAAGCACCCCACTCCACTCCCACCCCCAGTTACACGTGAGACACTTCTGGATTGGAGTCCCCCAAGAAAAACTAATAGAAAAATTATATATATATATAAATTATACCCTAGTAATTACACTAAATGTAAGTGACTAAATGTTCTAATAAGAAAGAAATTCATTGGTAGGATGGATATTTTTTAAAGATCCAATTATATGTGCTATCTCTAACAGATATATTGAAAGAAGAGGCCTCAGTTTCCCTTTGCCAGTAAGAGAGGAAGCTACAGTTTCCTCTTGCCAGATGTTCCATCTCTCCCCCATCAACCTCACACACATTTCATCCTCAGGGCCCTGGCTCAGCAGTCCTGGAATTTCCCAGGATCATAAAACCCTGCCCTGGTGGCTAGGATGACAGGGAAACTAAGATAAGGGGCAACTCCCAGAGAGATTTACACCAACTAGACATCCCTGTAATTTTCTTGTATCTTTTATAAACACTGACCAACTGATAAGAAATGCAAGGAGCCTTTAAAAGGGCCTACACAAAACTCTCATTTAACTTAGCTTTGAGGCTGCGCGACACATCATCATAAAGGGAAATATATATATGTTTATGTATATATATTCATATATATATATGGACAGCAGAGCGGGTAGGGCGTTTGCCTTGCACACGGCCTACCCAGGTTTAATTTCTCTGTCCCTCTCGGAGAGCCTGGCAAGCTCCCCGTGGCATATTTGATATGCCAAATACGTAACAATAACAGGTTTCATTCCCCTGACCCTGAAAAGAGCCTCCACTCATTGGGAAAGAGTAAGGAGGGGCTGCTAAAATCTCAGGACTGGGACAAATGGAGATGTTCATTGAGTAAACCAATAAACAAGAGGATGACAGTGATACAGTGAACTTAGATCTATACTAAGTACCTTCCCACTCGGGGAGTTCCTTTTCCTTTCCCTTATATTGTCCAATAAAATTTTCTACTTTCCAACTCTGAGCATCTTTATTTCTCAATATTTTCACTCTTTTGAAAATACTGAAGGACCTGGGAACCACAGACCAACACAGAGACCTGCTGTCACTACTCCACATCATTTGCATGAAGACTTAGGGTGCTGGTGGGAGAAAGAAGCAGGGAGTGAGGAAGGCAAGGACTCTCTGGCCACCAGTGAAATGAAAAAATTTGTGGCCAGAGAGATAGTACATGGGTTCAGTCCATGGGTCCTGTGTGGCCCATCTCTGTCTCCCAGGCAAAGTACCTGGGATGGGGTTCAGGCTAGAAAAAGTCTGCCCAGAGCATCTGTTTGGCATGAGCACAAATGTCCACCAGCCCTACCGGGGAGCTGGCAAGCTATGTCTGAGGTAACTTGATCTGTGCAGTGAGAGACTTGATTCCTACCACCTGAATTTTTGAAGACTCATGGACCCAGACTGGAGATAGAGGTTGCTCTTTGCAGCAAAGAAAGTCAGTCTTGATCTGTGCCCAGTTTTCTTAGGTTTGCTGTTTAACCTCAAAGAAAAGAATTTTAAAAAGAGAAGAACAGTGAAGCAGAATAGTTTTTGTTAAAAAATATGAGAAGTAGGGGTGTTGGAGACACAGCACAGAGGGCAGAGTGCTTGCCTTGCACACAGCAGACTCAGGTTCAGTTCCCCCAACCCATATATTCCCCCAAGCCCTGCCAGGAGTGATCCTTGAGCACAGAGCCAGAAATAAGTCAGGAGCACTGACTTAAAAAAATAGGGAGAGGGCCGGAGTGATAGCACAGCGGGTAGGGCATTTGCCTTGCACGCGGCCAACCCGGGTTTGATCCCCGGCATCCCATATGGTCCACCAAGCACCGCCAGGAGTAATTCCTGAGTGCAGAGCCAGGAGTAACCCCTGAGCATCGCTGGGTATGACCCAAAAAAGCAAAAAAAAATAGGGAGAGAGGGAAAGAAAATGTAATACATTCAAGAGAGAACCACGGCTTCTCTAGAAAGGAGAGAGCTGAGGTTACCCCATAAATTTAAAGAGAGGAATTACACATACCACACTGAGATGCTGGTGGCCGCAGAATACGAATGCAAACCTGTCTTTGCAAAGTTAATTTCAAAGGTTTTCTCAAACTTCCCTGTCTTGAAGCTTTCTATGAAGCTAAGAGTTTGTTGCTAGGGAGTCTTCAAGAAGAAAGAACTTTCAGTTATCATCTTTCAAATCCTTATCAGCCTTTTGTTCCTGCAAAAGCATTTTCTCTCCTGTGGGCATCTAGCCTTCTTTGGATGATGCATTTGCTGCCAGTTTGAGGGTTTTTTTTTTTTTTTCAGTCTTTAACCAAAAAGCAGGATAGTATGGGATTTAGTTCAGGAATATAAGGATTGTTCAGCACATACAATTCCATTCATGTGCTATTCTGGATAATTTTTCCCCTTGGGTCACAAAAGTAGTAAGAGTAAGTTCCTGTAGCAGCTCAAGTAGTGGGCCAAGGACACAGAGGGAAGATAAATTATCTAAGCAGAAACAGGAGGAATGGAAGGAATCTGAGAAGCCAAAATTCAAGGCTGCAGGCAAGGACTCTGGCCACCAGTGAAATGAAAAGCCTGGGGCCAGAGAGATAGTACATGGGTTCAGACCTTGACTTACACATAGCTGATCTTGATTTGATCCTGGACAACACATCCCAGTTCAATTGCCAGCACAGCATATGATGCCCTGTGTACCTCCAGAAGTGATTCCTGAGCAGAGTTAGAGCCAAAAGCAACACCCTCAACTCCCCCCACCCTCACTCCCAACCCCCACGAAAAAGCAAAAACAAGAGAAATTAAAAATCCTGCAAAAGTTAGTTGTTCTTTGTGTCCAAGGCAATGGTGATCGTAATTCTATTCCTGTTTAGCATCTGGATTCCCTGCTTTGTCTCTGCTGCCAACAGGAGTTAGAATTGAAGTGAGCCTATACTAATAGTTTGGAGCCAGTGATAGAAAACCATTTTCAGAAATACATTTTGTAAAACATAAGAGAAAAAGAAGATAAAGGGAAGAAAGAAAAGAAAGAAAGAAAGAAAGAAAGAAAGAAAGAAAGAAAGAAAGAAAGAAAGAAAGAAAGAAAGAAAGAAAGAAAGAAAGAGAGAGAGAGAAAGAAAGAAAGAAAGAAAGAAAGAAAGAAAGAAAGAAAGAAAGAAAGAAAGAAAGAAAGAAAGAAAGAAAGAAAGAGAGAAAGAAAGAAAGAAAGAAAGAAGGAAGGAAGGAAGGAAAGAAAGAAAGAAAAAGAAAGAAAGGAAGGAAGGAAGAAAGGAAGGAAGGAAGGAAGGAAGGAAGGAATGAATGAAGGAAGGAAGGAAGGAAGGAGGGAAGGAAGGAAGGAAGGAAGGAAGGAAGGAGGAAGGAACAAAAGAAAGGAAAGAAAGAAAAACCTTAAGTTTGCTCATGCTCTCTCTCGGATTCTTAGTTATTTCTATAGCAGCTGTGCGGTTGGTAAACCCATAGTATAATCCTGCCAAAGCGTGCTCTTAAGCATTTGCCTATTCCAGATTTGGTACCATCTGGGATTAGAACAACTCCCTAAAATTTTTTTAAAAAGCTCACACAATCATCTTGATAGATCCAGAAACAGTATTTGGTAAGATTAAGGATAGAGAATCGCTGACACATTCTAACAAGAAATAATAATAATAAGAAATAAGTAACAGTAACAAGAAATAAGTCAGCATGTTTGTCTCTTTATCGAAGTGTGTACCTTTTCTATACAACTGTACCACTGTACCGCCCTTTTACTGGTATATTTGGTGGTATGTTTCATCTCTGTTATCCTAAGTGCACTGTGAATAATGCTTCAGTCTTTACTGTAGCTGCTAGAAAGCGTGGAGTCAATGCATATTTTCAGCTCATTTGTCTGTGCATTTTTCCCCTATTGGCCATCAATTTTACGTCAGTTTAGATTTCCAGTGTTTTCTTTTACTTTTGCACCTCTCTTTTATGTTTCACACTAATTCTAAGTAAATGACCATGTGTGCATATTTAGGTACACCCACCTAATTCCTGCTTGCAGCAAGATATGTAAGCATGTAATAACAGAACTATTTAAGTGCATGGAGTGAATTAGTCCACATATATAGAAACACATATATAGTTCACTCTAGACAGATAAGTCCACACACTTCAAAACACCGTACACAGTCCCTAGAACATTATTTTAGAAGGGTTCCTTAAGAAACAGCACCAGGGGGCATAACTCACCTACCCCAGTTGTGTGATCGCCCCGGGGTCCTGTGTAGGAAGTAGGGGTTCCTCCTCTTTTTCTGTGCCAGCTGCCCCGATCACGTCTCTCCTGAGTAAATGCACATTCGTCTTGTTCAAAGGTACACTCTCCGGGTAGATGCCGCTCTGCAAGGAAACAGCAGGTGCCGTGACTGCTGTGAGTCTGTCCCATGGCACTCTGGCAGCCCACTCTGCCTCTTTGTGTTGGGCCACATGTCCTGCGTATGGAGAGCCAGCCTCCCCCGACACGGGCTGCCCTCTCCCCTGTTGGTAACTGACCTCCACCCAGCCTTGTTTCCAGCAGAAGTCTGGATTCCACCATGGGCAAAAGCCTGGAGGCTTGTCATCATGGCAGAGCACAGTTAGACATTTTCATCCCAATGTATTGGGATACTTTGGGAAAGAAACAAAGCTCTTTCTGGCAGACCCAGGTTTGATCTCTAGCATCCTTCTTGGTCCCCCAAGCCTGCCAGGAGTCCTGGGCATTGCTGAGGGTAGCTTCCAAACAAAAAAACTGTTTAAATTATTTTTAAGAGAATTTAAAGAAAAAAGAAACAAACTCTTTCTGACCTTTGAATTTATTTGTGTGTATGAGTTTACAAAACAGTGGAAATTGGAGGTGAATTGCCTTGATTGGTGTATGGAGAATAATAGAATTATAAAATCTAGAATGAGTGAAACAAAGAGCAACTTGAGTTGCTTTGGAGGATGGGAAGAATGTGAGATAATAAAACATGCTTTGAGAATCAAAGTGTAATTGGGGCTGTGGGGCATGGGGGGAGTGTTGGGCCAAACTTGGTGGTATTCAGGGTTTATTCCTGGCTCTGTGCTCAGGGATTGCTCTTGGCAGGTTCAGAAGTCATATGGGGTACCAGGGATGGAACCCAAATCGCCCACATACAAGGCAAGCACCCAATCAGTTACACTATCTCTCTGGCCCTCGAAGAGGGCTTAATTGGTATGTCACAAGTTATTTTATTGAGATTCATTTTTTCTTTTAATGCAGGATTTTTACACGTTGTACCTACCTCATAAAGCTGTGAGTATGTAAAGAATGTGAAGTTTTCAATAAATATTAGCTAAATAAAAATAAAATTAGGACCTGTTTTTTTTGCTACCTGAACTTTATTTGTATTTATAAAAATGAATGTTCACATCTTTCAAAGCTATCTTCAACAGTTTTAATAATTATTATTATATTCATGATTACAGTACCACTTCCCAATTTTTTGGAAACTTTTTTTGCATGAACTTGGTCAGATCTCCTGATTTTCTAATTATTAGCAGATTTTTCTAAAGCACAACTATTTGTGACTTCTTTATGATTATTATTTTACTTTGTTTCATTTTATATACATGCAGGCTAATAAAGATTCACTCTCCTTTTTGGGGTATGAACTTGCAACAGAGGCGTTGGCGATCTCAGGCTGGAAACGATACTGGCGCGCTTTCCTCTAAGATGCGACCTGGGTGGCCACACATTTGCGCAGCCGCTCTGATGCTGATCGACCATGATCTGGAGGCCATCTAGACTGCTTTTGGTACCAGCAACTGCTTGCAGCAATGTCTCTAGACGGTGAACTAAGCCATAGTCCCATGCTGGCCGAGGAGGGGAAAGGTCTTTCTTTCTTGGCTTTTTTTCCCTTTTCGGGGAAAAACGGTGTGGCGTCTGCCATGTTATAAGGACCATTAAGGAGGTACATACTTGGTGGCAGGGAAAGAAGAAAAAAGAAAGAGGTATGAACTTGCAACAGAGGGACTCGTGGGCGATCTCGGGCTGGGGCGATACCAGTGCACTTTCCACTGAGATGCGACCAGGGTGGCCACACATTTGTGTGGCCGCTCTGATGCTGATTGACCACGATCCGGAGGCCAGCTAGACTACTTTTGGTACCAACAGCTGATTGCAGCAATGTCTCTAGATGGTGAACTAAGCCATAGCTCCATGCTGCCCCAGGAAGGAAAATGATGCAATTTCTAACATAAATCCCCATGGACTTAGTTACTAAAATACCAAAATACAGAACTCCCAAACCACGTGGCTGCCACTCCATATCTCTTCATTCTCAGCAATGGAAAACTAATTATCAAATGCTTCCTTGTCAGTAGGGCTGTTTTATGGGGGAAACCCCAACAACAATAGAGAGTTTGGTGTCGAAATATGGAATGTAACCAAGGTAAAGAGAAAGTGAAGTGAAATTTATCAGCTATGCAGGCAGGGGTGGGGGTGTGGAGGGTGGGAGGTATACTGGGGTTTTTGGTGGTGGAATATGTGCACTGGTGAAGGGACAGGTGTTTGAGCATTGTATAACTGAGACATAAACCTGAAAGCTTTCTAACTATCCACTTGGTGATTCAATAAAATAAATAAATTTAAAAAAAAGATTCACTCTTTTTTCAATATAGGGCTTTTAATTTTATTCTTTGAGTTGTCTTTGTCATGGCTTGCAAATTAAGAGACAATACAAGCCGTGTATTTTAATTAAACATGGAAATTTTTCTCCTGTGCCAGATTTATAACACAACTTGTTTATCTATTAAAGAAATTAACACATCATGATTTAGGGTAAATGATCATTGTAGATTTAGACTAGTGATTGTGGATCTAAGAACCCATCATTTTCTCATTAGATGTAATGTCCAACACATACTGCCATCTTTATTTTGTCACCATCATGGATACTTGGTCTATCATTCCATTTTTATATCAATTACTTAGAAAATATTTCATCTACTATCATTTAAAATTATAGTTATTGTAGTTGTGTAATAACCATTTTCTTAGAATTGCTTCAAATACTGCATTTGTAAAACAATAATAATAATAATTGCAATTACAAAAATGCTTTCACTTTATTTAATTAATTAATTTTTTGGAGGTGTTGGGTCATATCTAGTTATACTCAGGGTTTACTCTGGTTTACTCTGGGGACTATATGCAGGGCTAGGGATTGAAACGAACTGGCAGTACACAGGGCAAGCACCATGCCCATTGTACTATCTCTCCAGCCTTATATTTGTTTTTAACACACTGTTTTACGTGAAGTTCTGCATCATAGAGTTTGTGTGTATTCATAATAGGTAGTTATCAACACCTCTTTTAAGTTGAGGTTATGAGCTCAAATTATATCTGCAAACTCATATAAATGCACATAAACATTTCTAAATCACAAAGTTTAGTACACAACTCTATTAGAGGCACTTGTAGCAACACAACAAAAAAACAAAACAAAACAAAAACTCAAAGACTGAACAAGCACAGCTTAAATCTATGTGTTAAGATTTGATTTTGTTAAAGGACTGGAGCAGTAGCACAGAGAGTAGGGTGTTTGACTTGCACGTGACCGACCTGAGTTCTATTCCTCCATCCTTCTTGGAGAGCCAGGCAAACTACCGAGAGTATCCTGCCCGCACAGCAGAGCCTGGCAAGCTACCCGTGGCGTAGTCAATATGCCAAAAACAGTAACAACAAGTCTCACGATGGAGATGTTACTGGTGCCCGCTTGAGCAAATCGATGAACAATGGAAGGACAGTGCTACAATAGAAAGCTAAAGTGCATGCCCTCTTACCCGGAGATAAGCAGCTTCCCATCTCAATAGTAATGTCATCCAGGGCGACAAGTCCACAGTCCCAAAGACTTTTGCACAGGCTCATAAAAACCACCTGAAATCAAGAAAAATTAAACTATGAATTCTATTAACTGAACTTTGGAAATTCTTACAATCTGAAGCTTACTTTACACAGGAAGCATCCATAAGTACATTCTAGAAACTTCTTCATTGTCCATATGAAAAACAAGTCACAGTGGCATATGGATAGTTACAATTTATATATTAGCCTAGAATTAATTCTACCCGCCCCCCCCCCCACACACACCCTTTTTAAACTTTTGGACCATACTTGGCTGTGCGTAAGTCATACTTTCAGTTCTATGCTCAGGGTTTACTTCTGGTGGGATTCGAGAGATCATATGCAGTGCAGGAGAAGGCACCCAGATTAGCGTCCTGCAAGACAAGAGTACTACCCACTGTACTATCACTCCAGTTCCAATTGTATTATCTTCTGAAAACAGAGTCAAGCTTATAATGATTTATTTAATATACTAATACTGGAATTAATTGGCATTCTTTAAAAATCAGAGAGGGAGACAGAAGGTTAACTGGGTGATAGAGGAAAATACATTAAGTTTTAAATATTTCCTGCAGAAAATCCAGAGTAGATACTGAGTTGATGGTATGCCAAACATTTTTATGAACATTTCCAGCACAAAAAATATTGATTTTTTTGAAATGACTTTCTGGCAATGTGCTTCATTCATATCATGAATAAAGTTTCAGTTATTTGCCATCTAGAGACTTATGTTCCATTTCTAAGGAAATGATCTATGTCCTGGATGGTACTGCTATTAAAAGCCCTAAATGGAATTATTTTATCAGGCCAAACATTCTTACTGTTGTATGTGAAGGGAAAACAAATTCATACCATAAATTATTAAATTTATTGTGACAGCAACAGAGGAAAAAAATCTTGGGTTTCTTTCCATTAAGCCAATTTTAAAGTCTACTTTTCATACACATGAGTAAAGAGCACTTTTCAAAACATTTATATTAGATTTCCATTGTACTTTGTGGTTTGTAAAGCTGCTTCTCATGTATAATCTAATGTTTAATTAACATAAGGTCATCCAGTTCAGAGCCAATTTCTGAAAATGCGAAGCTTAATTCAAGCAAAAGCAAAGGAAATATAGCAGAATATAGAAACACAGCAGAAGCTAATACCCAGCTTAGGAAAAACTGTAAACATTTTACTTGAAGGACTGAAGGGTTAGGCCATATTATTGTGTTGCTCAGAGCTTTCTCCTGGCTCTGTTCTCACTCCTGCTATGTGTTCAGGGGTCACTCCTGATGGTGACCTGGAGACCATATGGGGATCAAACATGGGTTGGCCATGTGCAAGGCTAGCACCTTAACTCCCGTACTATCTCTTCAGCCCTCTTTTGGGAAATGGGGAGAATATTTTATTTTTTAAAAAGCTATTCATTCAGTTGGTTATACTTTCAACTTATTTGTATTATCAATGGGATTATTTTATCTTTGGTGATCATAATTATCAGAATATAGAATCTATCTAAAAAAGTTTTAAAATAATATGATTGCTTTATAATATGTACAGAAGGTCTTAAATAAGATTATCCGAAAAACTGCTAATTGCTTGATTATATTTAAATAACTTAAATTATACAAAAGGATTGTCTGCAGATGTAGGAAACATAACCATGTATATTCACCAAGAACATGATAGAATGCTTTTATAAGCTTTATAATTTTCTAATTTTTACAAGTTCTAGAATCTAAATATTATCAGCATATGTAAAAAGTTTTGCTTGCGTGATTTATGCCTGGAAACTTATTCCTCATTTGCAAAGCAAAGTCTGTGTCATTAGCTCTGAATGCAGTAATATTTTATCATCAATTTTTACTGTTATATGAGAACGAATAGTCATTTCTCTTATAATTTATTGAATTAATTATGCTTCAGAGAGAAAAGTCTTGACTTTCTTTCCCTTTGGCAGCTTTTAAGTCTATTTTTCACAGGAAAGGTGAAAAACCATGCTTTCAAAATGAATCTGTGGCAGTGAAATGATTCATCATGTAAATCATTACTTGAGTAAGATAAACATTTGGCATGCAAATTTATTCTAAGGAAAAGAATATTAACATGATCTTATGTATTTACTACATTTTCCTTTTTTTGGGGAAGGGGTTTCTCTCCTTTTTTTTTTTTTTGCTACATTTTAGAATGACCATAAAACCACGTAAAAAGAAGCAAACAAAATAAACTATATGTTCCACAATCTGGAACAAGCATAGCTATGACAACTTATGATTATTAGTAGTAGCAAAAAATTTGTTTCTTTCATACTATTAAATCAAAAAGCTTATTAGAAGAGGTAAAATAAGCTGCTGGAGGTCTGGTGGGGACTGGGATGGGGGTGGTGGGATATACTGGGGACACTGGTGGTAGAAAGTGTGCACTGGTGGAGGGATGGGTGTACGATCATTATATAGCTGAATCTTGAACATGAAGGCTTTGTAACTGTATCTTGTAGTGATTCAATAAAAAAAAGTAATATAGAGTTCATGCCCAATTCAATCAGCTTAATCAATGGCTGAATAATTAGCAGTACTTCTACATTAAAAAAAAATGGGTTGGATTTTCCTAACAAAAGAAATGGTGGGAGGGACCAGGAAACAAATCCAACCTTGTGCCGCTAATAGAAGACACAACTGAACTACACATTAAACAAAGGCTCAGAATTAAAGGATTGAAAATACTCAGGCAAGATATAAAAAATATCCAACAGATAATTCCTGGTTGTTGAGGACACTCCCACTCCCATACATTGCAGGATGACAAGCAGCAACTGGGGGCTCAACCACTAAATGCTAATATCACCATCAAATTTTGACAGTGAAAAATATGTCCAGAATTTGCCAACCATTATGAAAAAGAGGGTGGGGACCAAAAATCTCATATGCTTAAGGACCACTGATTAGAGTGGCAGATAACTGCTATGCAGTTAATTAACCCTCACTGACTAACTTCCTCTTAGATCGAGTCTCTGTGATGGACACTTTCCAGTCTGCCACCCTCCTCTTTGGATTCACTAGTTGATTTCAACTTGTTTATTCTACTCAAAAGAGCAGGGCGAAGGTTTACGTTGTTAAAGTGGGTTACTGAGTAAATTCCTATTCCTTTACACAGGGAAACAAAAGATAGAGGAACAGAGGGGGTGGCTGAACACTCGGAGGAAATAAACACAGGGCTTTACAGTTTCTAATTTACCTACCGCTCTGGGAAACTGCAAATTATCACAGGGCAATGCAATCTCTGCTTTCTTGTTTTATCCCTTAAAAAAAAAAAATCTCAGGACAGGAGATGGTTCAACATTTTGTACCATGCACCCCCCAGCACTGAATTCAGAGCAGTGCCAGGATTTGATCCTAAAACAAATGAAAAATCTCTCTGGGCCTTGGGATGACTTTGTGGCAAAAGCACCTGCCTCGTAAGCTGGAGACTGTGAGCGCTATCCCACTTATGCAGAGACTGGTCCTGGCACCTCTGCTGTTTGAGATGTCCAGTGTGATCTTCGGTGAACACCACACTAAACAATGTGCAGGCACCAGGGCCAAGTGTGTGAGTATATTGTACCACAGCCAGAGGTCCTTCCAGTCCCAGACCCCCCAACACAGTGACAGCATCAGAAACAAAGTGAAAGGGAGAAGGGAAAAAAATCTCTTGGGAACAATAGGCTACACAGCTGATCTTAAAAGGCAACAGAGAAAATTTTCCTTAGAATGTATCTTTTTTTTTTTTTTGGTTTTTGGGTCACACCCGGCGATGCACAGGGGTTACTCCTGGCTCTTCACTCAGGAATTACCCCTGGCGGTGTTCAGGGGACCATATGGGATGCTGGGATTAGAACCCGGGTCGGCTGCGTGCAAGGCAAATGCCCTATCCGCTGTGCTATCGCTCCAGCCCCTAGAATGTATCTTTTAACTCCTGTATAAATTTTGCTCTGCCACAATGTGGAGAAAGCATGTAGAAACCCAGCTACAAGGCTGTCCCTAGGCTCATGAAAGTTCTGGGCTATCCCAGAAAATCTGTTCAAAGGATATGTGAAGCGTTTACCTTGCCAAACTAAGTTGGGTTGGATTGTAAAAGGAATTTGGGTTGCCTGTCTTAACTTTATGAAATGTTTAATAGCATCCCAGGTCAGAGAGATAGTATGGGGGATAAGATGTGGTAAGGTGCTTGCTTAATATGTGACCAACCCAACTTTGATTCCCCCATGTGCTACATATGGTCTCTCCAGTTCTGCTAGTAGTGACTCTTGAGCGCAGATCCAGGAATAAGCCCTGAGCATGGCTGGGTGTGGTCCCCAGACAAACAAAAACAGCAGAAAAGAACTATCCACCACAACATAGAGGATTTTTCTGAGGGAGGGAGGAAATCAAGCATTTTCGGGACTGTAGAATATACTGAGCCTTTATGTGTCACTATAAAATGTTCGTAAAACAGAACAAAATGTTTGCTGAATTTTTTCACTGTTTTTAATAGTACTTTCCCTGACATGCTAGCTAGCCAGGTTGTTGGGTTAATCCACCATCTACTTTACCAATACTAGGCCTACAATTAGCATGTGAATGACAGTTTCTAGAAATGGGCTTTTATCTTCATATAGAAACATGTCTGTCCTATGCTAGCAATACCATAATTACACATGCTCACAAACACAGGAGTCTAGCTAGATTCTCAAATAGGCTAGAGGCGGTGGACCACAATGGTTTACCAGAGGGCTTGATTCTGGATTAAATTTAACTTTTCTTTCAATGAGGTTAAAATCCTTTAAAAAATCATTTGTGCAGATAAATTTCAAGATGGCAACTACAGAGTTATCAGGCTAATTATTCACAAAATTACTATCATCAATCATGTCAATATAATTTCAGACCTGATTCCAGAGGTGATTGACACAATTGTAGGAGTGCAATTGCGTTCATTTAACCTGCAAGTTGTAATAAATTTTCTTCTGTTTTGGGGCCATACCTGGCAGTGCTCAGGCATTACTCCTGGCTCTGCACTCAGGAATCATTCTTGGCGGGCTTGGAGAACCATATGGGATTCAGGGGATTGAACCTGGGTTGGCTGTGTATCATTTCTCATGCCCCGGGTTGGCCATGTATTATCTCTCAGGCCCTGAAATTTTTAAATAAAAAATTAAGTAGAGCAAATGAAAATTCCAGTAGTCTGGAGGGGTAGAATTTCAATGAATCTCTGAATCAGGCTAAGTGGTACTTACTCTAGAAAAACAAGAGATGCCATTTAAACATTTTTAGAATTTTAGCCATGTTTTTGGAAATACTTGCCAAATTTTAACAGCATGTATCTTCCAAATACTATATTTGATCCTCAAAGCCCACAAGAAAGCAGGGTTACCATGTATTTTTAAATAAGTCCGTCTCTAGCTGATCAACACTTCTTTTCCTTAAAAGACCCATATATTTTATTTTTACTTTTTAGAAAAGTAATTTAATTTAATTTAATTAAATTACATCTAATTTAATTCATTTTTTGGCCTTGACAAGCCACAAATATTGAGTAGCTTCCAGCTTCACTCAGTGTCAGTGTTTCTGCTCATGGCAGTCCTCTTCCGGGGGAGAAGGCATACTTTTTAGCCAGCAGGCCAACAGCTGACATTTTTTTCAGTGCTATTTTGGTTCTAAATACCCAGATCTCTCAACTCACTCATTTCAGAACCCATGTTATTTTCAGATATTTTGTCCATTGTAAACAGAGGGCAAATTCCAGAAGAGACTTCAGAATCAGCTCTTGAAATGAGGAAAAGGCTTATTTTAAACTCCTTTCATAAACTGGTAAATGTGTTTCCCTGAGTTCTGTGAGCCATTCTAGCAAACTTTATGTGAAGGAGCTTGAGTTGTCACCACGACTGAAGTAGTTATGTCACCTGGAGCACCTCCTACTTGCTATCAGCATCTGAAGAAAGAAAGGTGGGAAGCCTTGGGGGACAGCTTCACTTGTGGGATCTGAAACAATCTCCAACAAAACACATCAGAAATGAGGTCAGCTATAGATTCCCAGCTGGCTTTATAGAGAATTGCTTGTTGTGGGGCAGGGGCCCCATACAAATTCTCTCTCTCTCTCTCTTTCTCTCTCTCTCTCTCTCTCTCTCTCTCTCTCTCACACACACACACACACACACACACACACACACACACTGCTCATTTACACTCACACAGAAGTGTCAGAGTCAAGTGGGAAGAGTTCTGTGAGAAGTGAAAGAGGTCGATTGAACAGCACCCTTCCTTCCTCCCTTCCTGATGCTCAGGGTTTACTCTTGGCTCTGCACTCAGGAATCACTCCTGGTGGTGCTCAGGGGACCATATGGGATGCCAGGGATTGAATCCAGGTCAGCTGTGTACAAGGCAAACAACCTTCCCACTGTACTAACACTCTGGCCTCCCTCCTTCCCTCCCTCCCTCCTTCCCTCCCTCCCTCCCTCCCTCCCTCCCTCCCTCCCTCCCTCCCTCCCTCCCTTCCTTCCTTCCTTCCTTCCTTCCTTCCTTCCTTCCTTCCTTCCTTCCTTCCTTCCTTCCTTCCTTCCTTCCTTCCTTCCTTCCTTCCTTCCTTCCTCCCTTCCTTCCTCTGTCTCTCTCTGCTGTTCCCTCTCTTCCCTTCCCTATGTTTCTTTCTCCTTCCTTCCCTCCCTCCCCTCCCTTCCCATACTGGCTGTCCTCATGGTTTACTCCTGACTCTGCACTCAGGGATCACTCCTAGTAGGGCTCAGGAAACCATATGAGGTGCCAAGTTCAAACCTGAGTTGGACATGTGCAAGGCAAGAACCCTACCCACTGTACAATCTCTCTGGCCTCTGACAATACTTTTTTAAAAAAAACACAATCCTCACTGTTAATTGTTTGAGATTCTTTGCTAGTTTCTCACCATGAGAAGAGGATAAACTTTGGGTTTCCTCTACTCGCAAAACAGGAAAGGTGGGCAAATGAATACAAATGTCACTGTCACTGTCATCCCTTTGCTCATCAATTTGTTCAAGAGGGCACCGGTAACGTCTCTCATTGAGAGACTTGTTGTTACTGTTTTTGGCATATCCAATATGCCACACTTGCCAGGCTCTGTGGTGAAAGTATGAGGACCCCATACTTTCGGTAGCTTGCCAGGCTCTTCGAGAGGGGCGGAGGAATCGAACTCGGGTTGGCTGCGTGAAAGGCGAACACCCAACCGCTGTGCTATCGCTCCAGCCCAAATACAAATGTAGATAAGATTTTTGAACATGTGCAAGTAGAGTATGGAGAGCTTGATTTTTAGGGTGGAATAGGACTAAGGTCAGAAGCCAAGGAAGAGAAGGACATTGGGGGGGGGGTGAGGGAACACCTGGTGTGAAGAGAACAGCTTACCAATTGGTTCAACAATTACTGTTTCTGAAAGTCTGTCACAATCGGTGTAAGATTCTAATTCTGGTTTCTCCTTGGGGCCCAGAGAGATGTACAACAGGTAAGGTGCTTGCCTTACATGAGATCCAGCAAAATTTGATCCCCAGCATTGCATATGTATGGTTCCTGAGAGCACAGAGCCAAGAGTATGCCCTCAGCACAGTTAATTGTGGCAGAAAGACAAAAATAAAGCCAAATTCTGATTCCCTCCTACCCAAACCTGACAAAAAAGGCAAAAGGAGAAGAAGCTGGTTGTTACAGGCTATAGATATGTTTTGTTACCATGCTTTTCAGAATCATTTTTAAATACCTAATGTAAAAAGGAGAAAGTGAGGGGGCCGGAGCGATAGCACAGCGGGTAGGGCGTTTGCCTTGCACGCGGCCGACCCGGGTTCGATCCCCGGCATCCCATATGGTCCCCCAAGCACTGCCAGGAGTAATTCCTGAGTGCAAAGCCAGGAGTAACCCCTGAGCATTGCTGGGTGTGACCCAAAAAGAAAAAAAAAAAAAAAAAGGAGAAAGTGAGTGTGTTGGTACAATATGTTAATATACTGTAGCCAGAGACTAAGAATGGGGTGTTTTGTGCCTTCCACGTCCTTAGTCCCTCAATTCAATTTCACATTAAAATGTATTCCTCATGACTGAATAATTTTCCTTGCTCTGTGTGATATTAGTATAATCTGTTCTATAACGTATTGATTATCTTGTCAATGAGTAATGATTCATTCTACTCTGTTCTCATTTGCCCTGCTTAATTTATGTTAGGACATTAACATCCTGGTGCAGTGATTTCCATAAAGTTTCTAGACACCACAAAGTGTGTGCTATCTCCTTTCATATATTTTGTATACACATTTTTTTCCTTTTTAGGCCACACCTGGTAATGCTCAGGGGTTACTTTTGCACTCAGGAATCACTCCTGGTGGTGCATGCAGGACCAGATGAGGTGCCAGGGATCCAACCCGGGTTGGCCGCATGCAAGGCAAGAGCCCTAACCACTGAACTATTGCTCTGGCCCCACATTGGGGTGTGTCTTTTTAAATCCTTAAATTCCTTTCCAGAAGAGTATCTTATTATTAATTAGCTACCTATTTATAAAATTTCCAGGATCTATATAGATTTGTTATTACATTTAAGCAAATTTCTAAGTATTGCCTTTTAAATTTTATCTTGGATATTTGACCTTTAGCTGTATTTTTCTTATTTTTAAAAAACACAAAAAATTTAAAAGCAAAAGTCTGAGTTACTTACTGGAATGATTCTGGGATATTGAACATGATTAACTGATTCAATAGCTATTCAATAATTTGTGCCCCCACTGTATGAATCATCTACTTGAAGAAAGGAATATTCCTTCCTTTCTTATGCAGAGGGAGTACTTGATAATATTTTCTCATTGTTTGGAGGGCCAAAACAAAACTTTTTTCATACTAGTTTGGTATCTTGTGGTAGAGGACAGATTTTATTGTCTCTGTAAAGTTAACTTAAGATTGTGAATTTTGGGGGCTGGAGCGATAGCACAGTGGTTAGGGTGTTTGCCTTGCAAGCACCCAACCCAGGTTTGAATCCCAGCATCCCATATGGCCCCCTGAGCACTGCCAAGGGTAATTCCTGAGTGCAGAGCCAGGAGTGACCCCTGTGCATCGCCAAGTGTGACCGAAAAAGAAAACAAACAAACAAACAAAAGATTGTGAATTTTTAAGTTAAGGATATTAGAATTTTTCCCCTTTCCTATTATGATCTCTTTGTATTCTCATTGCAATCTAGATCGGCTGCTGATGGTTGCCTTAGGTAACTTCTCTCTGGGTTGATTCCGTGTTTTTTTTGTTGTTGTTGTGTTTGAAATTGAACTTCTCCAGTGTTCAGCTTAGGTTGTTAACCTGAAGGCTTTGATGCAGAACCAGGATCACTGATTTCACCTTTTAACAACACTAACATTCCCCTGTGTGTCTTTGTGTGTCTGTGAACTATTGTATCAAACTGAAGTTTAGCTATTGAACTTGGACTATCTGTGTTCCCTATCTTTGGACTCTTTTCAGGGAATCCAAGAAATAAACAAGAAGAAAACTCCCTCGAGATGGTCATGATTCAAAGACAAAGACAATGCAAAAGGACTAAAACTTACAAATTTTTGCATGGCTGGGGAGAGGATGTGGCGCTAGGGGAGTCAGCTAGATCAAAGAAAAGAACATATCACCAGGTGAAAATATTTAAGTGGAAATTCATTAGCCCAATCCAGTGACCAAAAAGGAACAAAGGCTGCTTGTTTGACTGTACCTTGGTAGGCATGGGCTTCTTAAAGGTGATTTCAGTGTGAAGCCAAACCCCCCTGGGGGACTCTTGCACAGACCAGATCTTCTCTTGAACCACATGGTTTTCTTCAAAAATAAAAACTGCCAGGGCATCGCTCATTTTCAAAAACCCATAGATGGCATAATAAAAACGTAGACAGTATGGTAAGTTTCCAAGCAGGGAGGGGCCATAGAGCCTTCCAACGTAGCCAGAGTGAGATGTAAACTTTGTGTTGGCCAGCAAGTAATAACCTGTGAACAGGACAAAGCATTCAGTGTGTCACAAATGAAAGAATTACAAATATACAACCAGATTTTTGTCTATGGTGTTCTATTGCAAATAAACCGTCTTCAGTTCTAAGTATATCTAATAGGCCTGCATTAGTTTCCAACTACATGTGTGCAGATGCCAGTCTGCAATCAGTGTATACACTTTTCATGGAGTAAAAAGGATGACATTGTCTTGGGGCTCCTAACTGCCTGGACCAACCCGTCAACCTAGACTGAGTTATGTGAGTCATGAGGCTGCAAGGCATACAGCGAACTTATCCTTCTGTCTGCAGTGGCCAGTGGAGACAAATTGATTGCAGACTGGCCTGGCAGTTCTTGGAGACGGGGGTAAGAGGGGGTTCCTGTGTCTGGGTAAAGCCTATTGCAGTCTTGTCCCTGAAAAGCAGGTGCTGAAGATCTGTATTCTTCCCTTACATAAATAACAGAAAAATAAGATGAAGAGAACTTCCTCCAAGTAACTCTACTCTTCCCACGCTAAGTGCGAAACTTACCATTATAGCCTAGGTAGCCTGAGGGGGAAAATACTGGCTTATATTTTTCCTTTTTCCCCCCATAGGTTTTCTTAGGAGTGTCTTAAATCCCTGCTGTGTGGTTTAGTTTTTCCCAGTTATTAAACTCATCCGACTTAAGTTCTCTGGGTTTTTTTTGGAGGGGAGGAGCACACTCTGCAATGCTCAGAGCTAACTCCTGGCTCTGTGTTCAAGGGTCAACCCTGCTGGGCTTGAAAGAATGTATGTGGTGCCAGGGATCAAACCCCTGGTGGGCTGGGTGCAAGGCAAGTGCATTACCCACTGTACTATCTCTCTGACCCACCATTCTTCATTTCTTTCATCATATTCATCACAACTTACACTGGTAGGTCTATTTGTCCAATGTTTCTCTTGCCCATTCTAATGCATATAGGCCAGAGAGGCCCTTACTAACTCCTGATCTCTTCACCCCAACATTTAGTCTGACCAAAGTCAATAATTTTAAATAATTTTTATATATACGTATTTTAATTAAAAAAGCACAAAATTACAAGTATAAAATTTCAGGATCCTTTTCAAGGTTGTTCCCAGAGCTGGAACAAGTGCCAGCCCCTTAAATTTAAGCTCCATCAACATTAGTAAATTCACCATGGAGTCCAGTGTTTAAAGAACTGTTGAGTCAATGAACAGGACACTAACCCCTTGAGAACCTGTTCTTGACTCCAGTAGTGTTCCCCTGGGGACACCATTAACAGGTTAGGAAACCCACTACAAGAGGAAGTCAAACCAATTTCTTAGAACCCTTGTAGGTACATCCACTAAATGCCCACCCAACATTTTCCAGTAGCTTATAAAACTTTTATTTTACCCTATGTATTTTTCCTGTAGAAAAAGAACAAAACACCAACTGCATACTTTTAGCCATTCAAAGTCATTTAAAGGGATTCTATGTAATATTTAATATCCTCTCAATGCTGTATGAAGGTACTAAATTCCACTAACTCCAGAACAGTATCTCACCAATTGTCAATTCCCATCTCCCCAGCCCTTCATATCCACTAATATCTGCTTTCTGTTTTTCTGGATTGGACTCGAATATTTAAGATTATTGGAACTCATCATTTTATAAAGTTTCTCCTTCATCTAAAGAGCAGAGTAAGGTAATTTCCAAAGGGTTTACTATTTAACTAACTGACAAATACTTTTGCTAGCCCATTAAATTGAATTTCACTGCTAAAAAAAATGTGATACATTCCCACACAGAGTCTTGGTTTACCAAAACCGGAAGTGTGGTCTCCAGGGCGATACAGGTTTGGTTTTACTTTCACTCGGGTCCAACCCCGACTTTCTTTATCCTGGTAAAAGCTGCAGAGATCTTCCTCAAAACTGCAGCTTGCTTGCATGGCACTGGGAGACAGTTCTGTGCAGAGAAGAACCATAGTTAAAGCAAACCAAATGATGGATATTATGAGCGTACATCAACTGATTGATAAACACACTGGCCTTGGGAGAGACGAAAGAACTAAAACCCAACAAAAGATTTTTACCCTAATGGTCTGCTGACAGGTTAGCATCAAACCCACACTTCAGCAGAATAGGAAAATCGTTCTTTTCCTCTCTAAAGGCATAGAAGAAAGCAGTTCTAATCACATTCTTTGTGAAGAGAAGTGCATGAGTTCAAAAGAAATTTCCCCTCACAATGTTAGGATTGCAAGCATTTATTCACATATTTCTTCACAATTCACAATTCATTCATCTAAAGAAAAAAGAAAAGGGTACAGACTTTTTTTTAAAAAAAAAAAACCCTCCATTTCTTTGGCTTTTGATATTTTAGAAATAATATTTCCCAGAAGTAATCTTCCTTTGTTGATCAATCTCTGTGCCAGAAGCACCACCGCTATCTATATATAACTGCTATCAGTAGTAGGAGCAGGTCTCTTGGAAGAAACTTATTACTCAATATACATCACACTGGCGAGGAAAATGAGACCATTCTGTCACTCATAATGCTATTATCCTGGCTTTTGCTGAGTTTTGGTATCATTTACTCTTATCATAAGTAACAACTCATCCCAGATTGCTGGAGGGAACAAGGCATGGAAGATTTCCGTCCTTCCCCTAAAGCAACTTGCTCACAGTAGGTGGTGACTATGGACCTCACTGCTTTGAATGTCCTCGAAGTCCCTAGGGATTGTGCTTGCCACAGTCCAGGGCACATGCAGTGGAGCAAGTTTGAGCTTGTTCTGCATGCTGACCCAAACTGGTGTAAACGTTGAAGGTCAAAGAGAGAGGGCTCTGTTTTTAAATAACTGAAAATCATTTCCAGGAAACATTTGAGTTCCAGGAACTGTTATCTGATAAAGCAAGGAGCTGTTTAGGACAAAGATTCACTGTATTCTCCATTTGTCCATTGTAAAAGTAACAAAACATTCAGATGGGCCGAGGAACTGTCCCAGATTAAAAGAGCAGAAGGGAATTGACAATCAAATACTGCAAGGGACCCAAGATTCTGTGTTAGTCTAGAAAACAAATAGTTATAAGAAATGTTACTGGGGAATTTGCAAACATGGTAGGTGGACTATATGGTTACTTGATAATATTTTATCCTCCCTCCCTCCCTCCCTCCCTCCCTCCCTCCCTCCCTCCCTCCCTCCCTCCCTCCCTCCCTCCCTCCCTCACTCCCTTCCTTCCTTCCTTCCTTCCTTCCTTCCTTCCTTCCTTCCTTCCTTCTTTCCTTCCTTCCTTCCTTCCTTCCTTCCTTCCTTCCTTCCTTCCTTCCTTCCTTCTTTCCTTCCTTCCTTCCTTTTTTCTTCCCTCCCTTTGAGTGGTGTGTAATGGTTAGTGCTGGCTCTATGCTCCGCCTCCTGAGTGACCTTTGACTGTGCTGAGGGGACCATATGTGATGTAAGGCATTGAATCAGAGTTTGCTGCATGCATGGCAAGTGCCTTATCTTCTGTACCATGTCTCTGACCCATCAGTGCTAAATTTCATTTTTTAAAAAAAATTTTATTGAATCACCATGAGATAGTTACAAGCTTTCATGTTTGGGTTACAATCACACAATGATCAAATACTCATTCTTCCACCAGTGTACATTCCCCACCACCAATATCCCCATTATACCCTGCTTTTCACCCTCCCCCTACCTCCATGGCAGACAATATTCCCCATTCTCTCTACTTTTGGGCATTATGGCTTGCAACACAGACACTGGGAGGTCATCATGTTTGGTCCATTATCTACTTTCGGCACACATTCCCCATCCCGAGCATCAGTGCTAAATTTCTTGAACTTCATATTTACCTATAGCACGTGTTTGGTTTCCCAGCAAGGAGCTGGGAAAGTGGCTCGGTGGCAGAATGGATGTCTCTCAGGTTGGCAAATGCTAACAAATTGTAGATATGAGTGAAGAGTATGTGGGATTACTTGCAAATTTTGTTGAAGTTTAAAACGATCATTTTCTTGCAAATTTTGTTGAAGTTTAAAATGAACAAATTAGAGTTTTGAGAAAACTTTAAAAAGTGTGACTATTAGTATATTACAAAACACATATACATAAACAAAAGAATAGGAAGAAAATGTTCCTCAGTAATGGGAACCTGATTATATCTTAGACACTGTGTCCTAGCAAGTGTAGCAAGAGAACACCCTGATGAGCCAGATAGGAGAACGGGAAAGGGCGAGAATGCTCAGAGCTCTGAACCTTCTCAAATTAGAATGGCAGATTAACCCCCTTTCTAATCTGCCTGACTCAAGGCATTGGGCTGTATCTTTCAGTTGTGAAGGAAAAGTCTTTGAAAAAAAAGAACAATATGTCATCCAAATAAAGACCCTCTGCTATTATCCCATGAGATTTGAAACCATGGGAAACTCTATGATGGTCTCCAGCTTGAGTAACACTGATACTCCCTGGTATTAGAAAAGCAAAAGCAAATTCAATGTCTAAGAATTTAGCTCAGAAAAATGGCTTCTGACAGCTATGTACAAAGATAATGGGTGATACATAAAATTAATCTTCAGGACTATATCTCATGAATGAGTCCTGGCCTGCCACAAGAGAACTGTTTATTAAGTATATAGGAAGGAGTAAAAGGATCGGTATGGAAGTAACTGAGGATCACTTCTCTCCACATGGGGGTGGGTTTTCTGCAGATGCAATTCTGTTCTTTTTCTAAATATCTAGGAAATTTTCTACATGTCCGGAGATGGATTTTTTTGAGATTCTGAGAAAAGATGATAAAAAAAAGACATTCTCAAAAGTATAATTTGAAGCATAAATCTTTTTCACCTTAATGTTGCATCTGTCATGACATAGTATCTATTTCCTGTAGGGGGGGCCAGAGGGCCTGTTTGGGGCCTGAAAAGAACAACCCAGGCATCTGGAATGGACTGGAAGCCTGTGCTCACGGCTGTTTCACAAGTATTGGTCAGTGGCAATGGCATGAAGCTCCTGAGGAGTGTCGAGGACATATTTAAAGCATAATTGGGGAACCAGAGGCAGTCAAAAGTTCCCGAGCAGGAAGTAATAATGATGAGGATGATGATGTGATAATTATTATTATTATCAGAAAAAACACTGGATATAAGATCCATTATCTTAACATTTGAACATTTGAGCTTTTTAGAAATGAGAGCTTTGTAAATTATCTAATCCGGTGGAGAATACTGTAGTTTGAGAGTATTTGGGCGAGTTTCTCACTTCTTCTTTTTCTTTATGGAGCTCACACTGGTAATAAAGCCAGTGCTTGATAGTTAGTACCTCTGGGGAGTGCCAGTGAGGGATCTGGGTCAATGAGGGTGGGCCTCGGGGGCTGACATCAGAGCCTCGCATGCAAATGGAATGTGCTTCCTACTTTTTTTCTGCTAGTCTGCTTAAAGAAGGTAGGTGTCCACAGGAGTAATTATTATTATTTTTTCCTTATGTAGACCAATAAATTTGGGAACCCCTGATATAGACCCTAGAGCAACATGGAGGTAGAGGGAGAGTTTGTGAGCAAAAAAGGGGTAGAAAGCACTGAAGGAGGGACAAGGCCCCTCTGTCCTCTGATAGCATCAAGGCGGGGGAGGGGAGTGTGGGGAAACTTGTGGAGTGTCTTGACCTGGTGTCTAACACCTGCAAGCAAGCAACAAGTCTTAGGTCTGGGAGACTGGATTAACGCTAAATCCAGCCAGATGAGGGAAAGAGATATTTCCTATGTCGAAATCATTGCTGTCCTGGCCTGCTATGGAGATGAGGAAAGGAAACACTAGCTCCCGCTGGGGAAAGCAGAGACAAGAAGTCTGGAGCTAACCAAGATTTAAAAAAAATGTTGGCACCTGTTATGAAATGGAAGGACACAACTATTTGTGAAATGTAAGATAAAGCATGAAAATGAAAGGGCTCAGCTTCTAAGACACAGAATCTGGCCCCCAGCTGCTAAGGGAAGGCACAGAACAGGCTCCAGCTCACGCACTCATTAAAGCAGTGCTTTGCTGGTTCATTTTCGTTTCAGCCGACTTGCTGTTCTCTGAGGAACAGTGGGTGGGGGTGCCACTGAGCTGATAATGCCATTGCATACAATGCTGTTTCCTTAGGATGCTGATGACAAGAAAGTGAATTTGAGCAAGTTATTTGGGACCTGATTTTGTTGGACATTTTTCACTTTACCTTGCAATTTCCTAGACCTCATTCATGATGTTAAAGGAAAGCTAGTATCACTGTATCACTGTCATCCCGTTGTTCATCGATTTACTCAAGCGGGGGCCAGTAATGTTTCCATTTGTCCCAGCCCTGAGATTTTAGCAGCCTCTCCTTACTCGTCTTTCCCAACGATTGGAGGATCTTTCAGGCCAGGGGAATGAGACCTGTTATTGTTACTGTTTTTGGTATATCGAATACGCCACGGGGAGCTTGCAGGCTCTTCTATGCAGGCTCTTTTATGCAGGCTCTTCTATGCAGGCAGGACACTCTCAGTAGCTTGCTGGGATCTCCCTTTATGATGATGTATCATAAAGGAAAGCTAGTGTGCTAGTGCATGTTGAAAATTAGGTAAATACATTTGGGCTCATTGCTAAGCACTTTTCTATTGTCATATTCATCTAAGGACTACACAGGTAAGTAACACATTAGTCTTCCCAACAACTCAATAAAATGGGGGTTTCCATCCTTGTTCTACAATTGTGGAAGACATCTAAGAGCGGTTAATTAATAAGCCCAAGAGCCCACAGCTTCTAACTAGAGTTAGACAGGTCCTGGATCTTGATATATCACGATTGTACAATTAAACCACTTGACAGCAAAGTTGATGTGTTAAGAGGTTAGAAGACTCATACAGGGCTCATTGGTTACATTAAATATATAAAAAAAGTAAAACTGGTCTGGGAGTGATAGTATAGTAGGTAGAGCATTTGCCTTGCACATGGCCAACCTGGGTTCAATCTCTGGCACCTCATATGGTCTCCCAAGCACCACCAGGAGTGATCCTCAAGCGTAGAGCCAGGAGCAAATCCTGAGCACTGCAAGATGTGGGCCCCAAAAACAACAGCAACAAAAAAGTAAATAAAGAGGTGATCCCCATGAAGGAAAGCCTCTATGCATGCTGGTTTTACAGACCAAGGCTCCACCAATCTTTTAGCAGATGGCCATTTTTTGCCGTGATTTTCCTTTCCCTTTCACCACCACACAGAAAACAACTCAGGGATATTTGTAGCTATATAAAAGGGGGCTCATGAAGCTGAGAATGTAACTCTGTGGGAAAGCACATTCTAACGTGTATGAAGCGCTAAATTTAATCTCTAGAACTCACCAAAATAGAATAAACAAATATGTAGAGTCTTTCTAAAGATTGTATGTAAGGTGGCTCACCAGATGCCATTACCTCCCATCTGTTTTTTCACTCTTCTCTCTGCTGACAGTGAATAAACACTTCTCTCACACTTGGAAATGCAAAGGTTTAAAGTAAATGCCTATTTTTCAGTATTGAGAGCAGTGCTCCTATGAACATTCTTTTACATATTTTCTTTTTTCTTTCTTTCTTTCTTTCTTTCTTTCTTTCTTTCTTTCTTTCTTTTTTTTTTGCTTTTTGGGTCACACCCAGCGATGCACAGGGATTACTCCTGGTTCTACACTCAGGAATTACTCCTGGTGGTGCTCAGGGGACCATATGGGATGCTGGGATTCGAACCCGAGTTGGCCACGTGCAAGGCAAATGCCCTACCCGCTGTGCTATCGCTCCAGCCCCATCTTTTACATATTTTCTATTGCAACTGTGCAACAGTTTCTTTTATATATAGATAAAAGAGCAGAATTATTAACCATAAAATACATGAATGTTTGACCAGGTGATAATGACAAATTCTTTTTGTTTGTTTGTTTTTTTGGGTCACACCCGGCAATACACAGGGGTTACTCCTGGCTCTGCACTCAGGAGTTACCCCTGGTGGTGCTCAGGGGACCATATGGGATGCTGGGAATCGAACCCGGGTCGGCCGCGTGCAAGGCAAATGCCCTACCCGGTGTGCTATTGCTCCAGCCCTGACAAATTCTTTTCTAAAATGATTTTGTGAGATTATTTCAGCAAGCAAAATAAAGTAATCCTCTGGATTTACATCCTTCCAACATCCAGGTTTTGTCATTTTAAACTAATTTAAATGCTATAAAATGGTATCTTTTAGTGACCTTGATTCAGATTTCCTATATTGCTAATTGTGTTGAGCATATCTTTACGTGCTTATTGGTTATATCAATTTCTTGTTTTCAAGTGCCAGTTCATGTTTTTTTGCTGATTTTATACTAAATTACTTATGCCTAATTGATTTTTAGGAGTTCTTTATATATCTTAATAGTGATTATTTGTGAATTGTATGTTTCACATATAACATCTTCTAATTTTCAACTTGTCATTTCACTTTCCTTATGACATTTATAAATGAACAAAGTTTTTAATTTTAACATTGTTGAATTTATGTCTTCTCCGTCATAGTTCTTTAGGGAGATGTTATGTAAAATATTTTCACTTCAAGGTATTAAAGATATTCTCCTTATTTATTTTATTAAGAATTTGAAGTTTTGTTTTTACGTTTAAATCTCTGATTTATTCACTTATTTGTTCAGGAAACTAAAGGGAATATTATCCCCATTTGACCCAGCAATACCACTGCTGGGAATATATCCCAGAGAGGCAAAAAAGTACAATCGAAACAACATCTGCACATGTATGTTCATCGCAGCACTGTTTACAATAGCCAGAATCTGGAAAAAACCCGAATGCCCCAGAACGGATGACTGGTTGAGGAAACTTTGGTACATCTATACAATGGAATACTATGCAGCTGTTAGAAAAAAGGAGGTCAAGAATTTTGTAGTTAAGTGGATGGGCATGAAAAGTTTCATGCTGAGTGAAATGAGTCAGAAAGAGAGAGACAGACATAGAAAGATTGCACTCATCTATGGTATATAGAATAACAGAGTGGGAGACTAACACCCAAGAACTGTAGAAATAAGTACCAGGAGGTTGACTCCATGGCTTCGAGGCTGGCCTCACGTTCCGGGGAAAGGTCAACTCAGAGAAGCGATCACCAACTACATTGTAGTCGAAGGCCATGTGGGGGAAGGGAGTTGCGGGCTGAATGAGGGCTAGAGACTGAGCACAGCGGCCACTCAACACCTTTATTGCAAACCACAACAGCTAATTAGAGAGAGAAAACAGAAGGGAATGCCTTGCCACAGTGGCAGGGTGGGGTGGGGGGGAGATGGGATTGGGGAGGGTGGGAGGGACACTGGGTTTACGGGTGGTGGAGAATGGGCACTGGTGAAGGGATGGGCTCCCAAACTTTGTATGAGGGAAGTATAAGCACAAAAGTGTATAAATCTGTAACTGTACCCTCACGGTGATTCTCTAATTAAAAAAAAAAATAAAGGGAATATTATCTGTATTTATTTCTACATAGATAATACTTCTAACTCTTTTGAATAATCATTGGATTTTTTTTCACTTCAAATATTCCACCTTTCTCCTATTCAATGTTCTACATATATCTGGTCTTATTTTATAGACTTTTAGTTTATTCCACTGATATCAAGTTTTCTTTTTTTTGATATCATTTTTTCTATTTGTACCAATAACTACTAAGTAATTGCTATAATGATATGTACTGACATCTATATAAGACATATTCACTTCTTGTTTAAAGTATCCTTACTCTTTGTGGCCTTCTACTTTATTTTTATCATTTTACATTTTTAAAATTTTTAGTATATATTTTAATGATGCCATCACATCTGTAGGTAACTCTGCTGCATTTTATTTATGATTTCACTAAGCCTATAGTTTAATGTTAATTGTTTATGTATCAATACATGATATTGTCTGAATATTATGAATGCTACTTTTTTTTTATTGTTTTCTTGTGTTGCCCAGAAATGTAATTCTCTTATGATTATATGTCTATACTCAGTAGCACAGTGAGTAGGGCATTTGCCTTGCACGCGGCCGACCCAGTTTCGATTCCTCTCTCCCTCTCAGACAGCCCTGCAAGCTACCGAGAGTATCCTGCCCACATGACAGAGGCTGGTAAGCTCCCTGTGTCGCATCCAATATGCCAAAAACAGTAACAACAAGTCTTACAATGGAGACATTACTGGTGTCTGCTCTAGCAAATCAATGAACAACGGGACTACAGTGCTACTCATATTAAAATACATATTTGCTAGTCAATTTTATTAATTTATTTATTTACTTATTTATTTTTTCAGTCAATTTTAAACTCTTGCTTTAATGAAATTTTGTAACAATTAAAAAATAAAGTAAATGCCCACTAATGGAGAAGAGACACTTCTTAAAAGAGCAATAAAGAAGTTATAAAACAATTTTTAACCTTATTGAGATATTAACTCATGGGTTGAAGAGACAATAGGGTTTAGAAAACTTGAACAATTTTGGTTTCTGTTTTTGTTAAATTTAGTGACTCAATTTCAGAACAACATTTGGATTGTGGCTATATTATTTTATCTGGAAAAGAGTGAGCTCATTGTTATCTTTAATACTTTTTAAAAAATCAATTAGAATTAGTAAAAAAAAGTATGATTTCAACAAATTAGTATTTCTAATTTTGGAGTAATAGTTTAGCTCAGATGACCTAACCTTTCTAGATGTCCTTCTTTATAGAATATATGTAAAGTCATGTTAAACTGGATATAAACTTTATCTTTTTTTTTTTCTTCTTTTTGGATCACACCCGGTGATGCACAGGGGTCACTCCTGGCTCTGCACTCAGGAATTACCCCTGGCAGTGCTCAGGGGACCATAAGGGATGCTGGGAATCGAACCCGGGTCGGCCGTGTGCAAGGCAAATGCCCTACCTGCTGTGCTATTGCTCCAGCCCCCGGATATAAACTTTATCTTAAGTGAAAGTCAAGCTACAAAAGCTAAGTTTAAAACTTTACTTCCCGTGTTTGAAAAGCCAGAATAAGGGCACATGAATAAAATGGGGTAATTCCAGTGTCTGCCTGGGTCCAGGAAACAAATTCACTAAAAGATAAGGACAATTCTATCTATGTCTGTTATCATTAATGTAGTCCTTTTCGCTAAGTTGTTTCTTCTTTAGTTCACTTTGAATTGATTTTCTCACCTATGTTATGTTCACATAGAGAAACTAAATTGAGCACATAATATTTACAAACAGCTATCAGAATTGTAAAGAGAGAGCTCAAAGGGCTGAGTTCATGCTTTGTGTGAGGCCAGAGTTTGATTTCTACTACCATTTGGTCTCTTGAGCCCTGTTGGGTGTGGCCCCCAAACCAAACAAACAAAAACTAAAACCATCATAGAGAAGCAGAACCAACTACTAACAGTAGTAAAGGCAAGGACATTAAAATGTGGATAGACATGGTTAAACATCTTTTCTTTTTAAATTTTGTATTTTCTGGATTACATTTTCTCAGCTCAGGGCTTATCCCAGGCTCAATACTCAGAAATCACTCCTGGTGGGGGTCAGGAGACCACATGGAATGCTGGAGATGGAACTCAGTTTGGCTGCACCGAAGGCAAGTACCCTGTCTGCTGTACTATCACTCCAGCCCTGACATGGCTAAACATTTATAGACATGAACACACAAAATTGGGAATAATTTAAAATGTTTGATTAATAAATTGGCGCCTTTTCTCTACCTACCAACTCCCCTGCACTTTGTACCTAACATACCCTTTCAAGAGAAAGGATAAAATGAGTTTTATTTAATTTTCATTTCCTTAGGAAAGATAAAATCTCCTTAACACCTGAGAGCTGGACCATAGCATCAAAAAAATTATATCATTCTGTGAGCGCAAAATTAGTAGCAATCTACGAGGAATGGCTATTTGTTTACAGAAATTTTTAAAGGATGAGATAACAAAAAAGATGAGAAATTATGACACAGATTTAATCAGAGAATATTTAATAACACCCAGATTATTTTCAGTCCTCAGCTTGTACCAACAGTTTCAAACAGCCTCTACTGTCTGTTGACTGAATCATCAGATGTATTGCCCATGGATTTTCAGATTTCCTTTTTTGTTATTCTTGTTGGGTTTGGGGGTTACATTCATCTGTGCTCAGGGCTTACTTTGTAGTGTGGGGATGTGGGAAATGGTTGAATCCAGATTGGCCATATACAAAGCAAAATTTTTGTCCTCTGTATTACCTCTCCAGCCCTAGACTTTTTTTGGGGGGGTCATACCCAGTGATGCTCAGTGGTTACTCCTGGCTCTGAACTCAGATATTACTCCTGGCAGTGCGTGGGAGACCACATGGGATTCTGGGGATTGAACTCGGGTCTTCCACGTGCAAGGCAAATGCCCTACCCACTGTACTATTGCTCTGGCCCTTCCAGCCCTGGATTTTCAGATTTTCAACTGCAGTGGTGAAAGTATGGGTGATGTGGTGGGGAAAGGTTCAGCAGAGCCCCTTCCCGCCAGCTGTTGAAGGAATTCAAACAAATTCTGACCACACACATCTATTGAGAAAGGAAAATTCCACAAATGAGGGAAAAGGAAAAAAAATTTCCTTGCCTGTTTGATTTTGGCAGTGTACAGGAGAGAAGGAAATATCATCCAGGCCAACATACCCTCCTTTGGGCCCATTGAAAGCAACTTCAAAAATAACCTGCAGAGGAAAAGAACATATTGGCACACATTTCCATATATGTATTTTTTTCTGTTAGGTTTAAGTGAGCTCAACTGTAATTTAAAATATGTAAATAAAGCCTGAAGATGCCAACTTATAAGTAATGAAGGAGCTACATTCCTAAATATAGGCGTCGGGGAGTTCCCTCCTCAACTCAGTTCATCTCTTCTATGGTGATGGAATATTATGCCTATATCTTAGTGCACTTGAGTCATTTCCCAAAGGCCTTGGGCATTACCTGACAAAACTGTGCCACTTTCTCACAGAACTATAGGACGGACCATTTGAATTCTAAAACTTACTTGTTTATTTATTTGTGTGTGGGGGGAGGGGGAGGTAGGCTCCCAGGCAGTGCTCAGGAGTCACGGGACCTCACCAGCAATTCTCAGCCAATGGATCTATGGTTCAATGAGAGGGCCCGAAAATGTGGTGCTTCTCCAGGCAGTACTCTGCTTGGGGGCTTCCAGGGCTGAACCAAGGATGCTCCTGGTGGCTGAGGTGTTAAAATGTGAATTGGGAGCATACTAGGCATTTGCCCCAACTGCTTTACTATCTCCTGGCCTGCTGCATTGTGAAATTTGGATGGAGGGGCAGTTAAGCCAACTCCAGAAGTGCTCAGGGTTTACTTCTGATCCATACTCAGGGATCATTGCTGATGGTGCTCAGGGGACCAAATGTGATGCTTGGGAACAAACTGGGGTTTGACATAGACAAGTGCCTTAACTCCTGTACTATCTCTCCAGTTACTGGGATGTGAATTTAATTTTTTTGTTTAAAAGGAAGTGCTTCTCATTTGTGGGATATGAAAAAAATACACATAGTATGAGGCTAATACCCAGGGACAGTAGAAATAAGAATTATGCGATTGGTCCATGGTTGGAAACTTGACACAAGTGGTGGTGGGAGAAGGCATCTAGGATAGAGAAGAGATCACTATGAAATGATAGTTGAAAATGCTTACTCTGGACAAGAACTGAGTGCTAAAAGGAGGTAAAGAAATAAATACATGTTCAGCTTTCAGTACCTGTATTGCAAACCATAATGCCTAAAAGGATAGAGAGAGGGGGGAGAGGGAGAGAGAGAAGAGAGAGAGAGAGAGAGAGAGAGAGAGAGAGAGAGAGAGAGAGAGAGAGAGAGAGAGAGAGAGAGAGAAGAAAAGTGTCAGCCATAGAGGCAGATTGGGGTGGGAGTGGAAGGAAGGAAACTGGGAATATTGGTGGTAGGAAATGTACAATGGTGAAGGGATAGATGTTGGAACATTGTATGATTGAAACCTAAACATAAACTTTGTAACTGTGTATCTCATGGTGGTTCAATGAATCTTTTGTTTTTCTTTTGCTTTTTGGGTCACATCCGGTGATGCTCAGGGGTTACTCCTGGCTCATGCACGTAGGAATTACTCCTGGTGGTGCTTGAGGGATCATATAGGATGCTGGGAACCAAACCCAGGTCTGCCACATGTAAGGCAAATGCCCTACTGGCTGGGCTGGACTATCGCTCCAGCCCCACAATAATTTTTTTTTAAAAAAAATAGAATAAAATAAAAAGAAGTGCTTGTAGATGGTACATTAACTTTTTTCTTATGCCCTTAAGAGAACTAGGCCTGTCTAAGTTTCTTTCCCTCTAAAGCACATAGAATCCTATGTGAGAGTCTGGACAAAAAACACAATAATCAGAAGCATGTATCATAATGGTTAAGATAGAATCAGGTCCATCCAGAAATTCTGTGTATGACTGTTAGAATTTCAGCATGTCCAGTCATGTTCAGATGCTTAAAAAAGAACCTGTGTGTGTTTAACCCCTGTAAGTTGTATTTTCTTTTCTGTCACTGATGTCAACAAGTTGATTAGACATTGAGTTCATCAATCACCTTCTGCCTTTGAGTGTGGATATTAGTATTTCCCAACGCTGGGAAAACAACTCAAGTATACAAACTAATTTTTTTTTAATTTTTAAAAATTTTATTGAATCACTGTGAGATAGTTACAAGCTTTCATGTTTGGGTTACAATCTCACAATAATCAAACACCCATCTCTCTACCAGTGCAAATTCCCCAGCACCACTGTCCCGGGTATACCCTCCCTTTCCCACCCTCCCCCTGCCTCTATGGCAGACAATATTCCCCATTCTCTCTACTTTTGGGCATTATGGCTTGCAACACAGACACTGAGAAGTCATCATGTTTGGTCCATTATCTACTTTCAGCATGCATCTCCCATCCCAACTGGTTCCTCCAGCCATCATTATCTTAGTGATCCCTTCTCTATTCCATCTGCCTTCTCCCCTCCGCTCATGAAGCAGGCTTCCAGCTATGGGGCAATCCCCCTAGCCCTAGTATCTACTGTCCTTGGGTGTCAGCCTCATGTGTTGCTATTTTATACTCCACTAATGAGTGCAGTATGACTGTCCCTCTCTTTCTGACTCATTTCATTTAGCATGATACTCTCCATGTCTATCCATTTATAAGCAAATTTCATGACTTCATCTCTCCTAATAGCTGCATAGTATTCCATTGTGTAGATGTACCAAAGTTTATTTAACCAGCCATCTATTTTAGGGCACTTGGCTATTTCCAAATTTTGTCTATTGTGAACAGTGCTGCAATGAGTATATAGGTACAGATGTCATTTCTACTGTGCTTTTTTGCATCCTCGGGATATATTCCCAGAAATGGTATTGTGGGGTTATATGGAAGCTTAATTTCTAGTTTTTAAAGAACTGTCCGTATTGTTTTCCAGAAAGGCTGGACCAGTCAGCATTCCCACCAACAGTGAAGGAGTGTCTCTTTTTCCCCACATCTATGCCAGCACTGGTTGCTTTTGTTCTTTTGAATGTGTGCCAGTCTCTGTGGTGTGAGATGATATCTCATTGTTGTTTTGATTTGCATCTCCCTGATGACTAGTGATCAAAAAATGGGGAGAAGAAATGAACAGAAGTTTCCTCAAAAAAGAAATACAAACTAATTCTTGTGAGCTGATAATGTGAGAAGATTCTGTGCTGAGCAGGGCTGACTCTCCCATGCCCACAGGGCCAGCTAGGTTCATAGAAATTCATGAAGTGGGCCTGGGGCCACAGGGGAGGGTGTGAGGGAGCTGGAGGTCACACAGAAGATAAAAGCCTTGTCTTAACTGGTGATCACCCCTTAGCATCCTTAAAAGCTGATGTTTGGGCATTCAGTACCAATGAGTCTGGGTTAGCAAACTGTCAGGAGGAGCTGGATTTCAAGACTCTCACATTTTTTTTGAGTTTTCAGTACCGTTAATTAATTCAAAACATGAACAAACAAAAACAGGCCAATCATTGTGGTCTAGATTTGTTCCACAAGCTTCCAGATTTCTATCTTTTCAAAGAGGCATATAGTGCAAAGTTAGAAACCCTTTTCTGTCACCTACCAGAAAGGGGATCTTAGGTACATTGCTGAACCTCTCAAAGTCTCTCTTTTCTGATCTATAAAACAGGCATGAGAGCACTGAACTTGTGCAGCTGAGAAGCTGAAATGAGCTCTTTACAAACATAATCTCATTTCAGGTAAATATTGAGCTCTGGACTAAATCTCTGCCTTTTTCCTTAGGTCGAGCCCCTCTTGAAGTCATTTAGATTCAGACTGAGTTAGCTGTTAAGTAGATCGAGCAGACCCCTTCTGTCCTCTAGGTCTCAATTCCTTCATTTCATTTGGGGGAAATAAAAAATTTGGATGGATGCTTCTGAGGTCCCTTTAAGCTTAGCAACAATTCAGAGACCTGGCAAAATAGAAGAATTTCTGGTTCTAGAGCATCATGGAATTTTCTCTCTGTCAAGAAGTGGAGTAATAAACAATGAAAATGGATATAAATATGTAATCAGGGCCAATTAAAATTCACAAACTTTGAATGTGTTAGTTTTCATGATATTTAGTTATCAAAGTTGATAAAGAAAATGAACGAGACACACAGACAGAACTTAATCTTAGTGAGCAGGCTGAATAAAAATGATGTTTCTGATCAGAATTAACAAAACACAGCCTATGTGCCAATGTATGCTGTCTTGTTCAGAAAGTCTCAACTGTTTGTTTTCCTTTTTAAAATTCATTTGAGAATCTGGTGACATTAAATTCACTAGTTTCTACAGGATATATTTCTTTTCCTGTAATTACCAAAAGAGAATGATGCAAGCATAATGAATTCAAATGCTAGAACAAAATCATGCTTTTGTGAATCAAAAGGATATGTGCTGAAGTTTAGTAGTGTCCAGAACTGTAAATTTTCAAGCATAGTGATTTAAAAATTCAGCAACTTCTTACTAATACAAATGTTGCCTGAGGAGTAGATGGTTAGGCGAAAAAGCTTGCCAAGAAAACATCTCAGAGTGTATGTGACTCATTAGACTTTAACAGAAGAAAACATTTCCTCCCTCCCTCCCTCCCTCCCTCCCTCCCTCCCTCCCTCCCTCCCTCCCTTCCTTCCTTCCTTCCTTCCTTCCTTCCTTCCTTCCTTCCTTCCTTCCTTCCTTCCTTCCTTCCTTCCTTCCTTCCTTCCTTCCTTCCTTCCTCCTCCTCCTTCTCCCTCCATCTCCTCTCCAACCCCACTGCCAAACACACACACACACACACACACACACACACACACACACACACACACACACAGAGCAGTGATAGGGAACACTCCAGGCTCTGCTCTGGCGGAGGTGATCCCTGACACTACTGGCCATTGAACTATCTCTTTGGCCCAGTTTGTACATTTCTTTTACATCTTGTAACTCAAACTTGGAAACTTCTCTGCTGGCTTACAAGAGTCAATGAAAGCCTGGTTGGACATGGGAATAGCATGTAACACATGTATTGCAAAAGGCATTGTGCTCTTTTGGGTGCTCTATGCAGGGGGGTGGGGGGAAATAGATTGGCAGGGGTGATGGGAGTGTTACCATCAGTGAGCACATCAGAAACTTAGACCAGCTCTGACATTTTCTGAAGCTCCACATCAGGCAAGCAGATGTCACCACAGAAAAGCAACAAGAGAATTAACTGCTCCTCTTCTGTGTTTTAAAGAGAACTGGGGAAGATACTTGCAAAAAAATATAAAATGCAGTGTGTGTGTGTATGTGTGTGTGTGTGTGAACTACTAATCCCTTGTGGTAAACAAAACCATGTTAATTATTCCAAATGTGCAACCACTTGCTATACTCGCCAAAGTTGGAGGCCCTTGGGGTTCCCTTCAGACAGATCTGGGCCTCATCTGTCAGCTCTAGGTCAGATTTTCCAAGTGCCTTGCCACTTACCAGCTGTGTCACAAGGAAAAATGTCAAATTTTATAAACTCTGTTTTCTCCTTTCTCATCTGAGTGTAGAGACAATTTGAACTTGCTTTTCTGGATTTTTGCAAAGATCAGAAGACGTGCATAAGACATAGTATGTTATTATGTAGTATTATGTAGGTCTCAACACTGCAGGATTGACCTGGAGTGTTTTTGTTTCTTTTGATCCCCTTGATTTCTTAATTCTTCTGCACTTACCAATCATGTTATTATTAAAGGTTTCGTTTTTTGTGTTTGTTTTGTTTTGCTTGGGGGCCACACCCGGCTTGAACTCAGGGCTTCTCCCTGGCTCTGTGCTCTAGGATCAGTCCTGTTGAGCTTGGGGGATCATATGGAATGCCAGGGACCTGGTCAGCTGCATGCATGGCAAGCACCTTACCCACGATACTATTGCTCCACCACTCCCCTCCCCCCAAAAAATGTTTTTTCTTTTTAAGCATGAAGATTTGTTTCTAATTAGGGCTATGACCATAGTTTATATCTGATTTGTATGACATTACTTACATTGTAAAGGAGAAAATAAAATAATATACTTTCCCCCCTCCCTTCTTTTCCATCAAGTAACTGCTCTTAAGCAGATTAACTTCAGTGGAAGCTCAAGTGTAAATTTCACTTGGACAGTGCCTGACTCTGCTATTGAACTCACCATGATGAAACCCACCATGGTGGAAGGTTCAGAGAGCAAAAGAAATCCAGTGGGTTGACTGGCATTTCTATATCTGTCTTAGGAAAATATGGAAAGCAAATAAAGGTTATAAAGAAAGAATGAAGGGAATAAAGATAAGATAGAAGCGTGGGAGTGGAAGGTGGTTAAGAAAAAGAGAAAAGAAAAATGATAGAGACACAACAGAAAAGAGAAAACGAGGTAAGACTGCAGCATCGCCTTGGTCCCCTGCTTGTGTGTGGGCAACTTGTGCCAGGCTTAGGGTACCAGGGCATACCTAGAACACAGGGAGCACCTACCTCCAAGGGGTAGGGAGCAGTGAATTCTACTTCCGCAAGGTTCCATTCTGTATTCCCTGGATTGTCCATTTTCCAGATCTCTTCATAAAGGCCAGCAGCATCCCGAGTATAAAGGGAGAAGACATTGTCACTTCCTTGCTGGTCTTGGTAATAAAATGACAGACAGCCAGACATGTAGGCCGTGGTCATTGGAGAGATGAGCTGGGCTACTTCTTGGAAGTGCTTGACATAAACTGAATCCACGTACATGTAGTGACCTAAAAACCACATGGACAAAACACAGCCTAAGACAGGTGGGGGCATTTTCAGATGGAGCAGTGGACTTGTGTGGATAAACTGAAACATAATCTGGTTGGAGATGCAGAGAGTAAGTGGATGAGTTATTGATGAAAGATGCTTGGTGACAGGTTGATGAATGTCACAGCTGGATGAAGAAGTACATGGAGTTTATTGTGTTCTGCTAAATATAAGATAAGGACCGTTCCTTTGCTGGACTGTTGATAGAAGGAAAATACACTTGTAGAAAGGTAGAAATAAAGGAATATGTAAAGTGCCTGCATTTTGACATGCCTAACAGCTGTGAAACATAACAAATCATTATCCTAGAAGGTCCCCTTCCCCAAGTCTTTGAGCTCTTAAGGTGTTTAAAAGCATACCATCTGATCTTAAAGGCGACAGACAGACACTTTCCAGTATATCTTAACAATCTACACAGTATTCTACTGTTAAATGAAACTGATATTTTTTGATTCAAACTAAATGACAATTTGTGTGTGTGTATATATATATATATATGTATATATTAGAACGGATAGGTCAATTCACACTTAATAAATTGGATTAGGATTTGGAAGGTTAAACTTGTGATACCAAACTTGGCAAGATTTGGGGCTGGAGAGATAGCACAGCGGGTAGGGTGTTTGCCTTGCATGAGGCCAACCCGGGTTCAAATGCCAGCATCCCATATGGTCTCCTGAGCACGGCCAGGGGTAATTCCTGAGTGCAGAGCCAGGTGTAACCCCTGTGCATTGCCAGGTGTGACCCAAAAAGCAAAAAAACTTGGCAAGATTTGACAAACTCTATACTCAGAGACTGGCCTCCATAAAAGGAATTTTGGTGAAATAAAGAAACCACAAGGCTGAGTGGAATAAATTATATTTCAGATTCCAGAAAACAGAGTTTGAATCTTATCCCATCTCTGACTAGCCCTGTGACCTGGAAATATGTACATCCCTAAGTTTCAATTTCCTGCTCTTCAAAATGAGAATCAAATTCTTTTCCACATAAGGGTGATACTAGTATTAAATGACTTATTCATGTGCCTGGCTCATTGTAATTGCCTAATGGAATTATAATGAAATAAAGTAATGCCATTAATGATTCTAGTACCATGCTTTTCACATTGCATGTTATTTATAAGGGGTAGTTATTATTATTAGCCACTTTGTCTGAATTTATTTTAGTTGTAATAACAGAGATGAGCAATGCAATATAGAATAACTTTTCTATTTACAAACTCAAAACAATTATAGCTTAATATCTTTGTTTTTATGACTTGGTTACAGGTTAACAACAGCCCATTTACTCTCAGCAAAATAGCAGAAGGCTATTAGGAAGGATATATACTCATATGCTCATGCACCAGATACTTGCTTTGCATCTCACATACTACCCAGCATGTGGTAGGTCCTCAGCAAGTGGTTATTTCAAGTACAATCAAGTACAATGCAAGTACAACCACAGGTCTTCAAGTCAACACAGCAGAGAGGAAAGATGAGCAAGTCAAGACTCACTCGCTTCTAGTAGCAAATTGTTCACCCCCTGAACAATTCGTCCTTACCAAAGTATAACTTCTCTTACCATATCATCATGTAATGGAACTGTGAATAGAGACCATAACTCAGAGGGTCAGAGCACACAGCTAAATCAAAGTAAGACTGATGGAAGTTAACAGGGAGGGAACAGACAGTGTCTTAGTTGTCAATGTTTGAAACCATGTTTTGCCAGCAACAAGAAAGAGAAATTAAGCTTCTCTGGAAAAATCAGAAAATATGATAGCACTGGACTCATACTCTCTGTCTACAACAAACAACTGGGGGTGAGGGACATGGTCCCTTGACATGGACTAGTCTCTATCTTATCCCTGAAAGCCCATCCCTTAGTCCATGCTGGTGACCTGATCTCCAGCCAAATACCAAAGCACTGCGGGTCAAACAAACATATCTACAGGTTAGAGATGTCTTTCATTTTTCCACCTCTGAGGAGGGAATTCAAAGAAAAACTAAGACTATCAGACAACAGGTAAGAGAACCTTTGGTATGGAAGGTAGGCGAAGGTTCCCATCCCAAGTTTGAGGGGTCTTCTCAATACTGCTTGGTTGCCAGTTATTCTCAACTAAAACAAACATGTGGGCTAATGAAGAGCACAAGTGGCCAGGCAGCATTTGTGATAAGTCTTCCCTCACTGAGAAGTCACGTGTCTGTGATGACATCCATAACAGCGTGTTACCAGTGAAGCAGTCTTTTCAGGAACCTGATGCAGGAGTGGGCTGAAGAGAGCAATAGTGTTCTGTTTCCTTGAGACCCCTGATGTGAGCCTTGCAGGTGGGCTGCTGATCAGTCCCCCCAAGGGAACTTGCTGCAGGGACCATACCTACGGGCCAGCCACCTTCCTTTGGGATCCACAACAGCAGGGCTACCAAGGTTATGCCACATTCTACCAACAACCAAGCATGACCAAGCAACTCTGCTTGGCAGAACTCTACACTAAGCCCCCATCAGCCTGGCTTCTCCCTCACATATGTGAGGCTTCCATTCCGAGCTGCAGGGTCAGCCTACCCAGGGCCATAGACTTGTGGGGGCCCTTAGTACTTTCATCACTTTGGGTTCTTTTTATCATAAAAGATATTCAAAGAATTAAGCTGGAGAGACACTATAGCACACAGGGCTCTTGCCTTGCATGTGGCAGACCCTGGTTAGACCCTGGTTAGAACTTCAACACCACATTTGATTCCCTGAGCCCCACAAGGGGTGATCTCTGAGTACAGAGCCAGGAGCAAGCCCTAAACATAGCTGAGTGTGGCCCAAATTCTCCCCCAAATATTCAAAATTTCAAGCTGCATTTGTAGAAAATGAATATAACCTAAATTGCACATATTTATTTCATTCACTCTTTCCCTTTTGATTATAAAATAAAGTTGAAATATTGTTATTTTTACCTAAAAATGTTGTGGCTCCTCGGTTCTGTGATTACTACACCCAGTGCATACACAAAAGCCTGGCCCCAGAAGCTTCAGTGGCTTATCTTTCACAATCACACCCTCCCAAAGTCCAGTACATCTCTTCCCCCTAATGCCAGCTTAGTATCTGCATTTTGGAAGATCCAAACTGACCCAGTCATACAACCGAAACCATTCTATCCAGGATGAGGATAGAATACTGTCAAATGCCCTAGGCCAGGGCTTCTTAAACTTTCCCCACATGGATCACATTTTCATTGCAGAAGTGCAATATGGGTGAGCACTGTAAGAAATGCCTGATTCATCACACAACTGATTTCAAATTAATTTTTGTCATTGCACATTCTGAACCTTTTTATTGTCACCAAATATTTCATGAGTCTCCCATTTCATTATGTGACAGCATATGAGGTCCTAAGCCACAGTTTAAGAAGTAAGACGATAGGAGATGCTCAGTAAGTGTGGGATAGAGCCCACAAAGGCACAGGAAACAATGCATTCTAATGCTGGAGAAGTAGTACAATGGGTAGGGCACTTGCCTTGCATGTGGCCAACCCTGGTTTGATCCTTGGCATCCTATCTGGTCCCCTAGCACAGCTAGGAGTAATTTTTGAGTGCAGAGCCAGAAGTAGTCCCTAAGTATTGCCGGATGTGGCCCCCAAAACAAAAATAAACGAAAAAAATGCATCATATTATAGGAGATGCGAAGACCACACTGAAGATCTGCATCACACACATCTGTCTTCCACTGCTCACTGTAGGTTGTACACCTGGTTGTGGTATTTGTACAACAGGAGTGTGAAGCCCAGGAGATGACACTGTGTGGGGCATCAGAGGTCACAAATGGCAGTGCAACAGGAAACCCCTTGCCAATGAGGTCTCACTGGGACCCAGTTGATAATTTGTTGTATTTCGAATCTGGGTTTTGTTTTGGGTCCACATGCAGGAATGCTTGGGGGCTACTCCCAGTTCTGTGCTCTGGTAGTAGTTGGGGGAGATGCAGTGCTGGGGAGAGAACTCAGGCCTCAAGCTTGTGTAACATGAATGCATTCAATTCATTGAACTATGCTCTGGCCCTTGGTAATCGGCTTTATTATGATTATTTTGTTTTGGGGTCACATCTTGTGGTGCTTAGGGCTTACTCCTAGCTCTGAGCTCAGAGATCACTAAAGGCAGGGCTTGGGGGATTGTATGGAGAACTGGAATAGAACCTGGGTCAGTTGCTTGCAAAGCAGGTGCCCTACCCATGTACTATGGCTCTGGCCCCAATAAATCTGCTTTAAAGGACAATATTTTAACCTCTAAATTTGCAGTTAAAGGGACTCATGAGCAATTATTGTACCAAACACTAGGTCAAGTGAGCCATAGTCATATTTGAAATCCAAAAATACATCCAGCAAACACCATGTGGCCTGCCAAAGTGAGTCACAGAGACTGCTGGGAGTAAGCCCAGGACTGCTGACACCAGTCTCATGCAAACCTCTCGATCCAACCACATTCTGTTGCCTATTCACTCATTTATTTCATTTATTCATTGCTGAATGTTGCCAAAGTTATCATTTACTGATTGTCTGAGTAAGCCTATTTCTCAATGGGAAACAAAAGGCAGCTTACCATAAGTTTGTTATCTGAGTTAGAGGGGTAGGGATGATACAGCAATCACCAGGAGTCAGCCTCAGGAGGCCAGGTTTGAAGCATAAGAGCTGGGCAGGCTGAATGTGTGTGATCAGGCACACCTGAGCTGGAGTATCAAAGTGGGTGGTGCATCCATCTTATGCTCTTATGGGAAGGACTGGACCACACCCAGTGGTGCTCAGGCCTTACTCCTGGTTCTGTGTTCAGTATTCATTCCTGGCAGTGCTCAGAGAACCATATATGGTTCCAGGAATGAAACCAGGTTGGCCACATACAAAGCAAGTGTCCTAACTCCTATATGATCTCTCCGACTCTTGTAAGAATTTTTTTTAATTGAATCACTGTGAGATACACAGTTACAAAGTTGTTCATGATTTGTTTTCAGTCAGAGAATGTTTCAATACCCATTACTGCACCAGTATATATTTCCTACCACCAATGCCCCCAGTTTCCCTCTGCCACCCACTCCACCTGTCTCCTTGACACACCCCCCCAGCCTGCCTCGGCAATTTTCTCCCTCCCTCCCCCCCCCATTGCTCTCCCACTCACACTCTCTCTTTCCTTATGGATATTATGGTTTGCAATATAGGTACTGAGAGATTATCATGTATATCCCTTTACCCACTTTCAGTCTAGTGCACATTTTTAGGGGCACTGAAGAAGGTAGCCTGGTATTATTAGAAAATTCCATTTCATTTTCAAGCCTTCCTTAGTGAGGTCAATCCTCCTATCCGTGCAGAGTTCTAGAGTTCCAGAATCTCAGGAGAAGAAAGTGCTTTGTTTTGGAGCCACACACTGTGGTGCCCATGGCATATTCCCAACTCTGTGCACAGGGATTCTCCCTCTGGAACTTGGGAATGCTGAGGGTCGAAGCAAAGGCTGCGATTCATTTGTTGAGTTATCTCCATTGTCCGGAGAGAAGCAATCTTTACCAGACCCCTCAAAGTTGAATTGGATAAAACTAAGCACAACCAGATATTAGACCAACAGGATCCTATAATAAACTAAATAACTGTGATCCTATAGGCCACAAATATTTCAAGCATTAATTTTTTTAAACTAGATATAAAATAGCTTATTACCAGGGTAACGGGTTTACCCATCAGACTGAAAATTGAAAAGTCTCTCCACATTTCCTTAATGTCTGTACTACTTTGCCATATTCGGACTGCGAACTGGTCTCTTTTTCCAAGTGCAACTCTTCGTGATGTCAGCTCTAGTTGCTTCTCTATAATTCCTGTATGTTGGTTTGTGTACTACTCTTGAAGCTGCAGAGGACTTTCTTCCTCTTTACATATTTTTTCCTTTTTTTAATAATTTTTTTTATTGAAACAACATGAGAGCATTTACAAAGTTTTCAGTTTAAGTCTTGATCATACAATGATGAAACACCTGGCCCTTCACCATGCACATTTTCCACCACCCAAAACCCCAGTATCCCCCACCATTCTGCATCCACCCCTACCTGTGTGGCAGACGATTTCCACGTTATGCTCTCTCTCTACTTTGATTACATTCAATATTTTGATACCAAAACCACCATTATTATTTGGATTTTATCCTAACACTCAGATCTACCAAAAAGGCAACATTAGACAATTTTTTTTCTATTGCTGATTATGAATTGCATATGATGATGCACGGCCGCTATTGTGGCCATGCAATTTTGGAATTCTGAAGTTTTAATAGTTAAATCTGGAAGGATTTCTGCCAAAACCCGCTGTTTAGACTCAATTTTGTTTCTGAGTCTCTGTTATCATGGCCAATAAGCAGCTCAATCAGCAGCCAGAGGGTTTGTTTTTGGGAGGCAACTCAGGGTCTTGTAGGGGCAAGGTGAGAGGGGAAAGGGTCAGCTCCGCCCCCATCCCATAAAGCCCGGTGTGTCACTTCGGGCCCCTACCTGGCTGTCCCTAGACCTCTGAAAGATTGCAGTGGTGACCGAGCCACCTGGGGAAACAGGCCAAGGGATGAAACCCATTCACACCTGGAGTGGTCCGGCACCAGAAACCTAATGCGTATTCTGAACGCATTTCTGCCAAAAGCTGCATGGTTGATATTCAGCAATACAATGATCGATCACCCATCCCTCCACCAGTGCAAACCTTCCACTACCAATATCCCCATTATCACCTCCTTTTCCATTTCAGTCCTTATCTTGCCTCTATGGCAGACAATTGTTCAGATACTCTTTATATAATTTTGGGCATTATATTTTGGTTGGATATTCCCATCACCATAAAATCCTGCCTTCTAGAGACAGATGCTAGATCATCTATTTTCCATTTCTCACTTTGTATATCAGGAAAGGTTTCGCGGCCACATAAGTGGCCGTGCAGTTTGAAGAAATTATCCTGGTCCTCACATACCAGAACCATGTTTGTAGAAGCTCATGGTCGCTGGGATTCCATCTGGAGAAGGTGGGGAGACTGCTCCATCTGGGGCACCCCAGTGTTTTTGGCTCAGTTTGGGGTCCAGAACATTCTCCAGTGTTGTGGTGCCTGCTGGCCAGGATTCTATTTTTTAAAATTTTATTGAATTACCGTGAGATAGTTGCAAGCTTTCATGTTTGAGTTACAATCTCACAATGATCAAACACCCATCCCTCCACCAGTGCGCACTCCCCACCACCAATACCCCATTCCCACCCTCCCCCTGCCTCCATGGCAGACAATATCCCCCATACTCTCTCTCTACTTTTGGGCATAATGGCTTGCAACACAGACACTGAGAGGTCATCATGTTTGGTCCATTATCGACTTTAAGCATGCATCTCCCATCACAACCGGTTCCTCCAGCCATCATTTTCTTAGTGATCCCTTCTCTATTCCATATGCCTTCTCCCCTCTGCTCATGAAGCAGGCTTCCAGCTATGGGGCAATCCCCCTAGCTCTAATATCTACTGTCCTTGGGTGTCAGCCTCATGTGAAGTTATTTCATACTCCACAAATGAGTGCAGTCCTTCTACGTCTGTCCCTCTCTTTCTGACTCATTTCATTTAGCATGATACTCTCCATGTCTATCCATTTATAAGCAAATTTCATGACTTCATCTCTCCTAATAGCTGCATAGTATTCCATTGTGTAGATGTACCAAAGTTTATTTAACCAGCCATCTATTTTAGGGCACTCGGGTTGTTTCCATATTTTGTCTATTGTGAACAGTGCTGCAATGAATATATAGGTACAGATGTCATTTCTACTGTGCTGTTTTGCATTCTTGAGATATATTCCAAGAAGTGGTATTGCAGGGTGATATGGAAGCTCAATTTCTAGTTTTTGAAGGACTGTCCATATTGTTTTCCAGAAAGGCTGGACTAGTCAGCATTCCCACCAGCAGTGAAGGAGCATCCCTTTTTCCCCACATCCATGCCAGCACTGGTTGCTTTTGTTCTTTTGAATGTGTGCCAGTCTCTGTGGTGTGAGATGATATCTCATTGTTTTGATTTGCATCTCCCTGATGACTAGCTATGTGGACTGCTTCTTTTTTTAATTTTTAAAATTTTGTTAAAGCACTGTGATTTACAAAGTTATTCATATTTCAGTTTTAGAAAATATTATACAATATTGCAGCACCAGTCCCATCATCAGTGTCAACTTCCCTCCACCAGTGTTCCCAGGTTTCCTCCCATATTCTCTGCCCTCTGCTCCACACCCCCACCCCCAGTCTTCCCTCTTTGACAGGTACTTTCTAAGTTCCGTTGTTAAAGTTTGGGTTTTCTTCTTTTCTTACAGGAGTCTTTTGTATTAGCTCATCATTCATGTGGAACCAGCGGTCCCCAGGAGTGATCTCTTTTCCTTTGAATTCAGAGTAGAATTTTGAGGGAAATTCCCAAACTTTTATTTTCAAGCAGTCTGGCTTCCCAGCATTCCACCAGGATTGCCCTTGGCTTGGCCACCATGCCAGAGGCATCTTCTGACTCAGCTGCAATTTAGTCCTGCCAGCCACATTTGTGCTCCAGTTGTGATGTCTGCATTGGCATCATGGTTGTCTGGACAAGCTGTCTCCAAGGTAAGGGGGAAAACATGGTCTGAAGTATGCCAGCTGGTAACACTCACTGGTCTGCTGCCAGTGTGAGGAGACAGCACCCAAAGATAGCAAACGATTGTGCAGGATCTCTCAGCATATGAATTTAGCAGTTACCTAATGAGCCTTGAGGTTTGGATAAATTCAGACCTAGTCCTTCTCTACAGATTCCAGGAAGGATATACATACAAACAAAAACTGAGTTCAAAGGTCTACTAAGACCCAGTGTCAAGAACAATGGTAACAAGTACCTCTACTCTCTAAAGAGTGGTTCTAGACCAGCGAGGTATGTCACAGTACATTATGGTGGACCTGGCACTAGAGCCAGATACATTTTATTAAGCTCATCTCTACCTTCTGACATATACCCATGACAAGGCCTGAAAAGGATCAGAGATTAAATATACAGTTACTTTAAGTAGATTTTTCACAGAGTTGACCTCTCATATGTTTCCTTTAACTTTGCAAAAGAAAGGCTAGGGACCCTTTTATGTCACCTTGATCCAAGGAAGGAAGCTTAAGGCAACTACATGCAGAGAGAATAGAGGAGGAAGACTGCAGTCTAACTTTCTTTTAACCATGCTGACAGAAATTCTGAGATTCTGAAATTGCCTAGAGTTTTGAGGAGAGAATGACCAAGATGACTGGGAAAATTTGGTCAATGATGACTAGAGTTTGTGTTGTAGAGGATGGTGCCTGACTCTTGACTTCACACGTCTAAAGACAGGATGACAGAGGGAAGACTTGTGTGAGAAGGGTGGAGAAAATGGACTGTGTGGTTAGTGAACTGTATTTCCTGAGTTTGAGGGGCAAAGGATTGAGTTTTCCTAAATAAATCCTTTATAATATAATTAGGCTAATATGTAAAAAATTTTTTTTTCAACAAGATTAACTGAGGGGGATAACTTCAACAGAAAGGAGCTTTGAACCAGTGTTGACAAGGATGTGGAGAGAAAGGGACCCTCCTTCACTGCTGGTAGAAATGCCGACTGGTTCAACTCTTTTGGAAAACCGTATGGACGCTTCTCAAAAAATTAGAAATTGAGCTCCCATTTGACCCAGCAATACCACTTCTGAGAATATATCCCGGAGAGGCAAAAAAAGTATAAGAGAAATTACATCTGCACTTGTATATTCATTGCAGCACTGTTTACAATAGCCAGAATCTGGAAAAGACCTGAGTGCAGATGACTGGATAAAGAAACTTTGGTACATCTATATAGTGGGATACTACACAACTGTTAGAAAAGATGAAGTCATGAAATTTGCATGTAAGTGGATCAACATGGAGAGCATCATGCTAAGTGAAATAAGTCAGAAAGAGAGGGACAGACATAGAAAGATTGCACTCATTTGTGAAATATAAAGTAATAGAATGTGAGACTTACACCCAAGCACAAATGTATACCAGGAGGATTGCTCCACAGCTTGAAAGCCAGGCTCACATGCTGGGGGAAAAGGGAGCTCAGATAGAGAAGGGACCACCAAGTAAAGGGTGCTTGGAGGGCCTGCTCTGAATGGGAGATGATTGCTGAAAGTAGACCATAGACCAAACATGATGGCCACTCAATACCTACAATGCAAACCACACACCCAAAAGGAGAGAGAGAGAGAAAAAGGGAATGCCCTGCCACAGAGGCGGGGTGGGGTGGGGGAACAGGGTGGGGGTGGTTAAGATCATTGGTGGTGGAGAATGGGCACTGGTGGAGGGATGGGTACTTGATCATTGTGTGAGTGAAATGCAAGCACAAAAGTTTGTAAGTCTGTAACTGTACCTTATGGTGATTCATTTTAAAATAAAAAATATTAAAAAAAGAGAGGCTGGAGCGATAGCACAACAGGTAGGGCGTTTGCCTTGCACGCGGTCGACCTGGGTTCGATTCCCAGCATCCCATATGGTCCCCTGAGCACTGCCAGGGGTGATTCCTGAGTGCAGAGCCAGGAGTAACCTCTGTGCATCGCCAGGTGTGACCCAAAAAGCAAAAAAAAAAAAAAACAAACCCTCCCTTGTTTCCTAAAATAACCAATTAATAAATAAAATAAACTTAAAAAATATTAAAAAAAGAACAAAATATGAAAGGAGCTTTAGGGGTGTTCTGTTACTCATAGGTACTAAAGATTGACAGCCAGCCAGTCATAAGTTGCCTCATTCCATTTTGGGAAGAAAGAAACACGGTTTTCCATTGTCCATGAGAGAAATGGCCATTGTATGGCTCCCTGCAGCATGAAATGCAACAATTCCAGATAAAACAGCACCAGTAATAAAACTTTTTGCCCCCTTCCTTTACCCCTAACCCTGAAGATACCAGAACATTATGGTCAGGAGGGATAAAGGAACCAAAGTAGTATAAAGATTTAAAGAAAACACCTTTTCTCCACTGCCACTTGAAGAGATGTTAGAGATGTTAGAATTTTTACTTGACTGAATTTAATCCTTGAAAAGGAAATTTTTAGTTAATACCTGAAAGTGAGAGGAAAGATATGGTAGCTTACAACAGCTTGGGAAGGGAATCCAGCTGAGTTTGCACAATGCCAAGGCAATAGTGAGAAAATGAATAAAGATACTTGCCTACTGAGTGCTTATGCAATGAACCAGCTGGATCAATGCAGAAAGTGAATGAATAGGTGCTGTGAAGATGACACTTGAGATCCATCCAAACCAAAATAAGAAAAGGATGTCATGAGTTATGGAAAAATGATCCCTTCATCTCCAAATCTTTGATGGAATAAAGTAATTTCGACCTATTTCAGACTTTAAAACCTTATTCAGCTTCTTCTAGAGAGGCACCATAAGCAGATTTGATTTTTTAAAATCTCAGCAAAGAAACATATTTCTTCTCATTATTCTTTCAGCAATTTTCTTTTCAACAGGCAGGTAGGAAATAATAATAATCTGAGCTGTCAGTAGGTTATCTCCCAACAGATTTTGTTTCACTCCATAAAATGTTAAGAAAGAAAAAATATTCCACAAGTGATGAATCAGAAATTTAATGAGAAAAAATAAACCAAGATTATATCTTAATCTTTCTAGAATCCCAGATGTGTTCTACCATAATGCCTACTGTGTTATTTGGCTATTTCCATCATTAGACAAGAATCTGGAGACAAAATGCTCATTTGATACATGGAACTCACTGGGGCTTAAGTGTTAAAAACACACAACCAAATGAGGAAGTGTTCATACCCGCATCATTTACTCCCTCAGATATTACATTCTCTGTTCCCATTTCTACAGCTGGAGCCCTCCTGGGAAGATTTCTTTCAACCTCTTTGCAGCTCTGAAGTTTCTGAGCAGACACACAACTTCCCTCGTCCCTGCTGTTTGCTTTCCAAATTCTGGCTTGAAAGCAAAGGCATAAGCTATTTCCAATATATGAATGAACATGAGATGAGTTTATATAGAGCAAAATCTGCTGCTACAGGCAGACATCTGAACCATTTAATCTTTTCTTTGCCATCCAAATTGATGGAGTTCAGGGAAAATCAATATATCTAGTAGAAGGCAAATGTAATAAGAAATACAATTATACTCTTATTTAGAGCACTGGAGAATTTCTTCTCCCAAGAGTGATTTTGGTCAAACCTTTGAGTCATATGGACAGGCAGCTTTTAAAATACAACATTTTAGAATCTAATACTTGGAGGAATTTCATAGGGGTAAGAACCAGGGGACTGTGAATTTGATATGCGTACTTTAGATAAATAAGAGGGTCATTTTGCTAATGATCAATCAAAACATCAGTTTAATTTTTAAAGAGAAAGTTGGAATGAAATATAAGTGTTTGAAGAAAAGAGTGAAAGTGAGGCATCCAATTATCTTACCAATCAAAAACAAGAATATCACCTAGAATGTGGGGACTTGAGTGCCATATCACATATACAATATTCTCAAATGCTCTTCAAATATCAACATCACTGCTATGACCATACACTTTTGCATAAGCTACATATATTTTCTCATCCACATGGCCAGATTTCAGTTCTGATATTACTTGAAATATTTATTTTGGGGGAGGGCTGTGGTATGGGTCACAACAATGATACCAAGAGGCAATTCTCAGCAGTGCTCAGGGTGGATATCACCACCTGGTGGTACTTGGGAGACTGTGTGGTTCTAGGAATTGAACTGGGATCAACTGCATGCAAGATAAGCCCGTTTATCCCTGTACTATCTTTATGGACCCTTCTGATATTATGTGCTTTAAAAGATTTTCATAAACTTCAAAACCAAGATAATCTTTCATTTTTATACCCTATATCATTTATTTAATGTATTAGTCATGGATCACAATACATGTTTATATAATATTTGGTATTTCATTAACTTGAACAATACCATAATATACATTAATAAAACCTTTATAGTACTCTACAAAAGGCTGGGACTGTTGATACAGCTCTGTGGTAAAGTATTTTCCTTGCTGTTAAAGGCCTGGTGTTTGGTGCCTCACACCATATGAAACGAGCAAACAACTATAAGAAAAAACCCTCCTTAACAAAAACAAACCTACATAAAAGGCACTAAGAAATCCTGGAATAAATAAATCTTCCCTCCCCTCCCCTCCCTCCCTTTCTCTCCCCTCCCCTCCCCTCCCCTCCCCGCCCCTCTCTTCTCCTCCCCTTCCCTTTTCTTCATGGTTCCCCAATTTCTATGACTAGAGCTCTTCTTCCAGCATACAAAAGAGGTGGTTTATAATTGAAAAATTTTTACCCTTGAATTATGGAACAGCATGAAAGGAAATGTTGGTTCCTGTGATCTTGTCGGTGACTCTTTATTACCAAAGTATGCAAGAAAGTCTGGTATAAATGAAATGTTTGTTAAATGAACAAATGAGTGAATTATGCATAAAAAAGTTGTATTCTGATGTGCAGGCTCTGACCACACCGAAAATTCCATGAATTGCTGGGAGGGAGGTGAAAATTCTCTAGGTTCTTCCCTTTAGGCCCTGGGTCAGCTACTTTTTTGGGTCTTGGTATTGACAACAGGGTATTTTGCAATGCTGGTGGCAAAGTGACCTACCTTTGGGAGGTGTTTTGCAACAGCCAAGGAAGGGATTGGGACACACTATAGTTGTTAGAGTGCCTACAATGAGTGCTAAGCACTGTTAGGTATAGTTTTGAAGGCCCTCAGTACCACTATGCTGTTGATACCCTAACAGCGCAGAATCCTTGGACTTGCTTTCAATCACCAACCTGATTGGTCAAGAATCACTGGTGTGGCGCTGGACCTCTGACCATTGGTTGGGAAATTGAACACTTAAGGACAAATCCCCATATCTTGGTCAGCTAATATTTGATAAAGGAGCGGGGTACATGAAACGGAGTAAAGATAGCCTCTTCAACAAATGGTATTGGGTCACTACATATAATAATCCCAATAACTACATATAAAAAGATAAGACTGAATCCATACTCGCTCCTTATACAAAAGTCATTTCAAAGTGGATCAAAGACCTGGTGATTATATCATAATCCATAAAATACATTGAGGAAACTATAGCCAAAATTTGGACCATAAAGGTGTTTTCAATGATATTATATAACTGGCAACGGTAAAAGAAACAAAAATAAACAAACATACTACATACAGTCAATGAGTTTCTCCATGGCAGAAAAAAAACAAGCTAAAACTAATAGACACCCAACTGAATGGGAGAAAATATTTGCATTCAACACATCAGATAAAGGGTTATATTTAAGATAAAGTGCTCATAAAGTTGAACAACAACATCAAAATCCAAAAACTCTACTAAAAATGGGAACAGGAAATGCATAGACACTTCTCTGAAGAAGAGAGATGAATGTATATATAACACTTCTCTGAAGAAGACAGATGAGTGAAAGACTATAGACACATAAGACAAATAAAAAATTCTCATCATAGGAGCTGGAGCGATAGAACAATGGGTAGAGCCTTTGCCTTGCACATGTCAACCCAAGTTCCATCCATAGCATCCTATATGGTCCCTGGGGCATCCAAGGAGTAATTCCTGAGTATAGAGCCAGAAGTAACCCCTGAGCATGACTGGGTGCATCCACTCACCCTCCCAAATATGCTCATCATCACTTATTATCAGGGAAATCTAAATCAAGATAACAGTAAGATATCATCTCACACAAGTGAGAATGACACATTTCAAAAGAACTGGTAATGATCTGTATTGGCTGGGATGAGGTTAAAAAGGAACTCTCATCCACTGCTTTTTTGGAATGTTGTTTGGTTCAACCACTATGGAAAACAGTATGGTAATGTCTCAGAAAAGTTAACATAGACACGCTATCTGATCCAGAAATTCCACTTCTTGGCATCTATCCTGAGGACACAAAAACATTCATTCAAAAGGACATATGTATACCATTGTTAATTGCAGCATTTAGTATAACAGCTAGGCTACAGAATCAACTTGGGTGTCCAAAGACAGATGAAAGGGTAATGAAGGTGTGACATAAGTACACAATGGAACACTATGCATCTCTAAGGAATGACAAAATTATGTGATTTGTAGCAACTTGGATGGAACTGGAGGATATCATGTTAAGTGAAGTAAATCAAAAGGACAAACACAGGATGATCTCATATGTCTAAAGCATATATAGGATAACAGGATGAGGGAATGCAAGGTATCAAAGGGAGAATACCTAGATTACCAGTGACCCTATATAAAAGAAATGAGGACAGGGAAGGAAAGAAATCAGAAGGGAAAATAAGAAAAAGCAGGTGGAAGGCAATAGGGCAGGGTTCAGGAGTCTCAGACACATTGGTGGTCTGGAGGTGTGTTGTACCTATATCTAAACCATAGAGCCAACAACACTGAAAACATAAGATCCAAGTTACAAACAAGTAAACTTAGAAATGTGCTTACCAAGAAGGCAGGCTGAGTGTGGGAGGGAACCTGGGGACATTGGTGCAGGGAAGTTGACACTAACGGTGAGATTTGTTTTGGAACACTGTATGTCTGAAACTCAACTCAATAACTTTAAAATCACATTACTTAATAAAAATCTTCTTAAAAAAAGGAAGCCACACTTAATGGTATTCATTAAGTGTGAATACCATAAAGGTAGGAGTAGGTAGGAGTAAGGGGCCACTCCTACCTCTGTGATTTGGTTGGTTCCCAGCAGTTCTCAAATGACCTTGTGCTGCTGGGTATCAAACAATGTTTTGTCTTTGAAAAATTCTGATTCCCTAGGCAAGCAATCCTTGATATATCTTTAAAAAAAAATTTTTTTTTTGCTTTTTGGGTCACACCTGGCCATGCACAGGGGTCACTCCTGGCTCTGCACTCAGGAATTGCCCCTGGCCGTGCTCAGGGGACCATATGGGATGCTGGCATTTGAACCCAGGTCGGCCGTGTGCAAGGCAAACGCCCTACCCGCTGTGCTATCTCTCCAGCCCCCAAATTATTTCTTTTTTTAAAAGAAAAAAACCTGGGTGGGTTACATGCAAGGAAAATGCTCTACCCATTCTGGCCCCTAACAAAATTTTTTTTGTTGCATTTTTTTGTTCTTCTCCCTTTGTTTTTGGTCCACAGCCAGTTCTGCTCTGGGCTTTCTCCTGACTGTCCTCAGGGATCAACTCTGGCAGGCTCAGGGGACTATATGGGGTGCTGGAGGTAGAATCTGGGTGGGCTATATGCAAGGGGAATGCTCTACCCACTGTACTGTTTCTCTGACCCCCCTAAAAATGTTTATTTGGGGGCAGTTTTGTGGTTTTGTTCTACCTTTGCTTTTCTACTAAGATGCATGCTACCTGGTTATTTAAACTCAACACATTACTGAGACTTCCTTCCTCCTCAATGACCCCCCAAAGGCCTTTCATTACACAAGTGAAAACTTCCCAGGAATTCAGTCTTTCAGCCTGGGCCCTCTCCTGCTGCCAGTGAGTGACAGCTTTCCCTCAGCTCCTGTTTGTAATTGCCACAGTGTATTGTGGCCTCTCTCTGCTTGCTTCTGCCTATGGAAGCCCTTTCTCCAGTGCAGCTGCTCTCTTTTCTCCTTATCTTTTAGGATATTCAAACAGTCTCTGATTCCTCTTGTGCAGAACCCTTGAAAAAAATTTTGAAGGAGATGGAGGGCATCACCACCCTTAGAGTACTTAATTCAGCTATCCTTTTTTTTTAGTTTAAAATTTTAAATTTATTTTTTAGTTGAATCATAGTGAGATACACAGTTATGAAGTTGTTCATGATTGGGTTTCAGTCACACAATGATCCACCACCCATCCCTTCACCAGTGTACATTTCCCACCACCAATGCCCCCAGTTTCTCTCCTGCTGCCCCTCCCCTGCCTCTATGGAAGGCACTTTTCTTCTCTCTCACTCTCTTTCCTTTTGGGTATTATGGTTTGCAGTACAGATACTTAAAGGTTATGATGTATATCCTTTTACCTACTTTCAACACTCAGTTCTTGTCCAGAGTGATCATTTCCAACTATTATTGTCATTGTGGTCCCTTCTCTATCCTAACTGCCCTCTGCTCCCCACACACATGTGGCAGGCTAGTATCCAAGGCTGGGGAAAACGGTGAAAAGGAGGGGCCAGGACTGGTCAATGGTTGGAGGCTGTTCTTTTTTTTTGCTTTTGGGTCACACCCGGCGATGCACAGGGGTCACTCCTGGCTCTGCACTCAGGAATTACCCCTGGCTGAGCTCAGGAGACCATATGGGATGCTGGGAATCGAACCCGGGTCGGCCACGTGCAAGGCAAACGCCCTACCCTCTGAGCTATCATTCCAGCCCCAAGGAGGCTGTTCTTAAACCTTAACTGATCCTATATCTTAACTTATCTTATTTCTACCATTTGTGGTAGAAATTTCCCACTTTCTTGAATCTATATTTTGAAAATGGGCTGGGATCATGGGGGCACTTACCATATTAACTATAATTTTCTGATCATTCCTAAAATGTAGGAATGTTAGCTCCAAAGTTGAGTTCTCTTTTTCTTTCTTTCTTTCTTTTTTTCCTCTTTCATTTGTGGGCTGCACCTGGTAGTGCTCAGGACTTATTTCTGGCTCTCCACTTAGGGATAACTCCTGGCAGGCTCAATGGACCATATGAAATGCTGGGGATTGAATCTGGGTGGGCTGCATGCAAGGCAAGCGTCCTACCCACTGTTCTATCGCTCTGGCCCCAGTTTTGTTCTTAAACAAGTAGGAGCCCTTTTGATATAAAGTTATTTATTAACATTTTGTTCTAGGAGATCTGGGCAACTTGAAAAAGAAAAGGAAAGCATAAAATAAAATGGAAATTGGCTAAATTGGCTTTGATGATGTGTTTCATTGACCCATGAAGTATCATGGGGAGAAATGTTACCAACTTTAAGAAATTGGGGATATTTTACTGATCCTGCAAAATTAAAGGCTCTGGGCACCCCATCTCTTATTCTCACACACAGAAGTTAGTCACGATTGCAAATTCTTTGTACAGGGTCTGTCTCTCCTTTGCCACACAGTTCTCGCTCACATCAAACTTGCTTTCGACCCTGTGTCTAATAATCCCTTTAGGAAATTGAATCTGGGACTCTGAATATAAAGGAGACAGATTAAAGAGAACAAAGAAAACAAGATCATGTTAAGACTGCCCAGGGTCAAGATAAAGTAAAGGATAGGCACCAAAAACAAAGCAAACAGAACAAAACAAAAAATCATTGGGGACAAGGTTAAAACATTAAAAGAGAAAGTTTTCTAGGCCTTCAGCCTTAGGGACATAGTTTCATCAGAACCAGTTTATTGGAACTGAACAGATGATCTCAATAGCCACAAGGCAAGGATCAAAAGAGAAGTAGTTACTGTTTGCAGGGCTAGAGAGAGAGAGAGAACGAAGGGTAAAGGTGCTTGCCTTGCACAGGGCAGCTACAGTATGCTTCCTGACATCTGATATGGTCCTCTGAGCACGGAAGCAAGAGGTAGCCCTGAGTACAGTCAATGTGCCAGCCCTCCACCCCCAAATTACTGTTTAATTTTTTTTTTCTTTGAGGTGGGAGGTAACACATGGTGATGCTCAGGGGTTACTCCTGACTTTGTGCTCAGGAATTATCCAGAATGATGCTCTGCTCAGGAGACCATATGGAATGCGAGGAATTCAACCTGGGTTGGCTGCGTGCAAGGCAAGTACCTTACTCGCTGTACTGTCTCTCCAGACCCCAAATTATTGTTTTCAGCAGAACGATTTTTGTTCTTGATGGAAATCCACAGAATCTTCAGAGATATTACAGGGGGTAAGGCTTTTGTTTTGCAATCGGTTGATCCCTATTTGCTCCCTGACATCTGTGGTCCCCCTGCAAAAGAGATTCCTGAACATTGGCCCAGGGATAACCCCGAACATTGTTGGGTGTGACACCCAACTTCTACATGAATACAATTTAAAATAAAAGAATCTTCTTGCCAGTCAATAAGACCTTGGCATTAAGGACTGGAATGTTTGCTGTTATGGTAAATGTAGACTTTTTTCTGGAGCCAGGTCCAGGTGAGAGCCATCTTAACTCACAAGGAAGTAAGCCTTTGCCCTCATCTGTGAAAGCTTTGTTCTGAAAGTTCGCTTTGCACTGATAACCTTGCCTCCATTTTCGCTCTAAAGGGTTGCCCACTTGGTCACTAGGGGGCCCTGTGGCACACCACATTCAGGATTCAGGATCACTCCCACTGGCTCCCTTCACTGCCACTTGGGAAGTTCTTAAGGAGTTGTTCTCTTCAAAGCTTCTATTTTGAGGGATTCATCAAGCATTATCACAGTCTTCTCTTCAGATACAAGAAATATAGAACAACCAACAGATATGAAATGCATTATAGAAATGTGAAATTTGCAAGCCAAGGTCCAGGTGGAGAGACTTTAACTGGGTAATTTCTCCTGACAGAGTTCATGTCTGCAGTGTGCATCTTTTTCATGACTTAGTGTCTGTACTCTCCCACAGGCTTCCTGATTCCCACTTGCCCCTACCTCTCCTACCTGCTATGTGCACAGAATCACAGCTAGGGTGGACACAGGGGTGAGGGTGGGGCAGAAGAGCAGGAGAGATGCCAAAAAGTGGTCCACGCAAAGGACATCATTTAGCCCAACTCACCCAGTTCATTCTTCAAGGTGTGATCCTTCGGGAGAATGGAATGGGGCTTCCGAGTATTTCCTCCACCAACAAACCAATTCACGTTGGGGTTCCAGTGGTTCACAAAGCCACAGAGATGGTTTTCCTCAAAGTCACATTCTGGTAAAGGAAAAAGAAAAACACATTATAGAGACGTGGCCACGCCTGTGTATATCCACACTACCGGAACGTTTGTGCTGAGATATTTAGGCTTATTTCTCACTTTCTTTGCCCATTGGAACCTTTCTTTACATTCACTGCCCTGGGCAATAATGGTTCTGAGGAGAATGCTAGATAAACCTATAATGAATAGTGACTAGAGTTCATCATTGCTTTTGGGATTGGGATTCATCCACTTACAAGCTATGAGGTTTTCACACTACCTCCCAGGCTCTGAAGTGAAGTGGGGAAAATGTTCCTTACACATAAGACTGCCAACATGTGAACAAACCCCAGCATAGCCCTAAGCACCTTTCTGGGTGCTTGGTCTATCAACTATGTATTGCAAAGTACTACATTGGGCTATGTCATAATGCTAGTTATTTTATTTACCTTCCATCTCTTCTGATAGTTCATTTCACCATCCCTTTCGCTCATGATGATAGCTACCCAGAGCTAAGAGCCATCTTTCCTAGATGTGAAAATCACCTGCCTTTTATAACTAACACCCTGGTTAGCTTTTCTATGGAAGAGAGAAAAGGCAAAGTATCCCTCCTTTTCTATTACTGAATCTATTACTGACTCCACATGACTGTGCAGTAAGTTGTGTCCAACTAACACTCCTTTGGAAGAGTCACAATTCAGTTCCTCCACGGGCCTCAAGATAATGTAACTAAAAATATGCGGTCTGACTATGTTGACCATCTCCCACTGGACTCCCACTCTAGACTCATCCCCTGCCCTCCAAGGTAAGAACCATATGAGTGGACCCCATCTCCTGGAAGATAGAAGAGGAATATGATTAAGTATTTCTTTCTGTAGCTCCCTCCTCATCACATTGGTTGGCTGTGCACTTACTCTGATCTCATTTTACAAATGAAGAACTGAGAGAAGAATACAGTACACAGACAGACAGAAGTCATTAGAGGGTGAGCATTGAGTTTACCATGATGGAAGCATTGACACTCCTCCTGTTATTTAAACAAACCTTAAACTGTCACTAATTGGAAGAAAGATGATTAGCATTTCTTTCTTTCTTTTTTTTGAAGGCAAGATAGTTTTCATTGCATGACATGTATAAAAGGAGAGAAAGAGAGAAGAAATATGTTTTCAAGAGAGTACAGAAGCTTTTCCAGACTGGAAGAAGCAAGCAAAAAATAGAGACAAGTGAGATGCTTCCAGACTTTGTGTTAGGCTGTTTCACCTGGGGCACACGGGAGGGATGGGAGAGCCCACGACCTGCCCCAACAGAGCCCTGCAGCTGGAAACCTCCACACTCTAATTGCCACCAAGCTCATGGCCAGACTCCACAGGCTTGGGACGAGCCTCATTTAGGAGTGAATCTGTTAAAAAAAAAAAAAAAACCAACTCAGGTATGTACGTTTATGACCAAAATCTCTAGATTCTCACGGAGTCAGGGATGGGATACCACCCCCCATGCCCGCACTTCTATTTCCCTGTTCATCTGGGAGCCTGGCAGTCACATCCATGAACTGCCTCTGGTGCCATATAAGATCATTAACTGGCCATGATCCAGAGACTCATAAATAAATCTCAAAAGAGATCAACAATACTGCAGAGATGCTTCTGGACCCCAGAGTCACCATCCAGTTAAAAATTTAACTCCAGCTGTATCACCCCATTCAACATTTTAGAGTTCCTGGACTGTGTGGCTGCAGTGGCGGCCTCACGACATCTCAAACTCTATAGCACTGATACACTAGTAGCAGCATGCCACATTGAATGAGATGTAAAGTAAAAAGTAACCAATCTCAATTAAGAAAATTTTATCACAAAAGGCTTAACCTTGTAACATGTTAGTAATTTCTCATACAATGGCTTAATGGTCCCAGGGTGAGGTACAACAATCTTCACACTATTTCTTCTAAGGAAACCTTTTCTGATCATTTTTAGCGAGTTGTTCATAGCAAGTAATATAAAATAAATTAGGGCCTGCTATTGGGTCAGACTTGGATGGTGGATGGGAAAATTGGAAATAATGGTGGTATGAAGGTGCAATGGTGTTGGGATGGGTGTTGGAATATCACTGCCACTGTCATCCCGTTGCTCATCGATTTGTTCGAGCGGGCACCAGTAACGTCTCTCATTGAGAGACTTATTATTACTGTTTTTGGCATATCCAATATGCACGGGTAGTTTGCCAGGCTCTGCCGCGTGGGCTCAATACTCTCGGTAGCTTGCCGGGCTCTTCGAGAGGGCCGGAGGAATCGAACTCGGGTCGGCCGCGTGAAAGGCGAACGCCCAACCGCTGCGCATTGCTCCAGCCCCATTGGAATATTAAGTGTAATAAATCATCATGAATAACTTTATAAAAATGTAAAAAATAAAGATAAGCAAGGGAGATAAGTGTTCAAGAGAGAACACAGGCATGAAGAAGAGTAAGTGGGATTAGCATTTCTTGATTGCCTGGTGCCATAGGAATCATTTTCTAATTTAAGATCTCATTTATTCCTCAGGAATATTAAAAATGGGACCTTTTCATCTCCATTCTACAGATGATCAAACAGGCTGTGGGGCTAATGTGTTAACTGAGCCAATACATGGTGCTCTGCCAGTGTGTGAATGTACCTCAGTGTGGGCAGGAGGCTGTCCAAGGGACCACCAAGTAAATGATCTTTGGAGGGCTCGCTCAGGATGGGAGGTGTGTGCTGAAAGTAGACTCTGGACCAAACATGATGGCCGCTTAGTACGCGTATTGCACATCATAACACCCAAAAGGAGAGCGTAAAAGGGAATTTGCCTGCCACAGAGGCAGGTGGGGGCTGGGGGGAGCGTGGCGGGAAGAATACTGGGAACATTGGTGATGGAGAATGGGCACTAGTGGAGGGATGGGTACTCGATAATTTTATGACTGAAACATAATCACAAAACCATACAAATCTGTAACTGTATCTCATGGTGATTCATTATAAAAATTAAAAAAAAAACAGAAACATCTAGGACCTTTACAGCTTAATGGGTTAGGAAATAACTATGAATGGATTGAAATGTTTTAGATGCAAATTCCATTCTCTTCTGTTGTTTCCCAGTGTCTCTCTCTGGGCTCTTTGGTTTGATGACATCCCCTGACAGATTAGATTCTACTCACTTCTAGGATTTGGGGGCCTTGAATATTTCTTAGCTCTGCTTGAGTCTACAATGGGTATCTCCTGCTGTCTTTGGTGAGAAATTTGAGGCTTGCAGTTCTGCTGTTTATGATACCTGGGGCTGCAATGACTTCTGGCTGCACTGCAGTCAGGTGTGTGTGAGCATAATGGAAGAGGTACAAGCCCCGGTTAGCAGCACAACTGAAAGATGTGTGAGTACCAAGCAAAGAAGTGTGACACTTGGCGACCACATCTGTGAGCAAGCCCTAGTGAGCAATAAACTAGAATGTGTGAGCAACACGACTAAAGAGTGTGGTCCCCAGGAAGCAACTTAACTACAGGAGTGTGGCTTTTGATGAGCACTACAGCTAACATATGTGAGCACCACAGTCTGATGTGGATGCCCAGTTATTATACTATGACAGCAATGAAGGGAAGATGGGGTACGATATGAACCAACAGCATTAATAAAGGGTAATGGGATTGAACATTCTAGAAACTGGGCAAACGTGGCTATATTCCTGAATCTGTAAATGACTATATCAGAGAGTATGGACTAGTAAATGACTTTTCTAAAACAAACAAACAAACAAACAAACAAAAATTCACCGTTTCTTCAGAAACACCCATTTTCCTACTTTTTTTTCCACTTGTGTTAGAGATGCTGTGGAGACCAAAATAGAGAAACATGATCTAGAGAATTAGCCAAGGCTCTTTTTAGTTCACCATCATTTCTGACTCTCCTTATTCTCCCTCTCCAAAGTCACTTAGCCAGCCTCCAAGTATGGTTGACTTGCCAAACTCTCACAGACTTATCACCATTTTTTCTCCATTTCACACCCTTGAGACGTTCACACTTTGAGATTCTTCCTGCATCCCATCTCCAAGATCACAATCATTCCTAGGGGGTTTTCTGCTTCTTGCATACTTCCCTTACCTTCCAACTCATTTTCCGTGGTAGCCAGGTCATTGTCTGAAAATGTGACTGTATGCCCTCCCCTGCTAGCTGACTTTTAACACCTGCCAACCTTAATTCAAATCCCAGCTCCATAGCCTGGAGCCATATCTTCCTTTACAGATTCCCTTGATTCTGATTCATGCAAAAATGCCTTCCAGCACCTTCTGCATTTGCCTAAACATGTTGTGTTTTCTCCATAAAGGATCTGCCTTCGAGAGTAACCTTGGTACCCCTACTTGACTAAATTCTGCTCCCTTTAAACAATTCAGCGAAAATGCTTTTTCTGTATTAATCTTCTGGTTTCCCTTCCTCTGCCCCTTAGCAGCAAGGCTTTGTCCTTCTCTGTCAGTATCTTTCATCCATAATAATGGCAGCAGAGGTGGACAAACAGCCCGGCAGGGACCACAGGACACCAACATCACCAAAGCAATTCTGTTCAAGCGGAATCTAAGTGACAACTGTTTATAAAGACAAAGCAATGGTGAAGGAGAAATGGGGAGTGGGGAAGAGGGAGAGGAAAAGAGGTAATATGATGCCCATGTTTCTGTCCAATTTTATGGAAAGCTGAGCTTGTTCACAGCAAACTGAAAATTGTTTTTATTAGAATGTATTGAGGTTTAGGTGGCAACTCAGGTTACAGTTGCTGCATCTATTTTTCTTTCATTAACCCAGCAAGGCAAACTCTAACAAGCCTTTCTATGCTAGGAAGGAAGCTAGAAGCAATAGGATATTCAAGTGAACTTAGTAACAAATTTATACTACTGTACACATTACAAAGTGTACCCTATAAAATCCTCTGCTGCTAGGAATGATTCAATGCCCTCTGGCAGCCATTGATTTGTAGAACAAGATTCATGTGCCGATGCAATGAAAATGAAACCTACTTACCAATGCAGTAGCTGGTTGTCATCTTGATTTCAAAGAGTGCAATACTGGCTATGTTTTCCTGTCCTATGATACCTTCTATTAAAATCTGCAAATAGGTAAGGAGGGTATTAGATTCCCAAACTCTATGTTTCCTTGGTTCAGTAGTACAACAATTTATGATAAAACAAGGTCAGCCTTAGGTAATTACCGTTGAGTACTAATCTCATGTAGACTTTATCAAAATAATTTGTGTTTACACTGAGCATACACATGTATATACACAGAACTTTGAGGTAAGTTAGGAGTTCAGTAGATGCTCAGAGTCAGCTCTCTGAAGATGTTCAGAGTCAGCTGTCTCTGACTTGGTGTTACTTCAGCCACAATCTTCTCCAACCCAATGACTCGATGGTGAGGTGAGTTTGCAACTCTCAAGAAATCAATTTTGAGGGTGGTTAGAAAAGGAAGACAAAGACCTGAATAGGGAAAACCCCTTGAAAAAGGAGGTAGGAAGCGCCAGCTGACGAAAAAAATGCATAAACTGGAGAACAATAGAGTGTTTCTATTTTTTGGCCTGCTTCAAAGTGGAAGATATTTTATTGGCATGTATGAGTACTTCTGTAATTAAAAGATAACATATTCATTGAAAATAAATTCATAAATGATAAAATATATAAAATAAACTTTGGTCTCTAAAGGGACCCTGAAAATCTAATTACAGAATACTCATTTTTCTAGTTTAAGATTGAAAAAAAATTATTTAAGGAACCATGGTTTATAATATTGTCTATGGTTTCTATATTGATGAAAATTTATTCTCAGCTTGGGGCTAGACCCAGTGGTGCTCAGGCTCAACTCCTGGAGAGTGTTTGGGGGTTACTCCCAGCAGGGTTAAGGAAAACATGCAGTGCAGAGAAAGCAAACCGTACATAAGGAACAGATTTATTTTTATTTTTTTAATTTAATTTAATTTTTTAGTTAGTGAATCACCATGAGGGTATAGATACAGATTCACACATTTTAGAACTTGTTTTCCCCTCATACAATGTTCACAAACACATCCCTCCACCAGTGTCCATTCTCCACCACCAATAAACCCAGTACCCCTCCCCCCCAATACCATCTCCCCCCCACCCCACCCTGCCTCTGTGGTAGGGTATTGGGTATTCCCTTTTGATCTCTCTCTCTCTCCAATTGGGTGTTGTGGTTTGCAATAGGAGTATTGAGTGGCCATTGTGTTCAGTCTCTAGTCTACTTTCAGTACGAATCTCCCTTCCCGGGCAGGATCTCCAACCACATTTTACTTGGTGTTCATAAGGAACAGATTTAGATATACCTAATGTGGCCGATTGGGAGTACTATAATAGCTCAGATTTGGTCTTGCTTTTTGAATGAAATTGCTTTATGAATTTAGTTCCACACAAGCATTTTCTTGTGTGATTAGAGCCCAATATTTTGCAACTATGTCAAACTACTTATGCAGCATGTGATACACCTATGAGAACTTGTTTGCTTTGCTCTTCAGCCCCACACTATCTGAAGAGGCTACAAGCAGATAACAGGTCTAGGTAAGTATATATTTCAAAGCTTTGAACAGTAGGGATAAAGTATAGAATTGAAAAAGGGGTTAGGAAAGAATCAAGTTTTTATGCATGTTTTATTACATCCCCTATGTTCTCATTAAATACTTTGTTCCATGGCTGAGTCCAGATACTATTCTTCTTCCCTAAGACAATGCTTGACAAGTTTTTCTCTACCTTTCTTTTACAGTGTTTCTCGTTTTGTTTTTTTTTTTTTTGCTTTTTGGGTCACACCCAGCAATGCACAGGGGTTACTCCTGGTTCTACACTCAGGAATTACCCCTGGCGGTGCTCAGGGGACCATATGGGATGCTGGGATTCGAACCTGGGTCAGCCTGGGTCGGCCGCGTGCAAGGCAAGCGCCCTACCCGCTGTGCTATTGCTCCAGCCCCTACGTGTTTCTCATAGAACAGCTTACATCTTTGAAAAGGAACCAGAATATGTCTTTTAAGTATTTCTTCTTTGAAAGTTTTTACTTTTCCTTGTTATAGTTTTAATTATTTTTAGCTTATTATTATATTAGTTTATTATTGATATTATTAGTTACTATTGTTATATTATGTGCTACTTAATTATCATAGTTTTAATTATGAAACAAACATTTATTCACATTACTAATATTTTTGTGTGATGCGTTTATTAGCTACAAAATATCATATCCTGACACAAGATAAGAAGATAAGTCCCCTCAGTAGACATTTACATAATAAATGTCTCAGAATAAAATAAAGCCATATAAGAAACTTGTACCTTTTCCCACCTACCTTAAATTTCTTGGGACTGTTTTGCAAATCCAAACTGGCTATGAGCCAGCTATCTGATGGCTCCTTAGTTGACCAAAGTAAGCGATCAAAGTTTTCGTCTTCAAACCTCACATAAAGATTCAATTGGCTGGGTTCGGCGGGAGCCCTGTCAGATGAAGTTATCTGGTAGACCAGTCGAAGGCAGCTCCATTCCTCAGCCTCTAAGTCAGAACTTACCAGTATGGCTTTCTCCCCCTGCTTGGCAAAGGAGGTGTCCACAAAAATATAATGTCCTGGAAGAGAAAAAAGACAGAAATGGGATTACTCATCTATTTTCAACTTGGGAAAATACACAACTATGGTCCAGTAAGTCTAAGAACAGACACGATCTGCAAATGAATTTTGTTGGTTCACTGAATATTGTTTTAACACTCAATGTCCACTTTCTTATGAAAAAAGCAAAGGACCAGCAACTGAGGCCACCTTCACCTGACACATGACAACTGTTGGCTGGAGCTGAGAGCATGGGGATTCCAGTTCGCCATTATCCCTCACTACTCCCTATTACCTCCTGACACTGAAGACGAATCTCTATTGCTCATGAAATTATTTTACTGCGCTCCTTTCAGCATGGCACATTCATCTTTCTGATTCCTGTAAGCACGAGAACTTAAGCATCCAAACTTTAGAAGTCAGGGAAGCATTATGAGAGGGTCAGAATGAACTCAGTCTGTGAAGGTTGGACTTTGGAAGGTGGACTCAATCTTTTCCTTCCAGAGCAATCCTCACAGGGAATAGTCTAATCTGTATATAATTTACATTTTGCAATAGAAGGTTGGTTTGATTAGTTACTTTAAATCTTGAGACATAGTTAAAAATTATTTTTCTAAGTAAATTTTAAAATAAAGAATATGGGGGGAAGAAACTCCAAATAATAATAGTGAGGTTTTTTTTTTTGAAATATTGAATGTAATCAAAGTAAAGTAAAAGTAAAGTGAAATTTATCAGTTACACAGGCGGGGTGGGGAGCTGGGGAGGTGGGGGTGTGAGGGGGAGGTATACTGTGATTCTTGGTGGTGGAATATGTGCACTGGTGAAGGGATGGGTGTTCGAGCATTGTATAACTGAGACTTAAACCTGAAAGCTTTGTAACTTTCCACATGGTGATTCAATAAAAGAATAAATTAAAAATAATCTTCTTTAAGATTCTTCCATGACCATGGGAGCAGGAAACTCTCCGTAGCTTGCCAGGTTCTTCAAGAGGGAGAACTAGGCTTCCAGGAGCTTGGTTTTATAGTCTCTGGATGTTGGCAGTTGATGGGATTACACGGCCTGGGGGCAGTTTCTGAGTGTGACTGCCTAGCTACTGTGAAATGGGAGATCTGGGTGGAAGAGGCCCAGTCCCATCCGAGCAGGCTTGGAGATCTCAGCCCCGGGTTCCGAACACCTGGGTTACTCTGCTGGTTCCTTCATGCGTGAGACTCCTCTGAACATGTGGAGAGGGGCCCTGAACATGGCTGTGGCTGGGTTCTGGAGGTCTTTGGTTGCTGGGGCTCTGCTTGGGGTGAGGAGAGAAACTCAGCCCACTCCCTCCGAGGGGCCCCAGTGAAGACAGCCAGGTACGGGGGCAAAAGACTCTACATTTGGCACAACCTCAGAAAATCCACTTTAAAGTCCCAAAATGTGAACATACAGAGCAGAATGAAAGATAGCAGGGAAACACCTGCCCATGTCTATTGCCTTTTGGGGACAAGAATCCAGAATGCTTGAGTCCAGATATGGAATGCTACCCTGGAATGCTGCCTCCAATAGGTGTCCTGTTATCTGTTCTATCTCTACTTCCCTTCCTGAAAATTACGAGACACTAAAAATGTTGGACAGGACTCAGAAAGCAATGAACACTCTGTAAATAGCAAGCATCATTTTCTAATCTTCCACCTCCCTTTCCTTCTCTTTCTCAGTCCTCCTCTGTCCCTTCAGTTTCATCCTTTTCTCTTCTCTCTAGGCTTCCTTTTCCTTTCTTTTCCCCTTTTCTTTCTCCCTTTCCCTCTCCCCTCTTCTAATTTTGATTTGTACTTCACTAGCTACACCAGGATATAGAACAGTATTTCAATTAAAAAAAGGAAAAGAAAGAATTTGAACCAAGAATCCTAACTTGGGCCTTCCAATTTAATTATGATCACTGGTTTCATATAACATTGGTCTGATGGCCTTTTAAGGCCCTGCAAGGTCTCTCCCTTGCAGGGCCTAATTTACTTGATTTATTTACTTTATTTACTTGATTCTTCAGTCAGTCCTACCATATTGTTGCCCCAGTGCCTAGACCATGCAGGTCTGTAGCTCTGTGACAAGTACCCACAAGCCAGCTGTACTGTAGAGAACAGCTGGACTGTGAGCACACATAGGGCACAGGTAAAACATTGTCTTTCTGGAAATTTGCCTGCCTACACAGAATTTCAAGATCAAAATCTCTAGCTAGCAGAATTTTAACACAGCAACTACCCTCTAAGTATCTATTCTTAGATGCCAAGTCAGGAGTACTTCAGGGAAATCTGACCTTTCAATAATTGTCACCAACACCTTTATCTCCTATATACAATGAGCCCTCACTAGCAACGAGAGGCTGTTACAGGTACTTCAATGTATTTACTAGCTGATTGGTATGTTGGGTTTTGAAGCCCTAAGTTGGGGCTCTTGATGTCACATTTGCAGGGGTTGTAGACATAGTAAAAAATGTTTCATTGCAATTTGAGGGAACGTATAGATGCCATCCTCCTTTACATACTCTCTATTATTACTCCAAAGAAAAGATTCCCTATTACCTCCTGACCGTGGGTAGGGTGCTTGCCTTACAGTGGCCAACCCAGGTTCACTTCCCAGCATCTCATATGGTCCCCTGAGTTCGCCATGCATGAGTGATCCCTGGGTTCAGAGCCAGGAGTAAGCCTTGAGCATAGCCAGGTAGGGTCCAAAGCTTAAATAAATAAATAAATAAATAAATAAATAAATAAGAAAATATTCTAAGCAGTTTGGTAGTGGGCCAGATCCACCAGTGATTGTGGGGATTAGAGGAGGTTCCTAAAGCTCTTGAAACCTTTTCTTAGGAAGTAGGAGCTGGTATGTGGATTATAGAGAACAAGAATGACAAAGAAAATTCATGCTATATCTTAAGGCACTTCACATTTAAATCAATTTGGCTGCCATAAGAGGCCTGATTCTCTCTGAAAAATATGCCCAACTTTTAGTTCCCCACTCCTTCCTTCTTTCCCCTGTTCTAGAGGTGAACAATTTACAGCAGCACCCCTCTAACTTGAGGTTAGCATTACCTGGTGTCTAAACACAGCTTGCTGGGAATCATTCCAGGATCCCCACTGGTAGATTGCTGCTGTCTAAGGAAGCTGCAATGTTATGAGATTGCATTTCTCAGAAGCACCACATAATGTTAATACTGGGGACCACAATTTTAGAATCACTGGTTTACAATAAATTATAGAAGTAAAATTTGTTTTCTAGATACCTCTTATCAATCAAAGAAAGATGAGAGCACTGGACCAGGTACAGGAGGGAAAGCACAATTCTCCTTGGAGCTAAAACTCAAACTTAGTTGAATGTGTTTTACGGCAAAGCTATAGGGTTCATCTACTGGTGCTCTACCTGGATTTTTCAGTCTGTGGAATAAAATATTATCTTGGAGGTTCAAGAGATTGTACAGGAGTTAAGACATATGTCTTGCATATAGTTGAACTGAGTTCAATTCCTGGCACCAGATAGTCTCCTAAGAATCAATGGATGTAGCTCTGGAAGCTTCCAATTCTGTGGGGTGGCCCAAGTAACCCCCAGAATCACTGGGTCTGAGCACCTGAAAGTTCTTGCTTTGAACCCTCCTGTTAGCTGGCTGGCCAAGAATCCCAGGAGAGTTCTTTATTGGTAAGTGAAACAAACAAACAAATTAACAACAAGCTATATGAACTTCTTGCTATATCTAATTTACTTTATTAAACTCATAATGATCTCATATTAAGAAATTTTGTGGACTTATGCAAAAGGATATTATTTAAAATAACTTACACAAAATAATTAAAGTTGGTGTTTTATGTTGAGTGATTTTTGACATCTCATCAATTAATGACCATTTGGGATGTTTTACTTTTTATAAAAGAAATTTTGAGTAATAATGCTATTATGAATATTTAAGTATGAATATGAATATGTAAGTTTTTATGTAGACATATGTTTTAATTCTCTTCAGTACACAGGAGTAGGTTTGTGAGGATTTTTTAACTGTCTTAATTGATTCACTTGCACTTCATGTAAACTTAAAGATAAGGACGAGAATATGGTAAAATGACACTGATCAATGGAAATTTAGGTATTTTTTTGGTCTTGTATAAATGCTTGCAAATGTTGACATATTAGCTATAAATGTTAGAGAATATCAGGTTTTGCATGCAAATTGCATGTAATCTTTAAATTCATTTTGGATCATACTGTGTGAGTTCTCCAGTGAGCTGCATGAAAACCCTTCCTAATGTTGTCAGTGTTTGTTTAATTTCAAGTTCTTGACATTTTGACTCTGATGACTGCCATTCTTTTCATGGCTTTTATGGAGAGATGATTTTCTGAAGTCCTTTGTCCATAGTTTTCACCATTACTCTGTTTCTCAATCTTTTAAACTAAGAACAGAAACCAATATTTTAACAAAGCTAAAACACACACACACACACACAAGCAAATAAGAAAAAAGGCCAAGAAAGACAACAATCACATGTGGATTGAATTGATGGCACTAATGCTTTGTGTCTGAGGGAGATTTATTAGCCAAGATGCTGGAGACACCGAGAAGAGAGAAGGTTTGTCGTCAAGTACTCTATAGACATTTGCCCTGCTTGTGAGAAAAAAATAACATCTACAAAAAGAATGAGGAAAGAACAAAAAACGTCCCAACATATGAATTTTTTTTTACTAAGTCAACAAACAAAACTAACGATAAAGCCTCTCTGCCCCAAAAGTAAGGATCGACATGCCTCAGGGTCAAAACATGTTTTCCAGCCACATGAAGGCACCAGAAAACAATTGGAAAAGTCTTTCTGCTATAGTGAAGGAGTTTTAAGGTCATGCTCAATGGACAGGACACATCTGCATAGCTAGAGCATGGTGTTTGAACAACTTCCAGTAGCCAAGGCACAGCATGACTCTAAATCACAGCTCATTGTGCTGTTAGTGTAGTCCTGGAATAAATCACAGGGGACTGACTCATTGGCATCCTATAAGTCTGTTAGCTAATGAACACGCTGTTCTTAGGAGTGATGGCTGCACTCTACAAGTCCCTTGTCTGTGAGCTGAGTAACGAGAAGGAAACACTCCTTCCAGTAAATTAATTATTAAATATTTAACATTGTTGTTCTTAGCCCAGATCAAACTGATTGAACATTTTTGTGTGTCTTCACCCACCCTTTTTCAATAATCATAGTTTAGCTTTGATTTTTGTAGTGAAAGAAGTGATCCATCAGCTATTGGATGATGAACTAGGCTATCTATTAGTATCTCAAATTCTGTTTGCTAAGATTGTATGGAAGGCTAGAGATAAGTCTTCTCCCACCAACTCCTCTCTTACTCTTCTCTTATCCTATATGGAATATAACTTCACAAGCTAATGTAGCATCGGCTTGGAATCTAGCCTCATCTTTCAGCAAGTACCATTTAATTAATAATAACTTTCTTTATCTTGAACTTCATGTCTTAATCTGTGATTTAGATTAGAGTATTTGGTTTCTTAGTGTGCTGCTTACAGGACAGAATTCAAACATGAATTTTCTAACAACTAGGAAAGGGGGACAGTGACACAGTGCTAATACCCAGGATTTGCAATGGATAACTTTGGTTCAACACTTTATTATGGGGCTACAGAGCTAGCTCAAAGAGTTGACATGCATACCTGACATGCTCAAGGCTCTGAGTTTGATTTCCAACACTGCGTGCCCCACTGAACATCAACAGATTGCCCCTGATGGGCACCCCAAAGCACAGTTGAGATGAAAAGCACCACATTTTTTAGCTTGAACATTGAACAGGTAGATCTGCACAGGTGTAATGTGGAATCAAATAGAGTGATCTCTCCTCCCCCGCCCCAGGTAATCTGACACTGTTTGGAGCCACCTCTGAATAAATAAAACAAAACTTTAATCATTCATATGTAAATTACATGTCTGTGTATTTCTTTTAAAAATTATTTTATTCGAAGTATGATGATACTGTGCAAGACAAATAAAATAGAGTTTTATGCATACAAAGTTGATATACCACTACTCCCGAGTATCTGCCTCTGTCCGTCACTGTCTCAGGTACTCCTTCCATCCAACTAATATTCCCTTGGCCTGCACCTGGCAAAAGCCTAATTCTGTAAACAGTTTTCAGGTTCTGTTGCCTTTGACTCTTTGATATTACCATACTGTGTTTCTTTATATCCCACATACATGATCAGTTTCTTTATCTGTAAAATTGAAATAATAAAACAATTAAATTTCTACTGCATATACATTCTATGTTGGGGAATAGCTAAACCATCTGAAAACAACCCATCATTGAAGAATAAAACACACATAAGCTTTTAGGGCCAGGAAATAATTACTGGTTGAGTGTATATGGGATACCCCAAGTTGATCTCTGGCACTACATGATATGCCCAGCACTTCAAGGAGTGGTCCCTGAGCACAGAGAGAGGAGTAGCCACTGGGCACCACCATATGGTATGTCCCTTTATCAGAAAGATAAAATGAGTAAATACTCCATTTTCCATACCCCTACTAACACTGTTTGCTTCCCATGTTTTTTATATGTGTCATTCTCAAAGTTGTGAGGTCATCATTGCCATTTTGATTTGCATTTCTTTACTGGTAAATGATAAAGGACAGTTTTTTATATCTCCATTGGTTGTCTATATGTCTTCTTTTGGAAATGTCTGTTTATTTCCTCTCCTCATTTCTTTTTTTTTTTCACTTTTGGGTCACACTCAGCGATGCACAGGGATCGTTCCTGGCTCTACACTCAGGAATTACCCCTGGTGGTGCTCAGGGGACCATATGGGATGCTGGGAAATGAACCTGGGTCGCCTGTGTGCAAGGCAAACGCCCTACCTGCTGTGTTATCGCTCCAGCCCCTCCTTTCCCCATTTTAAATATAGGATTAGCCAGTATCTTAATAAATATTTACCAAGTTGCATTGAACAGAGGGATAATGCATCCACCTTACAGGTAGTTCATTCTATGCCCTTGAGCACATAGATGTCAGACAACAGGGCACTTTATATTTATCTAACATTTCCAAATCTATGGGTTTTCTAATATTGCTGCCTGCTTAAGAAGTGGCTCTCTAGACAGAATTTGGCAAAACTTATCCCTATTCAGTGGATATTTTTGATGCCTATGATTTCATTTTGTCCCGTGTCTGCTGTTAGAAGGTCTCAGAGAGGCACAGGTTCAAAAACAATTTCTCATTCTTGTTCAGTCAAACTGCAGGAAACCCCTGGCTTTAGATCAGGTTTCATAAATAATAAGAAGAATGAGCTGTAAGGGGCCTGAGCTTACAATTCAGTTGCTCTGTGAATCATTGTACTGAGGATGTTGATTTATAGTGCAATTAAATAGGCTGGTCTCTATTCTAAAATATTCTGGGGAAAAGGATTTATAGTTGAGAAGATGTGACCAGCATGTTTGATCCCAAGTGGAAAGAAACCCCACCCAGAATGAAATTTTGCAGTACACAAAATAGTTCTAATCTGAAGGGAGCATTTTAAATATAGCTTGAATTAAGGTCCTGCATTTAAAGATTAGCATGACATTGCCACACTTGAGCTTCAGTGCCTTCCTGTTACACAGGGCTACAGACAGGGTTCATAAGTCTTTTCTCCTGCTGTGGAAATGGACTTTTCCATTTCCCCATATTCATTTATAAATAAGAATGTGCTTTTATCAGTGAAGTCAGAATTGCCTAGGTCTGCAGGACTTCTGTAGAAACACCATGTGGGGCCAGAAGAGTTTACTGTTTGATCGTGCCAGGGAAAGCTTTTCCCCTAGTGCCAATTAATTAGTACTAAATGCAGATGAAACTTTGAGGCACAGTGCTGCTCACTAAATAGAGTCACAATCACTTAACAATGCTTGTCCTGTCCTGGGAGAAGGCCAGGAGTCACAGGCAGTGTCCACGTTCTTCCTCTAATGGGCCAAACAATATCTCCCAGGTCTAGAGTGTTTGGCCTTCAGGAAGTGAGAGGCATTTCCCCAGGAAGTTGGTGGCATTTTTCACCTGGGAAGTGATACTGATTTGTAAAATTACATGAGAGCAGCATTAATTTCTTAGATTCATCTTTTCATCATCCCCACATTCTGCCCTTCTTCCCATTTTATGGCAGTACTGTGATTTATAACACTGTTAATGCTAGTTTCATGTATGCATCATTCCAATATCACACCCAGTCCCAGAGTGTCAGCTTCCCTTCACCAATGTCCCAGAGATTCCTCCCATCTACACCCACCTTGTCTCTACCCCAGATAAGATTAGCTTTTAAGATCAGCTTTCCAGTTCTGGTGCCTTTTGCCATTTGTTTCTACCATACTATATCTCTCTCTTTCTTTTTCCAGAGATTTTGATTTTTAATATTCTTATTTTTGGGAATTGCCAATTTTTTTGGGGGGATCATACCCAGCGATGCTCATGGATTACTCCTGGCTCTGCACTCAGAAATTACTCATGGAGGTGCTTAGGGGACCATATGGGATGCTGGGGATGGAACCCGGGTCGCCTGCATGCAAGGCAAATGCTCTACCCGTTGAATATTGCTCCGACCCAGGAAGTGCTGATCAATAAATCCATTTAAATTTATTTTTATTTAATTTCCAAGTGCTTGGCTCTTTTTTTCTGCTTATTTCTGAATAAATCTCATTTTCAAAGTGTCATGTGCAGTGAAGATAGTGGATATGATGGCTATCTTCCTGATGTTTATGGAGATACGCCTTGTGACACAGAGTGTGCTCTGTCTTGGAAAATGTCCCATGTGACTGGAGAACAATATGAGTACTGGAGTACTCAATTTTTGGAGAATGAAGTATCCCACATATGTCTGATAGGCTCATCTCTTCCGTTTCTTTCCCTCATTAAAGATTACTTCATCATTGGTTTATAATATTATGGAAAAATCAAACAAAAACAAACAAAATCCAAACTACCCTAAAATTCCATTCTTATGTAGCTATCTAAAAAAATTCAAAAATACTAATTAAAAATACATGCACACCTATTTGTTTATGTATATATGTATTTATTAGGCTTTTCAAGCTATCTCAAGGGGCCAGGGGGCCGGTCCAGTGATTTCAGTGGTTAAGTGCAAGGGCATGGGGATGCAGCGTTTCTCTGGCCCGATGGTGCTGAGAATTATTCAGGCCACCTTGCAGATGCTCCAGGCCTCCAGGGCCACACCAAGAGATGCATGGGAGACCGTGTGGTACCAGGGATTAAACCAGGATCAGCCACATGCCAGACATGCATGTGAACACTTATCCTATCTTTCTGACCCAATAGCATTATTTACAATAACCAAGATATAAGAAACAACCCAAATGCCCTGCATAAGTAGAGAAGGTATGGTATAGACCCACTATGTGGAATATTACTCAACTATAAGAAAATGTGAAATCTTGCCACTTGCAATAAAATGGATGGAACTACAGAGTTTCATACTAAGTAAGTTAGAAGGAAGAAGACAAATACTGGATCATTTCACTTATAAGTGAAACATGGAAGAAACAAAGTAAAGAAATAAAGTCAAAAATAAACTCTTGAACCGTCTGCAGAACTAACTGAGTGTTACAAAATAAGTGGAGAGTCAGGGTGGGGGTGGGGTGTCCAATGGTTTGTGTTGGGGAAATATTAGACTTTGTTGCTGAGCATAGTGTGGCAACATACACTTTAAGAGATGTGAAGATGTACCCCTACAATGTTTCACAGTTTTTAAACCAACATTACTTTGATTTTTTAAAAAAACAAAGAAATCCTACATCTGTCTTGATTTCTCCATTATCTTCCTCCAACAATTCCATTACCTATTCTGTTAACTTAATTTCCTAAATTTCTCTCTGAGCTATCCATCCCACTGAGATTCTTCCACTGCACTAGTTTTGAATACCATTTTTTTCTTGTTTCTTGGAGTCATCTCCAAAGAGTCTCTTCTTCTTCTGACTCTCACCACCTCAAACCTGACCTCCACACTGTTCCAGCATGTTTTTTTTTTTTTTTTTTTTGCTTTTTTGGGTCACACCTGGCGAAGCACAGGGGTTACTCCTGGCTCTGCCCTCAGGAATCACCCTTGGCGGTGCTCAGGGGACCATATGGGATGCTGGGAATCGAACCCGGGTCGGCCGTGTGCAAGGCAAACGCCCTACCCGCTGTGCTATTGCTCCAGCCCCTCCAGCATGTTTTTGGACCATAGTGAACTGATTATATGATTTCGTACCTAAGAGAGTTGGGCAGTAATCACAGTTCTTGATTTCTAAGACTCTGGACCTCAACCTTTGTTTTAACCAACACACCCATTTCCACCCTTGCATAATAGACACAGAGTTTCTTTTAGTTCAGCTGAACTAAGGCTTCCCCTCCTCTTTTACTTCCAGGTTTTTAACATGCTATTTCCTTAATCTGGAGTAGTTTTGCAACTTCCTTCTTTCACATGTTCTGCTCTGCCATAACCTGTCTCCTTTCCTAGCTCATGCACACATTTCATAAAAGGCTTAGCTTGACAGAGCCCCTAAGTATACGGTACAATACACAACCTAGACAACTGTACAAGAAAATCTGGTTCAGACACTGCCTTTTCTAAGAAGGCTTTGCTAACCTCCATGTTTGAACTGGTTAAGCAGCTCTTTTAGAATCAGCATCATAATTCCATTCATTTTAAGACAATGTCTATATTCCTCATTAGGTTTTTAGCATGTAGAAGTATGTAGCACCATCTTCCTGACTCCTAGTTGGTGCTCTATATAATTTTAAATAAATGAATAAACTCCTTCTTAATGGCAAATTACATTTTTATGGTTACATAGAAAGGAAATATTATAATTCTTCTATTATGAAGATTTCTCATTAGGTTGGAATTTCATAACAATTACTCAATTTAATGCTATTCTAGGAAATATGGTATTTATGAGAATTGTGATTTTACTCTCATTACACTTAATATTCTCACATGTGCTCCCACTGTTAATACTTTCTGAAACACAAATTCTCATAATATTAGGATATACAAAGGATTGCTAAAATGCACAATTCTTTGTCTTTCTGGAATGCAGGGTTTGTGGGAAGCATTCAGAAAATGTTTTATTGTGTGACATTTTTAGATTAAAGGGAACTATAGTTTTTTCAGCCCCAAATTTCCAGGCGTTCCAAAGTTCAGAGATCAACGATACATAGAGAAATGATGAAGTCAGCATTGCTTAGCCTCCTCAAATGCCATTTTGGTTCCCCCGACAACAGGGAAATTTTATGCCTTGCACTGCTAAAAGTAGTCTTAAAAGATTACAAGTAAAACTTTTTTAAGCCTGGTAAAAGTAAAATAAAAATCAAGAGGCAATCTCTAGTGTAAACAATCTGCCAACACTGAAACCACTGTTACAGATGTTCGTTCCACCCTTTCTTCACTGGGCTTTGGAGGGCGTAGCTGTAAACCTTTCTGGCCCCAGTGGCAGTTCTGCAAGAGAAGTTTACCTTAGCAACAACTAACAGAAAACCAAGTGATGAACCCGCAATAAAAGGTCACGGGAGATTCCAAATGGGAGTTGCATTTTACTCCGAATTTAACATAGAAGCATGAAAATATAAGAGGAGGCGATGTTACCTGATTCTGTTGGCTCTACCACGGATTAGTTCTCAGGCCAGTTTTCCCACCGCAAAACCTGGCAAGAGGGGATGCTATCCTTTAGAGACTTGAAAATGTTTCTCTTCTTAAGAGAAAGGACAGGGAAGGAGGAGGCATCAGGAGACAGGGATATCTGAATTCACTCTCTAGCTCCCTGTGTGCTCCTGAAGGGAAAAAGAAATACTCTTCTGCCTACTCTTTTACCAAAAAAAATTATACTGAGATCATGTATATCAGAGTTTATTCAAATTCTAAAATTCACGCATGACTTTTGACAGAGTTTCACATTTATGTGTATGCAACTTGTGTATTATGTAACACAAGTTGTATAAAACTCTTATCTTCTTTAGCTGCAGGTTTTTTGTTTATTTTTATTTATTTATTTATTTTGCTTTTTGGGTCACACCAGATGATGTACAGGGATTACTCCTGGCTCTATACTCAGGAATTACTCCTTGTGGTGCTCAGGGGACCATATGGGATGCTGGGAATTGAACCCGGGTGGCACGTGCAAGGCAAAAGCCCTACCCACTGTACTATAGCTTCAGCCCCCAACTATAGTTATAGTTTTTGAAACTATAATATTTATTTTAAATGAACCCTTAATAAGCTATCAAGAAATTTTTGGAATTGCTGTGTTGCTTAATCTAGTATTTAAAAAATAAATAAGTGATTTTCATGTCTATTATATATCAACAAAATTGGGGAAGTATATATATAATATTAAAATGAAAAGGATATGGCCTTGTGTCACATAAACTATCTTTTAATTAAAGTTTTATTATTTATATAGGTTCCATAATTTTCAATAATGTTAATATTGTTTAGGAATACAAGGTCACTATATCAAACCTGCCATTAGAGTTAATATCCTTCTACTGTAGAGCTCTAGAGAACTTTCCCCCCTTGGCAGGCTCATTTCTATAGGCATAATTGTAGGGATTGTTATAAAATAATCTTAAACTGCCATAGTATGTTTACTGCACATGGTAAACTTCATTTGTGTGCAAATTAGTTGTTTTATTTTCAGCCTTTTTCACCCCAAAAATTTTTAAGCTAAGACCCAAAGAAGATGAGATTTGATTGAAGTCATCCAGACAGCCAATTTTTTTTAAAACTAAGCAAGAACTAGGTTTTCCTTATCCAGTCTCTTAAATACTTCTAGTAATTCTAGTTAAAATATAAATTAGAATCCTGCTGCATAACCACAGGATTGTGCCAATCTAGAACAATCCTTTTCCCTCACTACAGTTGTTACTACTTGTTCACTTAGGGAATCTAAAAGACAACCTCTTTCCTCTAAGAACATGCCTGAGAGGGTGCACTGTAGCTGACCTATTCATTAGCATTGCAGGATACATAAAAGCATGCTGCCCCAAGGGGAACAGAAAGGAGGAGAGAAGAGAAATTTGGGTTGTCAACACCTTAAACTGTTTAGAGACTTTTCTGGAAGCTGTCTGAACTTGTTTTATTCTCTCAACCAAACTCTAAAATAGATAAAATCTTTGAATGGTTTAGCTGGACATTTCTACCTACTTCGCCCCCAAATATGTGTAAGTTACAGATCTTTTGAAAATTTAAGAAATCCATTTCTGTTCTCTAATTGAGTGGTAAAAATATGAAATAAGAAATTTCTTATATGGCTCTGGGCCCTATAGAAAAGTGTGTGTGGCTCCGTGTGCGTTGCTCCCGTGTCGTAGTCCCTAGTGAGTCCACACAAATATCAACCAAAAAGTGAGAGTGTTGCAACCAAGGCAAGTTGTTTTTATTTTCCCAAGCTCCATCACCCCAATTCATACAACTAGCTCCATTGTTTCTTTCTTTTGGGTAACTGTTCTTCCTTATATCCAACCCAAATGGTCTAAGTGAAACTGAACGCTCCTGCCTTCTGGGGTGCAAGGAACAGCTTACTGAGTTTTTAGTAAGATTGTTCAAATGGGCTGACCAGATGGTCAAATGGGCTGACCAGATGGTTCAGTATCGAACACACAGACTAACCCTCTTCAGTTAGACTCAACTAGGACAGTTATATCAAGCAAGGCTTTCTTCCCATTGGAAATATCAACTGTAAGAATGCTGGGTCATTCCACCTGCTGTGTTGTCTACAAAGGGCTCATGGAAATGAAGAGGAGGAAGAGAGCTGAGAGGTATTAGTGGAAAAGCCTGTACTGAAGGAATTTTAAAGCTCTGGATTACACAAGAAGCCAGATACCCCTAAATATTTTAATACTACACAATAAGGCCCTTTTTTCTTAAACCACTTTGAATCAGAGTATTTTTCACTTGGGGACAAGAAAGCTCTGTTAACACAGAAGTCAAAGTGAGTGCATAATGATTCTGCCATGAGGAAATATGCAAAGGGAGAGAGAAGAGATTGTGAATTGTACAACAGAAGAGGGGGGAAAGATAAAAATAATTTTTTTTCAAATCTGATCCTAATTAACTGTCTGACCTTGAAGAACCAGGTAACCTCTCCAAAGCATGCTCCCTTTGTGTAAAGTAGTTTGACAATCAACACTTCTCAAACAATTCTGTGGAGTCTTGTAGTACCTCAGGTGATGGAGAAGTAATAAGACTTTGGATTCCCAGTCTTCTATTCTGTGGGACTCACATATTTACCTCTATAATTTGGTGGTTTCTTTCCTATATTTTTGTTGGGAAAATGAATTCTACTACTAAAGCATATTGTTTACCATTCCTGTTTCATTTATACTGAAGTATATACTAAGTCAAATTCAGCCAGGGACTGTAAAGATCAGTGCACTATGTATTATATTAAGTTATAACCTTGATATAGGTATGAAAATTGTCAGTGGCAATCATCCGCATACCTAATGCTGAGATCTGGAACAGAGATTGAGCATATAAGACATGGGTAAAGGAAGAGCTGTACAATTCTTATATAGTAATAGCTTCTAAACACCACTACTAATAGTCAAGCCAGGCAATCTCTTAATAGCCACAAGTCTAAGGCTCTTTGGTTTGTACATTTTTTCAAGTTTCTGCTTTTGGTACATTTTTTTTCTTTCTCAGGATGGTGTGATCATTGTAGAAGCCAGAAAAATAGAGAACTTATGATACAATCAATTGCAGAATATGTATGAATTTGTAATGCTATAATTGATACATGTTTTTCTTTATAAAAATAACATATATGTTGTCACAAAAATCAAATGAGATAATACTTTTTATAAAAACACAAAAGCAGTTTCATGGAACCTGTCACAAAAATTGTGATTACATTGAAACAACTACAAGGCAGTTTTGACACTGTATACAAGTTTGAAATGTTCCAAATATTATATATATTTATTATATATATGTGTGTGTCATGCATGAGTGAACATATTCCTGAATTGTGTGGCTGCTTTGCAGCCACATAACACATCATAAAACACTCCCTACCCATTTTCCATAAAATCATAGAAGGAAATGTATATATACACACATATATATGTATGTATATATATATATGTATATGCCTCTCAGAGATCCTGACAAGCTACTGAGAGTATCCCGCCTGCATGGCAGAGCCTGGTAAGCTCCCCATGGCATATTCGATATGCCCAATACAGGAACAGTAAAAGGTCTCATTCCCCTGACCCTGAAAGAGCCTCCAATCATTGGGAAAAACGAGTAAGGAGAGGCTGCTAAAATCTCAGGGCTGGCCTCCTGGAAAACAATATGGACACTTCTCAAAAAATTAGAAATTGAGCTCCCATTTGACCCAGCAATACCACTGCTGGGAATATATCCCAGAAAAGCCAAAAAGTATAGTCGAAGTGACATATGCACTTATATGTTCACCGCAGCACTATTTACAATAGCCAGAATCTGGAAAAAACCTGATTGCCCGAGAACAGGTGACTGGTTAAAGAAACTCTGGTACATCTATACAATGGAATACTATGCAGCTGTTAGAAAAATGAAGTCATGAACTTTGCATATAAGTGGATCAACATGGAAAGTATCATGCTAAGTGAAATGATTCCGAAAGAGAGAGAGACATAGAAAGATTGCACTCATCTGTGGAATATAAAATAACAGAATAGGAGACTAATATCCAAGAATAGTAGAAATAAGTACCAGTAGGTTGGCTCCATGGCTTGGAAGCTCACATGCTGGAGAAAAAGGCAGTTCAGATAGAGAAGGGAACACCAAGTAAAATGTGGTTGGAGATCCCGCCTGGGAAGGGAGATTCGTACTGAAAGTAGACTAGAGACTGAACACAATGGCCACTCAATACCCCTATTGCAAACCACAACACCCAACTGGAGAGAGAGAACAAAAGGGAATGCCCTGCCACAGAGGCGTGGCGGGGGGGAAGGTGGGATTGGGAGGGTGGGAGGGATACTGGGCTTATTGGTGGTGGAGAATGCACACTGGTGGAAGGATGTGTTTGCGAACATTATATGAGGGAAAAACAAGCTCGAAAATGTGTGAATCTGTATCTGTACCCTCACAGTGATTCACTAATTAAAGAATAAAATAAATTTTAAAAAATAAAATAAAATCTCAGGGCTGGAGTTAATGGAGACGTTACTGGCGCCTGCTTGAATAAATCAATGAACAATGGAATGACAGTGATACATCATAACAGTGACGTGTGTGTGTGTGTGTGTGTGTGTCCGTGACAATTGCAAGAATGGATAATTCACTATTATTGCCAAAACTCTCTGCTTTACTTAAGATAAGAAGTGTCAGATGAGCTTTAATTCTAAATTTATATGTGTTATAATTCTAAATTCATTTTCTAGTTATAACTCTCTATATCTTTATTCTAAGTTAAATGGGCCTCACATAGATAAAACTGATAAACATGCTGAAAGATAACAAAACAGAATTTTTGTTTGCTTGTTTGGGGGCCACAACTGGTGATACTTATGGTTTACTCTTGGCTCTGCACTCAGGAATTACTTTAGGCAGGGCTTGAAGGATCATATGTTGATCATACTTGAGGGATCATATGTTATACCAGAGATCAGACCCAGGGTGGCCTTTGCAAGGCAAGCACTTGCCCACTATACTATCCTTCTGGATCCAAAAATAATATTTTTATTTGTTCATCTAGGTTTAAAAAATTAGAAGTTTTTCACTGAGGACTATTTTTTAGAGGACAGTATGTATATACAGGGCAAATTTACTACAAAAATTACTACAAAACTAACATTGCATATAACGAGGTTTAATCATTATTGTTGATTAATTTCTGGTTTCTACACTTTACTCACTTGTGCTATAAATACCCAAAAACCAGGTGGAGAATGGAGTGAGAGAGGATAAGAGAAGTCAAATTAGGCCAAATCAAGGCGAGATGTAAGCAAAGGGTTAGTTGAGGGCAAGCTATGAATGCGTCACAACATAACTCAGGATTTGGGAGGAAGTAGTGGTCAAGAAGGACACAAACTGGGAAAGACAGCTGTGTTTTGAATTAGACAAACACAGAAAGATAAGGTTGAAGATATGCAAAAAATACATGTCAATACTGGGGGAATTAATTTCATCTACAGGATGAGAGAATATTTCAGATAGCACCTTGGATAGCTCCTTGGGCACGAGGTACTCTGGCAAATACTAGACCCTAAGAAACAAGATCTCATCCTCTACACTCCAGAATTCCTAATCGATGCCACCTATGATGGAATTAACTTGGTCCCAGAAGTCTTAGAGAACAAATTTCTCTCCCTGGAAGATTTGACTTAGAGACCTAGGAATGACCATACCATATGGTCCCATGAGCACAAACAGGAATGACCCCTGAGTACAAAGCCCAGAATAAGCTCTGCACACTGTTGGATGTGGCCCCCAAACAAACAAAGATTTGACTTAGAGCCCTAGGAATGATGTCTAAGATTTGACTTAGATCTCTAGGAATGATGTCTATGCCACTTAGTAATGAGCTGTTTAGTAATGGTGGGTGGAAAGGGCAAAGGGGGAAAGCATTATTTCCTTAAACTTCAGATAACTTGTTTCTCTAAAAGTTTGTTCCACTTACTAGTGAGAGAAGAACCTAAGTTAATGACTTATTTTTCTATGACTAGCAAAGGACTCTCATATGGAATTTTAATGTGTTACTGTCCACATTTGGCTTTAGCCTCTTAGTGGACTTAGGGGGAGGTTCTTATTGATAAGAGGGAATGGAAGATGCAGAGTTATTTATTAATACACCTAAAACATGTAAAAGTTGAAAAATTTACCATTGCAACAGCTTCAGTTGATATTCATTATAATTTTAAAAATACTTGGATGTGATTATTATGCAAATGTCTGTTATTAAATTTTATTCCCTTCTGACCAAGTACTATTGATAGTGGAGAAAATTTTCTTTCGATTGACTCCTCCCTGGAAGAGTGCAAAGTTTCATGTATTCAAATTCAATCTATAAGTGTTACAAAGGTTTTTCGTTGTTTACCTCATAACAATAATTGGATAACTAAATTTATTCCAAACATTTTATTTACTAAAGTAAAACATGATACTGAAGCTATTAATCATGTGAATGTAAGATATGTATATATAAACCTAGGAAAGGAAGAAGGGAAAGAAAAGATATAGGTGGATTGATGATTCGGATGGAATGGGATGGTAATTCAGAAGAGAATAAATTTGGACATCTATCCACTATGTGATGACTATGAGAATCCCCAGACATGATGATGTGGCCCAAAGTGCTGAACTTAAGATGATCTAGGGACCAGAGAGAAAGTACAACGTATGTGGCTGACTTGGATTTGATCCCCAGCATACCACATGGTACCCTGAGCACCACCAGGAATGACTCCTGAATATGTACAAACATCACAGATAAATGAGTGTAATCTTCAGTAAGTACTTGTGCAAGTAATAGCACTAAATGCGTGCAGTCTCCAGTGACCATCACAGTCAAAATGTGAGCATTGCAACTATGCACACATGAGCCAAATTGTTGTGCCTACAGTTTCACAACCATACATGTGCAATCCCTTTCCATTGCAACAACAGCCACAAAGAGGAGGAGAGGGTCTAAAAATGACCTTAACAAAAGAATATCTTGAGAAATGGTAACTAATTGAAGGCACAATGAGATACAAACTTGAGAGACCAAAAGGTAGTTATTTCAGTTGCTTCCTCAGGTCCCTAGTAGGTGAGGCTTTGGTTTTTAAAGAGGCATAAAATAAACAGGAAACAGATAAGGAAGGAAAGAGGAATGAAGCCAAAAGTCCAAACTGTAGCCCTTTAATGAGAAGTAACACCTTTCCCTTCAGCTATAACTCTCTATGACTGAAGATTACAGTTGCTTTCTGATAGATGAACAATTTATTGTAGCGATTGACAAGACAAAACTTGCTTTGGATTAGGAGACGTATTTAGTCATACACATTTTTTTTCACTGAATCTTGGAGTCGTTTATGACATCCTTCTAAAAAATTTCATTTAAAAATTAAAAACTGACCTATAAGCTACTTTCCAAAAATGTAGTCCCAATGAAATATAATTTTGCATAGCTAAAATTAGTTCCTTGACCATACACTATAAAATGAAAATACTGAATTATATTCTTCACAGCTAAACCATCAATGATACAACTGAATAAAGAGAAAGAGAGGCAATAGTGAACAAACCACCCACTCATCTCTGAAATTGTTTTCAGTCATAAAGGAAAGACAATTGCAGTTACAGATCAATTGCACAGTTTTGAAATATGGTCACAATGACTATTCCTGATTCTAGTTTTGTTCATCAGATAAAATATACCTCAATATGTTTACAGAGGTAGAATATAATAGCAGTCTAATTTAGAAACAATTGAGATATAAGCATAAAAAAGAGTGATGCTGCATGAAATAACAAACTTTGCATTCACTCTTCTAATATGAGAATTACAGACTTACTTCCATGTGAAAATTACAGTATATTAAAGGAAGGTTTTCTAAGATGATTTTTATTTTTCATATTTTTTTTACCTAATGAATTTTGCATTCTTGAACAAATAACTATTGTGCTCCATGGAGTTTTCAGCAATGTACAGAGTCACTACCCACAGTATGCTACTTGAACTTTGCAACAATCAGTTAAATTTCCTGTTATTACACCATATTCCTTATACCTTAAGACTTCATGGTTTGTATCTGAAAGCCACGTGAAAAACATTTATTCTCATTACATTTTTTTTCTGCATACTAGGACTAGCCCTCTTCCATTGCATGGACATAGTCCCAGATCTTTGACAGCTTGGTAGGTCCAGGCAAAATCATTTTTATTTTGACTGGAAATAAGATTATCACAAGTAAGAATAACTGATACTAAATAACATGAAATAGGTAAGCATTAGTCAAATCAATTTTAATTAATAAGTCTACTTAGATATTCTTGGAGTAAATATTTAAATCATATTTAGGGACATTCAGAAAATAATGCTTGAATCTACTTTCTTTTGGTGGATTTGGCCTGAGGATAGTCTATTTGACGAACATAGGACCTCCAATTTAGGGAATCGATCAAAAAGTTGTAGCAGACTCATGGGAGACAGACTGAAGACATAAAAGCCACCAAGAAATTCAGAAATTATGACAAGAGAAGAAGGTTGGCATTTTTTCAAGGAATTTTAGTTATCCCCAATTGTATTTTTCTTGAGCATTGAAAATGTGTGGTGTATTTATGCACAAGCAAACATCACACAATAAATTCACTCAAATATCAGAATTGTAATTTGGTTTTTATTGTTCTGAATACCCTTTGGTGCTTAGAAACCTGGCAGAGCTGTAAAAATAAGGTATAATGGACTCATTTTATGCAAAGGGCAGAAGAGGACAGTTCACCGTGGCTCATCAATCACATGACACATACATTCTCTGCTCACTGATTGGGCTGTGCTCTTCCCTGCCAAAAACGTTCTTGTGGCTTTCCATTGCTCTCAAGTCCAAGATAAACATCCTTAAGATATGATTTAGTATCGCTCTCTCTCTTGAGTGAATGCATTACCTCATTTCCCTTGTCTCCTCCTAATACCAAATTAAACTGTAAACTCTTTTCCTTCCATTCTTTTTTTGCATCAAAAACAAGGGAATAGATAGTAAGAAAAGATGATTAGCCCTAAACCTTAGATTACAAAACTAAGATTACCAAGCAGTCTGAGGAGGGGATGGGGAAATGATGAGGTGGAGGAGTTGTAACAAAACAGAGGTGGAGAGTCTAGGGCGCTTTGGTGGTGGTGGAGGTGCAGTAACTTTGTACATCAAAAACATGCACATTTGCATTATTGTAATCATGTTATCTAAACCACGATGAAAATTAAAGGTTAAAAATTCTAGATATATGACAAAACCTGAACAAGATAAACTAATTTGTTATATGTGAGAAATAATAGGATTTATAGCTTTCAGAATAATTTTAGGATATAATAAAATGTGCACATAAGGATTTCAAACATAAAAGAATTAATCTGCACTGTTACACTGTCTTCCCGTTATTCATCGATTTTTGCAAGTGGGCACCAGTAATGTCTACATTGTGAGACTTGTATTAGTCCTCTAATCATCACAAATCCAAACAACTGGACATTAAAGAATTTTTCTTTTTTTTCTGGGAAAAATTATAAACCAGAATGGGTAGAATTGGGTTTTACATGAATAAGATCAAGAACCTAAAATTAATTAACTAATTGCAAATTTTCAGAAATACATATCCAGATATAAACAAAGTCTGCTTACTTATGCATATAGAGCCAGTATTGTGATTTTAAACTTTTTGTTGTTTGACAGTGATTTAATACAACCTTTCATGGACTGAATTTCTCGTTTGGTTTTCATAAATGGCAGTGGAAGTACTCCCTACCCGCTGTGCTATGGCTTGAGCCCTGCTCCTTTTCCTGCTTAGATGTGACACGTCCACCTTTCAAGAACAGCTTGACATTGACAGGTCTTGGATTTATTGCAAGAACTTCAATAGGTCTCAGTGGTCCACATCTCTCATCTCCCTTTTAGAAAAGGGACATCAAGGTCAGTTAACTCATATGGAAGACATTTAGTTTTAAAGCAATTACTATTATCTTCAGACTTCAGAAACTATAATTTCTGACTCAGTTAAATGCAAGGGTTTATGGATTTCAAATGGTAGCTAAAAACCATTTAAATGTGATATGTACAGTAGTCAGAATAAAGTAGAATAATAACTTAGTTCCTCAATTACACAAACTACATTTTGGTTGCTTAATAGTCACATCTGCCAGTGGCTACCATATTGGGCAGTACAGAATGTTCTGTTGAATATCACTTGTCCAGATTAACCTTGGACACAATCTTGGGTCTTGAAATGAGAATGAATCAAGTTAGAGCAACCCACGAAGTTAGAGCAAGAAGAGGCCTTAGAGGGGTGGGAGTGATAGCACAGCGGGTAGGGCGGTTGCCTTGCACGCGGTTGACCCGGGTTTGATTCCCAGCATCCTATATGGTCCCCCAGCACCACCAGGAGTAATTCCTGAGTGTAGAGCCAGGAGTAACCCCTGTGCACTGCCGGGTGTGACCCGAAAAGCAAAAAAAAAAAAAAAAAGAAGAGGCCTTAGAGGGTGGAGAAGACTGGCTTTATCTCTACTGTCCATCAACTACCATTTTATTTCTTGATATGATCAATATGTATTTCTTCAACCTTACATAATGGAACATGAAAACCAGCTTCAAGCCTTCCAAACTGTGATCCTACACTGTGGAACCACCTTACTGACCATGACATAATCCAGAATAAATCAATCTAAGCCAAAGGTGATGGCATATTTACAGAATCACTAACCACTAAATCTATTTCCCAACCCAGCAGTGCTTTTTAATCTTTGTTTTTTAAACATAGGGGGAAAATGATGTGGCCTTTGGATTTTTCTCCTCTAACTCATGGACAGTGCCAATGCCAGCCTTTCTTGGGTGCTCAGCCATATATGACAATCTCTAAGCTGCTTTTGCTCCAACAAACAGCTCTGTTAACTTGGAACCTTGACAAGTTTATTAGGAAAGGCAAGAGGGAGCATTTTTAGAGAACAATCTGTTACTACTCAAATGTGTAAGCTTTCTTTTAGCTACAAGAGAAATTAACTTCTCAGAAGTGAGTAGTTCAAACTCAAGGGGATATTAGAAAAGAAAGAGAAAGAACTGTTTTTCCATCAAAAGCTTCATTTTTCTACCAATAGTTTTTCTACCTAAAAAAATTAGCAGGATATTGGGGCTGGAGTAACAGCACAGAGGGTAGGGCATTTGCCTTGCACGCAGCTGAGTTGGGTTCGATTCCCAGCATCCCATATGGTCCCCTGAGCACTGCCAGGAATAATTCCTGAATGCATAAGCCAGGAGTAACCCCTGTGCATAGCCTGGTGTGTGAAAGCAAAAAAAAATTAGTAGGATATTAAACAAAACAAAACAAACTCAAGGGAAGCATGGCATCATAAAGAGCTGGGAGAAGAACACCCATCATTCAAATGTACTTTCAAAAGCAAATATTTGATGTTAGAGAGAGATAGCTCAAGGAGGGCTAGTGTGCATGCAAAGGCCCAGTTTGATTTCCAGCATCACATGGTCTCTTCACACCTCTGAGTATGACCCAAAAAATATGCAAATATTTTTTTAAAAGCAGATAAGTTTATTCATCTACCAAACAATCTAGATCAGGAATGAAGCAGCAACTTTTCCAGTAGGACTTTTAAAAGTTTCTGAAAAGCCAGGAAGATAGTTCAGTGAGTAAATGTGCATGCCTGGCAGCCTGAGTACAGACTCTAGCACCACATGGACCCTCAGTCCCCATCCGAGCACTGCTGATCTGAGCATGTACATGTCTGGGCTTAAGCACTGAACCATCCAGCCCAGTTGAACAAGTATCACTGGGAATGATCTTGAGGCCAACTAAGTTCTGATTGAGCCCTTGACCCCCAAAGTCAATGAATTTAATGAATCATTCTGTGCCTCAAGGACAGGAAGAAGAAACCTATCCTAGAGAGTTGAAGTAGCTTCAGAATTGATGAACAGGACCACAGCCTGGGCCAGAGAGGCCCTAAGTACCTCCATTAACGCAGAAGACAATGTTAAGGAGCCTTGAACAGCCTGGGGCTGCCTAAGAAGTGCTGACATTGACTCTTCCTCCCCAGTCCTCTCCTGTCAGCCCTCCCACCTGGGAGCAAGAGTTTGGAAGGAGAACCACATGCTTCTGGCAAACATGGGTTGTATCTTTGCCTGCTATCCTCCCTTACCCCCATTTGGGTAACACCCAGCCATGCTTAGGACTTACTACTGACTGCACTCAGAAATTACTTCTGGTGGTGGTTGGGGAACGATATGGAACACTGGGAATCAAACTCAGTTGACCACATGCAAGGAAAATGACTTACCCATAACCTGTATTATCGCTCCAACCCCGCACCTTTTCCTGCTCAGATGTAACATTTCCTCCTGCCTATGCCATGCAATGCACATGGTGGTTCCTTGGCTTTTCCATTTCCTAGTGTGTTCTGGACATTTCTCTATATCTCTAATAGGAATCATTCTTATTCAGAGTTTGTCACTGTGTGTAAAAGCACTTTGTCATTGGACACCAAAGCAGCTCCCAAAATTTTGCTTTGTTTAGTTCATCTGTGTGTTTTCTCTACATACCACATATGAGTGGAGTTATACAGTGTTTGTGTTTCTCCATATGATGAATTTTCAGGGAGCATAATACCGTCTAGGTCCAATCATGTTGTTAAGGAAGCAGAATCTCATCATCCTCTTATAATTGAATAGTGTTCCATCAGGCATGTCATCCACATCTTAATCCATTCATCAGTCAACAGGCACTTAAGTTGTCTGAAATGCATTTAGAATGATCAGAGAATTTGCTACTGAGAGCAGGAGAAGGGCCACATGTGCAGATGGCCAAGTACAATAGCATCCTTAAATTTAAAGCAAACTGGGCCAGAATTCTTACCCTGACTTATAGGGATGGTTTGAGAGATTCATGACTAAACAGAGAAACCATTTATATTGCTGAGAATTTTGCTCAGATTGCATCTATAACTTTCATCAGATACTCAGAAAGGGCCATTATCTGAAGAGTTTAAGAACGGAGCTGTGAGAAATTGAGCTTTGAGCAGCTTCAGACAAAGTTCTTTTTTGGTTGTTTACATGGTGAAACAATAGCAAGCACTAGACAGTGCAATGTACAATAAGGAAGGAACCAGCATTCAACACTGGAGTGGTAATGCAAAGGACCATGGCCAGAGCAGTAAATGCATCCTAATATCTTCATTGCCACCATTCTCTTGGTGAGATTAGAAGCAGTCTCCACCAACAATATTACACTATTTTATGTGTAACACAGTACTCCAAGCTGCTGCCAGTCATCCATAAATCACTGCAAAGTACTGGCCCTTTCTGACTAGTCATTTTTTTAAAAAATTTTGGGGTCACACCCGGTGATTCTCAGGACTTACTCCTAGCTATGCACTCAGGAATCACTCCTAGCAGTGCTCGGGAACCATATGGGATGCTGGGAATTGATCCATGTTGACCCTGTGCTAGGCAAACGCCCTACCGGCTGTACCATCGCTCCAACCCCCTGACTAGTCTTTTTAATATCTTTGGTCACAATCTAGAGTTAAATATACCATTAGCAACTCATTCAAAAACTAAATGATCATTGAGGTGGCCATATAGCACGAACCAGACCACCAGTGTTGTCTATGTACACAAGAATTTTCAATTGCCTGATGGGAGTGTTCCCTTTGGGATGAATCAGACTTTAATCTGCTCTGGTTTTCTTTAGTTTTAAATAAACTCAGGCACTTTATTCTAAATATTTAGTGCTCCTCAGCTACAAGATGTACAAGCACTGCAAAATAAAACAAACTAGGCCTGTCAGAAATGAAAGTTTTCTCCCTTTTAAACCATGAATTTATGCACAATTTCAGCTTGGAAATAAAAATCCTCACTTGTTGGCCCTCAGGCCCTGCACCTTAAAAAATTTCTTGATACAGATCTCCGTATTGCATCTTAAACAGAAGGAATAAAAATGTGTTTTTATCTTTCTTCTGAAAGTGTTTTCATCTTTCCTCTTAATTTTTGATGTTCTCTCTTACATCAATCTTTTCTTTTTAAAAACAGCACAAGGTAGGGTCTGTGAATGTTAGTGTTAGAAAACATGTATCACACATGAGAACCTAGGTTTGATCCTTGGTACCACAAAATAAATAGCAGAAATAGGAACAAATACTTATTAATCACCTGATATTAACTTTGCATTCTAAACATTGAAGACTGGGTTAAAGTATATGGCAGAACACATAGTACTAGCCCCCAAGGTCCAAGTTATTCTGAAACTAGTTCTAATGAGGACCTCTCCCCTCTGTAAGCCAATGATCTTTGATTTTTCAGAAAAGTACACTTAATTGAGGGAATTCTACTAGGTCCTTTTTATTTCCTACAAGTTTTGTTGACTTAAAGAGTTGCAAAATCTACTGCTATGAGATTAAAGTGATGGTTGATATTAATAGATTTAAATTTTAATGATATATTTTAATGCCTTAAGACTAGCAACATTATCTATTGAAAAAAAATATTTCTATTTAGTTTGGGGGCCACACTTGGCTCTATGCTTAGGGTCACCAGCCTAAGATCTAGGACCACTGAACCTGGGTCCACTGCATGCAAGGCAATCACCTTAACCCCACATATTGAAATTTTGTAATTGATATTATATGATAAATCTTAGAATACCTTTATAAAGAGAACTAAATAGGAAAGAAGTAGACCATGCTAAAATAGGAAAATAAGAATGGGATGAAATAGTATTAGACTAACAAATGCATATAAAGATTAAAAAATGGTCTGGACATGTGACCACATTTTGGTTCCATTCCAGCACTGCATCAGAACACTGAGCACAGAGCTGGGAGTAACCCCTGAGCTTCTAATCAGGCCTGGTCCCCCAAACAAAAACAAAGCAAAAACAACACGAAACCCAGAATGGCCTAGAATTTGAATATAACTCACCACCTAAGCTCAGCTCAACAAGACCACATCCTGTGCAAACTTACTGCCATTACATCTTCTATTCTCTCAAATCAGCCACTTAATCAGGATGTTATGGAGTATCACTTGCCATACTCTCAGTCCTATGCTTTTGTCCTGTACTTAAGTCCTGATAGTGCTCAGATTTATTTCCATTTACACTAAAAATGTATGGTTTCCTTAGAGCTTCACCTATCCTACCTCTTACCATACTTGTTCTGAAAATTTTATTAACCTTAAGAGAAAGAATCATCATTCCCCCAAAGACAGAACAACTTTTCAAATTGATGCCAATGGCAGGGTCACATTTTATTTTGAATAGTTGAGTCCCTGTGGGTTTAGATTCTTTTCTCTTTCTCCAACATGCCTAAAGAGTAAAGATCCAGCCAGATTGGGTATTCCAGAGAATGAGGCTAGATTTTGCATGCTCTCTTTCTTAGGAGCCTCTAGACCATGCTCATTTCATGTGTATTTGTTTCTAAGAGATCTAAATAAATTAGAGGGTCAAGGACAAAAAAGAGCAAAAAAGAGCTGACTTGTTAGACATGCTAAAGAGTATGCCTGTTTCTTAACAAAGCATAATAAAAATTGGACTTACTAGCAGTCCTCACTCTCTCTATACTATTTCCAGAACTCGACTCAAGCCTTTTGAAATTACCTCCATCTGGGAAGGGTAATTGCGCTCGTAAGAAGGGTTTCAGAAAGCACTTTAGAACTGTTATTCTTAGTTGACAAAATTGTTAAGGAAAATATCTTCTTCAGCCAAGATCACTGACATAAACATGAAATTCTAGAAAACTGGAGGTGAGCAACAAAAAGAGTAAATGTCTCCAACTGAAATTCTTCCCCAATGTTTGTGAATATCTTTGGGAATAATAAGTTCCCTCGTTATTAGCAAAGCAGTTCCCTTACAGTTGCTATAACATGGGTCAGAGCTCATGTCAAATATTCATAAACATGTTCAGAAAGATCTTCCTGCTAGGGGTCAGAGAAAAAGCAGGGTGAGTCAAGTTCTTGCCTTGCATAAAGCAAACCTGGGTTCCATCCCCAGAACCAGGGCTGGAGCTATAGTACAGTGGGTAGGGCATTTGCCTTGCACACGGCGACTGGGATTCAATCTTCAGCATTCCAGGTATTCCCCCAAGCACCATTAGGAGTAATTCCTGAGTGAGGAGCCTGGAGTAACCCCTTAGCATCATTGGGTGTGACCCAAAAATGCAAAACAGAAAGAAAGAAAGAAAGAAAGAAAGAAAGAAAGAAAGAAAGAAAGAAAGAAAGAAGAAAGAAAGAAAGAAAGAAAGAGAGAAAGAAAGAGAGAAAGAAAGAGAGAGAGAGAAAGAAAGAGAGAGAGAAAGAAAGAAAGAAAGAAAGAAAGAAAGAAAGAAAGAAAGAAAGAAAGAAAGAAAGAAAGAAAGAAAGAAAGAAGAAGAAAGAAAGAAAGAAAGAAGAAGGAAGAAAGAAAGAGAAAGAGAGAGAGAAAGAAAGAAAGAAAGAAAAAGAAAGAAAGAAAGAAAGAAAGAAAGAAAGAAAGAAAGAAAGAAAGAAAGAAAGAAAGAAAGAAAGAAAGAAAGAAAGAAGGAAGGAAGGAAAGAAAGAAAGAAGGAAGGAAAGGAAGGAAGGAAGGAAGGAAGGAAGGAAGGAAGGAAGGAAGGAAGGAAGGAAGGAAGGAAGGAAGGAAGGAAGGAAGGAAGGAAGGAAGGAAGAAAAAATATACAAAAAATTTTCTGTTCATTTTCATCCCCCATTTTTTGATGGGGTTGGGAGTTTTCTTCTTGTAGAGTTCAAGCAGTGCCTTGTATATCCTTGATATCAACCCTTTATCAGATGGGTATTGGGTGAATATCCTTTCCCATTCTGTAGACTGTCTTTGTATTTTGGTCACTGCTTCTTTTGAGGTGCAGAAGCTTCTTAGTTTAAAGTAGTCCCTTTTGTTTAATCTGTGTTTTCACTTGCTTGGCCAGTGGTGTGTTATATTTGAAAACACCTTTAGCTTCAATGTCGTGGAGGGTTTTGCCAATCTTGTTTTCCAAACTACAGCACCCAAAAGGAGAGAGAACAAAGGGGAATGCCCTGCCACAGAGGTAGGATGGGGTAGTGGGGGATGGGGTGGGGGTGGTGAGAGGGATACTGGGATCATTGGTGGAGGTGAATGGGCACTGGTGGAGGGATGGGTAAACGATCACTATATAAGTAAAATGCAAACACAAAAGTTCACAAGTTTGTAACTGTACATCACAGTGATTCTCTAATAAAAAAAATTTTTTTAAAAGCCCAGAACCCTAAATGGTCCCCTGAGCTTGCCATGAGTGATCCCTGAGTACAGAGGCTGGAGTAAATCCTAAGAACTTAGTGTGCCCCTACCAATAAATAAATAAATAAATAAATAAATAAATAAATAAATAAATAGAAGAGTTCCCTTGAGACTGAACACCCAAAGACAGTAGACACAAGGGCTAGGAATATTGCTCTCTAGTTGGAAGCCTGTCTCACGAGCTCAGGGAAAAAGGCAGCTGGAATAGAGAAGGGATCATTTAGTCAATGATGGTTGGAGGAATCATTTGGGATGGTAGATGTGTGCTGAAAGTACATAAAGGATCAAACGCAATAGCTCTTAGTATCTATTTTGCAAACTATAGTTCCCAATAGTAGAGAGAGAGTATGGGGGAAATTGTCTGCCATAGAGTCAGGGAGAGGGTTGGTAAGTGGGGGCATGTGGATACTGGAAACATTGGTGGTGGAAAATGTGTACCGGTGGAGGGATGGGTATCTGATCATTGTATAACTGAAACTCAAGTATGAAAGCTTTGTAACTGTATCTCACTGTGATTCAATTAAAAAAATGAAAAGGAAAGTTATGCAACATTAAAAAAAGGGTCCTGTTACCAAGACTTGGAAACATTTGCCATTTACTCCCTTAAAACAAAATTTGGTATTTATTTTAGCCTAACGAACCATTAAGGAACAAACTAGCTATCTATTTCAAATTATCAGAAAACTGTGTAACTTTGTAATTTGCTGCCAGAGGAGATATCCTGTGAAATGTTTATAAAGACAAGTTCTAGCTATTTGACCTATAAGAGTATTGGCCTAAGACTTATGCCAGCATACATCAGCCAAGAAAGCAAGCTGAGGTAGCAGCTGCACAGAATCACTATGATTGGGAAAAATACACAAAAATTCCCATGATAAGGTTGGAGGATAGTCCAAAGGTTAAATTACAAAGGTTAAGCTCCCTAGCATGCAGCTGCTCAATGACCCTGGTTCAAATCCTGGCACCAGGTATGGTCCCCTGAGCAATACCAAATGTGGTCCCTGAACACAAAGCCAAGACTGTCCTAAGAACTACCCGATGTGTCCCTCCACCACAACTGTCACTGTCACTGTCATCCTGTTGCTCATCAATTTCCTAGAGCTGGCACCAGTAACGTCTTCATCGTGAGACTTGTTTTTACTGTTTTTGGCATATCAAATATGCCACGGGTATCTTGCCAGTCTCTGCCATGTGGGCGAGATACTCTCAGTAGCTTGCCAGGCTCTCCAAGCAGGGCAGAGGAATCGAACCTGTGTTGGCCGAGTGCAAGGCAAACGCCCTACCACTGTGCTATCGCTCCAGCCCTCCACCACAACAAAAACAAAAATATAAAGAAAGAAAGAAAAGAAAATTATACTTGGGTGTGGAGGGATAGTCCCTGAATGATAGTACAGCAAGTAGGGTGTTTGCCTTGCACATAACTGATGCAGATTTGACCCTATATGGTTCCCTGAGCACCACCAAGAGTAATTTCTGAGTGCAATCAGAAGTATCCCCTGAGCACCTCTGGTATGGTCCAAAACAACAGTAACAAGGTTGTGGAGCAGAAGGCGCATTCATTCTTTGCATTTATCAATGCACATTTGGTCCTTGGCACCTTATAGTATTGCCCTGACCCCCACCCCCAAGTATCTCCAGGTGCATCCCCGGAGGCTCCTAAATACCAATGGGTGCATCCTTGGAAGCCCCTGAGCACAGCAGAGGTGGCCCAGGTAATCCCTGAGGAGCACTGCATCCTCCAGCCCTCACACTAAACTACCAGCTCTGTTGGCCTAGAACTACTTAAGCATCACTTGGGAGCGCCCAATCCCATGATGTCTTTGAGTACAAGATATATAATTACTCCTAGTAATTATATGAGCCTTTACCTTGACCAATAAAATGACTCCAGTAACAAAGAAAAAAATAACCCACCAGTTTGGAAACTTGCCACAAGTTGGGATCTCTGTTATAATGATAGTTGGAAGTGATCACTCTGGACAAGAACTGAATGCTGAAAGTAGGGAAAGGAATATGCATAATAACCTTGAAGTACCTGTATTTGGGGAGAGAGAGAATGGGGGGGAGAGAGAATGAGAGAATGGGGGAGAGAGAATGAGAGAGAGAGAGAGAGAGAGAGAGAGAGAGAGAGGAAAAGTGTCTGCCATAGAAGCAGACTGGGGATGATGGTGGGAGGAGGTCAACTGGAGACATTGGTGGTGGGAAATGTACTCTGGTGAAGGGAAGGGTGTTGAAATAGTGTATGCCCATGACCTAATCATGAATAACTTTTTAAGTGTGTATCTGTGATTTAATAATAATAAAAAATAATTCACCAGAATGCTAATAAAATGTTTTAGAATAAAAATGTTTCTAGTGTGCATGAAAATGAAATGCTGCATATGAAATAGAACACCTGTGAACAGAAGAGAAAACAATATCCTGAGACTGAAGCAAAGTTAGTGAGGGGGTTATTTCTGATTATCCTACTTTCTCTTACACAGCCCCATCATGACCTGATTATCCAAGAGCCACCAAGTCCTTTCCATTCTCAGCCTAGAGGTCTTGGCAGGGCACCCTTTATATTGTGGGTCTATTCGAGCGATAGCATGGAGAGTAGGGCATCTGCCTTGCACACGACTGACCTGGGTTCAATTCCTCTGTCCCTCTTGGAGAGCCCAGCAAGTTACCAAGAGTATCCCGCCCGCACAGCAGAGCCTGGCAAGCTACCCATGGAGTATTCGATATGCCAAAAAGAGTATTAACAAGTTTCACAATGAAGACATTACTGGTGCACAACTTGAGCAAATCGATGAACAACGGGATGACAGTGCTACAGTACTACTGATGCCTTCATAATCATTTTCTGGGCAGGTTAGAGCTGAAACCCCTGTATGTTCCTGAGTCATTTTGGCTAATAACTACATTTTGCCTTTCCTCCTTCCCCTACTTTGAATTTTAGGGGGTGCAATTTCTGGATGGGGTTCAGCCAATGAGAAGCACTAGAAGGAAGCCTTTGGAGAGTGGAAGAAGAGGGAATGTTTCTCCTTTTCTCTTTTGGCCTTTAGTGGTGGTTCCAGCATGGCTGAATTGCTCTGGTGCATTCTTAGCTTTGGCCAGTGACCTTGACAGCTGGGATCCAGCATGATCTTCTCCCTTTCTCCAGTCTAGGGGTGGAAGCATCTTCTGAGATACTCATTCTGGCTCCTTGTGTTCCATCACCAAAATAACCTCTGCATTTTCTCCATTCAAGTTGTTTACTATAAAGATCTGAGGGTCTTGTGTTTCCTTGATTGAACGTTGACTGGTTCAGCCTGCTAAAATTGGACTCTGTGTAGCTTACCACAAAAACCTCTAATCCAGGGTTTTTTCAACTCACAGACCATGGACCATTGCCAGCCTGCAGAAATTTCCAGCTGGCCCACAAAAGTTACTGCCACTTAACACATGGTATGGCATGTGGATGTCAATCCAGCACTTCATCTCTCTGAAACAATGCTGCAGTCAAATATTTCATCCAAGAAACAATGCAGATTTTTCAATAATATTATTTGAAGTAAATATTGCTTTCTCAAAAGTTCAAGATGTTATATCACTAGTATTTGTGTTTACTGCTTGGTTTCTAGTTCTTTCTACACCTGTAGACCAGCACTACTCGGTGGTGGCTAAAGATCCTGGAAATGCAGGGTAGCACAGTGAGCTAAACTCTGCTCTCTTGAATGATGCTATTTGAGTTCACCTCTTGCGTTGGCAGCTTGCTAGAGGGCTTGAATAATATATACAACCTGTCTGTGCTTCACTTTGCTTTTCTGCATTCCCAAGGGGCTCTATGATGATTGTCTAAAAAAATGCCCTTGATACCCTGGGATATGCAGGAAGCACTCTCTGAATGAGAGTAAGTTTTCTTACTCTCTTTACTGGATCTTTGCTCCAATCATTCTCCACTACTTTCTTTGCTAGAATACACTTTGCAACCTACCTTTGTGCCTTTGTCTTGCACCTGGTCTGCCTTTTACAGCTTTCACAGTCCTACCCAACCATCACAGTCAATCGACCATTAAACTTCCTTAAGAAATCACAGCCACTGCTCTCTCCCTTCCAAACAACTTCCACTCTTTGGATCTTGCAAAACCTTTGGATCTCTACACACATTACATTCTGTCCCAATATCTGAGTGTTTGCCTTCCATCCTCTGTTGGTTTGTGAACTTTTAAAGAAAGACTCTGTCTCCATCATGGCTGAATTCTACCCGGCTCTAGGCCCCTTTCTCCCACAAATGAGTTATGTAATGAATGACCTTTTGCTTGATCCCCATCCCTAAGCAGTGCCTTAAAATGCAGACTGCCCTAGATCAGAGCTGTTATTGTTCTCTTGAAGAAGCAGGATATGTGCCCTGAATTTCATAAATAACCCCTTGCCTAATTCACAAATTAACTAAAGTAAACATTTTCTGAGGTTTTATAATCTTTTATACTTTTAAGATATCAAATTGTTATTATTTATTTACCTCTGGGTTCTCTTTATAAGCTTACAATTACACAATTTACAGCTTATAGTGTGTATCCACTCAAATAAGTTCATTTGAATATCACAGCACTCTTTATGGGAGCTATCCTTATTTTGTAGTTGCTAAAAATAAGACTTAAGATAAGAAGACTACATGGCTCAGCGCATTCAGACCCCTGCTGGGGCCAAGCATAGGAAGAGGCTGATACCTGGTTCTTTGATCCAGTTTCTGAGCAAGGAGTTGTTGCCATAGTAATACCACAGGCAAACAAGTTTTGAGCCACAGAGACTCTAACAGGTATAAACAAGGTGGTTTTCTCAGGTTACCCAGCAGAACTCCATCTCCCTCTTCACTTTCTTCTTGCATCATTAAACTGAAAGAACCAATAATTGGTAATAAATGCATGCCTAACACCCTTAAATCTATTGCCCTTTAATTATATGTACTGCCTTTGTTCTTGTACACTAAAAACTTGTTGAGACTAAGAGCATGGTCATTTTTTTCTTCTTTTTTCGGTTTGTTTGTTTCTGCTTTTGTTTTGGTGGTGGTCAGGGATAACTCCTGGGTCACCCTCAGGAATCACTCCTGGAAGGCTTGAAGGACCATGTGGTATGCCAGAAATCATACTGGGTCAGCTGTGTGCAAGGAAAGTACTATTTCTGACCCCAAACATCCTATTTCTAACAAGTGAAAAGCAAATAGGTTTCATGGCACAGTCATAGGAAGTGAGAGCTGGTAGCTGCCTGTTATCTGCTGGAAGTGAGAAATGATCAAGCAGAAAGAGTATCATGCAAGTGAGCATGTCACAGACGAAAAAGAGAGTGTGCTTCAGATCTTTATCAACAATGTTTTAGGGACTTCGGTACTATCCTAAAAATTAAGAGATCAATTAAGTGGGTTCCATTTTACAGATAGAAGAAACTTTAGGATATAGAGTGCCTTTACTTCAAGCCATCTTGCCTAGGTTCACTCTGCTTGTAATATTCAATTAAGTGGACTTTGAAAGGGGAATTATATGGATCATCATGCATCCATGTGATGTAGTTGAAAGGCTCCTGGATTCTGGCCAGTTTCTATAAGTCAATATTTTCAGGCTTCAGATGCCTCTATTATAAGATAAAAATGGGAGCCAGATAACTAGAATAGTGAATAAGGCTTACATGCAGCCAACCCAGGTTTGATCCCCATTCTGCATATAGTACCCTGGCCCCTCCAGGAGTGATCCCTGAATGCAGAGCCAAGAGTAAACCCAGAGCACCACTAGGTGTTGTCCAACAACAACAACCTAAAAAGTGATCACCAATACCCCTCCATATGAAGGTAAGGTGGTTCTTTCAGCCTATAAAGCACAAGTGAATAAACTGGGCTGATTTTGAAGGAAACAAAATCCAAAAGCTAGATAATTCGATGTCAGGGTACACAACTATTATCAGTTTGGTCAACATTGGAAGGAGACTAGTCTATTTTCTGTGCTTCAAGAGGTAAAACTTCATAAGTGATTTCATGAAGGGGTCATAAAAGTTGTCTCTCAGTCAAAGAGAAGATACTCAAAACTATTCTCTATTCGGTCCCTATGACTGATCTTTCAAAAAAACCCTTCATGTTGGCAAACCAATGAATTCTCTATCTTTATCTAACTTCTCTATCGCATTCTATCTAAACAATTAACTCCCATCTAGAAACAGTCTCTCATTTTTAATTTTTTGGTTTTGGTACCACACCCAATGATACTCAAGGAATTCCTGGCTCTGGCTCAGGGATCACTCTGGTGGTGCTTCGGGGATCATAAGTGGTTCTGGGGATGAAACTGGAGTGCAAAGAAAGTGTCTTACCCATAGTTTTATCTCTGACACCTCTTCAGCCTTCTTTTTTAGATGTCTGAAAGATTCCCTCAGTCTTCAAGCACTTTCTGTCTACATCTCACCTCTTTTCAGCTCTCCTAGCTGGCACATTCACTAAGCATCCATTGTATATCTTGGAATCCATCCATGGCTTGGTCTTCTACCCTCTTTCTCGGCTTTACCTACACTTTCTCCCTAGTTGATCATTCAGTTCAGGGTATTAATTACTAGTTGCATGCTGCTGTTCCTATATTTAGATATTTACTCTGAACAGATACACATAACAAACCACCTACTGGACATTTTTATTTAAAATTCTATCAAGGAATTCTAAGAAACACATGTTCAAATAAAAATTTTTGATTTCTCCTGCCCATGAGACCCTCCTCCATTTGTTTCTCTTCCTTTCTTCTCCATCTTTATACATGACAACAGCAATTCAGTTGTTTAAGATAATTACTTGGAAACCATATTTTTAAATTTTTGTTTCATTTTTGGCAACACTGTGTGGCATTTAGAACTTAATTCCTGGCTCTTCACTCAGGAATCACTCTTAATAAGCCTGGCGGACATATGAGATTCCTGGAATTAAAGCTCTGTTGGTTATATGCAATGTATGCAACTTACCACTCTACTATCACTCTGACCTCTCTTTTTGTTTATGGGGGGGCACCCCCCAGTGGTGCTTAGGGGCTATTCTAGTTCTGTGATTCGGGATCACTCATGCTCAGCAGCCCATATGCAGTACCAGGGAATGAACCAGGGTTAGCTTTGTGCATCCTTACCTCCTGAACCATCTCTTTAATCCTGTGGAAATAATTCTTAATTCTTCTTTTTTCCCCAAATTAATTGCACTAATATATCCTACCAACATATTTAATTCATTATCCAACTCTACAGCCTGTACCAGAATGGAAACCAGTATTATTTCTCATCTACCTAACAAAGAGTGGTTTTCAAACTTCCATTCTCACTATACATTTCTACAAAGCAGAAGGATGGTCCTTTGAAAATAGAATTCAAACCTATTCCTTCATTGAATACCCATTTCAACTAAGTTAAAATTCAGATTCCTTACCATGGCCTGAACATGTCTGCATTTTTATTCTCTGCTCACTGAGCTCTGACTACACTGGTCTTATTGTTCCACCATCAGAGTTCACTCCTGCCTCAGGGTCTTTGCATTGCCGAGTCTCTACCTGGTGTGCATCCTGCCCTTCCTCATTGGTACCAGGTTGTTCCTCCTTACTCTGTTATCAACCAAACATCTCCTTTCTGAAAAAGGTCTCCTAACTGGTTACAGTTAGTTCTTTCTCTTTGACTTTTCACCTCCCATTTCTATTTCATTCATAATGCAGACTTGACGGGGAAGGGGTAGGAGGGGGGTATACTGGGGTTCTTGGTGGTGGAAATGTGCACTGGTGAAGGGATGGGTGTTCGATCATTGTATGACCAAGACTTAAACCTGAAACCTTTGTAACTGTTCTCATAGTGATTCAATAAATAAAAAGTGAACTTATTACCCTAAATGTTATAATCATCTTGAAAAATTTCCTAGCATTCGAGTCAAGTTTCAAATATCAGAAATAATTATTAATTTTAGGACTGGAGCGATAGCACAGTGGGTAGGGTGTTTGCCTTGCACGCGGCCGACACGGGTTCGATTCCTCCATCCCTCTCAGAGAGCCCGGCAAGCTACCGAGAGTATCCCGCCTGCACGGCAGAGCCTGGCAAGCTACCCGTGGCACATTTGATATGCCAAAAACAGTAACAACAAGTCTCAAAATGGAGACATTACTGGTGCCCGCTCGAGCAAATGGATGAGCAATGGGATGGCAGTACTACAGTGCTACAGGCGAGGAATATAGAAAATTAATATGAAGATCAATCCAATGATACAAGCAAAATAAAAAAATTATGCTATCTTCAATTTGTAAATTTCCCATGCTTCCTATGTAAAAAAAGTGTGTGGCAAGCTGGAGATTAAAATAAAATTGCATTTTTAAAAAATTTATTTATTTTTAATTAGTGAATCACCGTGAGGGTACAGTTACAGATTTATACACTTTTGTGCTTATGCTTCCCTCATACAAAGTTCGGGAACCCATCCCTTCACCAGTGCCCATTCTCCACCACCAATAAACCCAGCATCCCTCCCACCCTCCCCAATCCCATCTCCCCCCACCCCACCCTGCCACTGTGGCAGGGCATTCCCTTCTGTTCTCTCTCTCTAATTAGCTGTTGAGGTTTGCAATAAAGGTGTTGAGTGGCCACTGTGCTAAGTCTCTAGCCCTCATTCAGCCCACAACTCCCTTCCCCCACATGGCCTTCGACTACATTATAGTTGGTGATCCCTTCTCTGAGTTGCCCTTTCCCCAGAATGTGAAGCCAGCCTCCAAGCCATGGAGTCAACCTCCTGGTACTTATTTCTACAATTCTTGGGTGTTAGTCTCCCACTCTGTTATTCTATATACCATAGATGAGTGCAATCTTTCTATGTCTGTCTCTCTCTTTCTGACTCATTTCACTCAGCATGAAACTTTTCATGCCGATCCACTTAAATACAAAATTCATGACCTCCTTTTTTCTAGCAGCTGCATAGTATTCCATTGTATAGATGTACCAAAGTTTCCTCAACCAGTCATCCGTTCTAGGGCATTCGGGTTTTTTCCAGATTCTGGCTATTGTAAACAGTGCTGCGATGAACATACATGTGCAGATGTCGTCTCGATTATACTTTTTTGCCTCTCTGGGATATATTCCCAGCAGTGGTATTGCTGGGTCAAATGGGAGCTCAATATCTAATTTTTTGAGAATCGTCCATATTGTTTTCCAGAAGGGCTGAACCAGTCGGCATTCCCACCAGCAGTGTAGAAGGGTCCCTTTCTCCCCACATCCTCTCCAACAACGGTTGCTTTTGTTCTTTTGGATGTGTGCTAGTCTCTGTGGTGTGAGGTGGTATCTCGTCGTTGTTTTGATCTGCATCTCCCTGATGATAGTGATGTAGAGCACTTTTTCCTGTGCCTTTTGGCCATTCGTATTTCTTCCTTGGTAAAGTTTCTGTTCATTTCTTCGCCCCATGTTTTGATGGGGTTGGATGTTTTCTTCTTGTAGAGTTCAACCAGTGCTTTATATACCATTGATATCAACCCCTTGCTTTCCAATGCTAATAAAGATAGGGCTTCTTGGCTTCTTGCAGCACCACAGTCTCCACCAGAGTATCTGTTTCCCTCTAGCATGTTCCAGTGCTTTCCAATCTCTTTCCCACTCCAATCCCTTCCCATCTACCTCCCCCAGCCCCCCCAACCCCCCTATGGTAAGCTTCTTACTGAAGTTCTTAGTTACTATGGTCAGTTATTGTTTTCCCTTATTATGTTTTTTAATATTCAATGCATGAATGAGATCATTCTTTGTCTCTTTCCTACTGAATAATCCCACTCAACATAATACTCTCCAAACCTTTCCAGGGAGCAGAAAATTGCATGATTTAATATTTTCTTGTAGCTAGGTAGTATTTTAAGCAATATTGTGTGATAAAATTATTAAAGAAACATTGAGAGATACTGATGAAAACGAGCTCTGTCCTGAAGAGGTCAATCAGAATATTTTTGCATACCTAAATAGGCTTATGTTTATAATGGTAATAGATGACTAAGAAATACTCTTATTGAATTATCTCCTCAAGAATTTTAATTGCATTTATTTTGATAGATATTGGGACTAACTGTTATTAAATATGACAACATATTTTAAGATTTAAGATTAAGTCATTTTCATGTTTTAATAGTATTATTACAATGTCTGAAAATTCAATAAAATTAATCATGTTTCCAGTATAAGTGCTATTCACAAAGACTTAAAAAAAATAAAATTCCCTTGAAAGAGGTGATTTGTTCTGTAATTGAATCTGTTTGCTGAGACAAGAAGCTTCGGCCTCAGATTAATGTTTTATTAATTGTAACTGTGAACAAGGACTTGATTGCATTCCACTGACAGAGGCTTTGTTTAGTTAAGTTTTCAGTGCTCCCAATGAAAAACTGAAAACAGCATAAAAATGGGCTTAACTTAGATGAAAGCATATTAGACCTGATAATCATCTCATTTGGTCTAAAGCATTCTGTAAGTTATAAAATATAATGGAAACTTAAGATATAAGTTTAATATGCTAAAAATCAAATTATTTCCCCCCTCTGGTTCATCTCCTACAATCCCATTGATCAATCTACAAATATAGATGGAATTATTATTATCTAGTGCGAGTAGGGAGTGAAGCTAGTGGGATAATATAAATATTATATAAAATATTCTCAAATATATGTATTTATACATCTCTCAGTTCTGTCCTACCAAAATGACTGTTCTAATTTCTTGAACAAGAGTGGGGTTGTGGAGGGAATAACAAAGTGGAAGAGTAATTCCAGGAACCTCAGACTTGAGGTCAGTAAGGCTTAGAGTTCAACCTCTGCTAAGAAGACAGTCATCTTGGAATAGAGTTCTGCTAAGACTGGAAGAAAACAGGACTCTGGTAGCCATTCCTGGCTTGGGGAAGTGTGACCATCACTGCCAAATCAGTCTTTTCATGGACAGTCTGTCTTTAAGGATGGTGGCAAAGTAACAAACTTTCAGTTTATCTGACTTGACAGTGAGTTCTGAACATTCTGCTGGATCATTAACTGCACAATGAGCTCATGTGACTCATGCAAGCTCGATTCTACAAACCATTCTCGTAAGTTTGAGTTGCTCTTACAGAGTAGGGACTCCTGGGAGGTCAATGTCAGGCTCTGTCTTTATTTAAAATTTTGGTATTTTGTTCATCATGGAATGTTTGCATTGTAAAATCGTGCTCAAATATTAGACATCTTAACACTGAGGAACATTTTCTGTTGGTGGTGGCTTTTTAACCTTTGCATCCCTGCATCCCAGGAAGTACCTTATTTGTCTGACCCTTGTCAGCTCTGGTTTCTTGAGTAGAGTGCCTTTTGCTAAGGCATAGAGAGAAAAGATATGTTCTTATAAAAGACTGATCAAATGAAAGAGTGGTAAGTGCTTTCAGAGAGGATTAAAAATAATGAAGTGCTTTGGCAGACTAGATACCATAATAAGCCTTGAGACCCAGCTCTGCCACTCTGCTCCAACCCCAGCTTTGTCTGTGTGTGACACGGAGCAGGCCACTTAATCACCAGGGACTTTCACATCCTCATTTACAACCACTTTAGGGGGTGGTTGCAGAAGGAAATGAAGTGAAGTTTGTAAAACACACAAGGGCCCATGATTAATGGCAGCAATTAGTAGTTGTGGTTCTGTCTTGTGGGCCCAGGGAACATGAAGGGTATAGAAATGCAACATGCTGTGTGCATTTTTATATGAATGTAGAAAAACTATGGACAGGCATTTATATCCATTATTTGGTGATTTTTTATTTTCCCAAACAGCTTCAAGAGATCCACATGGAGTTTTGTGTCACTAGGATCCTAAAAGAAAGAATCTGTGCAAATAAGGAAAAATGTTTCCTTTGTGGTGTGGAATTCAAGTACTATGAATTTCGGTGTATATTAGAAAGAGGAAAGAAAATTGATAAAATTCTTTGAATAATTCACACACATGCAGCAATGTGAAAAACTGACAGTTTTCTGAAAAAAAAACCTCTCTTAGAGTATAGACTAGGTTAAGTTTGTACTTCTCTCTCTCTCTCTTACACACACACACATACAAACTCACTCACTCACAGTTTCTGATCCATGCCTAGGATGTGTGTTAGGAATTAATTTCTAAATGTAATTAAATTATTTTCTTGATTGTAAAAAGTGTTTGCACATTTGTCAAAAGAAAATATCTCCTGGGGTCTGGGTAAAAATTTCTGCTTTCCCAATGGGATAGTGACTTAAACCAACAGACAAAGGGCCAGTTGCATCAAAACAGCAGAACCTGAACTTTGCATATAAGTGGATCAACATGGAAAGTATCATGCTAAGTGAGATGAGTCAGAAAGAGAGAGACAGACATAGAAAGATTGCACTCATCTGTGGAATATAAAATAACAGAATAGGAGACTAATATCCAAGAATAGTAGAAATAAGTACCAGTAGGTTGGCTCCATGGCTTGGAAGCTCATCTCACATGATGGGAAAAAGGCAGCTCAGATAGAGAAGGGAACACCAAGTAAAATGTGGTTGGAGATCCTGCCCGGGAAGGGAGATGTTTGATGAAAGTAGACTAGAGACTGAACACAATGGCCACTCAATACCCCTATTGCAAACCACAACACCCAATTGGAGAGAGAGATCAAAAGGGAATACCCTACCACGGAGGCAGGGTGGGGTGTGGGGGAGATGGGATTGGTAGGGGGAAGGATACTGAGTTTTTTGGTGATGGAGAACGGGCACTGGTGGAGGGATGTGTTTGTGAACATTGTATGAAGGAAAAACAAGTTCTAACATGTGTGAATCTGTATCTGTACCCTCATGGTGATTCACTAATTAAAGAATAAAATAAATTAAAAAAAGAAAGATCCTCCTTTTCTATTTTTTTTACCTTTTGATGCACTTGTCTGCACTCATCCTTAATGAAACACATCACTTCTGCAGATCATCTCTAAGATGTGCAGGCTCATCTAGTATTTCTTTTTCATATAATAAATCCTGACACCTTCATCTTCCCATCTTCCTAAGACAACATCACTAGTGACTAAACTGTGCTCAGCCTTTTGTCAGATATTTTTTGAGCTTCTCTAGGTGTAACCCTGTGCTGGGTTACGAGAGTCCACAGCAACACTGCGAGGTGGGGTCCAACTCTCACAAAACTTATAGCTGAAGTGATGGTACAGGACAAATGCACAATTTAAAAAGATAATTATTATGGAACTAATGTACTCTAGGGAGGATGAAAATTGGACCATATAGAAGGTCTTTGAGCTAGAGAACTCAGGAAACAGGAAGATATTTTAGCTGAGACTGACATAAAAGGGTTATAACTTTTGATCTTTGCCTATTAATATCTATTCCAGCCAATAGGGTCGTGAGTCATTATATTATTTTTACCGAAGCATTTTTGGTCACACCCAGTATTGCTTAAGGGCAACTCCCAGCTCTGTGCTTGAGGGATCATATGCAATGATGGGATGGAACCGGGTCCAGCTGCATGCAAGGCAAATGCCTTAATTCTGTACTATCTTTCTGGTTCAGTTATACTATTTTCCCCTTGTTTTTGGTTTTGGGGTTCCCCCAGAAGTACTCAGGTATTACTCCTGACAGATCTTTGGGACCATATGTGTTGCTGGAGATCAATCCTGGGTCAACTACTTGCAAGGTCTTATGTACTGTGCTATCACTCCCACCCAGATCATACTGTTTTTAAGAAAAGAAGAAAGATCTATTCTTCAACAATGGAGGACTGAAGGAATTGAAGATAGTAGTGGAAATTTCTTTTCTCCATCTCTATTTTATTAAATTAGGCTTTGGAAAGTGTGGAAGGATGTTAGCTTTGTGATAATGGCATTAAGATCTTTGAGTGAGAAAAGAGTCAGTTTTAGACTTAGTAAAGGAGGAGGAGGAAGAGGAGGAGGAGGAGGGGGAAGGAGTGAAGAGAAAGGGGAGGAGGAGAAAGGGGAGGAAGAGGAAGAGGAGAAAGAGGAGGAAGAGGAGAGGGAAGAGGATAGGGAAGAGAGAGAGAAAGAGAGAGAGAGACGGAGTTTTATTTCAAAGAAAATAATTTCCATTTTCCTTTGGTTTGTATGGAGTTTTCTGCTTACATCTTACCAGTTTTAGTTTATATATATTTTTTAAATAACCCAAGCAGATAATTATTACTCTTAAAAATTTGTATTAGCACTTGACTCATTTTCAAAACAAGACCATTAAGATAATCAAGAGACACGAGTTCTATTGGCATTTATCCAGAGAATGCAGGGCAGTCATGGGGATGCTTTGAGCATAAGATTCTCATAGAAGTTCCCAAAGAAATCTCATTTAAAACTTGGAACCAGGCAAGAATTCTTTCGTTGTCCCAGGGCTCTGTGCCATCACTAAAGGAAAAGATTGATTTTTTTTTCTTTTTGGGTCACACCCGGCAATGCACAGGGGTTACTCCTGGCTCATGCACTCAGGAATCACTCCTGGTTGTGCTCAGGGGACCATATGAGATGCTGGGAATCGAACCCAGGTCGGCCACATGCAAGGCAAATGCCCTACCCACTGTGTTATCGCTCCAGCCCCAGAGATTGATTTAATATCCTGAAATTAGAGTTTATTTGGTGGGCCCTCCATGCATGGGGACATCTAGTAGAAATAATATCCTTATTTGCTTCTCTTAGTTATGCACACCAGAACTTAAATAGAAAAGTTTCTCACCTCCAATGCAGTTGGGGGACAAGGGGAGGTAATATAATTGCTATATATTTTATAGAACACAAACAGAAGCCTAAAAATCTGCTATAAAATACTGTCTTACTGCTTGGGCTATATGATCTGTAGGTTTTGTTGCCTCGCTTTCCTCACTTCTAAAATGAAGATAAAACTCAGTGGGCTTAGTGCATACTTTGTGTGCATGAGATTAAGTTCAGTTCAATCATCCCCTGCAATACGGTAAGTGACCCCTAATCAAAGAGCTGGAAGTAGCCCCTGAACACGACTGGGTTTGGCCCTACAACCAAATAAAATAAGGATAAAAATAGACCTAAATTACCTAGATGTTGACAAAATCAAGTAACAATATAAAAATACAGAAGAGTATGGACGAAATCAATCTTAAGAGCTAGTTCAAAGTCAGTGGTGACCAAAACTTACTCCTGGCTCTGTGCTCAGGGATCACTCATGGATTTGCTCAGGGTACTGTATGTGGTGCTCTGTCATCTATGAACAAGGAAAGACCTTACCTGCTGTACTATCTCTCTAACCCAAATATAACTATTATTGTTTTAATTTTGTTTTTTGGGGTCACACTTGGCAGTTTTCAGGCTTAACATAGTTCTGCACTCAGGAATCACTCCTGGCAGGCTCAGCGGACTGTATGGGGTGTTAGGGGTAGAACTTGGGTTGGCTGTGTGCAAGGCAAGCTCCCTACCCTCTGCATTATCTCTCTGTTTCCTCCCGCCCCTACTACTAATATTTTAATTACCAAGATTCTTTGAAATTCTATGTCAAAGAAGAGTGTGAAAGGACAGGTAAAATAGCTGAGCAATTATTTTCCCAGTCTTTGGAGACAAATATGGATTAAAATTCATCATCAATTACTTGCTCTATGACATTGATAATGTCAAAAAATAAAATCTAAATCCTGACTAGATCCCTAAAATAAGTATCATGGGGTCATGTAAGAATTCATAAGGTAGTACATGCATAGCATCTAGCACAGTGTTTGCATAGAATAATTGCTCAAAGAATCCTATTTACTCATTTTTTAAAATTCTTTTTCTTTTTTATTAAATCACCGTGAGATAAAGTTACAAAGTTGTCTATGATTCGGTCTCAGTTTTACAATGTTCCAACACCCAACCTTCTTCCACTGTACATTTCCCACCACCAATGTCCCCTGTTTCCCTCCTGCCACCCCCCACCCCAGCCTGTCTCTATGGCAGGCTTGCCTTCTTTCTTTCTCTCTTTCTTTCTCTCTCTATTTTTCTCTTTCTTTCTTCCTTTCTTTCCTTCTTTCTTTCTTCCTTTATTTCTTTCCTCCTTTCTTTCTTTCTTTCTTCCTTCCTTTCTTTTCTTTATCTTTCTCTTTCTACTTTTGTTGTTTGCAATACAGATACTGAGAGGTTACCATGTTTGTTTGTTTCTCTTTTTGTTGGAGGTTAAAATTTTAGCCAATATCTGGCTCATTTTATTTATTTTTTGAATTTTTTTTATTAAAAAATCACATTCTTTACCTATTCTCGACATGTTCTTATGCAGAGCCTCCTCACTTTTTTTTACTGGGTCTTTTTTCTGGCACAAAGGTAACACATTTTCACCCTGTGTCTTGTAAACAAGTTTGCAAATGCCACTGAGGTCTTTATTTTAGCAATTTTCAAATGAGATCTAAGAATAAACATAAAAATGACCATTGATACTGAGAATAGGTCTTCAGTAAGAACTGCTGTTATCAAAAAGAGAGGATAGGCATGAGAGGACAATGTAATAATGGTGAAGGGAACTGGACACCGGTGGAGGATGTGCTGATGGAATGATACCTTACCATTAAAAGTTTTGTAGACTACAGCATAAATCACTGTATCACTGTCATCCCATTGCTCATCAATTTGCTCGAGCAGGCACCAGTAACGTCTCCATTGTGAGACTTGTTGTTATCTGTTAACCAATTTTATTTCCTTTTATTGCACACATAGATGGTAATTATCCAACTTGTCTATTTTCCTAGGGATTAATTTGCTTTGCACAATTTACTTGAACTCTTTGCATTTTGTTGTGAATGGGAAAATTTTTTATATAACTGAGTAATTTCTATTGTATAAACGTACACCTTATCTAATTGTCATGGGTACTTCAGTCACTTTCATTTTTTAGCTATTATTTAAAAAAATACAGCAGTAAACATTGGGATGAATAAAAGTTTAGGTTTTTTTAAATTCTTGTAGTGACTTGTTTAATTTCTATATTATCTTGCATATAGACCCTTTGTCAATGCATGGTGTGTAAATGCCATCTCCCCAAAAGCAAACTCCCTTTTCATTGTGTTTATAATTTTTATTTCTTACAAAATATTTCCTTTGCCCCTCTTAGAGAGCCCGGCAAGCTACCGAGAATATCTCGCCTGCATGGCAGAGCCTGGCAAGCTATCCGTGGTATGTGGTATATTTGATATGCCAAAAACAGTAACAGTAACAATAGCATAAAATAAAACAAAAAATGACTATTGGAGACTCTACTTAAAAACACATATCATTAAATCAAAAGACCCAAATTTTAACAACCAAGCTTAGATAGGTGCCTGTCAAGAGCACAGGCTGTATATGGGAGGGAACCTGGGAACATTGGTGGAGGGAAGTTGACACTGGTGGTGGGATATACTGCAATATTATATGTCTAAAACTCAAGTATGAATAACTTTCTAAATCACAGTGCTTTAATAAAAATCACCGTCATCCGGTTGCTTATCAATTTGCTTGAGCAGGCACCAGTAACATCTGCATTGTGAAACTTGTTACTGTTTTTGGCATATCGAATACACCATGGGTAGCTTGCCAGGCTCAGCCGTGGGGGCGAGATACTCTTGGTAGCTTGCCGGCCTCTCTGAGAGGGGTGGAGGAATCAAAGCCAGGTCGGCCACGTGCAAGGCAAATTCCCTACCCACTGCACTATCGCTTCGGCCCTTAATAAACCTATTAAAATAAAGTCTTAAAGAAAACACACACAAGATATTTCAATAAAATATGCCATGCATCATTCTCTGTTCTCGGGGTAATGTGCATAAATTACTTGGTGGTTGATGCTTGGATCAAGGGAGATTAAAACACTGAATCCCTGAAGTTCTCTCCAGGCTTCTTCAGTTTAATGTTTTCAGGAAGAAGTTCTTAAATCTTTAGAGTCTCAAACACACTGTTTTTTATGCATGACTGTGATTCACTGCACATTTGAGAAGAGTGATGGGGAATATTATCTATTTTTCTAAGACCCATTAATTTTCTAAGAATCCTTAGACTGCTAGACTAATATTATGCTCAGCAAGAATTTCCTCATAAATATGTCCTCACTTATTTTATGACAGGAATATAGTCACACAGTTATAAATGACTTCCTGATAACAAACCACAAATGAATGGACTTAATTAAAAATATAAACCATTTGGCACCCTCTCATTTTATAGTAATTCTTATTTGTGAGTAGCTGAGTTTTGGCAGAGGCAGAGGGATTGAGGTATATTATGAGGGACAAATAAAATTACTTAGCAGCTGAACTGTCCATTCTCAGTTATTATACAGAAGGATCAATTTTGTTCTCTTTCATAATTAGTGCAATAGTATACTTGTCAAGCAAAAGAACCATTTTGATAGACTTGAATATGATGTCATTGGTCTCACTGGTATGTTCTTTGAATTGGGGGGTCCCCAAAACATGAGATTTATGTTCTACAGATAACAGAGTTTTTCTTTCAAAATAATTTTTTAATTGTGTTTATAAAATAGATCCTAGAGCACAAACTGAAGATCAAAACTTAAATCATTTTTGATGTGCGATGGAGTAATAGTACAGTGAGTAGGGAGTTTGCCTTGTATATGGCTGATCAGGATTCAATCCTTACACTCCATATAGTGCACTCATCCGGGCCAGGAGAGATCCTTGAGTGCAGACTCAGGAGTAATCCCTGAGAACTGCCGGGGTGTGGCCCCAAAATAACAACAACAACAAAATTACAGTCCATTCCAATCTAATGCATCTTAGCTATGTTATCTCTTTTTTTAAATGTTACTCAAAGAGGCCATTATTTATTTATTTATTTACTTAGGTTTTTGGGTCACACCTGGCTATGCACAGGGGTTACTCCTGGCTCATGCACTCAGGAATTACTCCTGGAGGTGCTTGGGGGATGATATGGGATGCTGGGATTCAAACCCGGATCATCCTCGTGGAAGGCAAGCACCCTACCCGCTGTGCTATTGTTCCAGCCTCATTAGCTATGTTATCTTTGCCTAGACTTCTCTTGTATTATAAAACACTCACTACAGAGCTCTGTGGAAATAGTTTGCTGAATATTTTTTGTCATCATAAAGATGAATGCTGCAAGGCTTATACCCTAGAATAGAACGAACATATTTTCCCCACTTATTCCTGTGCATTGAAGGTGAATTCAAAGGGGTTTTATTTTCAGTGTGAATTTCTTAAAAGTAATAAAATAATACCAATAGTCAACTCACATTTTCATCATTAGAATTTGTGTTAAAGGGAACAGTATTGAGAAAAAAATGGAAAATTTCAGATGATTATTCATGATTTTTGTGATTTGTTGTGAAAAAGTTTCCTTAAAGTTTACATTTTTAAATTGTCAAACACTTAAGAGTTAAGGAACACTTAGAAACATTCTCCGACGGTCTATTATATTTTTCTGATAATGTTGCAGAAATAGAAGACTGACAAAACTTCAAAATGAAAACTTCTTAGGTTATAGATTTAGCTGGATAGTCTTCATCATAAATTATTAGTAAGTTAAGAAAGTGACTTCTCAGAGAAGTTAAAGCATATTAAAGTCATCTTCATTAGAAGCCTGGCCTCAAATAACACTTCAAATCCCCTTGGCAGTGAGGCAAAAGTTTTTCAAATAAGGAATGGAAATTTCTCTGAGCATCAAGCTAAGTTTTAGCACATCACTCTCGCAACATTGCCACTTGGTTAAGAGTAATCAAATGAACAAACACCAAAGTGCTTCTCTGGTAAGGCAACTGACTTGTGAAAATGCATTTATCTGTAGACTCTCTTCATTCTTTGACAGCAGGAATTGATGAATTTGAAAGTTTAGGAGTCTTCCTTAAAATGCCAAAGTATGTTATTCAAGCTGTACATATTTCCTGATGTTCCCTGCCAAGATTATGTAGAGGACTGACAAGAAAGTTCTTCAAATAATATTTAAAGTAAGCTTTAAATATTTTATGGAAAACACCATCAAAATGATATTTCCTTATCTCTGCTTGGTGCCGCCTTCAATGGCCCACATTGCACTCCTCAGGCATGTTTGTAGCTGGGCCTAGAACTCAAGAAAAGCAACTATAATCCTGGCATCTGATAGATAGTTGGCAGAAACTTTCTATTATCTCCAGAGGAGTGTAAACCTTACAGACCTGTCTTCCTTGATGTTGACCTCTGCAAGTACAAAGCATAACTCCATTCACATAGGATGAACCCAAGAACTAAGTAAGGCTCAAGTCTTTGGAGGAAGGTGGATTTGGTTTTGGTGTTTTCCTTTTTTTCCCTCTTTTTTGTATTTTTATTTTGCTTTTTGGGTCACACCTGGCAGTACTCAGGGGATACTCCTGTATCTGCACCCAAGAATTACTCATGGCAGTGCTTAGGGGACCATATGGGATGACGGAGATTGAACTAGGTCAGCCATGTGCAAGGCAAACATTCTACCAGCTATACTATCTAGGACTCAGGCCCTAGAGGCAGGTGGGTTTGAGTCAATATCAAAATCCTCCAACTATATTTCTTGAGCATATCATCTTAATCTTGTGTCTCAGACATCCTCATCCATAAAATGTTGATAATACCCTTCATACATATACCATTGTGAAGATTAGAGATGATAATAAGTGTGCATACAACGTGCCTTGGAATGTTAGTTAGAGGTCACAGACACTGTCTGTAGAGGAAATGACTGTGTAACTACTTTCTTAGAATTTTCTCTTCACAATTCTCACTGGGAATTAGTCCTATAACAGAAATGGAAGATGCTGTGACACTTAAGTTCCCTCAGACCTAGAAACTTACAAAAATGTTTCTTTTCTTTTTAAAATAAGTTCCAGAGTACATGATGATTATCACAAATCTAGCCCAATTTTTTACCTCCTATACATTTTTTTCAATAGAATTAAAATGCCATACATTTTGAAATTGACTCCAAAGAATTATTGAGTTAATTAGTGGAACTCTTGGGCTGAAGAAATGTGTGTTTCTAAATGTGCAGGTTTCAGAATAGTTAAGTGGAAATTAGGTGCCACAGTATAGCTAATGAAGAAATCTCTCCATCTCTCCTAATGAACTTTCTTTACTGACCCTCTTCCATCATGCCATAAACAAACCCAATCTCCAGTTTCTAAAAAAATACAAATAATATAGACAAAAGAAAAAATTTTAATTCTCCTAGTTTTGTTTTCATAGGTATTGTTGAGCTTTTATTTGACAAAGGCATCAAAAACATCTTTGTTGAGAAATTCATTCTGTTGACATTTCCCATTAATTCTTCTACCAAGGACATTCTGATTCTTCTCATTTGTTGGAAACTACCCTCAATCAAGTACTGAAGCTACCTGCATTTAAGTACTGAACTTTCCATCCCCAAATCCAAGCCTTCCTGTTGCACTGGGTTCTGTTGACTACATCTTCTTTTTGCAATTCCCAACTTCTTATAGCGTAGTGGGTAGGGTGTTTGCTTTGCATGAGGCCAACCAGGGTTCGATTTCTCTGCCCCTCTCGTATCTCATCCACCTGGCAGAGCCTGGCAAGCCTCCCGTGGCGTGTTCGATATGCCAAAAACAGTAACAAGTCTCATGATGGAGACATTACTGGTGCCTGCTCAAGCAAGTCAATGAGCAACGGGATGACAGTGACAGTGACAGCTTCTTTAGCTTCTGTATCCTTGAACTTCCTAATGCCCCTACAAATATAGTTCCTTCTGCTTCCCACTCTCGAGTATTTTTATACCTAATCTTTAAATCTCAAGTTTAAAACTGCTTTCAGCCACTGCTATCATTATTTTATAGTTAGTCTTCTTGTGTGATCTGACCTCTGCTCAAGATTTCAACCACACTATGCAGAAGATTTCCAGACACATCTTGCCCAGATTTTGGCTGATCTGCAGATTTTAATTTCAAGGTTCTGCTGGATGCTCCACCTGGATGCTGACCTGGCAACTCAGAGCTTAGCTCATCTTCTACCCTAACTTGATATTTCCTCTTGAAATTCTTTATTTTTAAATTTTTTTAAATTATTTTTTAGAGTCACTATGAATAACAAAGTTATGAATGATTGTATTTCAGGTATACTATAGGATATGTCAGCACCAATTCCTTCACCAATAACCACTTCCCTCCACCAGTGTACCCAGTTCCCCTCCCACCCCCTTCCTGTTGAAATTCAAGTGATGACAAACAGCTGCCCAACCTAGAAATTATGTCACTCTCTGACACATCATTCCAACTCAATCAATCCTCAAATCCTCCTAATGCAGAATCCCTCTGGTGTTTTATTAACCACCACTGCTCCCACTCTACTCCATTCATCTACTTCCACTTCTCCTGTCTTATTGCAAGTCTTCATTCTTTATCAGCTGGACCACTGAGTAGTCATCACATCCCCACTGCCAACAGTATCACCTCCAAATGGACTTTCATTGAAGGTATTGGACTAGGTTGCAGGCCTCATTATGACTCAACGACTATAAGACACTGATTAAGTGGGACAGTAACAAATGAACAGTGGCAAAATCATACAAATGACCTCCTAAAGGATCCTGCCTATACTTTGCTTATCCTTATAATTGCACAAATATGGTTATCTAGATTTCCTATTGATTCTGAGAACTAATAGCCTTCCTTTCTTCATTGCTTTAAGCATCTAACTTGAGCTGTTTTCAGTAAGAAAATTAACTAGTAAAACTGGGTCCAAACATTGAAGCTAACAGCATCTTTAAGGATGAAACAGCACTGACTATGCAAGTGGAAGCAAACATAAACAAATGGGACAACATCAAACTAAGAAGCTTCTGCACTTCAAAAGAAACAGTGACCAAAATACAGAAGGAGCCCACAGAATGGGAAAGAATATTTACCCAATACCCATCTGATAAGGGATTAACATCAAGGATATACAAGACACCAGTAGAACTGTATAAGAAAAAAACCTCCAACCCCATCAAAAAATCGGGAGAAGAAATAAACAGAAGTTTCCTCAAAAAAGAAATACAAATGGCCAAAAGGCACATGAGAAAATGCTACACATCGCTAGTTATCAGGAAGATGCAAGTCAAAACAACAATGAGATATCATCTCGCACCACAGAGATTGGCACACATTCGAAAGAACAAAAGCCACCAGTGCTGGTGTGGATATGGAGGAAAAGGGAGCTCCTTCACTACTGGTGGGAATGCCGACTGGTCCAGCCTTTCTGGAAAACAATATGGACGGTCCTTCAAAAACTAGGAATTGGGCTTCCATATGACCCCGCAATACCACTTCTGGAAATATATCCTGAAGATGCAAAAAAGCACAGTCGAAATGACATCTGTTTCTATATATTCATTGCAGCACTGTTCACAATAGCCAAACTATGGAAACGACCCAAGTGCCCTAGAACAGATAACTGTTTAAAGAAACTTTGGTACATCTACACAATGGAATACTATGCATCTGTTAGAAGAGATGAAGTCATGAAATTTGCTTATAAATGGATAGGCGCAGAGAGTATCATGCTAAGTGAAATGAGTCAGAAAGACATAGAGGGACTGCACTCATTTGTGGAGTATAAAATAACAACACATGATGCTGACACCCAAGGACAGTAGATACAAGGACCAGAGGGATTGCCCCATAGCTGGAAGACTGCTTCATGATCAGAGGGGAGAAGGCAGATGGAATAGAGAAGGGATCACTAAGAAAATGATGGCTGGAGGAACCAGTTGGGATGGGAGATGCATACCTAAAGTAGATAATTGACCAAACATGATGACCTCTCAGTGTCTGTGTTGCAAGCTATAATGCCCAAAAGTAGAGAGAGAGTATGGGGAATATTGTCTGCCATGGAGGCAAGGGGAAGGTGGGAAAGGGGGAGTATACCTGGGATATTGGTGGTGGATAATGTGCACTGGTGGAGGGATGGGTGTTTGATCATTGTGAGATTGTAAGCCAAACATGAAAGCTTGTAACTATCTCATGGTGATTCAATTAAATTTTAAAATTTTTTAAAAATTGGGTCCAAAGAGAGTACAGCAAGTAGAGCACTTGGGCTGCTTGCAACCTACTCGGGTTTGATCATCTGCATCCCATGTGGTCTCCTGAGCATTGTCAGGAGTAATTCCTAAGTACAGAGTCAGAAATCACCCCTGAATATTCTTTGCTGGATGTGGTCCCAAACCAAACCAAAACAACAACCAAACAAACAAAAACTTAATTGGTAAAATTCTTCTTGCTCTCTAGTATAATTTCAGATTTGTGTTCCCTCCTGTTGGTTCATAGTTATCCTCAAGGGCAGGGACCATGACTACGCATGTCCTGCAGATATTCTATGCATTCCAACAATATGGTACCTGAGGGATAGAAGGAATTTCAAATGCTTATTTATAGGTAAAATATTATTTAGAAACACTTTCTATAAAATGTATGATTAATAAAGAAGATTAAAAATAAACTAGAGAACATTGATAATTGAACTAAGACTATTAAGGAGAAAAAAGTGAACGGAGACTTGGGGAAGGAAGATAAGAGATTTTAAAATATATGTTTCACATGTGCTACTGATATTAAGAAGTTTCAGTCTGATGCTTTTAAAACTTACCTTACAAAAAATATTCTGATGCTTCGCATTAAATTGCAAATCTATCCTTTGATTTTTTGTTGGTTATATAATACGAGATAAAGCCTTTTCCAAGAGCATGCCAGTTCCCCTCCCTGCTCATTGGTAGTCATTTAACTTGAGTTTGTTTGTACCCACTCAAGAGTTAGAATTCATACTTGAGTTCCTTAGAAACAAGGACTCTTGGAAGTTAGTTCAAAGCCTAATCATGTTTTGTCAAGAATACTTTCCACACCACGCAGTGTCACCCTCAAGGTTGCATTGCTATTGCTTGTGATGGCAGAGGATCAAGAGACTCAGGAAACCCTGATGGGTAAAAAATTCAAGGCTGTTTGTCCCTTGGCATGTCAAGGATGAGGTTAACCATGTATTGGTGAGACAAACTAAAATACTGCTTCAGTGTTATATTTGGAAATTACAACATAAACCTCCAATGTCTTTGAAGTCTCATGGTAGAAAATACAACCTCCTTCACTACAGGGGAAAATGTCAATGGTTTTCCTTCCTTCCTTCCTTCCTTCCTTCCTTCCTTCCTTCCTTCCTTCCTTCCTTCCTTCCTTCCTTCCTTCCTTCCTTCCTTCCTTCCATCCTCCCTCTCTCACTCATTTTCTTCCTCCTTTCCTCCTTCCTTTCTTCTTCTCTTAATTCAAAGTGCCTGCTAATATCACATATCATCTGTCAAGCATTATCAGGGTGTGATCTCTGCTCTCTAAGACATCACAGTTTGATGAGGTGAAAATGGTGAGGGGAGCAGGGAGAATATGAAGCAGAGTCTGAAAACCTCATAAAAATAAGGTTTACAAAGTACAAAGTGAAGAATCATAAGAAGAGTGAAGGGAAGGACATTTATTTATCTGCCAAATACAGGGTACTTAGAAAGCCGTATTTAAGGATGTGTAGGATTTAAATAACCCAGTATAGGTCAAGAGGATAAACAAAGCAGAATAGAGCATAACATGACACTCGCCATAGCCATGCCACCGGACTCTGTGCGAGGCTGTTTCACTTGGGGTGCCCCAGAAGGGTTGAGTGAGAGCCCTCCCCACTCCAAGGAATCCAGCCCTGGCAGCCAAAAACCCCCAGAACCCAACTGCCACCATGTTCAAGGCCACTCCCGACATGCTCGGCCAAACCTCATGAGTGAACCTATTCCTGGACCTCAACACATCATAAGATACACCCTACCCATACTCCAAGAGTACCACACTACGTTTGATGGGGTTCAAATAGTAGGCAACTAAACATAGAGGGAAATATATATATATATATATTTACAGATATATATATACGAAAGTTCACAAGACCCAACCCTTAACAACATGTTAGTGATATTTTATAGGTCTTAATGGCCTCTGCTAAAACAGAACAATCTTCACACTTTTTTCTCTATGGATACTTTTTCGTAGTATTTTTAGTGGTTTTTCATAACAAACAATACAAAATAAATTATTTTGGTTCTGCTTTGGGGCAAGGATTAGGGTTTGGCATGGAAACACCCGATATATGGTGGTGGGAAGGTGTAATGGTGGTGGTTTGGTGTTTGAATATTAAATGTAATCAAATATTATGAACTACCTTATAAAATAAAAAATTTTTGAAAAAAAGCAGAATAATAGAAGTGTAAGTAAGCAGAACAAAAAAAGCAAGGAGAGAAGATAAAAGATAAGTTGAATGAAAAGCACACTCAGAATTAATGTCAGAGAAGAGCTGGAATGTCTCTTGGAGAAAATCCAGAAGAACCTGAGTGGAGCTAGTACCTCATACTTTATTTTGTGACAACCAAGAATTCCTCAGGAGAGAATGTTTCTTCCCTCTTCCATCCATGATGGGATAAAAGCCTTCTTCCCAATGGCATTTATCAACCCCTGCCACACCTGGGAAGTGTTTTCATCTTTTGATTTGTGGGTTTGATAAACAGCAAAGCACTATACCTTGGAACTCATGTTCTTTGACCTGAATGAAATTTAATCTGATCTTTGATGAAAAGTTTCCAACCTGTTATAGAATCTAATATATCAAAATTCCAGAGTCCAGACCCTAGTAGAGAGAACATAACAGGCGATAGAGAGCAACAGTGAAGGAAGGAACAGGGGGAGAGATGAGACACAGTGGCCCTGCCCTCAGGCTCCACTGGTCTGTGAATATGGCTGGCAGCCTGTTGGGCCCCAGTCTGCTCCTCAGTGAAATGAGTTTGCATTGGATGAACCATAAGGTTCTGTCCTAGGATTCCAGGCAGAGCCAAGGAAGAACCAGAGCTGTACTGGGACACAGCACATAGCACCATGCTCAGCTGGTAGCAATTGCAGCTGAGGTGACCTGGTCATGTGATACTCAGGAATAACATGTTAAGTTTCAAAATTGACTCCAGGGCATCCAACTGTGCCCACCATCCTCAGGTGGAAAGAGATAGCATGATGTCAGGACATTCCGGAACCCCTACCCCTCTACCCCCAGTCTCCAAACCCTGTACCTTATTAATATGTTAACCCTTGGAACTCACCTCACTGCCTCAGAGCTCATCACTTGCTCCCAGATATAAATTTCATCCAAATACTTTCTGTGTGGGGCATTCTCTCAAACCCCCACTCCCACTGGGAAAAAATCCTTTGAATTTCTTATTTTCCCTTCTTAATTTCTTGTTTTCCCTCCCTCATAAACCTAACTTTGAGTACTGGGATTAGGGCTTTATTCCTCTCCTTTGCTAAGTTTGTCAAATGGAGTTAGGTTCCTTTAACGTACTAAGTCAACATTTCCAAAATTTTGAATGAGGTCAAAAAAATCTGCCTGGTGGCTAATTTGACTTGTGACTCTTTCCATTAAAGGCCAACCTAATAACGTCCAGGAATCTGAAGTCAAAGGGCTTCTGCCCCCCAACAGCTGGCAACAGGAGAATGGAAAAACAGTCCAGGTTTCAGCTGAGAACAATTTTTCAACAAGATCCAAATAATTCTTGAGCAGTGAATAAATAGAGGGTTTAGAGGGTCTTTTTGCTTTGTTTTTTTGTTTGTTTGTTAGTTTGGGGGCCATACTCAACTGCGCTCAGGGATCTGGCTTAGGGACCGCTCCTGTCAGGGCTAGTGGGACAATGTAATTTGTTGGGGATCAAACCTGGCTGACCACTTGCAAGGCAAGTGCCTTACCACTATGTTTTCTACGGGCTCTAAAGAAGCTATTTTTAAAGGATAAATAAATGAACAAAGAAGATATTTCTAGAATAAAATGGTTCTCTTCTTACTGTTTTCAACCCTAGCCAGCTTCTAATGGATCTCTTCTTTCCTGGGTTTAATTTAAGCTTAAAATTGAGGAGTGAGTTCAAATCTAGTCTGACATAGCCTCCTTAATTTTCCTTAACAAGTTAGGCAAAATAAAGACATTCTGATAAAATAAAAAAAACTAACCCTAAAAACATGGGGAATCAAGAAAACCAGGCAATCATTTTGCAAAAGTAGACAAGACCAGGATGCAACATTGGCTCACCTGCATGGTGCCACCTCATCCCTGGGGGTCTCTGCATTGTTACACACAACCTAAGTCAATACACCATCTTATTAAAACTTACAAATTCTATGCCCAATGTAGATTAGGTCATATTTCAAAATGGCCATGAAGTAGGAAGGCTGAAATTGTAATCTGAGCTATTCAGAGACCTAATATTCTAAATAATCCAAGGGAATAGAACTCAAATAAAATTTGGGGCAGGTGAGAAGATATTTCTGGAAAAAACTAGGAACTTCTGTCATTGTCTCAGATTTTATTCTCCAATGATAAAATCCTAATTGGCAGATTCATTTACCTACTAAATTCTTTTCACTGAGCATTAACATTATTCTCTCCACTAGACATATGCCTACTGGTGGAGGGTTTATGAAAAGTATGACTGGTGTTTCCAACACTGAGAGGCAAAAGTCTCTGAAACCTCTAACTTTCTATAGTGAATTCAATGTTCAGAGGCAGAGGTAACCAGTTTCAAAGAGTTTCTGCAAGGAAGATGAAGTAAATTTGCAGAGAAGCTAGCTAGAGGTTGCCAAATTTCAAGAGCAATTTTATTATCTTTCCCAACCTAGAAATGGGTTTATAACGGAAATTCTTAGCCATGGCTTCTCAGCAGTCAACCACGGCTGCTGGCCCACACACCTCAGAGTCCCTCCAGAGTGGACTGTGAGGTCCAAGTTCAGACCTTTGAAAAATTTGACCTGTGATGATAGATGTCTAAACTGCCTGCCTTACCTGGAGCACTCTGGGGAGACTGGATTTATTTCCCTCAAGCAAGCCAGGAGTCCCAGGCCTAAGCCAGAAAGCAGTGACCGTTAGAAGTCAAAAAGAAAACAGAAAGGAAAGCAACAGTGCTTTCTTTATACTATTAAACCATAATCACCTTTTCCTATAAGCATCTTCCTGTTTTCCCTGAACTCACTGTTTAACTGCTGCTGGTGTGGAGGTGCCAGCTCAGCAGGGCACTTCCTGTGGTCTGGGAGGTGGCTTCAAGGCAGGCTGCAGCTTGCCCACTGACCGGAGGCAGGCTGGACACCCCACCCCCATCTCCCATACCATGGCTGCCAGAGGGCTCCAGGGCTCAGTGAGATTCCTGAGTAAAGGAAGGATGTTCACTCTTTTCTGGGGGGCAGGGTCAGGAATACAGAGAGGCAAGAATGTGCTGAGGGCACAAGATTTAAGGAGACTTTTGTTCTAGATGTGAGGTTCTTTTTTTCTCATCCTAGCCAACTCTGGTTCACCAGTGCAGGGTGTATGTGTGTGTGTGTGTGTGTGTGTGTGTGCTCACGAGTGCATGCTCATATGCTCCGACATACATGTGCATGTTGTAATGGTCACTGGTTTCCCACAGTGTGGTGTCCAGACCAAACACAGTGGCAGCACCTGGGAATTGTTAGAAACAAGAATTCTCATGGGCTGGAAAGATAATACAGTGGGTGAAGCATTTGCCTTGCATGTGGCTGACCTAGGTTCGATCCCTGGGAAGCCCATATGGTCCTTTGAACCCACCAGGATTGATTGATCCCTGAGTGCAGAGCCAGGAGTAAGTCCTGAGGATCTCTAGGAGTACCTCTTCTCAAAAGAAACAAACAAGCAACAACAAAAAGATACAGGAATTCTCAGACCTCATCCCAGACCGCTGAATCCTGAACCCAAACACAAGCAGAGCCCAGCAACGGCTCTGAAGATGCAGACCAGGTAAGTCTGATGCAGCTGAATTTGAGAAAGGTTGTGTCAGAACAGACTGTGCTCCAAAGTCAGCTGTGTGGGCTCTTCCAGGCCCTCCCCAAATCTTTCACATACAATCAGGTCAGGGACAGTGATGGAGGGGGAAATGCAAGAGACTCTCAGAAGGCCATCAGCAAGGTCAGCATCTCATGCATAATCAGAAATGGCCTTCACCCAGTTACCCATTAGGAAAGTTAGTAAAGGTCCAGGCTGAGCAATCATCAGAGATAAATAATACTAGTTGTCTCCAACATCATTGCTAACTGGTCTGCTCACAGCTGACCACAGAGTGACACCATGTCAAACAAATCATCCACTCATATATTTTAAGCATCCACATTCCTTTCACTGTAGTTTGGAATTAATATCACCTACCTGCCAGGGTCGAGAAATTAATGACCTCCACACCCCGGACAGAAACCAGGCACAGAGTAAGCTGGGAATGGGGCTGATTGATGCTAACCAGGGGCTCTGGGCTCTGGTATCTCTGGGGATTCTGAATGGATACTTTGGGGGCCAGAGGATAATGGAGAAGCTCAGGAAGCCAGCTGCTCACTTCCTTTGTACCCGACTTAATACATGTGAGAGGAAAAGACAGGATTCCCAGAGCCTGTTGCTGGAAAATAACCTGTATCTATACAATTTCAAGGAAGAGTTAAAAGACACTGAAGATCCCAGATTCAACTTTGTCACGAGAACCCAGATGGTAAGTGTCTAGGACACAAGACCTACATGCCACCAGCTGAGCAACCCCAGGCACACAGCCATAGATTGAAACTATGCAACCAAACAGGCACAACATACACTGTAAGATTTTAGCTGGAGGTCCCGTTCTAAAGTTACAGGACCATTTTCCACAGGCAGGAAGAGAACCTGCATATCCCACTTTGCCATTGAGGGTGTGTCTGAGGATCCCGGAGGCAGGGAGACACAGAGTTGGTGGGAGACAGTCATCCCATTTGAGTCATCTTCTAGCCATTATGGAGCGCTGATGGGGAGGAACAAAGCTTCTACCCCCAGGCTGGGTAAACAAAGGATGCCACTCCCCATCCTCCCTCTCCCTCCTCCCTCCTGCTGCTCTGCTAAACGTGGTCTGGAGATGTTCCTTCTCCCCCACTAGGGTATGAACTTCAAGCTTATTTTACCCAAGGAAAGAGCCAAGGCGGCAGGGCTGAGAGTTCACCTCCTGTCCCCGCGGAGCCCCTTACCTTCCTCATTTAAGATCCACGGCAGGAACTCGGACTCGGAATCAAAGTCACACGTGCCCTCTTCAAAGGCGCAGGAACCCGAGGGCAACTCCAGCGCGCCCGCAAGCTGCAGGGCTGTGTGGGCACAAGGAGAGTTTCAATTCGTGCAAGTAGGGAGTTGGCACCAACTTACCAACTTGGGGCGCGGCGCGGGGGACTACCTGTGGTGGGAATGGGCAGGGGAGGGATGCGCAACTGTCCACCCCACTCCGCGTTTTTTCATGTACGACCCCCTGCAACCCCCCCCCTCCGGCCCCCAGGATTATTTGGGGTGCGGAGCGGAGATTGAGAGCAAGACGCGCATCGCATAAGCCAGGAGAGGTTATTGGAGAACCGCAAGCCCCCTCAGCCACCAGGACGCCCCGAAAGTGAGCGGGTCCTCCCGAGAGCGCCTCCCGAAGGTCCCCAGACCTTACCTTCCACCGCCAGGAGGAGGACGCCCAAGAATAACATGATCTTGCTTGGGGAGGAGGCCTGGGAAAGGGTGCAGGCTGCTGGCCGCCAGGACCCACTGCTCCCGGTGGAAGGGAGCGTGCGAGGTTGGGGCGACGGGACTCGGGCTAGGCGCGCACCGGGAGCTGCCCCGCGCTCTGCCAAACCAGAGCTGAAGGTGCCGGCGTGGGGCGCGCTGCTTCCCGGCTGCAGCGGCGCGTCGGATCCCGTCCCAAGTGGAGCCCGCCGGCCGCACAGCTGGTCCTGGGCGGGGAGGAGACAGCTGCACGCTTGGAGAAAGCCAGCCAGGGCAGGCGGGGAGAGGCGAGGTCGGGGCGCTCGGGCTTGGGTTTTAACACTTGGGAGACGTTTGGATGAGGCGGGGGCAGGTCTTGCAGTAGCCCGCCTGGGGCTACAGACGCCCTCATTCCCACCCCCACGGCGTCCACCGCCGCGGTAGGAACCAAATTATTTCTGGTCCTCTCGGCATCTGGCAGAGTCCAGCAGGACTGGTCCTAAATTTAACTTCTTCCCAGAATGGAAGAAGGTGGGTTGATACTAGGAGGAACCAGAGGAAAATTTGGAATTCTTGGGTGCAATAAGTTTTCTAGCTCTGGAATTTCAGTGTCAACTAATCTTGAAGTAGTCTGTCCCCCACCACCCTCTTCGGTTTAGTTTGATTTCCTTTCCCTGGTGCCGGGATAGAACCCAGGTGTCATGCATGCAAGGCATGTGCTTTACCGTTGAGCCATATTCCTTGCCCACAGTCACCCCCTGCCCTGCCCTGTTTTAGCAGCGGAATGTTAGGCATGACTGGAGCTCTGCATTCCCTGTGTCCAGTGGAGTATAGGGCATTTAACCTCTCCAGGGGGTCTTGATAAATTAGTGAGAGGTTTCTAAATTGGAATGGGGGGGGCGAGTTAGGGGATGGATGTTAAGGAAGGGTTTGCTGAGAGATACCCACTTGCTACAGATTTGCTTTGAGTACCGGGTCTCTTAAAACATTCTCTGCCTTGGGCTGGAGAGATGATAGTACAGCAGGTAAGGTGCTTACCATGCACATTCCCAACCTGGCATCCCATATGGTCTCCTGAGCACTGCCAAGAGTGATTCTTGAGTGCAGAGGCAGGAGTGATCCCTGAGTATAGCTGGGTGTGATCCAAAAACTGAAAAACAAGCAAAAACATTATCTTCCAGATGGGAGATATAGCACAGTGGCAACTAGGAGTTAATGCACATAGGTATGCCTTAGGTGAACCCCAGTTATATCCCAATACTACATGGTCCTCCAAGCACCATGGGAGTCACGTTGGACAGAGAGGAAATTTTTTTTATTACATTTAATTATTTATTTTAATAGAGGAAATCTGAAAAAAGGGTCAAATAGGGCCATAATTAAACATAGTATATCATTTAATTTATAATAAAGTTAATTTGTTACAGAAATTTCCTTATTATTACTGATGTCATCTATGTTACATTATATTTAATTTTATTTATTTACTTAGTTACTGTCTTGGCCACAATAGTCAATGCTCAGAGCTTGCTCCTTTCTCTGCACTCAGGAATCACTCCTAGTGAGGCTCAGGAGAGCACGTGGGATGCCATAGGTAGAATTATGGTCAGGTTCATTCAAGGCTAGGCTATGTCTTACCTGCTATACTGTGGACAGAGAGGAAAATTGAAGGAGAGGCCCCAAGACCTACCCACCCACCACCCCACCCCAGTGTTCTCAGTAAAGGAAATTAAAGAGGAGGCTGGAGAGATAGGACAGAGGATAAAGAGTTTATCTTGTATGCAGTGGACACTAGTTTGATTCTGGGCATCACATATGGTCCCCTGAGCACCTCCAGGAGTGATTCCTGAGCAAAGAGCCAGAAGTAGCTTTCCAGGCCTTACACTGGCCTCCCCTGTCTCTTGGGGATGTTTTTCTTATTTTTTTCTCTGACTCCTGAACTCAAGGGCATTGCCTAATTCTGCCCTCTTGTCTTCTGTTGTTTTCTCCTCCCATTGCCTTTGTCATTTCATCCAGTCTCATTGCCCAACACCATGTGATAGCCTGATGATCCCCCAATGTGCTTATCCAGCCCCAACTGCTCACCAACTGCAGACTCTTCTTTCTCATGACTATGTACATGTTCTCATAGATGCTTGCAAGCTGCAAAATCCCAACACAGACACACATATTGTCTCCTAAATATTCCCCTCCTTTGCCTATTCCCCATCTAGGTCAGAGGAAATTAGGGTCAGAGTGATAGTATAGCATTGCTTTGCATGTGGCAACCTGGGTTTGATCCCTGGCATCCCAAATGCTAGCCTGAGCACTTCAGGGAGTAAACCCTGAGCATTGCCAGTTATGGCAAGTAATCAAGCAAGCAAGAAAGAAAGGAAGGAAGGAAGGAAGGAAGGAAGGAAGGAAGGAAGGAAGGAAGGAAGGAAGGAAGGAAGGAAGAAAGAAAGAAGGAAAGAAGGAAGGAAGAAAGAAAGAAAGAAAGAAAGAAAGAAAGAAAGAAAGAAAGAAAGAAAGAAAGAAAGAAAGAAAGAAAGAAAGAAAGAAAGAAAGAAAGAAAGAAAGAAAGAAAGAAAGAAAGAAAGAAAGAAAGAAAGAAAACTGACTCCTCCAGTTATACAAGACACAACAAAACAGCCAAGGTGTTATCACAGTGTCAGTTGAGGATTCAGAATGCTGAGCGTGTCAGAGCCCATGGTGATGGTGCAGAGCAGAGCTTCAGCCACTGTTAGTGGACACTGCAATAGAGTCTCACCTCTGCTACACTGTTCAGATTGTTCATTGTTGTGGTTTGAACTCGTGACATGTGCTCTTCTCCCTCAGGGCCATATCCTCCACTACATTTTTAACAGAGTAGTCAGGACCATTTTGGTTTGTTTTTGTTTGGGGACCATACTTGGTGATACTCAGGGATCACTCCTGGTGGAGTTTGGGAGACCATATGTGGCGCAGGGATTGAAACCAAATCTGCCATGTGCAAGGCAAGTTTCTTTCTTTCTGTTTTTTTGGATTAGTGTATCACCGTGAGGTATAGTTACAGACTTCCAGTCACACAATGGCCAAGTACCCATGCCTCCACCAGTGGTGCCTGTTTTCTTCCACCAATGGTCCCAGCATCCCTCCCACCACCCCCACTCCATCCTCTCCCCCCACCCCACCTCTGTGGCAGGGCAAATCCTTTTTTTCTCTCTCTCTCCTTTTGGGCGTTGTGGTTTGCAGTAGAGGTATTAAGTGGCCATCATGTTTGCTATATTGTCTACTTTCAGCCCACAAGGCAAGTTTCTTAACCCTTCTACTGTCTGATCTCAGGGTAATTCTTTTAGTACAGGTGCTGGGTTGTGTTACTCATTAGCTCCAAACTCCTAACACTGTCCTGAATGGTTTAGCAGGATCTATAGTCTTCACACAGAACTATCAGTTTCTGTAAGACTTGCCCCTCCTGCATTCTGGTATATCTCCCAAATCTCTCTCTAGGATCTGCATCTGCCTCACTTACTCCACTGTAGTCACGTGCCCCTCTTGGCTGATCTCCAGACACAGTCTGCTGTCCTGTCAGCACTTCATAGTGGCTGCCTCTCCACAGAAAGTGCCCTTTCCCAGACAACCACATGAGTCTTTCCTGCCCAGCTTCTCTTTACTCAGCTCTTACCTTCAGTATAAAAAGACTAAATTACTCTGTCTGTCTGTCTATTTCTCTCTACATACACTCACATACATATGTAAACACACACCTTTGTGTGTATATATATGTGTACATATATGTATATATATCCTCTTTCTATATATATGTATATCCCTGCGATCATTTTAAAACAATTTTAGACTTGGTTTTTTTATGATTTTTGTAAGTAGTGCATCAGATGATGTGAAACTTGCTCAGTGTTATGCTTTTTTATCTATGTGTATGTATTTATGCTTATCAGATTTGCTTCAGGTAGTAAATAGTGGGATCAATAGCACTGTATTACTCTTATAAATATTTTATTGTTTTCTGTTATCTTAGATAATGATCTAATTAAACTCGCCAAGCTACTCTGGAAGCACATCATGATTACCTCCCTTTACTAGCTTAGAAATCTGGGGTATGGAATTCACTGATAGCAAGAGACACACAATTCACACACAGACCTGTTTTATTTCCAAAGTTAATTTTCTCAACCCCTAAATCATTTTACCTCCTTTCTTTTATATTCTTTCCTGATTTTTTTTAATCCACAGAGGGTGCTAACATAAAATCTCACCAATTAAATAAAACTGAATCTGAATCCTGTTGAAATGTAGGAACACTATTGTCCATTTTTGTTTGGGAACCGTATCAGTGGTGCTCATTCAGAGGTCATCTCCAGGTGTCAGGGAACCCTGGGTGGCCGGGGGGTAAAACTCAGGCCTCCTGCATGCAAAGCATATGCACTAGCCCTTTGAGCTATCTCCAAGGCCTTCAAATGACTCTCTTAAACCAAATAAGCTCTCAGCAATTTGGATACCTTGAATATCTTTTTCAAGCAGGTATTCTTTCTGCGGCAGGTCTCTACAGATTTAGGATCACCTTAGATTTATTTGCGCATTCCAGACTTAAGAAAATGAAGAATTTCAAAGTCCTAAAGCTATCTCCAAAAATTTTCAAATGGGATTAGAAATTTGTAGCTGCTATCATTGCCACTCATGAGAAACATGTTTGTTATAGAGACATATAAAAGTTATTTGGGGACAAATGTTATATTTCACCTATAATTGCATGATGAGCCTTTGACTTTGCTGCATGTTGGAGCTTTGGGAAGCAGACGTTGGTCTGGATCTTTCATTAGGGGTGATCACTAATGCCCTGGGGTTCCACAGCTGTATGGGAAGAAGGAAGGATGAAGTGGGTCAAGGCAGAGGAACTTTGCGATTCAAGTCCACGAAGTCTCCTCCTTCCCACAGTAGGAGCAGGAGATATAGTGGCATTCCTGGTTTGTCTCATAGGAGGTGGAAATGACTGTGTTCTTTGTATGGGTCTCTAGATGTGCTCTCCGGGGGAATGGCTCTCTGTTCTGAGGCTCACATGAAGAACTGACTGCTGAAAGTTGTGATAACAACACCCTGAGATGCTCATGCATGTCTTTTCTCAAAGGAGCTTCCGGAAAGCACACTGGTGTACATTACAGGGATTAGGTAAAGAAGGAAAAAGATATGACAGGCAAGGGGGAGGCATGGAGGGAATTGAAAAAAAATCTAGAAATTATGTATTAACCCACTTCCTTCAAACTACTAGCCACAGAGCCATGCAACCATGCACTGTCATCCCACAGGGAAAAGAGCATCAAGCCCCCAGATAGGAACTGCCAGTCTCTTCTCCAAGATATGGCACAGTGAAATGATCAACAATGCACATAAAGTACTAACTTAGAGAGGCATGCAATAGGTCGCAATAGATGTTGGATATGTAGTGGTAGCTCTCTAAGAAGAAATGGCCTGAAACTTGTGGCTATAGCCTTGTGTGAATAAAGGGTGTATGGAGATGGCCTTAAGTTAGAGAGCTTATGGGTTAGAGACATAGTACAGAACTGACCCTGGTTTGATCCCCAAAACCACATGTGGTCCCTGAGAGCATTACCAAGGGTGATACCTAAGCATTTGTTCCTGCTCTAAAGTAGAACCATGGAGACAGAGATTGGGGTGCCTCACCATGCATAATCACCTCAAGGGGATAGTTAGGCACCTAATAGAAGTGCCATTCTATAGAGGTGGAAACGAGGCAGAGTCTAGATGACTTTTCACCAAGATCAAATGTCTCTAATAGTGACAAGATGACAAGTCATTCACTTCATTTTCTTATTGGTCAGTGTTTGGGCACATGGAAAACACTTTGGACTATTCATAATGTCTTTCTGTTTGTTTATTTTGGGGCCACACTGGTTGTGCTCAGAGTTTGTTCTTGGTTCTGTGTTCAAAGATCACTTGGAGGGGGTTGGGGGACCATATAGTGTGCAGAGGATTCAACCCAGGTCAGCTACATATAAGACAAGAGCCTCTACTATATTATCTCTCTGGCTCGTAACGTTTTTTATAGTAATTACATTTTCGTTTGTTTCCATCATATTTAAACATCAATAGCACTGTAGCACTGTCGTCCCATTGTTCATTCATTTGCTCGAGTGGGCACCAGTAACATCTCCATTGTGAGACTTGTTGTTACTGTTTTTGGCATATAGAAAACACCACGGGTAGCTCACCATGCTCTGCCATGTGAGTGGGATACACTCAGTAGCCTGTTGGACTCTCTGAGAGGGATGGAGGAATCGAACCTGGGTCAACTACTTGCAAGGCAAACACCCTACCCGCTGTGCTATCACTCTAGCCATTTCAACATCAATAAAAAGTAAAATTTTTAAATATGTGTCCAGTTCTCTTATTTTCTTCTTGGGTCTCCTCTAGTTAATTCCATGATTTCATCTCTGCTCTGAATTTCTGTCTCTGTCCCCCTGGATCTTTCTCAATTTCTCAGTCTGTCTCTGTCTCTCGCTTTCTACATCTGTCTGATGGCTTTTCTCTGGAGTTCAGTGTTTTCTCTGCCTAGCTTCAATGTTCTCTCTCTGCACACATAAACACTGGCACACCCTTCCTCCTTCCACACTCTAAGGTGAAAGATGACCAGGTGAAATAGTTCCAGACATGATGATTTGCCCTGCCAGTGACCCTTGTTCCATTCCAGCAGGAGGTAGAGGGGGCCGCTGGCCCCTGGTAGGCTGGCTGTTTCCCCTGGTCCTTGCCCAGCACCAGCTGCTTTTCACCCTCAGGGACTAGCATGTGCCAGTGAGTCTGAATCATCCGCCGCTGCCCAAGGTTAATCACATCTTACAGGCCTCCTCTGATTACTAAATATATCCCCCTGTCTGTTCCTGCACTCACACGACCTAAACTGCTAAAGTGGATGTTCCTTTTGGAGTGATCATTTAAAAACTTAGATACTTTAAATAGATATTCCTTCCCTTATTAATCTTCCCTTTATCAGTTTACCCTGAATGCCAGTCTGGAGTCAAGCATTCTTCACTGTGACTGGAATATGACCTTATGATTTTTGTTTAAGCAAAACTTTTCCTGGGCAGGTGTCACTATGATAATGCTGCCACTTCGATGTTTTTGAGTGTTGGTGCTATGCCAGGCAGTTTCAGGGTCGGTCTACTGAGCTAAAAACCCCAGCCTAATGAGTTTTAGTTCCTCAGCCCAGGGTACAGGGCAAGCCTTTGAAGTCAACTCTGTTCTTTTCTTTCTCCACTTCTGATGAAGGGGAGATTTGAACCTTATGATTTTTGTTTAAGCAAAACTTTCCCAGGCTAGATGTCACCATGATAATGCTGCCACTTGGATGTTTTTTTCACACACTGTGAAACGTCTTCTTAGATTCTCACCTTCTTTCTCTATGACACCTGAGGTCAAGAAGGTGAGTTCCTTTTTGACCTGTGAAATTTCCAGGATCAAAAAACCCTTGTGTGGGCTCAACTCAATGGACTGAGCATGTTTTGTATGCAGAAGGCCCGTGTTGATCCCCAGAACTACATGGTCCCCTGAGCACTGTCAGGACTGACCTCTGAGTACAGTCATGAGTAGTCTCTGAGCACTGGAAGATGTGGCCCACAAACCAAAATAAATAAAGAAAATAAAAATGTTTAAAAGCCAAACAAAACCAAACCCACCGTGGTTAGAGTGATACCTGCCTTGCTTTACTATGTCCATCCCATCCCAATATCAGAGTGCCTTTCTCCCTTTTCTCAATTGATAAACTCTTTGTCATGGGTTGAGTTGTCCCTGTAAGTTTTAAATTGGAATGGCGAAGTCCTATCTTATAGTGGCTTAAAATAAGAAGAAATAAAAAATTGTCTCACAGGCTCTATATCTCTAACCCCCTTCAGAATGGATGTGAATGGATGAATTCTTCCCATAGTTTGAAAACAGATAAATGTTCTCTGTGGAAGGCAAAATGAATATAGACTGGACATGAAGGGTGCAGATGAGTTCAGAGCATAAGTATCACCCTGAAACCAGGCTGAAAAAAATAAATGGATATCTATTAGCAGCTGAGACCCAAATCTAATTCCTGTTTATACAGCTCAGCTCCCAGAATGGAATGGCTCCACAGTTGCTTTCTAAGTAGAGGAGTTGAATAATGAACCACATGACTTATCTCAGAGTGATATAACTAGATCCAGAGGGAAAAAATAAATACTATTATTGGGGTTTCCTCTAGCAAATGGCCAGCCATCCCATCCTTCAATGAAACCTACTCAAATCTTTCACCCAAACTTAGATAGAAGCAGAAACCTAAGTATTACCCAACTTCTGAAGAAGGATTCTTACATACAAGATAAAGATCAGGCAAGCAAACCACAATAGAGAAAAACACGTTGGAAGAAAAATAAACTGTAAAGAGAATAAAAACAAAACCTTCAAAATAAAATTATTATTAATAGCTTCAAAGAGATAAGCAGTGATACTGACTCTTACAAACAAGGTCAGAAGTCTTTTTCAAAGGGAACACTCAAAGAACAAAAAAAGAGCACTTATAAATTAAAAACATGACAGCAAACTGAGACACTCGATGGAAAGTTGAGAAATTCAGGTGAACCAATCTTAAATAATAATAATAATAAAGCATGGAACAAAGAACTCCATGCCTGAGCAGGGGGCCTGGCACTCAATACTGTGAACCCTTGGACATTTTTCACCTTGGTGCTACAGCAGGGGCCCAGGCATTGGATAATATGAACCCCTGCACATTTCCCACTTTGGTCCTACAGCCAGTGTCATGTTCTCAAGACCATAAGCTCTCAATCACTGCCTAGGCTGGCTTGAACTCAAATTCATGGCTGGGGCCAGACACCTGCTCATCTGAAATAGGTTAACTAGAACAAATGTGCCTGCCGAGCCTCTTTCTGAGCACCAAACATGACTTTTTGGGTCATTCTCTATTTCAGGAAAAAAGAATAGAAGCAGGGTATGTGTGTGTTTGAGGGGGCAGTTATAGGAGGGAAATAGGCAACACTGATTCTGGGAAACATACGCTGGTGGAGGGATGGGTGTTGAAACACTGTATGACTGAAAGCTAATCATGAACAGCTTTGTATGGGTCTATCTCAAAGTGATTCAATAAAAATAAATAAATAAATAAAATATGTCTTAGTGTATTCAGACTAGAAGTCTTACTAAGTGCTAGAAAAAAATGGATAGAAATAACATACCAAGAAGTAATGTTGAGGCAATATCAAAGTGATATAAAAAACATAAAAACTTAAAAAATTTTTAGTGCAAAAGCTTGTCACATAATTGAAAATAACATAGTCATAGTAGCATATAGTGCACTGATAATTAATGTAGACATCATACATAAAAGGGTGATGACTAGGAAAAGTGCAAATGCATAGTGGCATGATGCAGAAAACAGAGGGAAATTTTCCTATTTTCCAATGTGGAAATAATTGTTCTGCTAGCCTCTCAGCTCTGTTGAGGCAATTGAGAATCTTATTGACACTCTAGTAGTTGCTCCTTTGCAGGTAAATCTGTCTCTATTTTCTGGTCACTTGTAAACCTTATTCCTTGTCTTTGGTGTCTTCTGTAGTTTAGGGTTTCCCACAGTTTTAGAGAAGATTTGCCAGGGCTCATCTGGAATTCCTTGGAAAGAAATGTATAATGTTGTAGTTTCAGATTGTGCTAGTTAATACCTCTGGACTCAAAAAAATTCTCATGAAGATAAATCTTTGGGGATATATAAACAGCCTTTGAAGACTAGGAAGACAGCATAGGGTTTAGGGTGAACCCTGGTTCTATCTTTAACACTCATGAGCATCACTGAGCATCACTGGGTATAGCCCTGGGTTTCCCTCCCCACACACCACTAGTGTGTTCCCCTGGGCCTCTGAGCACTGTCTTATGAGGCCCCAGGGATTCCCCAGTCTGCAGGACCACACAGAGTCTCTTTATCAGACTTTGGCATTGAACTGGTTCTCCTAATACTGATGGAAGTGACTCCCAGCCTCCTGAGCACTACTTGGGGAGCTCCAAGCAAAGAGCACTCTGAGGAAGAAGAAAAATTGTAACAAAATTCTGAAAAGAGATTATGAATAATGGTATTGTTGCCCAGAAAACATATACGGGGGATGGACTAACAAACTGCTGAATGGGAAATGATCTATTGCCCAAAATTAAGTGTCCCAGATTTGAAAGATAAATGAAACCAATTAGGGACAGGAAATTCACTTTAGGATTATGAAGCAGGAGCCAAATGGGCTAATGTAACCATTAATTATCACCTCACCCTTGAGTGTCCATACTTTTTCCACCTCTAGTCTGTTCAAGGGGATATTAGGGAGACAAGGAGATTGTTGAAAGCTGGATGTTGCTGGGGAACATGAAAGTACTATGGCTTCCCTTACCCCTACTTCTCTGGAAGTGAAAAGGGAAGCTTCCTCCCGAAATTCCCCATTACTAAGAAGGCTCCAAATATGACCTTCAGAGATGTTGAGTGCCTATCTCTTTAGGTTCTGCTTATTTGGTGAACTTGCCAATCAGTGTTTGGTACTGATATACAGAAAAGATACTGGGAAAAGCTAGCAAAAACAAGACAATGCAAGTGTATACTGCATGGTACTTCTGTGGGTTCCAGGAGCTCCAGGAGCCTTGCACAAAGGCCCAGGCTAGAGCTGCCTTTCCAGCACCCCAACTAAGAGGGCAACCAATCAAGAGAGGACTCCAGAACCCGGAGGATACTGGGTGTTGTACTATGATCTGAACCTGAGGGTAAGTGTGCGGGTGAAGTGGTAGCAATTGAGTAAGAGAAAATCCAGATCAGAAGGCAAGTTTAGGTGCTGTGAAGAGGTAAAAGAGTATCATATAATAACTTGATACACAAGTGGCTGTATTCTCTTTTTGGGGGCGGGGGAGTCACACCCGGTGATGCACAGGGGTTACTCCTTGCTCTGCACTCAAGAATTACCCCTGGTGGTGCTCAGGGGACCATATGGGATGCTGGGATTCGAAGCCAGGTTGGCCGCAAGGCAAATGCCCTACCTACTGTGCTATTGCTCCAGCCCCATGTAGCTGTATTCTTAGTAACAAACATGTCAGATGACCTGCATTAAAAGACAAGACTGAATTAATTTTATTTTTATTCACTTAATGCCTTTAATCATGTTTTACTAAATTAATGACATCTGGTAGTCATTCAGAGCACCCGGGTTGTTTGCATACAGAAAGTCCACCAGAAAGTCAGTTTTAAAATATGTCACAGATAACTGTCTAAGAGAGGGGGCTACAATGGTACCAGTTACAAGAACATTCTTTATTTGTTTTAATCCATTGCACTGGCTGCATTAAGTGCAAAAACTAAGAGCAAACAAAAAGAAGAGTGAACGTTTAGAAAATGCCCTTTCCCCACACCAAGGTCCTTGGGCAGAAACCTTGCTGATGGTACAGGCAAGGAAAAGATGAACTTTCAATGAGATATGTGATTGAAGATTTAAACAAAGCTGGAGTTGAGATTTCATGTTTATCAAAAAAAAGGTTCTAATACCTTCTCTCCAAAACCTATCTCCATTGGCACCAACAAACAGTCATATCGAATACTCTTAGGAATTAAATTTTTGCGTAATGTGTCCAGCTAGAGAAGTTTATGTCATATGACCTTATACTAGTTTAAAAAAAAAAGAAAGAAAACTGGGGATGTGAATTTGATTTTATATTGAAGAGGACAGAGTTTCACTGTCATCCCATTGCTCATCGATTTGTTTGAGTGGGCACCAGTAACGTCTCTCATTGAGAGACTTATTGTTACTGTTTTTGGCATATCCAATACGCACAGGTAGCTTGCCAGGCTCTGCCTCGCGGGCTCGATACTCTCAGTAGGACATCTATCACATGGACATTTATCACATGAAAATTATATATATTTATAAAAGTTATTTAGAAGATGATAAATCCTTACAAAAGTGTCATGTGTTTCTTATAACAAACATCATTGGAAATTAGGATTTCGGGGCTGGAGCCATAGTACAGCGGATAGAGCATTTGCCTTGTACACGGCCGACCTGTGTTCAATCCTCAGCATCCCATATGGTCCTCCCAGAGCACCGCCAGGAATGATTCCTGAGTGCAGAGCCAGAAGTAACCCTTGTGCATCACTGTGTGTGACCCAAAAAAGCAAAAAAGAAAAAAATAGGATTGCAAACCACTTCTGGGGACTATATGAGTTGAGGGAGATCGAATCTAGGGTTTTATCCAACAAACCACCTCTGGTGCCATGTAAACTAATTCAACAGCCATGATCCAGAGATTCATAAATCTTGAAAGAGATCAACAAGTTGCAAAGATTCTTCTGGAATCTGTGCAAGGCTGAATCATTCGGTGCACCCTGGAAAGGGGCAGGTGACACCAGAACTTGCCCAGACAGAGCCCCAGGCAGCTCAACACCTCCATACTCCACAATTGCCACCATTTTCCCAGTTTAGACTCCACTGCTTGGGATGAACCTCTTTCAGAAATTAATCTGTTGAAAAACTCAGGTATGTGAATTTTGTGACTGAAATTTTCAGGATTTCCTAGAGTAGGGGATGGGCTACCTCTCTCCACCTCCCTGTACTTCCAGAAGCCCTGGCCATGATGCACAAGCCCCAAATCCACCACCCAGTTAAAAATTAACTATTTGTAACACCCTATTAAACATTTTTGACAATTTAGAGCATATGACATCTCAAACACTATAATACTGATAAACCAGTAGTAGCACACCAGATTGGATGGGCTGTAATATAGAAGGCATCCAATCTCAATTAACAAAATATTGACATAGAAGTCTTAATCTGTAATATTTTAATAATCTCTTTTGCAATCGCTCCATGGTGAGATACAATAATCTTCACTAACTTCCTGCTAAAGAAACACTTTTTGATTATTCTTTTAGCAAATTATGATAATAAATATAAAATAAATTATTGAGGGTCTGCTATGGGGGCAGGCTTATGGGGTGGTTGGGAAAATTGGAGATACTGGTGGTGGGGAGGTTCACTGGTGGTGGAACTGGTGTTGATATATTGAATGTTTTAACAAATTATCGTGAACAACTTTGTAAACCACAGTGTTTATATAAAGTGTAAGGGGAAAATGAAATTTAAAAAATTAGGATTGCTATTATTGAAAGAAATATATTGGTGAGGATATATGATATAGAATCTAATTTCATATAGAAAATTAAAACCCTAGTAGAAATATAAAATGATAGATAATGTATGTGGACGTACCTCAAAATTTAAACAAAACATTTAAACATAGAACTACCACACAGTCCAGCAATTTAATTTCTGTATAATACTAAAATTTTTTAATTATAGGGACTCAAATATGTGTTTGAATAGCAAAGTTCTTGGAAAAATTATTAATGATAGCCAAAAGGTGGAAAAAGTAAAAATATTCATTAATATGAAATGGATAAATGAAATGTGGAATGTGAGGAATATTATTAGCCTCAAAACTATGTAAAATTCTGGTACATAGTACAACATGGACTAACCTTTAAAAACCATGCTACACAAAATAAGCTAGATGCAAGTGAATAAATATTACATGATTCTACTTATTTCAGGTACTAAGAAATGTTAAATTCTTAGACACAAGAGTAGTGTTGTGGTGTTCAGGTGCTGGAAGGCGAAGTATACAAAATTTTATGGATACAAGACATGCATTTAGGATGACAAAAATTTCTAGAGATGGATGGTGATAATAGTTGCACAGTAATATAGATGTACTTAAGGCCACTGAAGTTACACTTTAAACTAGTTTAAAATGACAAATTTTATATTATGTATATTTCATCACAGTTTGACTAATAATTTTAGAAATTAACATGAAACTGAAATTGATCAGATAATTTACTTCATTTTCCTACATTTTTATATTAAACACCTTTCTCAATAACGAGCAATTTATACCAGTATTTCAAGGCCTAAATTTTAGGAATTACCAGAAGAATTTAGATAGCATAGTGACAGTCTTTTAGCTAATGATCAGAGCAGCATATCGACAAACTAAAAATTAGGTTAACATTCATTGTTGTCCAAGTCTTTCTGCATTTGTGGCAGTTGACAACTCTGACCACCTTGGACAATGAAAATGTACACTAAAATCCTGGAATCAAGATAGTAGAAATTGCTTATTGACACATCAAAACGTCTAAAGCTAGCTTTCTTTTATTAAAAACTTTTGAGGCTCATTATTTGTAGTTTTAGAGAAAAGCCCACTGTTAACAAACACACACATCAAAGAGAGATCAAATGAGTGGCAATTTAAAAAAATTGAGCGGTAATTAGTGCAGGATGTTTAGAACCAAATATTCCCAAATCTCCTGTTGACCATGAGCCAATCACTTCAGCTCTCTGTGATTCAGCTTCCCCAAATCTACAATGAAAAGAAATATGGCAAAATCCCTGAAAATTACTGTTGTCAAGTATATCTATGGCGTGAAGGAATGCAGGAAAGACAAGTTGTTCCTTTCAAATTTATAGAAAAATCTAGGTAACAGTTTATTAAGTAAGATTTACCAAGTATTATTTTGGGGTTCATGGTACTTCCAAATCCACTCCAGAATGGAGATTTTTGTATACAACTGCTACTTTTTTTTGTTGTGGTTTTCAAAAACCGATACATTGGTGTCTTACACTTACAATGCAACTTCACCCCAAATTATGCCTCTTCTGTGTGGTGGCTTGCTCTATGTTATACCGAAGAAAATATTTCTACAAAGGTGTAGGAAGACTATTATTCTCACTTTTCTCAGTATATTGTTTTTGTTTTATAATTTTATTTTAGCTTAATTAAGTTGCAATCCAGAATCCATGTCTAGATTCTCAAGAACTTCACTAATAGGGGACGGTGTGATAGTCAGTGGGTAGGGAATTAGCTTTGCAGGCAGTTTGAATCTTAGCATTCCATGTAGTCCCTGAAACACTGACAGGAGTGATTCAAGAGTAACCTGAGTTTCACTGGGTGTGGCCCCCAAACAAAACAAAACAAGACAAAACAAAAAACTTCATTAATGAAGATAACTTACAAAGATTATCTCAGAGTTTTAGCAAGTTTTCTTAATACTAAAAAACAAAAGTAACAATGTTACTTTACGAAGAAAATATCAAATAGCAAAAGGGTTATTTATTTATTTTCCCAATTCTTTTAAATTAAGCCACTGTGAAATAGACCCTTACAAAGTTGTCCATGATTGGGTTTCAGTCATACAGTATTCCAACACTCATCCCTCCACCAGAGTACATTTCCCAGCACCCAGTATCCCCAGTTTCCCTCCTATCACTCCCACCTCACCCCCAGCCTGCCTCTATGGCAGACACTTCTCTCCTCTCTCTCTGTCTCTGTCTGTCTCTCTGTCTCTCGGTCTCTGTCTCTCTCTCTCCACAAAAGAGCACTGAGGTTTGAAATATAAATACTAAAAGGTTATCGTGTATATCCCTTTACCTACTTTTAACTCTCAGTTCTTGTTCAGCGTGATCATTCCAATTCTAACTATCATACTGATCTGTTCTCTATCCTACCTACCCTCTACCCCACACACACTTGTGATAGATTCCAACCATTGACCAATCCTCCTAACCCTTATTTTTCACTGGTCGTAATCTTCTATTATATATTTTTATATACCACAAATGAATGCAGTCATTCTATATCTGTCCCTCTCTCAGAAATGTTTTTAGACTGAAAATCATTTTCAAGATTCTGGATTAATAAGAGCAACATATGAAAGAAGCTGACCTTTCTGCTAGAGGCTAAAAATGCTCCATCATTAATGAAACATTACAGGCATGGGTATGTAAGGAGCAAAACTATTTAATCCTAGCATAATGTGATAGCAGATGATGGAATAGTTAATATTTTAAGCAATTAAAATATTTTACAAAGTCTTTCCTCAAAATAAGGTATGAGGATTATAAATTAATGGCCATATTCTAAAGCAATAAGCATTTGTGTAGAGTTTGGTTTTATATTAATGATTTATCTTTCTTGGGTCAACTAAAGAGAGTTTTAAAATGTTCATCAGCAAAATAATTATAATGCTGAATACATCTAACTTACAACATATTCCCCTGTAGTTAAATTACTTCTTATTATATTACCCTGTGGAAGGAAAATTTATTTTACATTGATGGCAAAACCAGACAAACTCCATTTTCATTGTGGAGAAAAATATACTTAGAAGAATTATATTTGGCACATTAAAAAAAAACTGTCCTGAATAACACATGCATGAGGAAACTTCAGACTGAATGGATTGGAAAAATAATGAAAGAAAGGAAATATCCCATTTCTTCTCAAAAAACTTAATTCAGTCAGTACTTCTCAGTCAACAATTCCAAACACCTTTTAAGAGCACCTCTCCAAAAATTATATAAGTGAAAATAGAAGGACATGTGAATAAGCAGCCTGCTACTATTAGAAATATGTAGTTAATTTTTACAATTAACAAGTCTTTGTTAACCCATTGCTTCTCTTACATGAAAACAGGACATTCTATGCTCTTAGGACAAAAATCACAAAATCTGGCATACACCACAAAGCACAAAACAACCAGTGTTAGCACTGATGCATGGAAGTAAAGGGACCCTCACTCACTGTTGGTGAAAGAGTTGGTTGGTTCAACCTTTTGGGAAAACAATATGGATGCTTCTCAAAAAGTTAGGAATTGAGCTTCCATATGACCCAAAGATTGTACTTTTGGGCGTCTGTCTTCAGGGTCAAAAAACTCAACTTAGAAGAGACTTCTGCACTCCTATATTCATTGCAGCACTATTCACAATAGCCAAAATCTGGAAGGAGCCCAAGTGTCCAAGATCAAATGACTTGATAAAGAAATGGTGATATATACACACAATGGAATACTATTCAACTGTAAGGAAAAGAATCACTGTCACTGTATCACTGTCATCCCATTGTTCATCCATTTACTTGAGCAGGCACCAGTAATGTCTCTATTCCTCCCAGCCCTGAGATTTTAGCAGCTTCTCCTTACCCAACTTTCCCAGCGACTGGAGGCTTTTTCTAGGTCAGGGAAATGAGACCTATCAGTACTAGTTTTGGCATATTGAATATGTCACGGGTAGCTTGACAGGCTCTGCCCCTGCAGGCGGGATACTCTCGGTAGCTTGCTGGGCTCTCTGAGAGGCACAAATATATATATATATACATATATATATATATCATCATCATCATCATCATCATCATCATCATCATCCTGTTGGTTGTCGAATTTCTCAAGCGGTCTCAGTAACATCTCCATATGTCCAAGCCCTGAGATTTTAGAAGCCTCTCTCTATCTCTCTACTCGCTCTTCCAATGATGCCGTACTGGAGGCTCTTTCAGGGTCAGAGGAATGAGACCCAGCTTGTTACTGGTTTAGGAATATTAATACACCATGGGGACCTTGCCAGGCTCTCCCATGTAGGCAGGAAACTCCCAGTATTTTGCCAGGTTCTCCCAGAGGGAGAAGTAGGCTATAAGATGTCGCGTGGCTGCTTCACAGCTGTGCACTTTCAGGAGCTGGCTTTTAAGTCTGGATGCTGGCCATTGACAGGATTATAAGGCACTGGGGGCAGTCCCTGGGTGTGACCGCCTAGCTACTGGGAGATGGGAAATCTAGGTGGAGGAAGCCCAGTCCAGATCTGAACAGCCTTGGAGGTCTCAGCCCTGGGTCCCACATACCTGGGTTCCTCTGTCAGTCCCTTCATGCGTGAGGCTCCTCCGAACGTGTGGAGAGGGGCCGTGAGCATGGCTGTGGCTAGGTTCTGGAGGTCTTCGGCTGCTGGGAGCTCTGCTTGGGGTGGGGAGGGAAGCTGGAGCCCATCCCCTCTGAGAAGGCCCCAGGGAAGACAGCCAGGCACGTGGGCAACAGACTCTCTTACACATGCACACATATATATGTGTGTGTGTGTGTAACTCTCTATGATTTGTTTCCTACTGTCTGAGTGCCATCAAATATGGTGTGGCAATTATGGAAAATAGGATAGGTAGGAAGTGTCTTATGTGTCTTCGTGGTCTCGCAGTCTGGAAAGCGGCATGGAGCATGGCGGTGGTTGGGTAGTGGAGGTTTGCTGCCAGGGCTGGGTCCCTTGGGGCAGGGACGGTTCTCACCTACCCCACTCTGGGGCACCCCAAGTGAAAACAGCCTGGCGCAGAGTCCAGGAAAAGAATGAGATCATGGAATTTGCTGCCACTTGGATGGAGCTGGAGAGTATAATGCTGAGTGAAGTCAGCCAGAGGCACAAGGACAGACATAGAATGATGTCCATATATGCAGGATAGGAAGAAACAGAACAAGATAATAAAAAATTTCCAAGGGCAACTGAAACTTAGAACTTGTCTTCAGTAGATAGCTTACCACAGGGGTGGGGAGCATGAAGGAGAAACCCAGGGACAATGATGGAAGAAAGTGGACACAAGGCTGAAGGGTGTGGTGCTGGAATGTTATAGAGGAAATCCTACTAATAGTTTTAAACCGTGGTGCTCAAAATAAAAATTAATAATAATAGCAAATAATATTATAGCACTGTAGCACTGTCGTCCCATTGTTCATCGATTTGCTTGAGCGGGCACCAAAGACAGTAACAACAACTCTCACAATGGAGACATTACTGGTGCCCACTTGAGCAAATAATATTGTAGAAAAGAAAAAATAATAAAGAGGCAATGTAATGCAAGAATGAGTGTTTGTTGAGATGAGTTTTTACCTGAGCAAAAGAGACACCGCAGTGAGACAGATCCAAGCCATCTTTCTAAGAAAATTTCACTCTTTTAAAATATTCTTTGTATACAAATTATGGAGAGTTTATTCATTAGTTTTTTGAGAAATGGGAGGGTTTTTCCAGGAACTGGGGTTCTACACCTTTCACTTTCCTAAAAGATTTCATTTGGGAGATTGCCATAAATAACAATTGTACACTGTCATTGCATGATAGATGTGTCATTTACCATGACAATATATTACAATTAGAACATAATAAAGAAATGTGGGTCATACAGGTGGGAAAAATAAGAATGCATTTGTCTCTGGATGGATGCCACCTTGGATTTAATATAAAGAGATGTGAATACGTATCTCGATATCTACTTCATGGTGTCAGATAAGTGAACTTGAGCAAAACCACATCCCTCCAGTTCCTTGACTTACTTACCTGCAGCCCATTCTGATGGTCTAGAGATGGACTTTTTGTCAGGAGTTGAAGTGGTACTATTGTTCATGTATAATTTCAAGACCATGGGGTTTGTGTCAGATTGAATTCAAGTGTCATATTCATCCCTTTGCTAAAATTATCTTGCATAAGACAAGTTCTTTAACCTCACTGGAACTTCAGTTCCATTTGAGAGATAGTAGCACTCAGTATCTCCTGCAATGAAATAAGACCAGCCATAAGAGCCACTTAGCAAAGCCTAACATATAATAAACATTCAACAAATGTTAGCTATTTATTTTTACATCAGTTTTGGATGACTTAATGACTCTGATTGCATAACCCACTATTATAAATTTTTTAAGCAGAGGGAAGCCTTATCATCAAATGAAAAATTTAGTGAATTTAATTTTTTTCCTGTGTGCATAAGTCATCTATTATAAATTAGAGGTCCAGAGGGCCGCATAATCACAAAACAAGAAGGAAAAAATCAGGATGTATTACTCAGTGGCAAAGGTGTTTTAGACAGGGAAAGAACCTGATGAGTCCATAGCACAATATCTTCCAATAAGAAAAATTCAGACTCAGGTTTTAGTGTTGTCACCATTGAACGCTGGTCTCATACAAAAAGGTGTGTTCAATTCCTAACCTTTGGTGTCTGTGACTTTGGCATTATTTGGTAATAGGATTTTTGAAGCTGTAATTAAATTACAATGCTCAAAGTAAGATTCTCTAGGGAGAGAGATGATACAGAATGATCTCTCTCATATGTGGGACACAAAGAAACAAGGTAAGGGAATAGCAAATGGATAAATGAACAGAACATAAGTGAGAACTGGTCTCAGAATTGAGCTTACCACCGCAGGGATAAGGATGGGGAGCTACCTGGGCTATTGGTACTAGAGTGACGGTACATCAGGCATTTGCCTTGCATGCAATACATAAGTTTGATCCCTAGTGCTCCATATGGTCCCCTGAGGCCACCAGGAGACAGTTCTGAGTGCAGATCCAGGAGTAATCCCTAAGCACAGCTAGGTGTGACCCAAAAATAAAAACCAAAAATTTAAAAAGTAGGTCTCTGGGCTACTAGGACAACAGTGGAGGGAAGCAGATCCTCTGGTGACGGGTGCTGGTGTTGGAACACTATATGCATGAAACCTACCATTGACATTGTAAATCATGGTGCCTAGAATAAAACATTTCACAATTTAAAATAATTGAAAGTTTAATTATTTTTTAGAGTAGACCCTAAACTCAGTGGTAAATGTCCTTAGAAGAGTCAGACAGATACATGATAGGAAAGCCTGTGTGAGGACATGGGCAGAGGTTGGAGACAGGCAGCTGCAAGCCAGGGATAGCCAAGAATTATGGGCTGTGCCAAAAGCGATGAGAGACATGGGATGGCTTCCACCTCAGAGCTTCCAGGAGAAATTGTGCTGTCAATACCTTGATTCCAGCCTTTTTGTCTCCAGAACAGTGGAAGAATACATTTCTGAGATCTTTAAGCCACTTGTTTTTGTAGAAATTTATTGCATCCATTCCTTTTTTTTTACTGACTCATTGTGAGATACAGTTATAAAGCTTTCATGTGAGTTTCAGTCATACAATGACCTAACACCCTCCCTCTACCAGTGCACATTTTCCATCTCATACATCCCCTGTGTTCCTCCCACCCCATCCCGCCCCTCCCCCTGCCTCTATGGCAGACAATTTCCCTTATATTCTCTCTCTAGTTTGGGGCATTATGGTTTGCAATACAGATACTGAGAGGCCATCATGTTTGGCCCTTTGTCTAGTTTCATTTTGCAGCAGTTCTAAGAAATTAACATTGCTATGTCTGAGCTGGGGAGCCAGTGGACTTCTGAGTGGTCTGATGAGACCAAGAATCTAGAGGCATCTAGACATAACATGTGCTTGGTAAAGGTTGGTTGAAAACAGCTCCCCTCTTCCTGTTCCCAACAACCCAGTTTTGCAAGTTAAGCTTTATGCCAATTTTTTGATGTGGAAAAAGGTTGCCTAAAAAATTTAACCAACAAGTCCAAACCTGAACCAAAACTAGATTTTTAGGACATTGTTAGAAAGTTCTGGTACTTTCTCAATGAATAGGCTCCTTTCTTGCCCACAGAATTTATCAAAAAATATGGAAAAATGTTTCTGTTTTTTTTTACGTATTCTTGTTGCTACTATGCCATTATGATAGCCTAAACTGTCATGTGCATTGTGAAGTTCTAAAATAAAATCTCAGCAGAGCACAGATAAGGGAACAATAAAAGAAGAGTGCAAAAAGAAAGTCTAATATCAATTAATCCTTACAAATTGACTTTGTTGATTTATCTTTTGATAACTCCGTTTGCTACTTTTTTTAACTTTTGGTGGAGCAAGCAATATGAAATAAATTTGTTATATGCCTGCTAAGGAAGCAGACTGGGGGGTGGCAGGGACCCTAGGGACACTAGTGATGGGATTGGTGTTGCAACATTGTATGGCTAAAACAATTCTAATTTAAACAACTTTGTAAATCATGGTGTCTTAATTATAAATAAATAAATATATATAAAGGAAGTCTAAGGAATGCAAAAAAACCCCAAAAGGTAAATTTCTCATAGAGAAAAATGTGCATATGCCCTAACTCTATAATTCTATAGAGGAATTTACAACAAAATTATGCTTGTATAGCTAAAGTAAAATAGTATAAAAAAGCACTTATATAAGGTGGTTTAGAATAGAAATATATTAGAAATTTCCTAAATATAATTAACAAAACAGTAGTTAAATCACTGTAATGCAGATGGGAGACTAGTGCCCAAGAATAGTAGAGATAAGTACCAGGAGGATTACTCCACAGCTTAGAAGCTGGCCTCACATGCTGGGGGAAAAGGCAGCTCAGATAGAGAAAGGACCACCAAGTTAAAGGTACTAGGAGGGCCCGCTCAGGATGGGAAATGCTTGCTGAAAGTAGACTATAGACCGAACATGATGGCCACTTAATACCTCTATTGCAAACCACAACACCCAAAAGGAGAGAAAGAGCAAAAGGGAATGCCCTGCCACAGAGGTGAGGTGTGTGTGGAGGGGGGGGAGTGGGGGACGGGGTAGGGATGGTGGGAGGTATGCTGGGATCATTGGTGGTGGAAAATGGGCACTGGTGAAGGCATGGGTACTTGATCATTGTACGACTGAAACAGAAGCACGAAAGTTTGTAAGTCTGTAACTGTACCTCATGGTGATTCATTAATAAATTTTTTACATCACTGTAAAGCATCTATATAATTCAGTCTTACAAAGGCAAACAAACACGATTGTTTTTATAGATTTGTTTAAATAATCTCCGTAAAACAATGTTTTTTATGGTGTCAGTGTCAAATCTAAAGCCTCACGCTTGCAAGGCAAGAACTTTGCCACTGAGCTACATCCCCAGTTCTCAGTGAAATAGTCAGAAAAAAAAAACAAAACAAGGTACAGAACACTGCATATATTATTCTAAATAGAAAGAATAGGGGAATCTGTCTTCTATATAAGGTAGTTATTAAGTGTGTCACATATGGGGGACACTGGTTGAATTGGTAAAAATAAACTAAGTGGCGGGGAAATAATAAGAGGGTGCAGGATGAGTGAGCCTGCAAATTCTCTGGCATTCCTCCCAGAAGGAAGTGGAGTCCATGCCTTTTTTCCTGGACTCTGGGGAGACTTTGCAATTGCTCTGATGAACAGAACACACAAGTGTTGCTGCATGTTGTCAAGGTTTTACTTGAAACACCTATGCAGTGTCTTCAGGTTCCCTGTGGGAGCCACTCCACAGGAAGCAGTTGTGCTGTTAGAGCCCTGGCCACAAAGAGGCTACCAAAGGAGAGACTATGTAGTGGGGACAGAGAGTAGAGAGAGAAGGGCGATGTGTGAGCTCTAACAGCTCTAGACCACAGCAGTTTGAGCCTTCACTGTTCAGGCACAAGATGGATGAGTGAAAAAAGTTCTGAGATAACCCCAGCACCAGACACTGTCTCATGTAGCTGCCTCAGAGACGCTGCTGACCATGTGAGCTGACCGTGTGAGCTCACTGATGTCCATCTCACCTCTGACTAATGGCATCATTATTCTTTAAAGCCACTCCTCTGCTTTACCATACAACAATCTACAACTAAATCAGAAGAATTCAGTGCTTACCCTTTACATGTTTTGAACTTTAAATCCCTTGTTTGCATTTTCTCTTTACACATTAAGTAAAATCAAACCCGCCACCAGCTCCCACATTCCCTGGCTTGAGTATTTGACTAACCTTCACTGTCACTGTCATCCCGTTGCTCATCAATTTGCTTGAGTGGGCACCTGTAATGTCTCCATTTTGAGACTTGCTGTTAATGTTTTTGGCATATCAAGTACACCACAGGTAGCTTGCCAGGCTCTGCCATGTGGGCGAGATACTCTCAGTAGCTTGCCTGGCTCTCAGAGAGGGGTGGAGGAATCAAACCTGGGTCAGTCACGTGCAAGGCAAACGCCCTGCTGCTGTGCTATCATTCCAGCCCATTTGACTAACCTTAATTTTTAAAATTTATTATTTATTCATTCACTTACTTATTTTAGGTTTGGGGTCACACCCAGCAATGCTTAGGGATTACTTCTGGCTCCGTACTCAGAAATTACTCCTGGCAGTGCATGAGGGACCATATGAGATGCTGGGATTGAGCCCTGGTCAGTCACAAGCAAGGCAAACTCCCTACCCTCTGTACTATCTCTCCAGCTGCAAACCTTAAAATATTTTATAGGAACAGAATTGTCTTAGATTCCCTTTGTCTAACTATTCCCTGGTATGCTCTGACCAACAGGAGCTGGTTTGTTGTGAATTAAGAAGTACTGGCATACCGCTCCTTGCCCTGCCTCGCTACAGAAAAAAACAAACAAATCTTACTTCCTGAACAGTTAATTCCTTGACTACTCACATGCAAATGTGTTAAATATTGCTCAGAGTAAATCAATGCATTTCGTCAATTATTTCCTTATAGTAATGCAAGGAATGTACCTTTACAGTGGGAAGTACACCTCTGTAGTACCCTCATCACTAAGCACTATGCAGAGGCTGATGTGACATGATAAATGCTCAAACATAATGAACTGTGGCATATATGCCATCACGTATGAAGTATTTGTTCCAGAAGTTTTGAACTCGCATCTATCTATTCAGGGTTCTAGATCCAACTTTAAAATAGAGGAATTAACTTGGAAGTAATAGAGAAACAAATTAACATCATCATGTGGAAACACTGTAACAAATTAAAACCAGGGAACAGCCTGCAGGGCTTTCCAAAACAGTATTGGTGAAGAGGTGGGGAAACTGACATTCTCAAACCCTGCTGATGAGATTCTATATGTCATCTTCAGGGTCCAGTATAATTCTGAGTTGGAAAAATCCCTCTAGTCACCCTTGTGTCAACATACAGTCACCTACAAAATTTGAGTTCATCAGGTTTTCTGTAGCACTGTAGTACTGTCATCCCATTGTTCATAGATTTACTCGAGTGGGCAGCAGTAACGTCTCCATTGTGAGTGTATTACATTAAATCAATTTATGTACAAGATAAAAGTGTTAAATTATAAACAAGTTATGGGTTCATCAATGTAAAAGGGGACATTTCATTGGTATCTTCAGGTACTCTCAAACTAGAGTCTTTAATTATTTTAACTCAACCTACTGAACTTGTGAAGTATCCCTGTAACAGTGCTAAATTGTGTGCTTAGAGTAGATTATGTTGAATTGGAAATGCTGTGCTAAGATAGCTGGTAGGTATATTGAAATATGTAAATTATGTTCCCCAAAGTTCTCATCTATCTACTGCCCAGGGTTGTTTTGAGATTTACTATACTATCAAAAATGAAACTTAAACAACATAATGAAATTCACTACTTATGCCTACAATCACAGCAGTAATATTTCAAGACCATCTCATTAAAAGAAACATTTGTAGTCACTTTACTTGAGATGCCCTTAGCAAAAGATATATGTCAGACATATAAAAATGGCATAGTTTTTCCTTAGAACAGGAGTTTATTTATCAAAATGTTAGAGTAAATATCAGCATTATATGAGTGCAACTGTTTCATTCTCTCTGCCAGAAACGTCTACATATCAGATCATTTAGGAATCTTTTGGAATTATTCCAGATTATACTGGAATAATGCAAATCGATAAACTCTGCTTTGAGGAAAAATTAAAAGCAGATTTTGTTGTCTCTTTTTCTATCTGGTAGTTTCTAATTAGTTACTGTATCAGCACCCACTGAACTGTATTAAACTGTATTATTAAAAGTGTAAAAGATATCTTAGCTCAAAAAATGAAGAATTGTAAGGTGCTTGATGCTAAGGATGTCCCATGAATGTTAAGACTGTAGGTCAGAGATGGATTTTATTCTTGGGACTCTAACAACAATAAGAAATTCAAACACGATATTTTTTCTTTTCTTGTGACTCAACCAGTTGCCATGTTTAATGCCTCCTAGGCCCCAAACTTACCTCCTCCAAACATGAAAACTCGGTCTTCATTCTAATATACTGGCTGAGAAAAAAAGGCTTCAATTCTCTCTATATCATTTCTTACAATGTAGGCACCTCAATACGGCTATAGTTTCTTCACCTGTAGCATAGGGACAAGAATAAATCTTTCATAGAGTTGGTTGGATGGACTGAATGAAGGGTACTATGAAAAACCACACTTGATCAGATGAGCAGATAATCTTTGTCAACATTTATTGTAGCAGACACCCTACTCTTCGTAATATCTGTATTGTTGAAGAGCAATTTAAAAGACACTAGTAATTTTATTTCTTGGATATACTCATGTAGAAGATATAGAAGAACTTTTTCTGTTGTGGGTTATTCAAGGACTCCTGAAATACATCAGAATGTCATGGGATACAGCTATTTGGGCATGTCCTTGAAAGATAAATAAAAATTTCCCTTGAATTGAGCTGTCTAAAATTATACACGTTAGGAAATTTGATAATGTTTTCTGAGTACTATAGGTTGCATAGAGCAATGGAAAAGTCATAGGTATGCTCACATTACTCTCCAAAGACTTTTTACTCATATCACCCATGCACAAGACATTACACAGTATAGTTTTAGTCATTCCATATGAAGGTGAACATTGCCAAACTGTTCCAGGCCCAGGTCAGCTGACCAATATCCCAAAGATGTTATGGTATCCAGAAATTTAGATCAGCACCCAAGAGATCAATGGGCTGAGTGAATGCCTGGCGTGAGGAAAGTTGCAGGTTCACTTCCAGCACGGCAAGGTCTTTTTGAGCACCACCGGAAGAGATTTCTGAGAGCAGAGCCAGGAGCAGATTCTGAGCATAGCCAGTTGTGACTCCCAAAACAGAAAGAAAACAATTTAATCAAACTTGCATGGAGAGCAGTAGGTATAATAACGTCCCTTGGGGAAAATGTCTACTGAATACTCTCTTGGTTTGAGAAAAATTCAGTTTAGATTTATATTATGATTCCATCTCTTTTCAGAGCTTTCCTCTTGCTTTGGTCACTTAGGAAGATTAAATACAAACCAGCTTATAGGGCAATAGCTACTCTCTAGGGCATGTGCAACTCTTTCCTATTGCTTTGAACTCTTACTGAGACTGAACATCTTTTCAGGTCAATTTGGGTAACATGCATTTTTGAAACAAGTTCAAATAATTTCTGAATGAGGAGGAAATGGTACTAAGTAATAAAGTGGCACAATCTCACAGAGTTAATGACTACCCTTCTCAATGCTCTTGGAGAATTTACTCATTGAAAATGAAGCATAGTTCTTAACTGGGTGTGGAGGGTTGGTAGGTTATCAATTTAAAAGGACAAAAGAAAAGAACCCAATAAAACATTTTCTTCAAAAGGAATGCTTTGACATGTCTTGCTATAGGAGACAGTTCATCCAATACAAAATGAGTTAAGGACATATTTGAAGTGGAGTGGCTATTAGAAGCCAACGGAAATTCTGAAATCATCGAGTTGGAGCAATTCCACCAACCAGCCCAGCTGGACAGCCACCAGGACCATTTCTAACAGATGCTAGCAGAAAGAAAAACTATGACAGAGAAAAGATGTGGAAAATTGGGGAACTTATGTGGGTGTGCCTGCATATACATACACAAATACATATGCAATAAAACCAAACCAGAAACCCTAGAGTTTTTGAATAAGAAGTCCACTTTTAAGAATAATTTGGTAAGGGTAGAGATAGTGCAGGGGCCTTGGATTGGCACTACAAGACCCAAGAAAACACCACAGTCTCAGGCCCTCACGGTGAACCAAGGGCCTGATTGGCCAAAAATCACCAGGAGGGGCCTTAAGGTATTCTGATCACCTTTAGGGAGATTCATTCATCTATATCCCCCCAAAAATAAAATGTAAATAAATGAAATTTATTTAAATAATTTTTACACAATTCTAACTTCATAATTACTGATGGGGAGAGCATAACATTTCAAATGATCCGTGAAATCCAAGAAGGATATTCCTAGCAAAGAGTTCATCCAGATGAGAAGGATGTAAAGTGACAGCATTAATGTAGACCTACATAGACAAAGGGACACCTACTATTCTCCTTGCTATCTGTACACGCATAGCTACCTGCACACACATCTCACATAGCTCTATGTGATGCTTTTAAGTTACACAAAGTAACTTTTTAAACTCTCTCAAGAGGCAGATTTTCATTTTCATCACCTGCATTATCAAGTTCAATAGGAATTAACTAACTCTCCATATGCATGAGTGTGTAAGCTGAGATTACATCCCAGGTCTAAGAAAACTTCTCTGTAGATCATGCAATTTCCAGCTGACCATGAGTTTGGTCAGAGTAATAAGATTATTACCAAGTTATTTACTTAAAAAGTTTTAAATTAACTGTTATGAATTGCCAAGTTATTTACATAATTACCATGACTGAGTTTCAGGAGAGCAATGATCGAGCACCAATGCCTTCAACAGTATCCCCTTTCCTCCACCAATGTCCCCAGTTTCTTCCCCACCTCAGAGAAAATTTGGATGTCCATGCCTGGGAAATCCTGCTCTTGTGTGAATCATAGATTGTACCAACATGATGCCACATTTGGAGGGAAGGTGACAGTTCATTTGGAAACAGGAATTTAGCTCCAAGATAAAAATTGCTGAATTTGGGGGAGCACCTGGAGATATGATATGGAAAGACATGATGTGAGCCTCAATTGACCTTTTGCCTGACCCATGCCCCTGTGTGTATTGCAAGAGGGCTAAAACTGTGAGCACCAGAAGAAAGAGCAATCCCAGCTGGAAGAAAATCAGTCTTCCCACCACCAGTTGAATAGCCCAGGAGCTGTAGACTCCTTTTAGCATCTGACATTTGGTTCTGAGACATCAGACAGTGGCAATCATGAGTGTTGCCAGAGCAGAGCAGATGACAATGTCCTTAAACTCAATAGCAAAGAGAAGAGGAGATATACCAGACTAAAGAGCAGAGGTGGGCAGGGAGTTGAGAGTTCAGGTAGTAGAGTAGGTAAAGGTGCTTGATTTGTGGGCTTGGTCCCTGAGCCCTGCCAGGAGTGTTCCCTACACTCAGAGTTAGGAGTAAGCCCTGAGTTCATTTGGATGTAGCCCAACCCCACTCCTTCCACAGTGAAAGAATGCCAAGGAACAAAAGCAGACTGAAGAGAAGGTGGAAGGGAGTGGTGAATTGATGTGGCTTGAGAAAGCAGCACCCATTGTTTATTGAAGTTCTGCCTGTCTGATTTTACTTATTCAGGTTGAGGAACAAAGGGGTTGGAGCATTTGTTGCTCATACTAAAACAATGTTTTTGTTAAAATTTGATATGAGATTAGCTTATCTTCTGGATTTTGCTTTTATTTACTTTGCTGTGGGGGTTTGGAGGTGTGTTGGGTCACACATAGAGGTACTTGGGGACCACCCCCAGATCTGTGCTCAGAGTTCTATTTAGCAGCATACAAGGCAGGTGTCTTAACCCCTTTGCTATTTCTCTAGTCTGGAATTTTCTTTTAAGTAGGACTAGGAAGTGAATACAGACAGCATGTATAAGAAGAGCAAAAGAGTTGGAACATTTGTTTCACTTTATTTCAGTTATTTAATGAAGCTTTTCACTTTATTATATCTATTTCATATTATTTTAAAGCCATCCATATTTAACATCCTCCTAATAATAGCACCAACAACCACTTCAGGATGAACCCAATGTGTAAGGCCCTATGCAAACTGATCTTATTTTATTGGCAAAAAAATAGGAAGAGGTGGTATTGCTTCCAGGTCTATTCAACAGATGAGAAAACTGAGGTTTGGGGAAAGGCAAAATATTTGTCTAACACCCAGAGCCAGCATCTTCTCTGACTCTAAAGTCTGAAATCTATGATTGTTCTCATTTGCAGTCTCTTTTTTATCCCTCTTTTTATTGATTCACCGTGAGATACAGTTACAAAACTTTCATATTTGAGTTTTGGTCATGCAATGATCAATCACCCATCTCTTCATCAGTGCACATTTTCCACCACTAAAATCCCCAGTATTCCCCCCATTCCAACCCTTGCCCTGCCTGTGTGGCAGAAAATTTCCACAGTACTCTCTCTCTACTATGATTACATTCAATATTTTGACACCAGTCTCACCACCACTCAAACCTGCCGAAAAGGCAATGCTAGACAATTTGTTTTGTATTGCTTGTTATGGATAGCACATAATGTCACATGGCCATGAGAGCTGCTGCACGCTATAGCAGTTCTAAAATTTTAATAATAACGTACTGGAGAGATCTCTGCAGTGAGCTGCTCAGTTCCAAGATTCTTGTGTGTGTCTCTGGATCGTGGCCCCATAGGAGCTTAATAAGTAGCCAGGGGCAGTTTGTGAGCATCATCTCAGAGTCCCATCAGGGTGGGGGGAAGTAGAAGGGTTAGCTTCTCCCCTGTCCTGTGAGGCCTGGCATCTGCCTCCTCTGCTCCCGAATACCTGGACTTTTTGTTGGGTTCTAGAAGATGGAGACCGCCAGGATTCCTAGAAGGCAGGTGGAGAGACAGCACCTGCTTCTGTCTGGAGTGGCCTGGAGAAAGTGGCCTATTGCAAAGTCCAGAGGATCTCTGCAACGAGTTTCTCAGTTCCAAGATTCCTCATTTGCAGTCTCCTGAGTTCAGTTTTCTGCCCTTACATGCATATCAAAACATTTGTTTTGGTTTTAATTTTTAATTTTTTATTAGTAATCACCGTGAGGTACAGTAACAGACTTACAAACTTTCGTGCTTGCGTTTCAGTCATACAATGATCAAGTACCCATCACTCTACCTGTGCCCATTTTCCACCACCAATGGTCCCAGCATCCCTCCCACCACCACACCGGGTCCCCTCTACCCCATCCCACCTCTATGGAAGGGCATTCCCTTTTGTTCTCTTCCTCCTTTTGGGTTGTGGTTTGCGATAGAGGCAATTGTGTTAGATAAACATTTGGTTTTGTCAACAACTCTGGTGGCTGGCCTAGGTTCAGATCTCAGCTTTGCCTCTTCCTGGGTGGGCTACCTTAAGTCAGGTCTCAACAAACACTTTGAGTCGGAATTTTTCACATCTGTTGAATGAGTAATGGTATCTCAGTCAGTCCCACAGGATGTGGTGAGTAATAAAGGCATGAAGCCCAAGGGCCAGCGAAGAGTGGGAGCTACAGAACCTAGAGCTCTGTTGACAGGCAGACAAGTTAGAATCTACTTGTTGACAGCAGGGAGCCAGAGGACTTGGGGAGCTTTAAGAGCACCTGCAAGGGACGGGCAGAATGAGGAGCTAAACCCATATTGTCTGGAGTCCAGCATTCTCTCCCCTCAAACTTCTTGGCCCTCCACTCTTTGTGGCACCATTCAATGGCGCAGAATGTGTTGGCATTCCAGAAGGGTCTTGGCAACCATGGGATCAGAAGTGTCTGGTGCAGGTGCCCATCCATGCTGAGAACTTATCTGGATTCTCTTCCTGGCAGCTCTGAGAGGAAATTCCCCCCATCCTGTTGGCACGAGTGCACCATAGGTTTTGAGAAGAGCAATTCTGAGCACTTCTGCTCCTGATCCCTCTGAAACAAGGACAGGTGTTGGGCACATTGCCTGGAGGCCTGATGGGGTGTGTTGAACATTGTTGTTGAAATGCTCAAGATAAAACCCAGTCATAAATGGGGGAACATTTCTATCTGGTATTATGATTTGGGCAGGGAAGAGCAAAAGGAGAAAATGAGGAATGGCAGGAGAGGGAAGGAGATAAGAGAAGGGAAAGGATTCTCAGATAAAGAAGCCAAATATAGAACTGAATTTCTTCCATAGAATTTATAAGGGGCTTGTTTATGAATGTCTGCTGCTAAAAGAGTTTACTCCTTCCATATTGCCACTCTGCAGTATCAGCTTTCAATAAAATATGAAATACACAGTTTCCTAATCTCATTGACCTCCTACTTATTTTCTTACCTTCTCTTCTTTATTGGGGGAGTGATTATGAGGCTTCCTCTCAGAGACCTGGATGACTCTTCTGGTAATACTTTGACAATAGGTCAGGAAGTTTCAATTCAAGGACAATGTTCAATAGAGTCTCCCAGGGATGCACAAAGTGTTGCTGAGAGAATATGCGGTTTTCTAGGGGTCAAACTGAGGTCCTTGTTGCATGTGAGGCATGCATCCTTGACTCCTGAGTTATCTTCCTGACCCTTGTCCTGCCTTCTTGGCTAGTGAGGGAGAAGCAATTCATGAGCCTTGGGCTTCCTCAGGGAGAATAACTTGGTCACAGGGGCTTCCTTGTCTTATAGGTTCTATGCTTTACAAATGCTGAGGGTGGGGGTGGGAATGAGAAGGAGGATGAGAAGAAAGAATAGGATGAGAAGGAAGAAGGAGTTTACTATCTGGTCACAGAAAATATTCTTGCAACATATTAAAATCAAGATTATTTTATAGTGTTGGAAGATTTTCTTAAAATAACAAATTTAATGACTAAAGTAAAATGTGAAATGTATTTTCTTAATTATATTTAATTATGAATGTATTAAGAAGGACGAACAAAGAGAGGCTGATAAAATCTCAGGGCCAAAGGAAGAAGGACTAAAATGACTATGCACTTTTAACGCATATGTGCTCACATTGGAAGCATTTATCAAGGACCTGATGGTACAAGGGCAGAAGATCACGTATGACATCATTGCATTAACTGAGATGAGAAGGCATCGAACACATCATGCCGTTTTCAACACTGGAGAAGAACTGTTATTAGGTACATGTGATAGTAGAGGCATCGGTGGTGTTGGTGTCCTTGTCAACATGAACTTGGCCATGAACATTTATTCATTTGAATGCCTAACAACCTGAATCAAACGTTTATGTTTGAATAGATGTGGCTCATTGCCGACAGTTTCTATCTTCGTCATCTATGCACCAGCACCCAACTACGACAAAGAAGAAATTGAGAAGTTCTACATGGAACTGGAGAAGTTCTATAAAGAAGACCACACCTTCTACAAGGTCATTGTCAGTGATTTTTTAAAATTTATTCTTTTATTGAATCACCATGTGGAAAGTTACAAAGCTTTCAGGTTTAAGTCTCAGTTATACAATGCTTGAACACCCATCCCTTCACCAGTGCACATATTCCACCACCAAGAATTACAGTATACCTCCCCTCCACCCCCCAACCTCGCCAGCCTCCCACCCCACCTGTGTAACTGATAAATTTCACTTTACTTTGATTACAATCATATTTCAACAAAAAACTCACTATTATTGTTTGGAGTTTCTCCCTCCTAAAGGAAACCCCCTAAAGGTTTGCTGAAAAGGAAGCATTTGATAATTTGTTTTCCATTGCTGAGAATGAAGAGATATGAGGTTGAGCAGCTGCACTAGAGGCCGCACGGTTTTGGATTTCTGTATTTTAGTAACTATTTTAGTAACTGTCAGTGATTTTAATGCCAAGATAGAACCTAGAAAGTCACCTGAAGAACTTCACATCAGGACCCAAGGCCTAGAAGGGAACGAACAGGGTGAGAGACTGTCTGAGTTCATCATGTTGACCAAGACCATCCATGGTAACTCACAGTTTCAGAAGGCCAAATTTAAACGTTGGACATGGGAGTCTCCCGGTGGACAGTTCCACAACGAAATTGACCACATCATATTTAATCGACAGTTTTGCCTGACTGATGTCTCTGTTGTCCCAAAACTCCAAATGGGATCAGGCCATTGTCTTCTTTGTACGAAATTCTACTTCACGAAGCGGGGAGAAGGGGCTACAAAGTTTAAGAAGAGAACTCCCAGAATGACCACCAACTGGGAGCTCTTTGGCACTATTGCAGCAATATGGGAAGATGCTGTCATTGACAACATTGACAAGGGATACGATTGACTGGTTCAGCACCTCCATGATTGTTTAAGAAATGCAGAAAGAGAAAGCCACAAAAAGTTGCCTGTCTTCGGAAACTCTTGAGCTCATTCACCAATGTGCAAGCGTTGGTCCGGCGCAAGCCTCAGGCAATCACAAGCTAACGTTCAAGCTTGCAAAGCTTTGCAGAGAAATGATAAAGGAAGACATCAAAGAGAGAAGAGCAGCAGTTTTGGCCAATGCAGTAGAAGTCAGGAAAAGTATTTGCAACACCCACCTGTCCTTCACCAACTATAAGACCAAGATGACTGCCCTCTTGATGGATCTATCACATCTTCCAGAGGGCAATGGAAAAGGTTATCCACGACTTCTACTCGGATCTCTTTGATAGCCACACTCACCTTTTCACATACCAAATTCCACAGAATGGATATGTAATTCCCAGTGGTCTTCCTTTCAAAATTTGACATGCCATATCGTCAGTAAAGAAGCATACAGCACCTGGTCCAGACAAGGTCAAACCTAAACACCTGAAGAATCTGCCATCAGTACTCATCAATACACTGGCTTGGCTCTTCACATGCTACCTGTCTGAATGCAAGGTTCTGTCCCAAAAGAAAACCAGCAGAACTGTCCTGTTATACAAGAAGGATGACATCCATGACATTGGCAACTATCGCCTAATCAGCCTGTTGTTCGTAGTTCACAAGTTATTCACTCAAGTTATCCTGAATAGGATTGGCAGAACACTAGACGAAGGACAACCATGTGAGCAAGTCAGGTTTGGAAAAGGATTCAGCATGATAGACCATATCCACATGATAACCAAGCTCATTGAGGTTTCTCAAGAGTTCAAGATGTCGCTCTGTCTAACATTCATTGATTTTTTAAAATTTTATTTTATTGAATCACCATGAGATAGTTACAAGTTTTCATGTCTGAGTTGCGTTCATTGATTTAAAGAAGGCCTTTGATTCTGTTGAGACTGAAGCGGTCATCGAAGCACTAGCCAAACAGGGTGTTCAAACTCAGTATATCAGGATCCTCCATGAGCTGCATTACATATTCACCACCAGGATCTCACCATTCTACAAAGAAGTGATCATCGACGTAAAGATAGTAGTTCAGCAGGGCGACACCATTTCACCGAAGCTCTTCAGTGCTACCCTCATGAACCTCATGCGATAACTGGAATGGGAAGGAATGGAATGATGATAGACGGTTGGTAACTACACCACCTCCGTTTTCCTGATGACATTGCTCTAGTAACACCAAATATCAGCCAAGCGGCACGAATGCTGGCCAACTTCCACCATTAGTGTGGAAAGGTCGGACTACAGCTGAATCTCATGAAGACAATGTTCATGAGAAACAGACTAGTTTCTGATGTTCCATTTGCCTTCAACAGAACAAACATCTCTGAATGCAGCAGTTATGTGTACCTAGGTCGAGAACTCAAAGTGACAAACGACCTGGCACCTGAACTGTGCAGGAGGAAGAGAACAGCGTGGAACACCTTCAAGAGTGTCGAAGAAGTGGTTAAGAGGATGAAAAACCTCCAGCTCTGGGCACATATTTTCAACTCCACCATTCTTCCTGCACTAACATATGACTCAGAGACCTAGGCCCTACGAAAACAGGATGAGAACGCTATTCGGGTATCCCAAAGAGGAATCGAAAGAGCTATGCTTGGAGTATCACATTTCACTCAAGTGAGAGAAGGAATCCGGAGTTCCAACCTCCATCCACGATCAAGAATCAGGGGCGCTATCTCATTTGCCAAGGTGTCAAAAATCATATGGTGTTCTATACTCCGCAAATGAGCGCAGTTCTTCTATGTCTGTCCCTCGCTTTCTGACTCATTTCATCTAGCATGATACTCTCCATGTCTATCCATTTATAAGCAAATTTCATGACTTCATCTCTTCTAACAGCTGCATAGTATTCTATTGTGTAGATGTGCCAAAGTTTCTTTAACCAGTCATCTGTTGGGTTGTTTCCAGATTTTGGCTTTTGTGAACAGTGCTGCAAAAAACATACAGGTACAGATGTCATTTCTACTATGCTTTTTTGCATCCTCAGCATACATTCCCAGAAGTGGTATTGTGGAGGCATATGGAAGCCCATAGCTGGAAGACTGCTTCATGAGTGGAGGGGAGAAGGCAGATGGAATAGAGAAGAGATCACTAAGAAAATGTTGGCTGGAGGAATCAGTCTGGATCGGAGATGCATGCCAAAAGTAGATAATGAACCAAATATGATGACCTCTCAGTATCTGTGTTGCAAGCCATAATGCCCAAAAGTAGAGAGAGAGTATGGGGAATATTGTCTGCTATGGAGGCAGGGAAAGGGTGGGAAAGGGGGATATACTGAGAATATTGGTGGTGGGGAATGTGCACGGGCAGAGGGATGGGTGTTTTATCATTGTGTGATTGTATCCCAAACATGAAAGCTTGTAACTATCTCATAGTGATTCAATAATTTAAAAAAAAATCAGATGGGCCGGACATGTGATGCGATTTAGAGATGACCACTGGACTAGCGCTGTTACCGACTGGATTCCATGGGACGTCAAAAGACGAATGTCCGCCCACCTACGAGATGGTCAGACTTCTTCATCAAGACCCTGAATGGATGGTTTGAGGCTCTATGTGTTCCTGGAGTGAGCAGATGTCATTGGGCTACACTTGCATGGAACAGGGACAAATGGAGATGTTACTGGCACCTGCTCGAACAAATAGATGAACAGCAGGATGACAAATGACAAGTGATACAAGTGATATTTCCTTAGAACATAAAATTACTGTAAAAAGTGACCAAGTATATTCCATTTACTCTACTTCCCTCATTAAAATAATGTATGCTGAAGATTGGGAGTTCTAGATTCTAGTTCTCCCTCTATGTTACCTATAACCTCAAACAAGTTACCTCACCTCTAAGCCTGCTTCCTGATCTGTAGAGAGAGTCTTGCATTTCATCATCTCTAACATGTCTTTTAGGTCAGCTGATGTTCTAATGCTGTAATTCCTTACTAATCTCAGAGGCTTCAGTAAGTAAGATTTTAATAAAAAAATTCGGCATAGTTCACTGGTTACATGACTCAGGAATCCATCCCAAAGAAATACAAAATAAACTTTGTCAGAGAAAACAGCAGACTTTCATTTCCTGGATGAAATACTTCCTTTAGGACCAAAGATATCCATGTATCAATTCCTGTTCCAAAGTCAATTTGAAAAACTATAAAAGAGTAAATGTCAAGAGAAAATGTTGAAATGTAGCTTTTCATGTATAATATACTCTGACAACTTAAGGTTCATATATGGTTGATAAAAGCTTTATTTGGAACCAAAAAATTTAATTAAAAGTTCAAATTATTTTTTAAGTTATCCTTTGTTTCCCCATGAAAATCTTTAGTAAAAGGCAAAAGATTGATGCAATCTAAAGAGAAATTGAGTATCATTTGTGTTTCTTTTTTTTTCTATTTGATAGCATAATTATTTTTTTGTCAGACTGAATTATGTGATATATTGCGAGGGTCATATAAACTGGAGTTTCTGGGAGTGACCTCAGGACAAAGAAAGGTATTGACATAGCTCGCATTCAACAACAGAATAAAATGAACACTTTTTGAACTTGTGCTGAAACAAAAACAATACAGTCACTGCCTGAGTTTGGAGTTCAGTTAATTCCCACATGTCCTTGAGTTTGGATCCATGGAAATTCTAAGAGTGTCTAAGCTTACCACTGTATCGCTGTCATCCCATTGTTCATCGATTTACTTGAGCGGGCACCAGTAACGTCTCTATTACACTCAGCCCTGAGATTTTAGCAGCCTCTCCTTACTCGTCTTTCCCAATGATTGGAGGCTCTTTCAAGGTCAGGGGAATAAGACCTATTATTACTGTTTCTGGCATATCGAATACGTCTCGGGTAGCTTGCCAGGCTCTGCCATGTGGGTGGGATACTCTCAGTAGCTTGTCAGGCTCTCCGAGAGTCCAAGCTTACAGAATGATATTACCTTCAACAATAAGGAAATTTACTCTGAACATAGACTTGCCCTCCTTTCTTTCTCTCCCTTTCTGCCTTCTTATTCCTACTCAACCTTCATCTCTCAGACTTTTTTACCCCCACTAAGGTTTTCCTATTCAAGTAGAAATAATGAACCCTTAATCATATGACCAAGGACCATATTAGGCTTCCTTCCTAGTTCAGATGGTGGAATTATGTGCCATTTGATCTTAGTTTTTTTCTAATTCTACAGGTGAAAACAAGTTACACCCTCCCCATGTTATGGTTTATTAAATATACAAGCCAGTAAAATAGGTTTATTTTTGTTTGGGGAACCACATCTGGTTGTGCTCAGGGCTTATCCTGATCCTCTGTTCAGGGATCACTCCTGGCAATGCTCAGCGGACCGTATCAGGTATCAGGGATCAAGCCCAGGAGGGCTGCATACAAGACAAGCATCTTACATACTGTATAAACTCTCTGGCCCCGAAGGAGTAAAACACTTATGTAATTTTTAAAAGTAATTTTTTACATTATATATCACAAACAGGCTGGAGTGATATCATGGCAGATAGGGCATTTGCCTTGCACGTGGCCTACCCAGGTTCGATTCCTCCATCCCTCTTGGAGAGACTTGCAAGCTACAGAGAGTATCCCACCCACATGGCAGAAGCCTGGAAAGCTTCCTGTGGTGTATTCATTATGCCAAAAACAGTAACAAGTCTCACAATGGAGACATTACTGGTGCACGCTCAAGCAAATCAATGAACAATGGGACGACAGTGCTACAGTGCATATCACAAACATTTTACTTTATTCCACCCTCCCTATCAGTCCCACAGTGAAACAACTGAAATTATAAGTTTATAACCTCATTAAAGCAAAATCTGACAAAAGTGAAACCAATATATAGTATCAATCTGCAAATACAGGTCCTCCTACAAAGGCAAATCTAAATAGAACTTAAAACCAGGATGGACATTGGTGGTGGGATTGGTGTTGGAATACTGTACCCTAAAACTCAACTATAACCATGTTCTTCACATTGCCTTAATATTTAATCACTGTATCACTGTCATCCCATTGCTCATTGATTTACTCGAGTGGGCTCCAGTAATGTCTCCATTCGCCCCATCCCTGAGATTTTAGCAGCCTCTCCTTATTCATTTTTCCCAACGATTGTAGGCTCTTTGCAGGGCCAGGTGAATGAGACCTGTTATTGTTACCGTATTTAGCATATGGAATATGCCACAGGGAGCTTGCCAGACACTTCCATGAGGGCAGGATACTCTCAGTAGCTTGCCTGGCTCTCCAAGAGGCATATATATCTATTTCCCTTTATGATGTTGTGTCCAGGAACATGTTTGCTCATGCCTGAGGCTCGGCCTGAGTGTGTGGAAAGTGGCCTGGAGCATGACGGCGGTGGGGTAGTGGAGATTGGCTGCTGGGGCTGGGTCCCTTGGGGTGGGGAGGCTTTCACCTGCCCCGATCTGGGGCACCCCTGGTTTGGAGTTCGGTTGCATGGCTATGGAGGCCTCATTTTATGCTCCCTTCCAGGAGAAGCAGCCATGAGATCTGGAGGGTGTCCCATGAGGAGATTATCTGGTGCCGGCAAAAGGTGGCTTATGGGTATGACCCCTGGGTCACCAGAGATTGGAGGAAGCAAGCAGAGGATCTCTACTCCGGGTCCCGTTGAGCCCAAAGTCCAAGATCACAAAGTTCTGCATTACCTGGGTTCCATGGGCCCCAGGTAATAATAAATATTTATTAATATTTAATAAAAATTAAACATAAAATAAAAAATTTTTAAAGCTAAAAAGTTAAAAGTCTGTGTGTGCCAGACCCTATTAGCATACAGTCACATTGTGCCCCCTCCCCCCCCGTTTAAAACTCACAGAACCAAGTCCTCTGTGCTTGCGCTGTTTGTTTCCTATACACACATAACAGCCATTTTCATCCATTCTCCAGTCAGTCAAGTTCACCTCTCTTCCCCTGCCCAAGTACCTGTAGACATCTACCTAGACACAGGAGCAGACACAAATTCTTAATAGGAAGTTAGTTGCCCCACCAAAAACACTGCGCGAGTGATAAAATTTTTTAATTGTAATGATTCTGTGATTGCCCTAGACTTTTGGCCAGAAGTAGAAATCCTGAGTTGTTTCCGCACAAGACTTTCCCAAAGAGCATCCTTATTTATCCCCCAGCTCTGCGCACACCTCTTCAATCATCACAAGGCAGCAGTTTCTAGAAAACCAATCCAGTTCTGCAGTTTGTTAATGGGAGTCATAAAACCCTGCCTTCATCTCTTTTGTTTTCTCCTTTAAAGGGACATTTACAAAAGTTATTTGCCCTAAGTTAAGTTTTATCCTGTTTATTGAACAATTAATTTGTGTCTAACTTTATAACTAGCTCAGCAAATGTCAGCCTTAACTGTTCGTTTCAGTAACCAGGGAAGCTTTCAAATATGTGCTAGGGCCCAATCTCTAAGAGATTCTGGTTAATTGGCCTGAGTGTGACTTGGACAGCAGTATTTTAGTATTTTTTTAGTGCTCAATGGTGTTCCATGTGCTCCAGGGTTGAGAGTACTGAAGGTACAGAAATGAGCATGGCACATTATCCCTTCCCAATGATAATCTGGATAATTTGTTCCTGGTACAAATGTTTCACCTTGGGTAAGGAATAGGTCTCACAATGTTTGCATGGAGCAGTCATCACTTTGGCAAGAAACATGCATTATTTGTTAATTATTTGTTAGTCAAATGAATAGAGTCGCCTGCTGATTTCAAACAAAAAACCAAGTCTCCAAGTGGTGGAAGAGACAGAACTGGCGCTGCATGCGGTAGACCTCAGTTATGATCCCTGGCACTGTGCCTGGTTCTCCCAGGCCCACAGGTTGACCCCTCACTCCCAGAGCCAGGAGTAATGTCCTGAGCAATGCCGGGCGTGGTCCCAAAACAAACAAACAAACAAGTTTGATTCAGTTCAGCGACTGTTTCTCACAGGCACATTTCCTTGCGCAGCTGAAGCAGCCGTTTAAACACGGACAGCCACACTCTCCTGTCCCGGTGCCCCATGGCCAGCACAGCAACGACACAGACACACTATCAATCGGACTCCACCCATGCGGCCCAGCAAAGCTGATCAGAGTCGCACATAAATTTGGTCACGGGGGGGGGAGGGAGGGGGCGTGCCTAGCGGGGTGCTGATGACTAAATTGTTTATCAGACGTGATTGTGATTGCAGTGACTCTTCTTGATCACGTGGCATGGATAAAAATAGCCGTTGTTATTTTTTTGTCTCCTACCCTTTTGAGCAGGAGTCAGTGATGTTTTCCACCAGCTCAGAGTCTGGCTCCCACTGACCCATGCAGGAAGCAGTCCAGGGGTCCTGGCACAGCTCGGTTCTTGAAGCTTCAATCCCACGCCTGCCAGTGGGCTGCGGGGTGTTCTGGAGCGCAGAGGGAGCCGGTGCGTCCTGTCTAATCTCCTCTCCTTTCACCTTCATCCTCACCACTTCTGACCTTGTTAAAGAACCACATGTTTGCCTCAGTGACCCAGTTTGCTCCTGTTTTCTCTCCGGGTCAGAATACTGCACGGCTTGACCCGGGTCCCGCCATATAATCAAACCCATTTGGGGCTGGAGTGAGAGCACAGCGGGTATCACGCAGCGTTGCATGAGGGTGACCCAGGTTCAATTCCCAGCATCCCATATAGTCCCCTTCGCACCACCAGGGGAAATTCCTGAGTGCAGAGCCAGGATTCCCTGTGCGTCTTGGGTATGACCCAAAATGCAAAAAAAGAAAAAAAAAAGAAAGCCAAACCAGATAAAAGGCATCACTATGCAATTCTGGAAACAGTTCTCAGATCAGTCCCCCAAAATCCCCCAAACCTCTCCTCTCCCCGCCCAGTCTGGAAACAACACACACCCTCTCCCAACCAGGGGAGGAGATCTGGTCTCCATCCCTCACATCTGGGTCCTAATACCCGTATTTCCATAGTTCCAGGCCAGGAGTACAAGTGTAAGTATGTAAAAGTTACAAATAAAGTCAATGAACTGAAATAAAACACATTGTTTCTTCCTGCATTGGCAAATACCTTGAAAATGACAATTATTTTTTCCTCTTCAGTTTTGGAACTGAACCACCTTTGGAAAATATTTTTCAGATTGAGCATGTATTGATCCGTGTTCATTCCCAATGGTATTATATTTTAAACTATATTTGATTCAAAAATCCATAAAAACTGCTAAATGTTATTCTAGCTTAGGTAATATGGCTACACTAGTGCCAAGATTTGTAGTGTTGGTGTATAAAGTTACTGCAGCCACCGCCACTAAAAGTGTCCACAATTCTCCATCATTGTCCCAATTCCACCTCTAGTTTGCTCTTCATTCTCCTCAACCCAGTGCTTGGTAGTTAGTTTTGTAAGCCAAGGTCAATAGTTTGTCAATGCTCAATACTGTCTTACCCCTTGTTTTGTTTCTCTGTCTTCCACAGATGAATATGGTATTTGTCTTCCCTCTGATTTATTTAGGTTAACATGATATCCTCCAGCTTTGTTCGAGTTTCAGCAAATTGTCAGACTTCATCTTTTCTTGCAACTGCATGTTATTCCATTGTGTATGGGTGCCACAACTTACTTATCCATTCATCTACCACAGGGCCTTTAGGTTGTTTCCATATTGAATTCTGTACTGCAATGGGCATATATCTTTTTGAATCAATGTGTTTTTTTTTAATTTAAGGGGTAGATGTCAGGAAGTGGAATTGTAGGGTTGTGTGGGAGTTCTGTCTCAAAGTACATAAATCTCAGTTATACTTGGATCAAACATTTAAATGAAATGCAAGATTTAACATTTTATAAAATCTTATTTCTTCTGATATATTTAAATTTATTAAAATGTAAAAGCAATATACAAATGATATCTAATGAATAGCAACTGTTAAAAGTTATAGAATAATACTTGAACTATAAGATTTGCCCCTTTGAAAAATCACTTAAATATTTAAAATTTGATAATATTTTGAAAGCCTATTTATAATTTTAGTTTTCAATATTAGTATAATTGTAGAGGTTAAAAAATCAGTATGAGGAGCTGGAGTGATAGCACAGAGGGTAGGTAGTTTGCCTTGCACGCGGCCGACCCGGATTTGATTCCCAGCATCTCACATGGTCCCCCGGGCACTTCCAGGAGTTATTCCTGAGTGCAGAGCCAGGAGTTAACCCCTCTGCATCGCCGGGTGTGACCCCAAAAGCAAAAACGACAAAAAAAATCAGCATGAAACTTCACATGGGTTCAACCTATTTTAATGCATACAAATATTTAACAGTATTTTTTTTTATTTTCAAGCATTCTTTAGTTGCCATGTGCAACTAGTTTACATACTACAATAAATGCCCTGTGAGCTCTTTGGCACAGTAAATTGCAATAAATTATAATACAAAGGAAAACAAGATGAGCATTTCACAATACTGGCAAATGATAAGTAAGAATTGAGAGGGAATATTTGATAAGTTAATGTGTCTCTTCTCTCTCTCAGTGCTTCTGCCATTCAGTCTTTTCTGGTGACCTAGAGCAGAAGCTGACTCTGAAATCATAAGTGGCACAGTCTAAAACTTTCATGGTGTTCAAAGGCAGTCACATTTGGAGACATTTTGATTTAAGAAGAAAGGGCAAGAAATGTACTAATGCATTTCCCTAGAGTCTGGCCAGTGTGAATTACAGGATATGTTTTCTATTATGCATTCTGCTATATCCAAACAGAACCTGAGAGATCTCAACTGGCAAAGGCCCTGTGCACAGAAGCACTTAATAAATTGTGTGTGTGCATATGTGTGTGTGTGTGTGTGTGCGTGTGTGTTTCTGAGTCTAGGGCTCAGTGAAGAGACCTTTCTTCCAATTACTATCAAAGAGATTGGTTTAGCATGTGAATAGGCTTTCAATCAATCTTTCAATCTAGAGAAAGATTGCACATTAAAATGTTTAATTTTAAAAATTCTGCTTCCAATCATGGTGAAATAATTGGAATTAGACATACATTCTCAGCATAACTTGTAGATTGCTGGGCAGACACAACTTTTAAAGATACCAAGCATGAGGCAGTCCACAATTATGATTTTTGAGTCAAAAGACACAAATGTGTTAAATCTTATGAAGGTTCTGGCTTTCTATCTGGAGTCATTTTCTGGAAGCAGTTCAAGAAGTCCAAGCAAATACAGTAGAACTCAAGTTCAAGAAGAACTCCCAGCAACTATTGAGTTGATGAAAGAACAATTAAAGACCCAGTAGGTAAAGGCATCTGGTCTATGTGGTAAAGAAAGTGTTCCAGACATCTGCCGAGGTTTCCTCTTTAATTCATTCCTAGTATTGTGATATAATTGCATATGGTGAAATTCATCCAAGTCAGAAAAAAGAATAGCTTAGAATCAATAAACTGAATAATTTCCATAATTCACACAAGATTGGGAGATGTCAAAGTTCTGATCAGTTCAGCTGAATATGGAGGATCGAGAACATTCTGATGTACAGACCCTGGAAGGGTCACACTTAAAATTTAAGATAAGTTAACTGCAAAAGTTATTCCAAATCTTTCCTAATAGAGGCATGTTCAATAAATCTTCAAAGGATAAAACTATTAGAACAAAAATCTAAAGCTCTTTTTTTTTTTGTTTTTGGGTCACACCCGGTGATGCACAGGGGTTACTCCTGGCTCTTCACTCAGGAATTACCCCTGGTAGTGCTCAGGGGACCATATGGGATGGTGGGATTAGAACCCGGGTCAGCCGCATGCAAGGCAAATGCCCTACCCGCTGTGCTATCACTCCAGCCCCCCTCCCCCCAAAAAAATCTAAAGCTCTTTAGAGGAACAAAATCTAGTATTTAATATCCTAAAATTTAGAATTTCAGCATCTGGTACATATTTCTAGCATAAATAAGTGCAACAAAATCTCCCTGAGACCTTAGGGGAAAATTAGCCAGTGGAGTTAAAATACAGGAATAAAGGAAATAGCAGAAGGTTATTAAAATACTATTGTACCTTTTGGACCCGGCTGTGGAAGGAGCATGATGGAGGGGCCCGAGGGAGCGCCCTCGGACCCCAAGCAGCCCACTGAACTAATTCCGGCATGGGACCAGAGACCCCACGGCGTGCTGAAGCTGTGGGACCCGGGCATCCCCCAATTCTTTTAACCTGTCTCTCTCTCAACTCCTCCCTCCTGAGCACAGCGCAGGGGCCGCGGTTTTCCTGAGCGCAAAACGGAGACGCCGAGCCTCTCTCTAGGTTTCTCCATCTTATGAGCACCATAAAAGGGTAAAAGTTTGTAGTGATGTTATTTCTGGTTGTACTTTCCCTGGACTTTATACAGAAACCCAAAACCGCGCGGCCGCTGCCGCGGCCGCACGACTTAATGTCATCTTAGTATGAGCAATATGTAATGGTTCCTTTCTAATGGGGCGGACTTTTGTGGGAGATCCTAATAGTAAGTCTGTTGCTGAAATATTGAAGGCAATCAAAGTGGTAGCCATCTCACTAGACTGAACTAAGCTATATCCCCACGCCGGCTGAGAAGAAATTTTCTTCTTTCTCGGGAAGAAACGCGGTGTGTCATCAACTACAGTGTGATGTCCATTAAGCAAACAGACCTGGTGGCGTGGGAATGGGATATAAGGGGAAAAATTATGTACAAGGAACAGCGGGACGCTGGTGGAATCTCGAGCCGGAGCCGATACCAGCGCAAGACCTTCGGTTCCAGAGACTGCTTGCAGATACTCTACAAGTCTATCAACTAAGCCAGAGCCCCACGCCTGCTGATGACGGGAAATAACCATCCTTTTCGGTTTTTTTTCCCTTGTCAGGCAGCGTGGCGATTACTAAAACAGGCGTGAACTCGGTGGCGCGGGGCAAGGGGGAAAAAGAAAAACTATGTAACAAACAGCGGGACTTAATATCTCTATATTCTTAGCAATGGAGAACTATCAAATGCCTCCTTGGCAATAGGACTGCTTTTCTTTTTTGGGGGAAACCCCAACAACGGTAGTGAGTTGTGTGTTGAAACATGGAATGTAATCGAAATAAGGCGTAAACGAAGTGAAACATATCATGTGCAAAGGTTGGGACTGGGGAGGTGGGAGGGGGCGGCAGGTATACTGGGGGGGTTGGTGATGGAAGATGGGCACTGGTGAAGTGAAGGGTGTTTGAGAACTGTATAACCGACATAATCCTGAGAACTATGTAACCCTCCACATGGTGATTCAATAAAATTTAAAAAATAAATAAATAAATAAAATACTATTGTAAATATGTTTAAGTATATAAAAGGAAAACATACTGAGAAACAGAAAGATATAAGACAAAACAAAAAGAACTAGAAGTTTTAGTGTATTGGAGGAAATAAAAACATCTAACGTAATTAAGAGGAAAAAAACAGAAGAAAGAAATCAGCAAATTCAAAGATAAGACAATCAAGGCTATCTAAACAAAGAGGTGGGGGAAAGGACTAAAATAGCATACAGATATGACTAAAACCCAATCATGAACAACTTTGTAACTGTGTATCTCACTGTGATTCAATTTAAAAAAAAAAGCATGCAGTGTTTCAGTACTCTGTGGAAAATCTCAAGTACTCTAAAATACAATTGATTGCTAGAAGGATCTGAGGAATATAAAAATATTTGAATATATACTAGGCAAATAAGATTAATTTTGATGAAAACCATAAATTCACATATCAAAAAAATCTCTCAAGAATCTCAAGGAGTAGCAATACATACTAACACCCACAATATATATATGCATGGCTGGAGCAATAGCACAGTGGGTAGGGTGTTTGCCTTGTACACGGCCAACCTGGGTTCAATTTCTCCACCCCTCTCGGAGAGTCCAGCAAGCTACGGAGAGTATCTCGCCCACACAGCAGGGCCTGGCAAGCTCCCCGTGGTGTATTCGATATGCCAAAAACAGTAACAATAAGTCTCACAATGGAGACATTACTGGTGGTGCCCTCTTGAGCAAATCAATGAGCAACAGGTTGACAGTGACAGTGACATATATATATATATATATTTGATATATATATATATCAATATCAAATAGCTAAAAATCAGTGAGAGAATGATCTTAAAAGCCACTGGAAAGAAAAGACACAAATCACAGAAATAAAGATAACAATTATTGCTGAAATTATCAGAGTTTGTGCAGGCGAGATAATAATTTTTTTTAATACTTTTTTGTTCTTGGGGCCACAACCAGTGATGCTCAGTGCTTAGTCCTGGCTCTGCACTCAGGAATTACTCCTGGCAGTGCTTGGGAGATCATGTAGGGTGTCAGAGATCGAACCAAGGTGATCCTTGTTCAAGGTAAGCACCCACCTACTATTACCTACTACCCACTGTATTATTGCTTAGGCCTGATAATAATGTGTTTTTTAAAAGACAACTCCAAGCCTAACTTGTCCACAACAACCAACAGTGCTGAGGCTAGTGGCACTGAGAGGCTACCAGGTTTATACCTAGCAGTGTTTGAAGGGTCATGTGATGCTAAGACTGGAATACAAGACCTCACGTATTTGGGTATGTGCTCTATGACTCGAGCTAGTTTTCTGGCCTCTATTTTTTAATGACAATAAAAACTATTTCTTAGAGACATTTTATGTAGAGGTATATTTTCCTCCTTCTGTCTTTTTATTGATTTGTCATTGGCTTACAATGATATAGATTTGCATATATATACATATATATGTGTACATATATATATATATATGGACTTACCACATCTAGCATAGTTCATAGTTCTAGCACCATCCCAGTACTAAAGTGTAGGATAACATAGCCTCAGTAGTTTAGGTTTACTGGGTTACTCCCGTTACAGTGCTCCTATTCCTCTTTGTTTATTTGTAGCTTCTTTCTTGGTGTTCTGTTGACTTGTAAATAATGTTTTTCTCTTCTTCTTGAGTCCTTTGCATAGTTTATTCAGAGCAAGTCCTTTTTGCATGGACACAGGAAGACTTAACAAATGTTATGCTTTTGTAACCTGGGAGTCATTTGACTCTACATGATATTTTCCTCCAGGGCATCTGTTCTCTTGACCTAAGCCTCAGCTGCCCTTACTTCCTAGCATCCCCAAAGCAGGGTCCCGACGACGTGGGACAAGAAGGACCCAGGGCAAGCGGTGAGTTGTGTGCTACCCTGGCATCGAGATGGGCCTGGCCAAAGTGCCTAATGCTTAACTATAAGTTAAGAGCTTGATCATGGACAAATGCTGTCATGACCCAGTGATACTAGATTTGGACCCTGCTAGGGTGAGGAATGATTAATCTGGCCTGAGTGCTGTGGTCTGAGCCTGTGGCAAGATGTTGCCAGGAGAGCTGCCTTGCAAGCCTCAATGTATCCCTTGCTATGTCCATACAAAAATAACTAGTATTGAGATGTTAATAAGTTCCTGGACTAAGGAAAAGAAAAAAACCTTAAGAGTGAGGAAGGGCTTTGGAGTGCCCTGCCCTCAGGAAGGGCTTTCTTATGTTGATTTGGCTACCTGGCTGGTTGTAGCCTAGAGGGCAAGGTGGGAGAGACAAGTTGGAGGGGAGAGAGAAGCCAGAGAGAAGCAGCAGTTGAGCAGTAGATCCAGAGAGAGGCTGGAGCTGGGAGTGTGGGAGATGAGAAAGTTTGAAGATTGAATAAACGGTAACTAATCAGCAACCAGCTTGGTCCTCGTTCTTCCTTCGCCTGTCCTTGACCACCGGCCGTCCCGATCCAGTCCACACACTGCGGTTCCAGAGCACCGAATGCGGGTGGTGAGACAGAGCCGCCCGGAGAGCCTGCGAGTGCACTCGCCCCTCGGCGAGCCTTAGTTTTTTACACTAAAGTACTCCAAGAATCCGAGAAGACTCCTCTACCCATTTCTCCAAATCCCCCAGCCTTTCTGTCAGATAATCACCACTGGTTCTAGAAATTTTTGGATTTGGGTGGTTTGTGTGTGCCTCTGTGTGTGTGTATGTGTGTGTGTGTGTGTGTGTGTGTGTGAGAGAGAGAGAGAGAGAGAGAGAGAGAGAGAGAGAAGGAGTGTGAGAGAGAGAAAATTGAGGTAGATTTTACTGAACAAAACTTGCTTAAGAATGATTTGAAAGAGGGCTGGAGTGATAGCACAGTGGGTAGGCCGTCTGCCTTGCACGCGGCCAACCCGAGTTTGATTCCCAGCATCCCATGTAAGTCCCATGAGCACCGCCAGGAGTAATTTCTGAGTGCATGAGCCAGGAGTAACCCCTGTGCAACACCGGGTGTGACTCAAAAGCAAAAACAAAAAAAAAAAGAAATATTTGAAAGGAAAGAATGATGGAAATATGTATTCAAAAGTGAACATGGACTTCTCCAGAGTGGAACTTCATGTTCCATTTATACATGAATGGAAAAATGATTTGAAGAACAAACGTATTTTAGTATTTTTTTTTTTTTTTGCTTTTTGGGTCACACCTGGCGAGGCACAGGGGTTACCCCTGGCTCTGCACTCAGGAATTACCCTTGGCCGTGCTCAGGGGACCATATGGGATGCTGGGACTCGAACCCGGGTCGGCCGCGTGCAAGGCAAACGCCCTACTCGCTGTGCTATCTCTCCAGCCCCCGTATTTTAGTTTTTACCAGTTCATTCATTTTAGTTGTATTTCATACATGAGAAATTCATTTAGTAAGTGCTCAAAAAACTTTCTCTAACCTGTACACTTTTATTTGTTTTGGAGACAAACCCAGCTGCGCTCAGGAATCACTGCTAGTAGGGCTTGAGAGCCCACTGAAAGATATATCTAAGTACAAAGTTCCAGGTTAGGGAGACCTGAGCAATAAATAGTACAACGGGTTGGATGCTTGCCTTGCACAGAACCAACCTGCGTTCCATCCCTGGCACCACATATCTATCAAGTAATATTGAACTGCACACTCAAAACAGTGCATCTAATTAAATATAGTTTATACCACTTGATTTTAAAAACAAGCCACTCTTCAGCAACAGCAATCTCCAAGAACTTGAGCATACCCTCCCCACAACCCCAGTTCCAGACACTATTTCTTCATGCAAATCTGTAGAACTGAAGGGGAGCCTGTTAGTCTGTATTTTGTTTTGGTCTTTGTTCAGTCGGTCCAGGGATTTCTCCTAGTGGGGTTCAAAGGATTATATAATGTGTCAGGGGTCAGACCTAGGTTGGCCCCATGGAAGGCAAGTACCTTAGACACACCAGCCATGTTATCTGTACTTTCAAGGAGTTTCATGTTCAGTCCTCATATGCTAACTTGGAGTGGACAGTACCATGTGGAGAGAGGACTAGCATAGGCAGAGTGCAACTATTAGACATTTCAGTCCTCCTGGACCTTTTCACCAGAATCACTTTCCCAGTCCTCTATTTTTGCTTAAACTAATACTCTTCTTGGTAGCATGACCTCTTGGTTCCTTTATTCTTGCCCTATTTCATTCGGCCACTCCCACTTATCCTGCAATTATCAGCCCAAACATGATCTCCTCCTGATACTTTCTATCATTGAACTCAGGGCATTTTTCCCACTTCAATTTTAGGTTCACAGGCCCCCTCCAACTATTGCTGCAGGCACTTGTTTATGGTGTCATTAACATCTGCATGTCTCAAACATGATTATAATGTAAGATCCCCGGAGAAGAAACTGAATCACTCTCTTGTTTGGTTGTTGTTTGGGGAACACACCCAGCAGTGCTCTGGGCTTACATCAGGCTCTTCACTCAGGGATCACTTCTGGCAGGGTAGGGAGAACCATACATGATGCTGGGAATCAAAGCCGGGTTAAGTTGCTTTCTTTTGTGTATATTTAGCATTCTGGCACATGTTCAGCATCAACATTTGTAGAATTTTGTCTGTTTTTATGAATGTAGCAATTACCCATGGTTTTGGTAAAATCAGTCTCTCCTAAAAATTTTGAGCATCTAAGACAAACAGATGATTTTATTTGGCCATCATTTTTCCACTTCTGCTATTTTGAAGGAAGAACCAGAGCTTGAATTTAAAGTGTTTTTATATATTGAATTTAAATTGTTTTCAGAAATAAATTAAGCTAGCAATATGTAATCTAGTTGGCAAAAATGGGATCAGTATTTTTTAACATTCAAAGAAAATGTTACCCATCCTTCACAATTTCCAGCCCTATTCTTAGCTAAAAATTAGTGCACTTGGAGGCATATTGAGGAAGTTACAATCCAAATTTAAAAATTAATCACCCACTCTAGATTATCTTGACAACATTCAGTTTCAGATATTTTGGCAATCTGTTGGCTTTGAATGGAATGTGCACAGGAAGAACCTCCATATTCTCCGTGTGGCATCTGACTGGGATCCTGGCTCCTCCAGTCCTGGGGTAGTGCCTTGCTCTGGGCAGATAGGCAGTCAAAACAACTCCTGATTAATGCTCCTTTTCTCTCTGTTTTGGGGCCACATATGGCACTGCTCAGAGTTTACTCCTAGCTCTGTGCTCAGAAATCATTCTTGGTGGTCCTAAGGGGAACATTATTTGGTACTGGTCACCAAACCTGAGTAGGCTACATGGAAAGCAAGTGCCTTCCCTGCAAGCCCCTAATGATCCTCTTAATCCATCTGTGCTAGGCTTTGTTTCCTCATTGCAAATAATGACATCTCCCTAGTAATTTTATGATATTCTTTCAAACTTCTAAAACTTTCTGTGCTTGTCTATATTGAAGCACAGAATGACTATAAATGTCTCAAAAATGTGTATGTATATGCATATATATGCATATATAAATAACATTTGGCCTTGGAGAGTAGTTTATAGTACTTAGCAGAGAACAGAGAAGTGGGTTTTGAGAGTACTACTTATTCTCTTTCTCTCTCGCTATCTCTGTCTCTCTCTTCTTACATAACGCATTTTCTGCACTTATAAATGAAGGGTTCTTTGCTGGATAACTAGAGATACATGTGGAATTGCAGAAAAAATGCCGAGAAGTTATATCAAATGGCACACAGAAAAGAACGCTGGAATAAAATGATGTGCTTGGGGAGATATACAGCGTCTTCAAAAGCATCACACTTGTGATTTCCTAGCACCTGTGAAGCTTGGACCAATTAAGGTGTGATCTATGATAGATTCTGGCAGAACCAAAGGGAAACTGGGTTGGCATTTTTGATGCTTTATTGCTTTCTTGAAGATAAAGTACTTCATTTCCCATTATCTATCTACTTCATATTACTGTACTCTCTGGCCATTTGTGAGCTAATAATAGTTATTTCTTTTTGAACTAACTTTTGGTCTTACAATGAATCCTTTCAGGTAACACTCTTTAAAAACAAGAATTGCAGTGATGATACAGAATCATAAGATTATGAAGCTGGAAAGGGCCCTGGAGGACCGAAGTGTTTAATAGTTGCACTGCTCTGTGCTAGTTCTCTCTACAAGGTACTGTCCAATCCAAGTAAGTGTATGAGGACCGAACAGGAAAAAGACCTCATTTTTCTGGTAGCCCATGAGGAATCACTTTAACATTTGGTTCTCTCTACTAGTCTCTGGTAAAACTTAAAAGTGATACATTTAATGTTTACATTTTTATATGAAGGATGCAGCAGAATGAGAAAATTGCAAGAGCCTCTTTTAGTTAGGAACATTTTCTTTCTTGATGCCACACCCACAGCTAAAATAATGTGTGTCTTTCAACTGCCTGATTCAGTTGTCCATTGTTTTAGAAAAACTCAGCATGTACAAACACCTTACTTAAGTTGCCAAGAATGAAGGATATTGTAAGGATTGGCATTCTTTTGTATTACAGAAGAACCCTTTACAAGCACAAATTTCCTCTAAATTGACTGTTTTCATAGCAAAACCATGCTTTTACTTTAAGACACTTAGATTTCACAAAATTCTTCAGGAATTCATATTTTCTGGAAAGTTCAGTGCCATTCATCAGAAATCACCACCCTGGGGTTTACTGTTCCCTGTATCTCTGACCTCATGTTCATAGTCTCAGCAATCGCTCATCACACTATCATGTTATCCACAATGCGTCATGTGTTGTCCAACCCCATTCTTTCCTTCAAATCACTTATTTCAGCAACATTGTCTTCTGCAATAATTAAGTCTTTTTCATTGCTAGTTATCATTTTCTCCTGCTTCAGCAGACTTTCTTAGTTTGTTCTGGAGCTAATAGAATTTTCTTTTGAATTCCTAGTTCAAACCCAACATCAAATTGAGCCCTACTCCCTAAAACTATGCTTTTGTGGTCATGGCTGTTTTGAAGCTCAAGGGAAGTTCCTGTCCACAATTTAACACCAGGGCACACCCCATTCCTTGCTTTTGAACTGCAACATATGAAATAAATACTTCTGTAATTCCTAGGTTATACCTATTTTTATATTTTTACTGAGACAAATCAAATTAGGCAATTTTTGAACAAGAAAAATAGATATAGTTTGAGTATAGAAAAATTTTTTAAGATGCCATAAAACTCTTGGATGATTTTTATTGATTTGCTGGTTAATAAAGAAGCCATTTTGGTTATTATTAAAATCTTAAAAAGTGTGCAGCTCAGTGGAATACTATGAAACTACAAGGAAGGATGAAATCATGCAATTTGCTGCAATATGGTTGAAACTGGAAGATAGTTGATAGAAGCCTGAAGAAGAAAGACAAACACAGGATGATCTCACTATCTGTGGTATATAGAATGCTAGATGAAAAAATGTATTATAATAAAAGGGGAGGCCTATCTCTCCTTTGATCCCAGTGTTTAGAGATGAAAAGGGAAAAGAAGGAAAGAAATCAAGAGAGGGAAGAAGAGAAGGAGAAATAATGGATGAACAGGCATCAGGACTTCAGTTAAACCCATGAGTGAGTAGTATAGCCATATATTAAAAACACACTCAACAAAACTGAAAATATGAGATCTAAGCTGAAACCATTGAAATTTTGTAATGTGCTTGTCAAGTTGACAGGTGGGGATGAGGCAGGGTTTGGGATGGAGAGGGAACATGGGAATGCTGGTGGAGGGAAGTTGACACTGGTGGTGGGATTGATGTTAAAATATTATATGCCTAAAACTCAACAATCAGTGACTTTGTAAGTCATAGTTCTTTAATAAAAATTTTTAAATGGAGGTGGAGTATATAGCTATTTTAAAAGTTATCCATTTTTGAAAGAAGTCTCAATACTTGAAAAAAATCCTGGTCCAGAAAGATAATGCAAGGTTTAAGGAGCTTTCCTCGCATTTGGTCAAACACAGTTCAATCCCCAACACCACACATGGTCCCCTGAACAAAACCAGGAATGACCGTTGAGCCAGAATTAAGCCTTGAACACAGCTCAGTGTGGCCCCAGAAACCCCAGGAGAGAAACAAATTCACTGGAAATTTATTTTTTAATAAATCTATCTTTTAGTAAAGTACATTTCACCATACAAATGAAAAGCTTCAGGAATTCTTAGACCTCTGATCTGTGGTGTTTGGCCTTTATATATAAACTTAACAGGGTTAATTATAAGGCTCTTTACAAAAATCCCATTTGAAGACAAGAGTTGTATCAACACAGAAACAAACTATGTCTTCTTTTTTCTCTAGGATCAGACATTTTCCAGAATTGATTGAACTGGGAGTAAGTTTTCAAAGTGATATAATTCTTAGTAACAATTTTCCTAAAGTTTCTAAGGCCTAGCAACTTTTATAGAATATTAATTCCATGCACAGTAAAATTTCTTTCCAGGAAATTAAAGTGAATTGCCTAAATTGACATAGTTAGCTTGTCAAAGGGAAAAGTGGACTTCTTGAGTTGTTAAGTAGTTCTGAATTGCACTGAGAAAACAGAAAAAAGAAATATTTTAAGTTTCTATTTCACTTTTAATCATACCCTAGTTTTTATATCAATTTATTTTCAGTTCTTGTTTGTGATTGTCTTTGCTACAGTGCTCACTGTGGAGAGAGTTTGAACAATTGGTTGTAGTACAGGGTAGGATGGGGAAGTCTCAAGTCTTGTTTAGATTGGGGGCCACACCTTTCAATGCTCAAGGTTACTCCTGGCTCCGCATTCAGGAATTACTTCTGGTCGTGTTGGAGGGACCATATGGAATCTGGAGATAGAACCTGGGTCAGTCACATGCAAGGCAAGTGCCCTACCAACAATACTAACCCTCCAGCCCCAAGTCTCACTTCTGTGGCATTAGTGATCACACTGAAATGCCACATGAATTTGGCAATGGGCCGTGGGAGGGATGGGAAGGGGTGCCAGAGATCAATTTGTAAATTTTTTAATTAATTTTAATTTCTCTTCTGTTTCCCTTTTCACAGCATCAATTTCTGAAAAGGCACTCTCTACTATGCATTCTATGATAATGTCAAGGTTTGAAAGTTACAGCAAAACTTTCAACATTGTAATTTTCACCCACCTTGAAATCAAAATTCAACTCTCTTCTCAAATTCAGAATGACCATCTTTATGTATTTTTACTAATAAGTTTACACATAAGTAATTATGATTATTCTATTCACTTCAGCACCTCTAAATATCATTATGAATATGGCCAATTTTAGTTGTTCATAGAAATCAATTTATATGCAAACAACTTAAATTTATTTTTATTTCATACAATTTGCACTTCCACATCTCAGTTTTTCTCTTGCATCAGTAAATGTAGGATAACACTGGGTTTATTCTTGTAGCCTTGCCGCAGGGAACTTAGTTTACCTCAAAGCAATGTCCTTTCTGTATGGAAACAGGAAGACAGTTAATATTATGCTTTGTAACATGGGAGCTAATTGACTCCAATAATATTTACTCCCTGGCATCTCCTTTCTCAACTCAGTTTTCCTTTGTTCCTAGCACCCCAAAAGCAGGGTCCCGAGGAAGGACGAAATGGACCCAGGGCAAGCTGTGAGCTACCCTGGCATTGAAATGGGCCAGGCCAAAGTGCCACAATATTCAACTATAAGTTGAGAGCATGGTCATAGACAAATGCTGTCATGATTCAAAAGTATCGATGAGACTAGGACCCTGCTGAGGTTAGGAAGACTACCTTGACCTGAGGAACATGGTCTAGAAAATATAGTGAGATGTCCTCAGGAAGAACCAAACTTTAAATTTGATACATCTCTTGCAGAATGACATTGCTAGAAATATTAGAAGTAGACTTACTACAACTATTTAAGTGGATTACTAGCTGAGGAAAGAAGAAAGCAACACACCCTGTATGGGATCCCACCCTTTAGCAGATCTCCTAGTACTCTGGAGTAATCTCTTTAGATGAGATTTTGTTAATCTCCTGGAGGAGTGGTTTTACCCCTCTTTGTTGATTTGTTAATGTTCAACCTACCTTTGTGTCACCACCCTATGTGATTACTGTATAAACTAAAATTGTAAGAGAAGCAGAGCACAAGAAGGGAAATGACATAGAAGGGAGAAAAAACAGAAGCAGAGCACAAGGCTAAAGAGAATCAGGGAGTCATCGAAGTCAGAAGCAGGGGAAAGAAAGAGCACAAAGCAAGTGAGAATTAGAGTGAGAGTCAGAGTCAGAAGTGAGAGTTTGTGGGGCTCCAGAGACTGAAGCAGAAGGGCTCTGGAAAGAGAGATCAGAAGAAGAGAGATCGGAAGAGACCAGAGGAGAGTCTACAGAGACAGAGTCAGAGATAGAGAGACAGACAGACACACAGCGGCACACACAGAAGCAGAGCACAAGGAGGAGCCATTCTGATCCGGTCCATACACAGTGGCTCAAGAGCACCGAACACAAGTGGCGAGAGAGAGCACCACCTTGAGAGCCCATGAACAACACACACACGTCACCCCCCTCCGCACCTGCGCTTTTTTATTTTTTACAGACAGTGGTGGAAAGAAGAGAACATTAGTGAAGGAATTGATGTTGAAACATTGTAAACCCAAAACTAAATCATGAATAACTGTAATTCACAGCTATTAAAATAATAATAATTTTTTTAAGAAAAAAATCCTACAAGTAAGATGTGAAGTCTTATTGCTAATTGCTTGACTATGTACTGTTGTTTCAAGAGTTGGAAACCACAAACAGCTTTCACAGAGCCAGCATGGATGGAAGTTTGGGAGAGTGTGTAGGACGGTGCCAGTTTTCACTGGGATCTGGCCAAAGGCCAATCATGACAGCTGATAGCAGTTAATTCTCTCATTCAATTTTTGAGATGATGTACAATAAACATTTTGTGGCCTGTGTATGTGTGGACAAAAAACTTATAAGAAGAAGACAAAAACTTGTATTTATTTCTACTCACTTTTTACCTTCAGAATGCAATTTCAGAAAAGCCTCTGAGAAATGAGATCCTTAAGTCAATTTAATGAAACCCTGACCAGGACTCACGGTGAAATTCTGATGCCTTATACTAGTTCTTTTTTTTAGCTTACTATAAGAAAATGTTAAGCTGGATGGGAGAAATAGTACAGGGGCTAATATGCTAGCTTTGCACATAAGACCCCAATTTTATCACTATATGTTTCCCTTCAGTGCTGTCAGGAGTAAGACCTGAGCACTGCTGTGTGTGGCCCAACCTCTCATCCCCCATGTCCTCAATGTAAAGCTAGAGGACCCTTAAAAAATTACTCAATCACTCCCATTTGTTATATAAATGAGAAGGATAAGGCCCTGAGAGATTTAGTAAACACTTTCCCCACATGTTCCAGTATGTCAGTGATAAAGAAATCAATCCATGTATCTGAATTTCTAGACCATTGTTTTCTCCCCCAATTTTCCTTCCGTATTTTCTTTTGATTTCTATCTAAATTGTACATATTATGCAATTCCTAACTATGGCTTATGCAATTCAAGGTCTCCTGTGTTTTAACGCCATTGCCTGGCATAGGGTTGCAGCAACAGAGCACAGTGAACAGCATAGAGAAACAGCATCCAGAGTCCATGAGTTGGATCAATGATGCTTGGGATTTCTATACGTCAGTAACCATGACCCAGCTCTACTATAAAATAGAAAACAATGGGGAAGCAGCTTACAATTGGTTCAGAACTAATTGTTTCTTCTAAATAATTGAATAATCCATGTATTCAAGAAAATGGTAGCATGGATTTCATAAGACCACTTTCAATCTAATTCTTTCTCTGAAAAATTTATTTCAATGCAACTTCTCAGCAAAGAAATATTAATTGAGAACCTTCTATGTCCAGTCAGGTGCTGTCTGAAGAACAAGGACATGTAATGGTGTCTAATCACAGCAACTTTATACACAACTGGAGGGGACAGAGAAGGGGACAAGCTATAATGACACAATGCAGATGGTGGGGTTCCTTCATTTGGACCAAGGAAATATGGGCATCTACTCAGAAGATGTCACTTTTGAGATGAGACCAGGTAGTAAAGCAGGAATTACTCAGAAAGACAGGACTAGGTGGGGCATTCTAGGAGGCAGAAGAGTTTGGGGCTCTCAAAGAAACATCAGAAATTGGTGACACTCTTGTGAGAGTGTGAGCTTTGGGGTTACAAAATTGATAGGGTCACATGACCATCTGAAGCATGTGTCTTAAAAGCGGAGGAAAATTGAAAGCATTCTGAGAAGCAAACGGAAACAATCACATATGTATATGGTTTCCTCAGTGAGGAATCAAATTTTTCCAGATTTGAGGGTTCCAAACCCCAGTGGCATGTAAGTGTGTATATGAGTGTTCATAGTCTTTTTGAAATTGAAATGACTCATTCTCTTTTTTCCCCAGAATCCCTGTAAATCATTACTCAAGTCATAATCATTCAACTGGGTCTTTGTCTTTCAAACAACTACCTTGGAAAAGAGATTCATTTTGCTCCAAGTGACAGGATAGCACACAATCACATCAGTGAGGATGGGGTCACATTGCTGGACTAAATACACACAAGCACTGCTAAATTGCAGCTCAAACTTTCCAGCACTTGAACTAAGAAAACAGGCAGAAACAACTGGGATAAGAAACTGGAGTAAATCAAAGTTCAGGAAATGCAAAAATATCACACTCTAAACAGTGTGTGCCTAATATCACACACATACACACACACACACACACACACACGTCATCTCTTTGTGAGCTGCAGGCCTCTGGAAAACTGGAGCACCGCTCACTGACTTTGCAGAGAAGTCAGCTGGTGCCAGGCTAACCAGGGCCTCATGGGAAAAAAATTACATCTGCCAAAAACGATGCCATGACCAACAAACTTTTCCTGAACCTCAGCCTAGAATTTGGTTCTGCCAATGCACTCCCTGTTTAAAGTCTGTGCCAGCTCCTGTGTGTTCAGGGCCAGGAAGGGCACCTGATTTTTATATCAGAAACTGTCTTACAGATGGGAGACGTGCACCATCAAATTGTCTGCAGTTTCTTTGTCAAAACATCCATGAACTGTTTTCTAGCCAACTTTGTCTGAATCTTTTCTTTTTTTTTTTTTTTTTTGCTTTTTGGGTCACACCCGGCAATGCACAGGGGTTACTCCTGGTTATACACTCAGGAATCACTCCTGGTGGTGCTCAGGGGACCATACGGGATGCTGGGATTTGAACCCGGGTCGGCCGCATGCAAGGCAAATGCCCTACCTGCTGTGCTATCGCTCCAGCCCCTGTCTGAATCTTTTCAACATGCATAAGAACTAAAAAAATAAGAGAAACCTATAATTTGCCATTATAAATTGTTTCCTTCTAAAAGCTCAAAGTTTTAGAATTTGAACATAGTTCTCTGCAAAAAAAAAAAAACATTTTCCTTAAACTAAAGATTTTAATTGATCAAATAATGGGATTTGTGAATCACAACCACGGGAGCAACATTTGTAGGGGAAAGATTGGCTCTCAGGAGACCTTCAGGTAGAAATGTGAGCAAGAAAGAGCTTTGGGTGGAGAATGTGATAGGCAGAAGGAAAGTGGGTGAGGGCTTTTGGAAATTTCTAATATGTTCTGACTTTTCACACTGAATTGTTTGTCTCATCTATAATTATGTAACTCTTGAGCATAATTTACAAGCCATAAGTTTATCATTCCCAAATTTAGAATATGCAAAAAAAATCTAAGATAATTATGACATTGAAATTTAATTGCTGCTAATACTTTTGTATCAGTTGTTACAAATATCTGTTGCTCTAGCTTTCACTTCTCTTTAGAGCTTACTACACACATATGATATCATTTATATTACATTGTATGTGTCATTTAAATAAAATATAACACATACAATGTTATATAAATGATATCATATGTGTGTACGTGTTTATCAAAAAATAATTTTTGATAAAAATATAAAATGTTATATGACAACTTGTGTGTATAGTCATCTCTATAAATTTATATATAGTATACATTCACTGTATCACTGTATCACTGTCATCCCATTGTTCATCGATTTACTCTAGCGGGCACCAGTAACATCTTTATTACACTCAGCCCTGAGATTTTAGCAGCCTCTCCTTACTCGTCTTTCCCAGCGATTGGAGGATTTTTCAGGGTCAGGGGAATGAGACCTATTGTTACTGTTTTTGGCACATCAAATATGCCACAGGTAGCTTGCCAGGCTCTGCCGTGCGTGCGGGCAGGATACTCTCGGTAGCTTGCCAGGATCTCTGAGATATATATACATTTAATATATATTTAATATATTAAATAAGATATATATTTAATATATGTTCACATATATTAAAATTATATGAATTTATTAAAATAGTTTAATAAATCAAACATATTTAAATTCTTTAATATGTTAAAATATACAAAAGCATGTTAAAATAGGACCCCACTGGGCCCAAGGAGATGGCTCAAAGCGTTGGTGTGCATGTCTTGCATGCTCGAGATCCAAGTTTAAACTCTGACCCTTCCTAGAACCACTAGGCTGGCCCTGGTGACTTTAGCACTGATGGTTTGAGCTGTACTTCCTCACCAACCCCAAGTCCCCAAATATTAGACCCATACAAAACATCATGCCCACACAACTACTTCAAATATTGCTGGGAGTGACCCCCTGGGCCCAGAATACTGCTGGAGAGGTAGTCACCACCCACCATCCCCAAATAAGACCATCCTGCACATTCAATTCAGAACAATATTCAATTGTTCAATAACTCATGAATATCTTCCCTGGGATGTAATTTTGTTGGGTGTAGAGACTTCCTTGTTTATTTCTGTTTCATTAGCACAGAATATAGTCTCATGTAGGAAGTCAATAAATATCCATTGACTGAATTAGGAGTGAATATTGTTCCAGGTCAATCAAATGTATTTATTATATATAGATATGAACATATGCACATTCTACATAGTAACATCTAATGCACATAATTGAATATACACATACAGTTCACATCCCAATACTGCCATCTGAGAAAAGTGATCTTAGCTACCTCATAGTAAGCTACTCCCACACCCAGTCCACCTATGTCTCCCCTGGCTCTTTCCTCCCAGCTCTTTCCCCTACCATGGAAGACTCTTGCCTCTTTGGACACTTAGCACATCTCATCCTATCTTGTTTGGTAAATACTTCAATCTCTATTTCTTCTTCTCAAAACAGTGCAGCTACTGTCTGGCCTCTCTGTCTAATTTATCTTTGTAATAGTGAGAGCAAAGGAATCTTATGCAAGTATTCATCATTTCAGTGCATCTGGGACAGTCCTAATTTTATATGTGCATGATACAATTTCATATCTTTAATAACCACATAAAGTGGGTAAATTAGTTTTCCAGGGCACCATAATAAAATATCACCCACAGGGTGACTTCAAAAGCAGGAATTAATTTTCTCACAGTTTGGGAAGCTGGCAGGGTTGGATTCCTCTGAGGCCTCTCCTCAACCTACTGGTGGCCACTCTCCTGACACTCTTAACATGGTTATTTCTGTGCACAGATGCACTTGTCTTTATAACATTAGTTATATCAGATTCTGGGCCCATAAGTGGTCTCATTTTAATTTAATCACCTCCTTTAAAGACCTTGTCTCCAAACATAATGTATTTACGCTTCAGCCTATAAGATAGAGTGAAAGAGCCCTTGATTATGATACCTGCTTAAAAAGTAACTTACAAGAAAAGATTAAAAATCAAGTGTGACTTGTTTTATGAGAAGATAAGTTCTTTTTTATACAATTTTTTATTGAGCCACCGTGAGATACATTTGCAAAGCTTTCATGTTTGAGATTCAGCCATACAATGATCGATCACCCATCCCTCCACCAGTGCAAACTTTCCACAACCAATGTCCCCATTATAACCCCCACTTCCACCCCAGTCCTTACCCTGCCTCTTTGGCAGACAGTTGCTCAGATACTCTCTCTCTACTTTGGGGTATTATATTTTGCTCAAATTTTCCCACCACCATTCAAGCCTGCCTTGCAGGGGCAGATTATTTATTTTCCATTGCTCACTTTGCATATCATGAAAGATCACTTAAATGGCCATGTGCTTCTGAGATTCTAAATTATAGATGGTTCAGTTCCAGAAACATCTCTATAGGGAGAAGTTTGGAGAATTAGTCCTGACCCCCACGTACCGGAGCCTTGCTTGGAGAAGCT